>NC_064563.1:113108783-113733783 GCF_937001465.1 Orcinus orca
AATATATGCACTCTTTTCTAATCAATGAAATAAGCCTGTTTGTTTAATGCTAGAAAGTACAGGAAAGAGTTTTCCAAAACACAATATATTGTCTGTAATAACCCAGGTATGATAAAATGAAAGAAAGAATTGAAAACTACTGTCTAGGCTTAAAAAATTACTGACATAAGCCTTCATCAGAAGATTGTTGCCATTCATGATTAGAAAGTAATCATTCACTTTAGCACATTATTTACTTTTGGAAAGACAAAGTTTCTTGTGCGGGAATTACAAAGTTCCAGCATATTTAGTAAATAATGGCCAATTCATCCTCCTGTTACAGAATATTTGTGTTAAATTTTGTGTTTTTTGTTTAAAAGCATATATTCAATATGTTACATATATTTCATGTTTTATTTTGCTTATTTTAAATAGAAAATATTCTTGAAATGTTGTTCAATGAAAAGTACCTAGTATATGTCCTTGTCTTAAATTTTTACCTTGCTTTTGATTGGTATAAAACATTTCATCATCTAACTCAAAAAGTTAGATTTATTTTCTTTGATAGGAAATATGATACCTGAAAGGGGAATGGTATCTTATATGTTGCATTATAACTTCCCTTTTTGTCACATAGTCTTCATAAAGTATTTCATAGCATTTTAAATTTTCTTGAAAAATTAATATACAAAATATATGTTATAAATACTGAAAAAAATTTTTAAATATTGTCTTCAAAGCAAAAGAATATCAGATTTAGAGAAAGCTTTGCTATAAAATGTTATATAAGTCAATGAAATATATATGGTGTCTTGGTGTCTTAGCATTACTATATTTAAACATACATTGATATGATCAACTATTTTGCTAATTATTTTACATAGTCTATAACACTAGACTTTAAATGTTTTAGATGTTTGCTCTAGATTATGAGAGGTTTTATTTTTTCCATTTTTATTAAGATATAATTAACATAATATTGTATAAGTTTAAGATACACAATATAAAGATTTGATGTATGTTTACATTGCAAAATAATTACCAATTATGGGTAGTTAACACATCCAATCACCTCACATAATTACAGGGTTTTTCTTGTGTGTGGTGAGAACCTTAAGGATCTGTTCTCTTAGTAAGTTTCAAATATGCAACCCAGTATTGTAAACTACAGTCACAATGCTGTACGTTACATCCCCACAAATCATTTATCTTATAATTTTGTCAATTTTCTACCCTCTGACAACATTCACCCATTTCCCTCAAACGTCACTGTCCACCCCTGGCAACAACCAATCTGCTCTCTATTTCAGTGTGTTTGTTTGTGTTTAGATTACACATAAAAGTGAGATCATACAGTATTTGTCTTTCTCTGACTTATTTTGCTTAGTATAATGCCCTCAAGGTTCATCCATTGTTTTTGCAAACGGCAGATTTCCTTCTTTTCTATGGCTGAATAATATTTAGCTATATGTATATCTTACATTTTCTTTAACCATACACCCATTGATGAACACTTAGGTTGTTTCCATGTCTTGACCATGGCAAATAATGCTGCAGTGGACATGGGAGTGTAGATATCTCTTTGAGATAAAATTTAATGTCCTTCAGATATATATCCAGAATGTAATTGCTGGGTCACACGGTAGGTCTAGTTGTTTTGTTTTGTTTTAAGAGCTGCACACTGTTTTCCATAGAGGCTGTACCAATTACATCATACCAGCAGTGCACAGGACTTTCTGCTTCCTTTTCCCCACATTCTCTCCAGAACTTGTTACCTAGTCTTTTTCTAACAGACATTCTTACAGGTGTGAGGTGATTTCTCATTTTGGTTTTGATTTGCATTCCCTTGATGATTAGTGATGTTGAGCAATTTTTCATGTACCTATTGCCCATTTGAATACCTTCTTTGGAAAAATGTCTATTCAGATACTTTGCTCATTTTTTAATCAGTTTATATACTCATTTATTTTTTTGCTACTTGAGTTGTATGAGTTTCTTATATATTTTGGATATTAACCCTTTGTCAGATATGTGGTTTGCAAATATTTTCTCCCATTCTCTATGTTGTCTTTTCATTTTGTTAATATTTCTTTTTCTGTGCAAAAGCTTTTAAGTTTGATATAGTCCCACTTGCTTATTTTTGCTTTTGTTGCTTGAGCTTTTGGTGTCATATTCATAAAATGATTGTCACCTGCCTTCTTAGTCCCTATCGGATCCCCTGCTGTCAAGCCTTCCAGGTTCCCCCAGTAATCTCTGTGAAGCAAGACCTGAGTGGGATTTGGGGAAGCCTGCAATACTGGGGATTCTGGATGTTCACCTTCTGGTTTCTTTTTCCCACTGGAGAAACCTTAGGCCCAGGGAGGCCTCCTTGGTGAAACATTGTGCCTGACTAAAAGAGGAGAGATGCAATCAGAGAAGAGCCACTTCTCTTTCCCTTCTAATGTGGTCCTCCTTGATCTCTGTGGTCCATGAGAGTGCTTCAGCCCACTCCACGGGGCTCTAGGAATTTTCACAATGGTGTGTTGTCTATGGCTAGTTGCTAGTTGGTCTTCTTGTGAGGGGGACTGAAGTTGGGGAAGACCTATATCACCATCTTGACAGACTTTAAAGGAAAAAAATGCAAATCACTTCTCTTCAGAAATATATAGTGTGTATAACTTGTACTCTTTTGGTTAAATGTTCACTCTCTTATTGGTGTTTTATAAAACTATAAGTTCTTAGTATTAATATGGGTTCAAGTCATCAGCATTCTAACAGGTGTGAGGTGATTTCTCATTGTGATTTTGATTTGCATTTGCCGGATGATTAGTGATGTTGGGCATCCTTAATATTACGTTTAATGAAATGTTAAAAAAATATTTTCAAACTTCTATATTTTCTGCAATCTCCATAAATTTAAACTAGTATTATCCTCTTTTCCTTAGTAGCTTCATAGAGGACCTAAGGGAGATACTGCAAAACTTCCTGGTCTTGATTTTTTTTTGTTGTTATTATTATAACATATTGATTAATCTTCAGCTATTGTATTACAGTTGTTCTGTGATCTTGAGTCAGTTTTATTATTCATAAAATATAAGTTGAATCCATTAAATCCAATTTGTGATATATACATATTTTTTGTGTATAAGAAAAGTGATTGCTTACTCATCTAATATTTATTCACATGTGTAATTCAATGTTTTTTTCTTTTCAAAATAAGAGTAGCTTGAATTTATATTTTTAAATTTTATTTTTTTCCATAAAGGAAAGACCTCTGATTTTTAAGTAATTCAGTTTGTTAATTTGTGGGTTTTACATATGAAATCTTTCTCTCTCTATCCTTGTGATTTCTTCCCCCTTTGGTAGTTTTCTTGCTTTTTGAACTAATTACTCATAGTGTATTTTCATTCTTTCTTATTCAGTGAAGAGCTCAGTCCATTAGTTTTTCTTTGGGCACTTGTTTAGCAACATGTAGTGTATGATTATTTTTATAGATGGGGGGTGTCTTTTCTCTATAGTTTTCTTAGAAAACAAGGATAAACAGGTTTACAATTTTTCTACCCATGTTTTTATTAAACAGTGCCACTCTCTTCTCCCTAGGAGGAAAGAAACTAACATGACAATTTTAATTATCTTCTCTTTCTATTTTCCTTTTCTTGCCCAATGAGGGTCATAGCAACCCTTCAAAATATTATGGAAACTATTATGCTAAAGAATGAGAGTCATTTACTACAAGTGAGTTGCACTTAAAACACAATTTATCACTAAAACGCACTGTCCATTTCAGAAGTTTTCTCCATGATTGTACTGATGGTATGTAGACAAAGAGAGAGGCAAGAAGGTGAATAGTCCCACTCACAATCTGATTTTTTATTAATGTAATTCCATGTGCTTTAAATAATCATAACACTTAGAAATTATATTCTCTAATTCTAAGCTTTATATATATATATACATATATATATATAAATACATAAAGAAAGACATAAAAACAAAATTTCTTTAGCTACAGTGTTTTTATTATTTGTGATTATTTTTTTCATTATATGTATAGAGTGAGAGAGAATAGCAGGGGTCAATTTCTACCATTGTTTCTAGTTATTTTCCTTGTAAGGAAAGACATTTTATTATTTGTTTATTTTCGTTATTTTTAACTCTTTACATTTTTAGAGAATTTTTAGTTTTACAGTAAAATTGAGAGGAACATACTGAGATTTCCCATATATCTTCTACCCCCACACATGCATAGCCTCCCCCATTATCTACCTCACTCACCAGAGAGGTAGATTTTTTACCAAGGATGAATATCTACTACATTGACACATGATAATTACTCAAAGTCCATTTATCTTAGGGTTCACTCTTGGCATTATGCCATATTCTAGGGTTTGGATAAATGTATACTGACATATCCCTATCATTATAATATAATGAAGAGTGTTTTCACTGCCCTAAAAGCCCTCTGTGCTCTGCCTATTAATTTCTCCACTTCTCAGCCCCTAGCACACACTGATCTTTTTATTGTCTCCATAGTTTTGCCTTTTCCAGAATGTCATATAATTGGAATCACACAGTAACCTTCTCAGATTAGCTTCATTTATTTAGTAATATGTATTTAAGATTTCTCCATGTCTATTCATGGTGTGATAGCTCATTTATTTCTAACACTGATAATATCCCAGTGTCTGGAAGTACCACCATTTATTTATCTATTCACCTACTAAAGAATGTCTTGATTGCTTTCAGGATTTGACAGTTATGGATAAAGCTGCTATAAACATCCATGTGCAGTTCTTTTGTGTGGACATAGGTTTTAAGTTCTATTGAGTAAATACCAAGGAGTGCAATTGCTGATTGTATGCTAAGACTATGTTTAATTATTTTTTAAGAAACCACCAAGCTGTCTTCCAAAGTGGCTACTCCATTTTGCATTCTCACCAACAATGTATTCCAACCAATAATGTATGATTGTTGTTCCATGTTCTCACCAGCTTTCAACGTTGTTAGTGTTCTGGATTTTGGCCATTCCAATAGTTATGTAATGGTATCTCATTTTTGTTTTTATTTGCATTTCTCTGATGACAAATTATATGGAGCAACTTTTCACATGCCATTTGCCATCTGGATATCTTCTTCGATGATGTGTCTGTTAAGCTATTTGGCCCATTTTGTAATGGGGCCGTTTGTCTTCTTACCGTTGAGTTTTAAAAGTTCTTTGTATATTTTGGATTATGGTCTTTTATCAGATATGTCTTTTACAAATATATTCTCCAAGTCTGTTTTGCCTTCTCATTCTCTTCACATTGTCTTTCACAGAACAGAAGTCTTAATTTTAATGGAGTTCAGCTTTCAGTTATTCCTTTTGTTGATTGTCCTTTTGGTGTTGTTTATAAAAGCATCACCATACCCAAGGTTATCTAGGTTTTCTCTTATGTTATCTTCTAGGACTTTCATAGTTTTGCATTTTACATTTAGGTTTATGATCAGTTTTGAGTTATTTTTGTGAAGAGTAAACGAGTGTAGAGGTTTATTATTTTTCATGTGGAAGTCCAGGTGTTCCAGTACAATTTATTGAAAAGACTCTCTTTGCTCCATTTTATTCTCTTTGCTCCTTTGTCAAATGTCCCTTGACGATATTTGCAGGGTGGGGGTGTATTTCCAGGCTTTCTATTTTTTTTTCAATTGGTCTAATTGTCTATTCTTTTACCAGCACTATACTCTCTTGATTACTGTAGCTTAAAGTAAGTGTTGAAGTTGGGTATTGCCAGTCCTCTAACTTAGTTTTTCTCCTTCAGTATTGTGTTGGTTATCCTATAAGGTATATATAATTTTACTTGAAATTTCATTGCAATTTAATAATTACAAGATGACATTCTTTATCTTGTTCAATGCATTTACTTTGTCTTCAACTCTTAATACCATGTCATCAGATGTTGTTTCATGTTGACTTAAAGGGCTTTTTCCCCTGTGATATAAATAATGAAACATTTATTTTCATAAATAGATCTTTATATTTATTGTAAAATCATATGTATTCTTGATTATGTTATCTTCTATTTGTCACAATATCTCTTTCAAGGCTTCCTTTGATTTCCCTCATTATATAATTTGTGGTTATTTTGGTATTGTGGGGGTGAATATATTTAGAATCTGTATATCTGCTTTGAGGTCTTATAGGATTTACTTTAATTATTTTTATTATTAGCTAATCTATTTGTTCTCTAAATGCAAGGTCCATTGATTCTCAATCAAGGAACTGTACTTTCATTTTCACACCTATTTATACCATTTACTTTTGTATATTTTAGTTGTATAATTGATTTAATAGAATGAACAGTCATAAAATTTGCAGTCTATAGGCATACCTTGTTTTATTGCACTTTGCTTTATTATGCTTTGCAAGTCTTACATTTTTTTACAAATTGAAAATTTGTGGTAACACTTCATCAAGCAAGTATATCGGTACCAGTTTTCCAACAGCAACTGCTCAATCTTTCCTTGTCTTTGTGTCACATTTTGGTAATTTTCTCAATATTTCTAACTTTTTCATTATTATTGCATTTTCTATGGTGATCTGTGACCACTGATTTTTGATATTGCCATTGTAATTGTTTTGGAGAACTACAAACTTCACCCTTATGAAATGGCAAACTTGATTGATGAATGTTGTGTGTGTTGTGACTGCTCCACCAACCCGCCATCCCCCCATTTTTATCCCTCTCCTCAGGTCTCCCTATTCCCTGAAACATAATGATACTGAAATTAGGCCAAATAGTAACCTTACAATGGACTCTAAATCTTCAAGTGAAAGGAAGAATCCCATTTCTCTCACTTTAAATCAAAAGCTAGAAATGATTATTCTTAGTAAGGAAAACATGTTGTAAGGTGAGAGAGGCAGAAATCTAGGCCTCTTGAGCCAGTTAGTCAAGTTGTGAATGCAAAGGTAAAGTTCTTAAAGAAAATTAAAAGTGCTACTTCAGTAACAATAATAAGGTTGATAAAAAGTGAATGATAGAAAGTGAAACAGGTTTAATGATGATATGGAGACAGTTTTAGTGGTCTGGATATGAGATCAATCAAGATACAACATTCCTTTAAGCTAAAACATAATCCAGAGAAAGGCTGTAACTCTATTCAGTTCTATGAAAACTGAGAGAGATTAGGAAGCTTCAGAGAAAATGTTTGAAGCTACAAGGTTTCATAAGGTTTTAGGAAAGAAGCCATCTCCATAACATAAAAGTGAAAGGTGAAGCAGCAAGTGTTGATGTAGAAGCTGTAGCAAGTTATTCAGAAGATCTAGCTAAGATGATTAATGAAGATGGCTACACTAAACAAATTTTTAATGTTAACAGAACAGCCTTATTTTGGAAGAAGATACCATCTAGGATTTTCCTAGCCAGAGAGGAAAATTCAGTGATTGACTTTAAAGCCTCAAAGGACATGCTGATACTCTTGTTAGAGGCAAATGTAACTGGTAACTTTAAGTTGAAGCCAATGCTCTTTTACCATTCCTAAAATCCTAGGGTCTTTAAGAATTATGTTAAATTAACCCTGCCTGTTCTATAAATGTAACAACAAAGCACAGATGACAGGGCAATTATTTACAGTATAGTTCACTGAATACTTTAAGCCCTCTGTGTAGACCTACTGCTAAGAAAAAAAAATAATTTCTTTCAAAACATGACTGCTCATTGACAATACACCTGGTCACCCAAGAGCTCTGATGGAGATGTACAATGAGATGAATATTCTTTTCATACCTCCTATCACAACATCCATTCTGGATAGATCAAGGAATAATTTTGACTTTTGAGTTATATTATTTAAGAAATAAATTTCTTAAGACTATAGGTGCCATAGAGATTTATTCCTCTGATGGATCTGGGAAAAGTAAATTGAAAACCTCTGGAAAGGATTCACCATTCTAGATGCCATTAAAAACATTTCTAATTCATGAGAAGAGATTAAAATATTGGCATTAACAAGAATTTGGAAAAAGTTGATTCCAGCCCTCATCGATACCTTTAAGGTGTTCAGGATTTCAGTGGAGGAAATAACTACAGATGTGGTTGAAATAGCAGAACTAGGTTTAGATGTGGAGCTTGAAGATATGTGGAGCTTGAATAGCTGCAATCTCATTATAAAAGTTGAATGGATGAGGAGTTGCTTCTTATGGAAGAGCAAAGAAAATGGCTTTTTGAGGTGGAATATACTCCTGATGAAGATGCTGTGAAGATTGTTGTAATGAAAACAAAGGATTTAGAATATTATGTAAACTTAGTTGATAAAGCAGAGGCAGGGTTTGAGAGGATTGGCTCCTAGTTTGCAAAGTTTTACTGTAAGTAGAATGTTATTAAACAGTATTGCATGCTACAGAGAAACTGTCCATGAAAGGAAGACTCAGTTGACATGGCAAGTGTTATTGTTGTTTTGTTTTAAGCAATTGCACAGCCACCACAGCCTTCAGCAACCACCATTCTGATCAGTCAGCAGCCAATGACATTGATGTAGAACAATCCACCAGCAAAAAGTTTGACTCACTGAAAGCTCAGATGATGGTTATCATTTTTTAGCAACAAAGTATTTTTGAATTAAGGTATATACATTGCCTTTTTAGACATAATGCTATTGCATAGTTAATAGACTACAATATAGTGTAAACACAAATTTTTATGCACTGGGAAACCAAACAATTCATGTGACTGGTTTTGTTGGGGTATTTTCTTTATTGCAGTGGCCTGGAACCAAACCCACAATACCTCTGAGGTATACCTATATTCTTAATAATAATTTTCCAAATTTATTAATTTCATATTTTATTTGATTCAGTTCTTATAGTTAGACATTTTCAAATTGGTTTTTACTTAACATAATTCATTGGAAATTAAGTTTTTATTATTGTTGAAGTTTTGAGAGATACTCTATTCCATATCTCCTCACACTTTCAGACACTACTATGTAGTATCAAAGATTCTTGGGTTAGCCTTGTCTTGCCTCATACTTCTAAGCACTTAGGCTCTTATGTGTAATAATCATTTCTGATGTTTTTGAAATAAAGATACCATCTTTAATCTATTTCATTTTCATGAGATAGTCTCTGTTACTCTTGTACTGTTTATTCCTTTAGACATTTTAATCTCATATAGCAGATTGTTGGTTGAGTTTATCAGGTATTTGTCACTTTTAATAGAGGGGTTGAAATTATGTGCTTGGTTTAAAGGGGAGAGTACAACTCTATGATTAGTATCCTCCCTGTATTACCTCTATTTTCTGTGTGTCTTTAAAATACATATAAATCTGTGGTTAAGGGTTGTAGCCATTCCTTTGTTTGAATAGAGATGGAATTCTATTGTCTTTTTTACTAAAATTTTCTTATAGACAATTCAGGTTTCAGGGTAAAATTAAAATAGCTGTACTCCATTCATTTTTTTTTTTTTTTTTTTTGCCGTACGCGGGCCTCTCACTGCCGTGGCCTCTCCTGTCACGGAGCACAGGCTCTGGACGCGCAGGCTCAGCGGCCATGGCCCACGGGCCCAGCCGCTCCGTGGCATGTGGGATCCTCCCGGACCGGGGCATGAACCCGCGTCCCCTGCACCGGCAGGCGGACTCTCAACCACTGCGCCACCAGGGAAGCCCTCCATTCATTTTTTATTATAAATTCTATTAATTTGTTTGAGTACATTCTTTGACAAAATTTGAAAATGAAAATAAAATCCAGATTTAAAAACTGGTTTCTAATCTTTGCATATGGACAGAAAGGAAAACAAAGTTAAATGTTTTAATGCCCATATGTTCCTAGTGCAAATATTTAAGACTGTGCAAATGTTCTCAGTTTGCAAATATGATTTCCTATTTTGCAGGTTTTAATTCAAAAAATCTCTAGGTTAACTTATTCTTAATTGAGCACAATTACTTTAACATTTATTAAGACTTAGAAATTTGTAATTTGTTATTATTAAAAATTTAAAGAGGTACAGTATAGGAAAATTTTCTACAAAAATAAGCCAAAGAGAAGTCTGCAAAATTAAAACCAAAGCACTATCTTTATAAGGATTATAGATAAATAGTCCAAGAATTAATGAAAGAAAATTAAGTTAACTATTCAAGAAATTTCAAGTTTTTATTGTTCAGCTGCATGAATTATCTATCCACAATGATTCAGATCACGGTGTAAGTTCCTCTAAGTTTCTTTGAGTTTATCTGAGAAGAAGTAGTTTTTTCTCTATAGTCAAGTGAATTCCTATCTAAGCAATCAAAAATAAGCTAAAAGCAAAAGAGATATTTTTAAAAGTAGTGTCATGAACTACTCATTTGAAGAGGCACCCAACTGAGAACACATTTTTTTTATTTGAAGTTTCAGACATATGCTTTCATTAAGAAGGGCATGTATATAGATTTTTCTTAAAATTTCAGTTGATTTTTGATCTTCTATAAGTCTCAGATTTTTTAAAAAATAATATATATATATATTTTTTACCACTTTAGATTACCATAATGTGAAACAAATTTTTTACTCAGTGTGAAAAATAATACCTACCACTGAGGACTAGAAGACTATATCTTACTTGTAAGAATGAAATAGCATAAAGACATATTTCTTCAATTTATTTCAATAGGAAACATATTGCAGCTTAACTTTATTTCTTTGTCTTTTATTTTTTTAACATCTTTATTGGAGTATAATTGCTTTATAATGGTGTGTTAGTTTCTGCTTTATAACAAAGTGAATCAGTTATACATATGTTCCCATATCTCTTCCCTCTTATGTCTCCCTCCCTCCCACCCTCCCCATCCTACCCCTCTAGGTGGTCACAAACCACTGAGCTGATCTCCCTGTGCTATGCAGCTGCTTCCCACTAGCTATCTATTTTATGCTGAGTAATATTCCATTGTATATATGTGTCACATCTTTATCCATTCATCTGTTGATGGACACTTAGGTTGGGACCTAATGAAACTTAAAAGCTTCTGCACAGCAAAGTAAACCATAAACAAGACCAAAAGACAACCCTCAGAACGGGAGAAAATATTTGCAAATGACAAAGGATTAATCTCCAAAATTTACAAGCAGCTCATGCAGCTCAATAACAAAAAAACAAACAATCCAATCCAAAAATGGGCAGAAGACCTAAATAGACATTTCTCCAAAGAAGATATACAGACTGCCAACAAACACATAAAAGAATGCTTAACATCATTAATCATTAGAGAAATGCAAATCAAAACTACAATGAGATATCATCTCACACCGGTCAGAATGGCCATCATCAAAAAATCTAGAAACAATAAATGCTGGAGAGGGTGTGGAGAAAAGGGAACTCTCTTGCATTGTTGGTTGGAATGTAAATTGATACAGGCACTATGGAGAACAGTATGGAGGTTCCTTAAAAAACTGCAAATAGAACTACCATACAGCCCAGCAATCCCACTACTGGGCATATACCCTGAGCAAACGATAATTCAAAAAGAGTCATGTACCAATATGTTCATTGCATCTCTATTTACAATAGTCAGGACATGGAAGCAACCTATTTCTTTGTCTTTGTGAAAATGTCAGTAATTCAGTTGATTTCCAACAACCTTTATTAAGTAACTATAACATTCTGAGGGGAAAGTTTCATTAAAAGAAAGTAGAATGGCATCTGGCTTCTTTTTACACATACAAATTCTGAATTGAACTATTCAAAATTACTATATAGTATTTGTCTCCTTTCTATGAGAGTTTGAGATAAAAATTAAGGTTGAAAACATCCAATTATTTTAATACTTTGCCTTATTTCTAATGACTGTTTCCTTATCTCCTACCAATTATGCTTGAAAACATATATTTTTAAATTTAGAACATTGATTATGGTATATGTTTAAATTCTCTTTTAAGTAATGTCACATGATTTTTAAATGTGTGATATATAGTTATTACCAACTCAAATTATAATATGTAAGTTCACATATGAAAAAAAGAATCCCTCCAAAAAAACTTGCCAAGAAAAAGAATATTTAGTAGAACACATTTCTTGTGAGAGTCCTAATATGAATGGAAAAGTGATTAACATTATTCCACTGATTAGGTATTTTGTGTAATTTTGCCATTTATTTTTTCTCAAAAGTCAGGCTTTCATTACTGCCTACCTGCCTAATACAAGGAAGTAAATAAAAAATGGGGATTCTAGAAATGTGTTGTATCTTATAACTGGAAATTTATTGCCTGGGTTTTCTTGATTCCTTGAATAACATTAAATTGAATATTATTATTTTAAATCTCTATGCCTGGTCTCTAATTTTCTCACTTTCTCATATGCTGAAAACCTAGATTGTATAATTAAGGTTGCTTGAATTTAGAAATGAAAAAATTATGATGATATCATATTTTCTTCACTGGCTTCTGAAGGTCACTATGAGTATTAGTGATAGTTAATAATAGCTGAAATATAGGCCAAAAATCATTTATTAAAAGTATTACACTATAGATAATTAAAAATGGAAAAGTTAGAAGCCATTTAGTGTATTAGAAAAATTTAAAAGGAAATAGTGCCATGTTATATTTAGATGCAAAAACATCTAGAGTAAATTAAATATTTTAATAATATTTGCTTTTTATTATCATGAAATAATTTATATTTTAGAGCAAAACATTTGTACAATACATACAGCTATCATGAATTTAAAACTTGCTAATAATTCTTTTACCATAGAAAGCCAGTCCTAAAATTACAATGTATGAAACTGGAATCTCATTGTATACACATGTCCTTTTCTTTTGTAAAATGTATCATACCGTGACAAGTATATACTACTTAAAAACACGATTCTAATGGTTCCATATTAAGTATACTTTTTTCATTGTACTCAATTTATTTAGGCATTATTATATTATTAAGTTACTATTATTTAGTCAGTAATTAATTGATATTCAGTCTATTTACTTAGACAATATGTCAAATAATATATTAACACAGAGGACTTGCACATTTCTAGTTTTTAAAATTTTATTCTTAAAACTTGAAGATTTTAACAAACTGAAGGTATTTAATACATATTGGTATTATGTATTGCATTTCAAAAATTTTAAATTATGAAATTCAAAGTGTATTATTTTTCTTTTCAGTGTGTTTATTTGATTATATCTTTTATATCTTAAGTAATCTCAATTTGTTGTTCACTATTTCCATGAAGTAAAAACAACATCATGTAAGCAGCTGAACTCTCAAGATTTCTCTGCTACTGTGAAATGCAAATTTCACAAATGAATGAAATATCTGCACAGATTTGAAACTTTTCTTAGATCTTTGCAAACTGTACATTGCTTAACTTGTGTTCTCTGGTACTATACCCTCTTTAGTTTTAGATTATTTTATTGACAAAAAGATAGTGCTTAATCAAGTACAACTCAGTGTAGCATTTAAAAATTTTATAAATGACACTAATTTTACTAGTGTCATTTATGATTAGACATTTAAAATATCATCTCAGTAATATGATCATGATTGAATTAAACCTATCAGCTAATTGTGGATTGTGGCATTGTACTAACCAGCATACTTCAATAATGCTGCTTAACAAAAATCTCAGGGACTTACAATAAGAGCAACAACAATTAATTTGTCTTTACTTTCACTATTTACAAAGTCTTGCTTAACTTCTATGTACATTTTTTATTGGTTGGTTTTTATTGGTTTATTTCTTTCTTTAACTCACCAAGTGTATTTCTTTCTTTTTGTTGTTGTTTTTCTCTTTTATTCTTCAGTAATTGTTTTCCCATTCTTGAGGAATGATGTATCTATTGGATGAGACATTTATAGGTCCTTCTTGAAATATTCTAGTTCAGATAAAATGAGATAAAAGAGGTAAGGTAAGATTTTTAACAGCTGTACTCTGCCAATTCAGGAATATAGCAAACTGGCAGTATTAAGGACAGAGAAAAAGTAGTAACCGAAGGTATTATTCTTTTATTCCAAAGAGTATCATCCTTACTGTATTTACTCTTTTTTTAAAAAAAGTTTATATTTAGGGTGTACAACATGATGTTTTGATCTACACATGCTTTGTGAAATGATGACTATAGCCAAGCTAATGAACACAAATCCAAATCCTCACATAGTCATGTTTTTGTGTGTGGGCGGAGAGAAAACTTATGATCTACTCTCTTAGGAAATTTCACATATACAATACAATGTAATTAACTATATTAACCATTGGTTATGTAGAATTTATTCATCATAGAAAACTGAAACTTTGTATCATTTGGCAATATCTTACCATTTCTCACACCCTCTGACCCTGGTAACTACTGTTTCAATCTCTGTTTCTATAAATTTAATAAAATTTATAAATTTTTTAGATTCCACATATATGTGAGATCATAGAGTATTTTTTCTTTCTATGTCTGGTTTACTTCACTGAACATAATGCCCTCCAGGTTAATCCATGTTTTTGTAAATGGCAGATCTCCTTTTTAAAGACTGAGTAACATTTTGTGTGTGTGTGCATGTATATACATACGTATATACATTTATCCACCAATAGAAATTTAGGTTGTTTCCATATCCATTGCTTTTGCTGTATTCTGTAAGTTTAGGTGTGTTATATTTTTGTTTTCATTTCTTTTGAGAGATTTTCAAATTCCCTATTGACTTCCCCTTTGACCCAATGGTTATTAAAAAATTAGTTTTTCAGTTTCCACATATTTGTTAATTTTCTCACTATTATTAATTTCTAAACTTATTACATGGTGGTCTGAATAAGTACTTGGAATGATTTCAATCTTCTTAAATTGTTGAGACTTGTTTTGTGACCTAATATATGATCTATTCTGGAAACTATTCTGTGTGCACATGAGAAGAATATGTACTCTTCTTTTTTATGGAAAGTTCTAAATATGTCTGTTAGGCCTGTTTGGCCTATAGTGTTGTTCAAAACTACTGTTTATTGAGTTTCTGTTTTGATGTCCTATCCGTCATTGAACATGAGGTATTGAAGCCTCCTATTATTGTATTGCTGTTAATTTCTCTCTTCAGATCTGTCAATATATGCTATACATATTTAGGTGTTTTGATGTTGGCCACATATATATGTATACATATATATATATATGTAATATATATGAATACTTGTTGTATCTTCCTGTTGAATTGACTCTTTCATCATTATATAAGGACCTCCTCCTTTTTTAGAGAGAGTTTTTGATTTAAAGTCTATCTTGTTTGATGTAAGTATAGCTACTCCCAGTTTCTTTTGGTTACCATTTGTCCTTTCAGTTTTAGCCTACACATGTCCTTAAACCTGAAGTGAGTCTCTTCTAGACAACAAATCACTGTAGCTTGTTTCTTTAAACTCCATTCAGCCACCCTACATCTTTTGACTAGGGAGTTTAATCTATTTATATTTAGAGTAATTATTGATAGATAAGAATTTACTACTACCATTTTGTTAATAATTTTCTGTCTGTTTTGCTGCTGTTAAGTTCCCCTCTGCCTCTCTTGATGTATTCCTTTGTTATGTGATAATTTTTATAATCATTTTAGTTGATGCTCTTGATTTTATTTTTTTGACAGCTGCATAGTTTTTTTCTATGCAGTTACTATGAGACTTGCATAAAGTATTTTATAGTTAAAATTGTCTTTTTTAAGTTGATGGTAACTTGACTTCAGGTGCATATAATATCTCTACACTTTTACTACACACATACACATGCACTTTGTTTTCTTGTAGTCATAGTTTACTTTTTTTATATTGTATCCATTAACAAACTTTTGTGATTATAGTTATTCTTAATATCTTTGTCTTGTAATTTTTATATCAGGGTGAAAAATAATTTATGCACCATCACTATTGTATTGAATTGTTCTATGTTGATTATGTATTTAACTTTAGCCATATTTATGTCTTCACCGAATTGGTTATAAAGTCTCTCAGTTTTTGTTTGTTTGGGAAAGACTACTCTCCTTCATTTTTTTTTTTTTTTTTTTTTTTTGCAGTACACAGACCTCTCACTCTTGTGGCCTCTCCCATTGTGGAGCACAGGCTCCAGATGCACAGGCCAAGTAGCCGTGGCTCAAGGGCCCAGCCACTCCGTGGCACATGGGATCTTCCCGGACTGGGGCAGGAACCCATGTCCCCTGCATCAGCAGGGGGACTCTCAACCACTGCGCCACTAGGGAAGCCCTCTCCTTCATTTTAAAGGATATTTTTACAGGTAGATTTTTGGTTGGCAAGCTTTTTATTTCAGAACTTTGAATATTTCATCTGACTCTCCTGTCCTGCAAAGTTTCTGCTGTAAAATATGATTATGGTCTTATGGGGCTTCCCTTATATGTCACTTTTGCTGCTTTCAAAATTCTCTTTGTCCTTGACTTTCGACAAATTGATTATTATGTGTCTTGGCAGTGTCTTATTGTGGTTGATACTGTACAGGGACTTTTAAACTTCATGGAACTGGATGATGATTGGTTTCCACATATTTAGGGAGATTTTAGCCATTATTTCTTTAAATAAGCTTTCTTTCCCTTCCTTTCTCTCCTCCTTCTGAGGCTTCATAAAGTGTTTATTGGTTCTCTTGACAGTATCCCATAAATACTATAAGCATTCTATATTCTTTTTCATTCTTTTTTTCCTTTTCTTTCTCCTCTGTCTGGAAAATTTCAAATGATTTGTATTTTAATTATCTTATTCTTTATTCTTTTTTAAAATTAATTAATTTATTTATTTTTGGCTGTGTTGGGTCTTTGTTTCTATGTGAGGGCTTTCTCTATTTGCGGTGAGTGGGGACCACTCTCATCACGGTGTGTGGGCCTCTCACTGTCACGGCCTCTCTTGTTGCGGAGCACAGGCTCCAGACCCGCAGGCTCAGTAGTTGTGGCTCACAGGCCTAGTTGCTCCGCGGCATGTGGGATCTTCCCAGATCAGGGCTCAAACCCGTGTACCCTGCATTGGCAGGCAGATTCTCAACCACCACACCACCAGGGAAGTCCCACTTATTCTTTATTCTGCTTGATCAAATCTGTTATTGAAGCTCTCTATTGTATTTTTCATTTCAGACATATTTTTCAGCTCTAGTGTTTCTCTTTTTTTGTTTGTTTTTTTTATAATTTTTCTCTCTGTTGAACTTCTCATTTTGTTCTTGTATCATTTTCCTGCTTTTTGCTGAGGTGTCTAGCTCTGTTCTCTTTTAGTACCAATTATCTTCTTTAAAAGAATTATTTTGAATTATTTGTCTGGCACTTCATACATTTCTGTTTCTTTAGGATTGGTTACTGGAGCATTATTGTGTTCCTTTGGAGGTGTCATGTTCCCTGATTTTTCATGTTCCTTTTTGCCCTGTGCTGCTGTATTTTCATTTGAACAAGCAGTCACCTCTTTCAAATATCACAAACTGGTCTAGGTAGAAAAAGACTTCCTTACATGGGTGGCCATAAGGACAACAGCTGGGTGAGGTATACTGTGGCTCTCAGTCAGATCCATGTTGAGGAACTTAGAAAGACAGGGGTTCTGGGGGTGTGTGGTGGTACTGTCTTAGGGAGGCATGCATGGGTTGAGTCTAGTTGTGGCAGATATCTGACCTCATAAGTGTGCTTTGTGGCAGGTACTTGTTGCAGGCATGAGAGTGCACAGTGGCACTGCTATATGCTGGGAGAAGTACATGATTGTGCACTTGGTGGTGATCATGGCTCATGGGCTCAGGAACACCTAGTCTGCATGGGTACTGTGGCTCTAAATCCAGGTTGGAGAGTGTCAGTACTTAGAGGTTCTAGCTCCAAGGCATGCAGGAGCTATGGATCTCAGCAACTCCAGCAGCTAGAGTCCATATCAGTGAAAACTTTGGGAGACCTCTGTGGTGGTAGCTAGGGCTTATCCTTTATGGCAAAAGGCTGCTGAAGTCCACCCTCTCCACCTTCTGCCTGGGGGAACTTAGAGTTAGTGGAATTCTCCACAGCACTGAGCTGGTGTCAGAAATGATAAGATATAGGTGGAATGTTTCCTGTCCATTTCTGTACAGCTATCCCTAGTCTCTGCATTCCTCTGAGTTGCTGCTGTCCCTAAATGTATTCCAGTATCTCCCAGAACTATACTCATTGTTAGACAGTTGACTTGTTTATTCTTTTTGTTTGAGAGTGAGGGCTGGATTTTCATTGTCTGCTGTCTTGCTGACATCACTTCTCTTACTGAACTCACTCTTCACTCACACTTGCTTGCAATAATCATTCAAGATATGTTAAAATAGTTATTTTATCACAGAATCAGATTAGAGGTAGTCTTCACCATCTGAGTCCTGGACAGTTGTTGGTGGCTTTCAGGTGCTTTTCAGGTATGGCCCCAAAACTTATTCACAAGATCTGGTCTTGAGTTGTTTTCCCTTTTATCACATATTATCTGAAATCTGTATGAACCAACACTTTTCTGTATTCTAGTATGATCTTAGGTTTCATTTTTTTTCTTCTATTTTATTACTTTCCCCTTTCAAGGGGAATATTGGTGTTTTGGCAGTTTCTGTATGTGTACAAAATCTTCATTTTATTTCAGAAATTCAGGTGGCATAAGGAAGATTGAGGAAAATGTTATCTGACATTCTTAGTAATATTAAGTTAGGAAATTATTAGTAAATTTGTCATTTTTTTTCTAAAATTTTTGAATCTTTGGAGATATTTATTTTTTTCAGGCCTGGTTTTTAGCATCTCTAATCTACTGATTTTTTTCTAGGGAGATATTGACCCCAAGTAAAATAAATTTAAGGGACTCTCTGTTAACTTTCCTAGACTGAGCATTAAATCAACTTAATGTTTATTGGTCTGAGCTGGCACATTTAACTGCCACATCTGGCCTACCTCCTTCTGAAATAAATGTGACTGCCTTCAAGATCACACTTCTTTGCAATGGTCACAACTGACTCCAAGTCTCCTAGTCTACACTTTCTCCAGCAGTGAAACAGACTGTTCTTAGGCAATTGACAGAAAATATTATCAACCTATGTATAAGTCACAATCATTTTAGAAACTGAAGTAGCACATTATAGCTATTATTATAATAGTATCTTTACTGATATTCAAATCATACCACCACTATCAGTACTAGAAAAGAAGCTGTCAATTGCATTCCTTACAAAAGATTTTTAAAATAATTTTCTATTGTTTATAGCACTTTGAAGCTTGAAAATACAATTTCATTGACTATTGATTTTATTTTGTGCTATTTAACAAGCAGTGATATGCATGGAGATTTATAGAGCTAACTTCTCATGTAATAAGATGAGAAAATAAAAACTCCTGCCATTCTATTGTTTATCATCCAAAAGTAAAAAATAAGTTGGTTCCTTGTGTTTCTTTCCTAAATTATTTAATGGACTTATTAATATTAGTATTGATTATTTTATAAATCAGTGTTTTAAGAACAAGTGAAGGTAAGCAGGTATTCGCTCTCACAACCAAACATTGATTCTTAAACCTATCTAAATTAGTAAGCATAATTATTAATATAAATTCAAACACAGGTTGAGTCTGTTACCAGAAAAAGACACATAAACATATACTTATAAAAACAATGTACTCCAGCCACCAATGATTTTGAGAACACATTATTCTTTTTTTTTCTTTCTAACTAACTCCATGTATTTTTAAAGCTTTTTACAATATGTAAATGTATACAATAAATGCCAGCATTGGGAAGGCTTACTTAATCTAAGTAAGTATGTTCCCTGCTTCTCTTTGAATGACAGTACTTCCTGCAGCATACAATTTATAATATATTTATGCCTCCACAACTGAATAGTTAAGGTTATACAGGAATAAAGAAAGTGCCTATAATTAGCATGTAACTTCACTGCAACAATAAAAGAAATATCAGAAATGTGTCTTAAAGTATACTTCTCTGTTATTTTATAGTTCTATTGGTAATTTTAGAGGGAATTTCAATACTATTTTCTGTAGTGACTACACCAATTTACTTACCCATCAACAGTGCCCAAGTGTTCTCTTTTCTCCACATTCTCACCAACACTTGTAATTTCTTGTCTTTTTCATAATAGTCTAACAGATGTGAGGTGATATCTCATTGTGGTTTTGGTTTGCATTTTCCTGATGGCTGAGAAACTTTTCATGTACCCATTGACCATCTGTATGTTTTCTTTGGAAAAATGTCTGTCAGATCTTCTGCCCAGTTTTTAATCAACTTGTTTTTTTTTACTATTGAGTTGTGTAAGTTTTTTATAGATTTTGAATATTAACCCTTTATTGATCATATCATTTGCAAATATTTTCTCCCATTCAGTAAACTGTCTTTTCATTTTGAAGGTGAGTTCCTTTGCTGTGCAGAACATTTTTAGATTGCTGTAATTCCTTTTTTTTTTTCTTTTTCCTGCTTTAGTTTCCATTGCCTTGAGAGGCAGATCCACAAAAATATCAATAAGATTGATGTCAGTGAGGCTACTACCTATGTTTTCTTTTAGGAGTTTTATGGTTTCATGTCTTACATCCAAGTCTTTAGTCTGCTTTATGTTAAATTTTGTGTAGGGTGTAAGATAGTAATCTAGTTGCACCATTTTGCATGTGACTGTCGACAGTTTTCCCAACACCATTTATTGAAGAGACTATCCTTCCCCCTTTATATGCTCTTGGCTTCTTTTCCCTAATTAAATGACCATATATGTGTGGGTTTATTTCTGAGCTCTCTGTCTTGTTCCATTGATCTATTGTATGATTTATGCCAATACCATACTGTTTTGATTGCTATAGCTCTGTAATAATTTTGACGTTAGCAAGAGGGAGTATATGATCTTTGTCATGCTGAGGTAACTACCCTCTGTATCCACTGTGTTGAGAGGTTTTATTAGAAATGGATCTTGAATTTTTTCAAGTGCTTTCTCTATATCTATTAAGACCAGTGTTTACTTATTGATTTTCTGTCTGAATAATCTATCCATTGATGAAAGTGGGATATTAAAATCCCCTACTATTGTTATATTGCTGTATTTTTCTCCCTTTAGGTCTGTTAATGTTCACTTTATATATTTAGGTGCTCATGTGTTTAGTGCATAAATCTTTACAAATGTTATAGCCTAGCTTACTGTTGGATTGATTATCACTATGTAATCCTCTTCTTTGTCTCTTATTACAGTCTTTGTTCTATAGTCTATTTTGTCTGATGTGAATGTAAGTCTATTTTTACATATATTTTGTCAGATATATGCTTCAGACTCTCAGGTTGAATATTTTGGACAAGCAAATAGGTTTCTTTTACAGAAAAACTAAGGGCGTATCAGTCTGCTACCTGTTAAATGCCCTTGGGTGGTAGCCTGCCAAGAACTTTCTCTCCAATTTTTAAAGTCCCATTGGAACCAGAATCACAAGGTTTCCTAGTCACCAGAACCAGGCAGTCAAGAGGCATCCCTTGGGGCAGCTTCAAAATCCATGGCACCTGGGCTTCCCTGGTGGCGCAGTGGTTGAGAGTCCGCCAACCGATGCAGGGGACATGGGTTCATGCCCCAGTCCGGGAAGATCCCACATGCCGCGGAGTGGCTGCGTCCGGGAGCCATGGCCGCTGAACCTGCGCGTCCAGAGCCTGTTGCTCCGCAACGGGAGAGGCCACAACAGTGAGAGGCCCACGTACCACAAAAAATCAAACAGCAACAAAAAAAATCCATGGCACCAGACATAATATCCGGGGCACCAGACACATATAAAAGCTCCTCTCTAGGAGATACTGGCACTCTGGAATGCAGCAATGGGAGAACATGAAGATAGTGCCCACCCTCCAAGGTCTCTAGAAAGATTAGCATCATCCCTTAGATGAGTGTTTAATTAGAATGCTGCCCCTCACGTCACAGCTATGAAGATAAGCTAATAGCCCTCTTTCACAGAAAGTCTTGGCTTCTGGAAGGATTTCCTCTTGCTATCACCTGGGGGTATAGCTGTTTAAGAACTATTTCTCTATTGGCTGTAGTCCTGTGTGACCCTTGAGTGTTAGCCCTGGTGACAACCAGAGCCAGGTAATCTAGAGGTGTTCCCTGGGTGGCAGCCACAAAAAATTTTGTGCTAGAGGAGGGTACAAGCTTCTTTCTGAGAGATACAAGTGAGCTGGACTGTGGCAGAGAAGACCACAAATGTGGTGCCCACCAGCTGAAGCAAGGCAGAGGGAGAACACACCAAAGATGGTGCCCCCAAGCCTGCATCCTCAGAAAATATCCCAGGAAGCCTCTAGATGTGTGTTAAATTTGCCACCTACCCCTCAAGTTGATACCTTAAGACAAAAAATAAGCTCTTTCACCTAAAGTCTGGGTACCTCTCAATCTGTTGTCTCTGGTCTGGTCCCAGGGCCAAGTGAATATTGACATGCATGCCCTTTAAGAGCTATTTCTTAGTTTACTATGGCCTCTTGATTCTGGTGGATGTGAGCCCCATTAGCTTTCAAAGGTAGATGTTTTGGGGACTTGTCTCTCAAGTGCAGGTCTTAAAAGTTGAGGTGTCATAACTAGTGTTCAAACTCTTCACTCCTCAGGGAAAAGCTCCATGTTTTGAGTTCTTTTCCAAGTGTGGGTCACTTTACCAAGAGTAGGGTTTATGGCAAGATTGTATCTCCGCCTCTCCTACCTGATTTGATGTGATTTTATTTTCTTTCTCATTTGCCTGATGTGTAGGAGTTGTTCAGCTAGTTTTCAAGATTTTTTTTTTTTTAGAGAAAATTTTTCCATACATAGCTGAAGATTCAGTTCTATAGATGGAGGTGGGTTAAGGAATTTTTACATTACCGTCTTGAACCAGAAACCTAGAGGCTTTAATTTTTGAAGGCTGAGGAAAGCATGAGTACATTGCTGAGATATAGAAACAGGGGCTGTACTAAGGGTCTGTAAAACCAAGACTAATTATATTTACAGTGTTGCTATAGACTGAATGTGTCCCACTTGAGTTCATACATTGAACATAACTCCCAATGTCATATTTGGAGATGGGACCTTTGGGAGATAATTAGATTATGAGGGAATTATGATCATAAGGTCCTTATAATGGAATTAGAATTAATGCAATTATAGGCATATTTTGGATATATTGAATGTTTGATTCCAGACCACTACAACAAAGCAAATATCACAATAAAGTGAGTCACATATTTTTTTTGGTTTCCCAGTGCATATAAAAGTTATGTTTATATTATACTGTAGTCTATAAGTGTTCAGTAGCATTATATCTTGAAAAAAAATGTACATACCTAAAAAAATATTTCTAAAAAAATACTAACCATTTTTCTGAGCCCTCAACAAGCCAACTAGTCTAGGTAATTTTTACAGTGTCTCAAACTGATTAAACCAAATGTTATTAATATTAATTTATTAATAGATACTAAGCTCCTACTCTTTGTTGTAACAACTGTAAGGTGCTGGAGACAAAAAGTTACTGAGTAAAACAGCAAGAACCACCATCAGCCAACCTAGTAATAACCAGTCAACCAAAGAAACAAGCCAAAAACTCACAAATTCAAACCATGACGTCTTTACTTATGAAACTTACAATTTAGTGGCAGAAATAAACATTGAATAAATAATCAAACAAATGCAAATTTCCAGTGCAATATGTCTGCAAAAATGAAACATATCAATAGTAGAACGTGACAGAAGGTAATGTTGATGTGCAGAAAAAACCCAGGGGATGCTGGTGTGGCTAAGATGCAGAGAAGGGTTCCTTTTGGTAAAAAAAATAAAGCTGGGGAGGAATACAGAATTAGAGAAATGAGAAGATCATAAAAGATTTTACCCAATAATAAATATGTACTGATTGGCACTTTCACAAATTCCCCTGATGACTTCTTGTCAAAGTAGCAGTAAAATTCACAATTTCCTTCAGCATTGGAAAATAATATGTAGAAAAATAATTTATATCATCAACTTGGCAGTGGTATAAATAATGTAAATAACTACAGTGAACATTAAGAAAATGGAAACATAAGTTTAGTGAGCTCTCACAGAAACAAAAGGCATTATCTGAAAGTCAGGGTTTTGGAGCAAGGATTATAAAAGGATGGTTGAAATTTTTATATTTTAGGCTAAGATTATTTCTCTTTCTAAATTGAGATATCATCTACATACAGTAAAAAGCACAAGTCCTAAGCATAGAGTTAAAGGCATTTAAAATATGTAAAAACCTTTTAATCACATTAAAAATAATATTATAGAATATCTCTATCATTCTTTTCCAGAAAATAACCTGGAGAAGTAACTGCAAATCTGACTTCTGTTGATATGAATAACACCTGCCTAATCCAGAATGCACTCTTTCTTTCATGACTGTCTTCTTTCTCTCACCAGAATAGCTTTGAGAGTAAATTATTTTAATGCACATGTGAATAATTAGATCTTTTTTATTGCTGTAAAGTACTGTGTATATACTACAAAGCGTGTTCATTCTCTTCTTGATGAACACTTGAAATGTTTCCAATGTGGGTTATTTTATGTAAATATTTACTGAATATTCTTGAACAAGTCATTTTTTTAGACATAAACACACATTTCTCTTATAAAAACTTAAAGTAGAATCACTGCATATACGGAAAGTATATGGTTATCTATAACAAATACTATCAAATAATTTCCAACTTAATTGTACAATTTTATAATTACACTATAATGAATGAAAATCCAGTCACTGTATATTCTCAATAAACATGTATTTCCTTAATTTTAGCCATTTTAGTCAATGTGTATGTATATCCCATTGTGATTTTAATTTGAACTGAATAATAATGCAGAACAACTTTTCCTATGTTTATTGGCAACTTAGATTTCATTTCTTTTGAAGTACTTGTTCAAATATTTTGTCCATTTTAAATTGTTTTGATATATATATATATATATATATATATATATATCTGTAAAAGTTGTAATATTGTTAGTCTGAGTCATTATTCAGACTTGTGAAGAGTGAGTACCTTTTTCCCAGTATCTGACTTATTAGTTGCTTAATGTTTTTTTTGGTTTAAGATAAGTTTTGAAAATTTTAACTTCTATTTCTCCTGTATTCCAATTTATCTTTTGTCTTCTGTTATGTTTGTTACTGATATGAAAAAAGTCTTTCCCTAACACCATGAAGATATTTAATCTATCTTTTTTATACATTTAGATGTATGTAATCCACC
Organism: Orcinus orca; assembly: GCF_937001465.1. Classification (NCBI taxonomy): domain Eukaryota; kingdom Metazoa; phylum Chordata; class Mammalia; order Artiodactyla; family Delphinidae; genus Orcinus; species Orcinus orca. The sequence continues at coordinate 113,133,852 of NC_064563.1, forward strand.
ACGTATTTGTGTGTGTGTGTGTGTGTGTGTGTGTGTGTGTGTGTATGGTGTGAGGTATTGATAAAGGTTTACTTTCCCCATATTGTAACCCAGTCATTTCAGCACCATATATTGAAGACATTCTCTTACCCAGAATACCTCTTCCTAGTTTGCTGATAATTTATTTTTTCATTTATTTAAATCAGAGCCATTAATTTTAGCATTTTTAATTTTTTTAGTCTCTTAATGTGGTTAGTTGTATTGATTACCTTTAACTTTGTATTCTTTGTGTACACTTGCCTTGTCATGAAGTTAATATATTTTATAATTTTTTATTCAGTTTATTAAAATATTAAAAACACTGTATTTATGAGGGATACTGATTATAAGACTCATCTATTTTAATATCCTTATAAGGATGTGTTATTTTCATTGGGCTGGCTTTATTGAACAAATGCTAGATGTTCTGTTCTAATGTCCGAAAAACATGTTCAAAATAGATAGTATACTTTTTTTCATATATCTTTTGTAGGCTTTATCAATGAAGTCATCAGAGCTTGAAAATTCCTTCATGGTAAGATTATTAAAGTTTGACAGATATTGAACTATTTGAGTCACCTACTTCTTCTTGTATTTGTTTCAATAAGTTTCATTTTTCAAAGAATATTTCAACTTCCTCATTGATGTCTAATTTACTTATATGAAATTTTTTATAATATTCTCTTATTGTCATTTTATTGTCTGTACACTATCTAGTGATTTTTATTTTGTTTTTGGTCTTGATGAATTTTATTTTATTTTTCTGGATCAATTTTGCTTGGATCAAAGCAAAATTTCATTTGTTTTTATCAGCTCTTTTCATTTGTTTTTAATAAAAGATGACTGCATCCACTTTTCTTAGCATTTGTGGTATCCAAAATGGAGAAAGAGACAGAAATATGCAGTGTTTCTCATATGTAGATGTAAAAAGATTTTCTTTTTAAGCATCAATTTAGCTAGAACCTACAAGTTTTGCTGTTTTATTTTTATCATATTTTTAATATTTTTGATACTTTGTCTTGTGAACTATTTTGAAGTATATGATTTAATTTTTAATTATTTTGGTATCTTTGGTCTCCTTGTTTTATTCATTTCTAGTTTTATTTTATCATAGTATATAGCATACTCTGTATGATTTCAATCTTTTGAAATTTGTTGAAATTTGTTCTAAGGAAATACACATGGTCTATTTGGGTGTATTTTGCATCTGCATTTGAAAATAACTTCTATTATTCAGTTGTTTCAGTGTTCTATAACAGACAATTAAGATACACTTGAGGACTGTTAATAATGCAGTTAGTTGTAACATAGAAACCCATAAGGGAGAAACAGAAGATTGCACTATGAGCCCTAATCATGCCACTGGGGTTGAGGAGGATTGATTAATTTTAGAAATACAAAATTTCATGTCTTTTAAAAATAACTTTCCATGTATGGTTTTCTCAGTCAGGATCCTGCTATTATGAAATGTTTTCATTCACATGGAGATGGATTTTATATACATAACTTAATGTTAGTCAAACAGTTACTATGTAAGACATATTCAATCTTGTTAATCTTATATTGGTTGTATCCCATATTCTTCATCTCAGTCTCAGCTAGGCCCTCCTCACTGTTTTGCAGCCATTGCTTATTATCACAATCATCTCATGATAACATCCATATGGTTTCTGCCATTTAATGACTTTTAAGTAGGACAATTTACTCTGCAATATCTAACTGTAGTGTCATTGCAACACACAATATCTTTCTTTTATATTCAAAGCAAGAAACCAATAAAAATTGTTTTTCCTCAAAGAAATGAAAAACTATGATTAATATTTTTCCCCAGACAATAAAAGAAAACTTAGATGTAGGCAAATTAAAGGTTTGTTTTAACATACTAATAGAATTTAAAATATTGTGTTGGAGCCTACTATAAAATGTTCAAATATTTTTTGTGAGTCTAGCAAAATTGACTGGTATTTTGACTATATACTGTTACATAATTAGATTTTCCTTTAATTCATTGAAATATTCACCATTGTAATTCTCATGTGATGGTACAAATGCACTAATTCACTTACTCCTTAAGTATTATGAGCAAAGCATCCTAATAAGCACATTTATTAGCATTTCTTGACTTATAACCAGGGAAGGTAAATTATATTCAAATACAATGCTTACTGCTCTGGTAAATAAGTGGAAAAAAAAACATATATCAATGAAATTTTCTTGAACTTTTTATTGCTTACCTAATACTACGTTACAAAGTATCCTCAAATTTGGCAACATAAAAGAACAAACATTTATTATTTCATATTTTTACAGTAAGAACTCAACAACAGCTTAGATTACTGGTTCTGTCTAGGGTCTCTCATAGACTGTGGTCAGGGCATCAACCAGCACTGTAGCTATCTGACAGTCTAAATAAAGCTGAAGAAGCAGCCCTTCTCAAGATGGCTTACTAATATGGTTGTTGGCTGCGTGCCTCAGTGTCTCATTAGTTATTGGCAGGAAGTTTCAGTTCCTCACCAGTGGACTCTTCTTAGGGATGCTTTGGTTTCCATTTCACATGGCAGCTGACGTCACCCAGGGTGAGTGTTCTAAGAGACAGCCATATCTTATAGGATTTAGCCTTGGAAATCATATACCATCATATGTGCCATAACTTATTACTCATGGAAACAAACTCTGGTATAAAGGGGAGAGGAGATAGATAAAATAAGAGCATGAAAACCAGGAAATAGCATCACTGAGGACCATCTTGGTGGCTGTCTTTTAAATATTATCATTCTTACTTGAAAATATGATCCTCCACTCCCTGTCCCAAAGAATTCCATGACTTTCCAAGGTTCAGTGACAAAATCCAAATTATTTTGTAAGATAGATATTAAAGGCCATTCTTGATCAGGATCCTTTATAATGGGTCCCATTTCCTGCCCCATCAATGTCTACCCAAGTTCCCACCCCATCACCTCTCTACTTTCTTGCCAAGATGATGATAATGATGATAATGATATTTTATCATATAACTTAATAATTGTCTGGCATTTTGTGTTAGATATTGATGTAATCATTTTTTCTACATGAACTCATTTAGTCCTCAGAAAATCTTTATGATATTTGCACTATTATTATCCCCATTTTAAAGTTGGAAAAAAATAAGACAATGGTTAGATTCACCTAGATATTAGGTAAGTATTAGAAGAAAATTAAGGAGATCAAGTAAATTATATTTAGTTGCAGTTTTAGTCAACTAATCATGCCAAGTATTCTGTCTTTTTCATAAGCAATTCCTTATTTCTGGAATGATCGTGTCAGTTTCTCTCAACTTGGAATGCTCTAATAACTTGGACATGTTCTATTCATTTACTCTTCAAACTTCAACTTAAACATTCTTTTCTGAGATTCCCAAATACAGGCTTATATTCTCTATTATGTCCTTCTGAATTTCATGCATATCTAATTAATTTACTGAATTTTGTTTTTATTTGTAAGGTTCACTACAAATTATAAATTCCTTTCATGTATTTATAAGGGATAAAACATACTCCATCATTAATAAATATTTATTGACTACTTGGAATTATTATTAGAGGAATTGACATTAAGTTGGTCTTGTAAGATTGATAGTATAAGAAAAAATTGAGATATAAAACAGGAACATATGTAAGGAACAGAAAGGCATTGGGAATGATACTACTACTAGTAATAGGTAATATATATTGAATGCTTACAAGTAATAAGCATAGTTCCAAGCAGTTTTCAAATATGTCATTTTTATTTTCCCTATCATCCTATGGAATATACAATGTTACTGTCACTATTTTACAGATTTTGAAATTGAGACATATATCTAATAAGTGTTAGAAAAGGATTCAAAACCAGGACTCTAAATCAAAATCTATATTCTTAGACCAGTGATTTGACAAGTTTTACTAGTTTTGGCCTAGATCTCATTTGATAGGTAACAAGGGGCCATGGAAGACTTTTTAATGTGGGAGTTATATGTTCAAATGACATATTATGAAAATTATTATTTTGGCTGTGAAGAATGGACTGAGTTAAGAAGAATCTTGAGGCACAGAGAGGATGCAGTTTATAGGTCAAAAACTTATTATATTGTTATTAATATGTATATAAGAAAAGGCCATCTTAACTTCTGTTTCTCAACAGACTTATACTTTACTGTTCTGTGAATCAAGAAGCATACAATAAAGATAACAGACTAAAATATAAAACAATAATATTAGTTCAGGTAGTTCAAACAAGTTGAGAAAATTGAGGCCCAGATCTTGCTTGAGATTGTATGGCGATTTTAATGAAAAAGCCTACATAAGGAGAACCCAGTTTTCTCAGTGCTAGTATATTTCTTCTAATTAAAATACCAGTAGTCATTAGTAAGAAAGTTCTTGCTGCAGAAAGAAAAGTTTAACATCCAGATCTATGAAAATATGGAATAATCAAGAAAAACTGGTGTTCAGAAAACATCTCCAGTGAATAATTAGTATCATGTCAGTTTAGATATCATTCTTCAGACTGAAAAGTGAATGTCAGTGCATATTAAATATGCACATTCATAGACAGTAGATAGGTGATCTTCAATATTTTTTGTTTTGTTTTTAGCACTTGGGTCAGTATTTCTCATGTTGAGTTTCTAAATTTTAAAAGCTTTTAAAATTATTGTTATTATCCTTATACTCTCTGGAGCAGAGAAGAAAATTTTGCATTTTATTTATTTAAGTGTAAAATATCTCAAGTCCATCATGCAAAAATTGCAGTACAGCATCATGTAAGGAATATTTTAATAATTTTCTAACACATATTCTAGCAACCCATTTATTATAATAATGAATCTTATACAGGAAAACCCAAACCCCAAGTGTAGACAAGATTAAATGTGCTTTCTCCTCTCTCAAGATGCAGAAAATGAAAGTTATCAGTGACACTTGAACTCATATGCTATCTCTCATTTCTAAGTTGTATGTTAGTAATACTAAAAAATCCTATGCCACAAAAGTAATCTTTTACAAGATTCATGGACTTTTCTAGTGATCCTTTCACTTTCAGACTCCTTCAAATGTGGTTCATATCAATTGTGACACAAAATCATTGTGGAATAACCTTGGTTCATGGGAAGTGAACGGCTGGTCTCTGTTAAGTGTCCCCACATAGCTGACTATACAATAAGTACCATTATAGCTTGTTTCAACACCAAAGTCAAAGGTTGAGTCTGGATAAAGATGAAATTCTATTATATAACTTTGAGGGAAAATCAAATTCCCCTAAATGGAAGTAATATTTTCTTCATCAGAGCTCTCACAGTAATTTACCTGCCTAGGTTTTATAGTGCTTCACATTTCCTACCTTGTATTTTAGGTATTCATAAACATATTTTCACACAAATCTTTGAGGGCAGGATTTTTGTTTTATTTAAATTTGCATTTCAACAAGCACATACATAGTTGACCAAAACATATTTATAACTCTACCAAACTTTGTTAAACATGTAAGTGAATTAATTTTATTAAAATGAAGTTTTGCTATTAGAGACAGAGGATAATTTCAAATAATACATATGAATTTTTGCTTAAAATAAAATTATTGTTTTTCAAGTTGAATCAGAGATCAATGAGAGAAACAAAATCATAGGGATACATGTTAAGAGAATCATTGCATGGGATTGATATATGCAAATGTGAGAGAGGCAAGGTATGTCCAAAATCTGTAGGCCACATCAGCAATCACAGACCAGGACTCTCAGTCATAAGTTGGAGCTACTGTCCACAGGGGAATTTCTTCTTCTGCAGGGAAGCTTCAGCTCTGCTTTTTAAGGCTGTTAAACTAATTGAATCAGACCCATCCAGAATACCTGGAATAATCTCCTTTAAAGTCAGTTGACTGTAAAGTTTAGTCACATCAACAGAACACCTTCACAGCAAAATCTAGATTAGTTTTTGATTGAATAACTGGAGATTATAGCTTACGTAAGTTGATACATAACATTGACCATTACACAGGTTGATGAAAGTGATGGTGTTCATGTCAAATAGTACACAGTGATTAGGAAATGTAAACCAGTTATTTGACATGACAAATCAGAATGTCAAATCATATATAGAACCATCAAATAAATATCTCTTCCACCTAAGATATTATCCAGGTTTAGACAAACTCTTAGTTTTCATTTCGCCAGACTGCCAAGTCTGCCTAAGACTTCTGATACCAACTGCAAGTTGAGAGGTCCATAGGGCCACACTCACTTTGGAGCAACATATTGTTGACATTTGTTTTTCTCTTAAGCGTGTAGGTAGGTCAGCAACCCATTTCCCACTTGATTTCCCTACCTGTAATGACATCCAACTGGAAGCTCCTAATTATGTCCTGAGACTACTTGGGCATGTGACGAGTAAAATTTACCTGATGTCCTAGGGTGTCTCAAAGTTTTTTTTTTGTTGTTGTTGTTGTTTTTTTTCAGTACGTGGGCCTCTCACTGTTGTGGCCTCTCCCGTTGTGGAGCACAGGCTCCGGACGCGCAGGCTCAGCGGCCATGGCTCACTGCCCCAGCCGCTCCGCAGCATGTGGGATCTTCCCGGACTGGGGCACGAACCGTGTCCCCTGCATTGGCAGGCGGACTCTCAACCACTGAGCCACCAGAGAAGCCCTCAAAGTTTTGTTTTGAAACTTTCAGTGACAAACTTCTAACTAAGCAATACTGAACATTCCTGGTTGTCAATAAGAAGGTCTTCTTTGAATTAACCTTTTTGTTTTGAAAACTTTGTAAACTGTATTCCTCAACTATGGACGTATTACTATCCTTAAACATTTTGATTTATTCAGCCTTGGCGACCTTTAAACAGGATCAAGTGACTATAAATCTTGTAATTATTTTCTACTAGGAATTGACTAGACCATTTTTACAGCAGAAAATAAGTTGTAATAGAAGTTGAAAAGAGTGCTCTTCCCTTCTCTACCATTAATGAAAAAGGTAGGATTTGCACAGTAATCAGCAGAGTATGTCAGCAAACAAGCACTACAAGACCATTAATCCTTTACTATCCCAATGGAACTTTCAGGTCTGGTCATTGAACCTCACTCATAAGATGAAGAAGATTCAATATTGAAGATTGTGTAAGGCTGATGCACTTAGAAAATGACAGACCTGTGAATAGTTATTTTCTATGTTCCTTTCTTTACAAATTCACAGATATTATACAATATACTACTGTGACTTTATTATTAAGTATTTGAAAAGACTTAAAAAATTCCAGAGGTTAGGTTTGCTTTCACATACCACACAACATTATCATCTTAGGTGAAAGGTCATAGCATGTGGATATCTTTCTAAATATTCTGGATATTGTGTTCATCTAACCTTTCATAATTGACATTTTTCTATTTGACCCCAGTGGGAAATATGTCTTCTGCCTTTATACACTAATGTACCTGGAATTAATGTGCTTTGTCAATGACTGAACTGTGTTTTTGGTGATCAGTGTTTGTAAACATAGGCAGCATTAAGACTGCATTTTTAAAAACATATAATGCCACTTTATTTCTGGGTTAACGAGTATAGTACAGAAGTATAGTGGATGACAAAGTGATACTGCTTACAGAATATATGTTTTCATCTTATAGGAGGTAACAATTATATTGAAGAAAATTATCCAATACATAATTGAGACTGTAGAAAGAAAGAAAAGAATATGTTCATATTAAAATAGTGCATTGTTAGAGACCACAAGATAATTGTCAGAGAAAATAGTACATGCCCTACATTCCTTTTTTTTTTTTTTTTTTTTTTTTTTTTTCCGATACGCGGACCTCTCACTGTTGTGGCCTCTCCCGTTGCAGAGCACAGGCTCTGGACACGCAGGCTCAGCAGCCATGCCTCAGGGGCCCAACCGCTCCACGGCATGTGGGATCTTCCCAGACCGGGGCACGAACCCGTGTCCCCTGCATTGGCAGGTGGACTCTCAACCACTGCACCACCAGGGAAGACCCTATATTCATTTTTTTAAACATCTTTATTGGAGTATAATTGCTTTACGATTGTGTGTTAGTTTCTGCTTTATAACAAAGTGAATCAGCTATATGTATACATATATCCTCTCCCTCTTGGACTTCCATGCCTCCCATCCCACCCATCTAGGTCATCACAGAGCACCGAGCTGAGCCCCCTATACAGCAGGTTCCCAATAGCTATCTATTTTACACATGGTAGTGTATTTACGTCTAATTTTAAAATCCTATGTCCTGCTTGACTCTCACCAGTAAGATTCCAGAGCTTGGATTCCACAATTCTATCCCCTCTATAACAACAGTTATAACAGGCAGTAAAAATAAACCCAGAAGAATTAAAACGTAGAAAGGGACCTGTATTACGCTACTGCTACTGTTGTGAAAAGGGTGGCGATGTTTATCATAATTATACTTATTCTGATGAAATGGCAAATGATGACTTTCATAAAAATATCAATCTTATTCTCCATTTTAATTTGAACATACATAATCTGCTGTTTTCTGTTTTTTATAATTGTTGTTATATTGTTCTCCAGGACTTGGATTTTCATCTTATTAATGATCACTTTCAATGGCCAAAAGTCTAATGTATTAATTATTTCTTTTCTATTGTTGTTCATACTTTTTGTATTCCATCAAAGGAAATTATGCCCAACCCAAGTTTACCAAGATTTTCTCCTAGGTATTTTAGAGTTTCAGCCACTACATGTAGATATTTTATCAAGATTTAGTTAATTTCTGGGCATAGCCTGTTAAGGATCAAGGTATTTCTCTCTATTAAAATCTATAGGGCTTCCCCGGTGGCACAGTGGTTGAGAGTCCGCCTGCCGATGCAGGGGACACAGGTTCCTGCCCCAGTCCGGGAAGATTCCACATGCCGTGGAGCAGCTAGGCCCGTAGCCGTGGCCACTGAGCCTGTGCGTCCGTAGCCTGTGCTCCACAAGGGAGAGGCCACAACAGTGAGAGGCCTGCATACCGCAAAAAAACCCAAAAAACAAACAAAAAAACTATAGTTGTTTCAGAGCCATTTGTTGAAAATAATTTTATTCCCCACTGCATTACATCAGTAACTTTGTCAAAGTCAATCTGTCATATATGCATGGGTTTGATTTTAAACTCTTATTATTTCATTGATTTTTATGTGTTCTTAAAGTAAGCCTTGAAATCAGATAGCAAAATCTTACATCTTTTTCTTCTATATCAATTTTGTTTCAGCTATTATAGGCTACTTACATTTTCATAAATATTTTTGAGTCAGTTATCTATTATATGTCCCTGATGGAATTTGATTGGAAATATATTGAATTAACAAATCTACTGTAAAAAATTGATATCTTAGTCGTATTGAGTTTTCTATTCTTTGAAAATTACCCATCTCTATTTATTTGGATCCTCTGTAATTTCAACCTGAATGTTGTAGTTTTAGTATTCAGCTCTTAAACATATTTTGTTCAATTTATCTTTAAATATTAAACATTATTATTTTTAGAACTTCATATTCCAAGCATCTATTGCTAATTTATAGATTTTATTGATTTTGGTAAATTGGCCTTGTATCCTGTGATCATGCTAATTTAAAATATTAGTTGATGGAGTTTTCTTGAAGTCTTTTCCTTTACACATAATTATATGACCTGTGAATTAAAACATATTCTTTCTTTCCAATCTATATACACTTTTTTGTTGTTTTTGTCTTATTGCAATGGCAAGGAATTCCACAAAATGTTGAAGTGAAGAGAGTGGAAATGCATAGCTTAATCACTATCTTATAGGGAACATCTAAGTAACTTTTTTAAGCATGATATAAAAAATAGGCAGATTCAATAATTTTATTTATTGGGATGAGGAAGATTTTTTTTTCTAATTATAATATGCTTTTGGCATCATATCTTGCATCATATCATTATGCAAGAACTTTTTGCATAATTCAAGTTTAAGAAGATTTTCTTCTACGTTTTCTTCCAAAAGTTTCATAGTTATACCTTTCCCACTTAGGTCTATATTAAATCTTAAATGAATTTTTATGTATGTATGTTTTTGTATGCATGTATACAATTATTAAATGTATTTGTTTAAAATATTACCATTTTTCCATTCATGTTATGCATACCTTTGTCCAAAATCTGTTATGTTCTGAGGATATATTTCTGGACTCTCAATTCTGTTCCATGTATCTATATGTCTGTTGTTATACCAGTACCACACAGTATTGATTACTGTAGTTTTACACTTTATAGTAAGTTTTGAAATCAGGAAGTGTAAGTCTGAAAAAAACCTGCTGATATGTTGATAGGGATTTCATTGAACATGTAGATCAAACTGGGGAGAATTTCATCTTAACAATATTGAGTTTTCTAATCCGTGAACATGGAATATGTCTCCACTTATTAAGATTTTAAGTTCTGTTAGTAATATTTTATAGTTTTTAGTATACGAGTCTTATACTTCTTTGGTTAAAGTTATTCTTAAGTATCTTATTCTTTGTGAAACTGTTATGACTGGAATTAATTTCTTAAATTCATTTTTAGATTTTATTGCTATTATATAAAAACAAATTCTATATATTAATCTTATATGTGGTAATATTGCTGAATTTGTTTAGTAGTTCTAGTACAGAATACCTTAGGATTTGCTTCATCTAGGATCAAGTTGTCTGTAAACAATGGCATTTTTACTTCTTTCTTCCCAATATGGATGCCTTTAATTCTTTCTTTCTTTTCCCTTTACCTTCACTCCCCTTTCTTACTACCAATTCCTTTGGCTATAGCCTTCTGTACAATGTTGAAGAGGAGTGACAAGCATCACTTGAATAGCTTCTCACCTTAGGGGACAAGCATTCAGTCTTTACTTTTAAGTATGATGTTACCTGTAGAATCTTCATAGATGTCCACTGTAAGGTTGAAAAACATCATCTGAATAACTACATTGTTGAGAGCTTTTCTTAAGAGTAGTTTTAAGTGTACAGCAAAATTGATTGGAAGGTACAGAGATTTCCCATTACCCCCCACCCCCCCACACACACATGCATAACCTCCCTTAATATCAACATTCTCCACCAGAGTAATATATTTGTTACAATTGATGAGCCTACATTGACACATCATTACCACCCAGAATCCTTTGTTTACATTATGGTTCACTCTTGGTGTTGTACATTCTATGAGTTTGAGCAAATGTATAATGACATGCACGCACCATTATAGTGTCATACAGAATAGTTTCACTGCTCTACAAATTCTTGGGCTCCACCTATTCAGCCCTCCTTAACCTCTAACCCCTGGATTTTATTGTCTCCATAGTTTTCCTTTTTCTAGAATGTCATCTGGTTGGAATCATATGGTATGTTGATTCTTCAGACTGGCTTCTTTCATTTAATAATATGTATTTAAGATTCCCCCATTTTTTTTCATGACTTGATAGCTTTTTTTAAAGTGCTGAATAATATTCCATTGTGCAAATGTACCACCATTTATTTATCCATTTACCTAGTGAAGGACATCTTGGTTGCTTCCAACTTTTAGAAATCATCAATAAAAATTCTATAGTCATCTGTGTGCAGGTTTTCATGTGGACATAAGTTTTCACTCTTTGGGTAAATACCAAGGAGTAAGATTGCTTCTTCTTACAGTAAGAATATTTTAATTTTGTAAGAAACCACTAAATTATCTTCCATAGTGGCAGTATACAATTTTGCATTCTCACTAGCCGTGAATGAGAGTTTCTATTGCTCCCCATACTCACCAGCGTTTGGTTGTGATATGGATTTTAGCTATTCTAACAGTTTTTGGAGTGGTGAAGGGAGGGCATTTTTTGTATTTTATTCTATTAAGTTTTTTATTAATTTATTTTTGGATGTATACCAACCTTTAATTCTATAATCACTACAGAGATTAAAATATTTTTAATCTCTGTAGTGATTATAATGATATCCAATTTTCAGTTCTTTAATTTGTTAATTTTAATCCTCTCTCTCTTTTTCCTTTTTAGGTTTATTTACAGGTCAATACTTTTCAAAAAAATAACTTTTGGTTTTATTGATTTTTTTCCATTTATTTAATTGATTTCTATTACAATCTTTAATTTTTTTAATTGAAGTATAGTTGATTTACAGTGTTTCAGCTGCACAGCAAAGTGATTCAGTTATACATATACATATAATTTTTCAGATTCTTTTCCATTATAGGTCATTATAAGATATTGAATATAGTTCCCTGTACTGTATAGTAGGTCATTGTTGTTTATCTATTTTATATACAGTAGTGTGTATATGTTAATCCCAAACTTCTAATTTATCCCTCCCCCCTCCCCTTTGGTAACCATAATTTTGTTTTCTATGTCTGTGAGTCTATTTCTGTTTTGCAAATATATTCATTTGTATCATTTTTTTAGATTCCATATATAAGTGATACCATATGATATTTTTCTTTCTCTGTCTGACTTCTTTCACTTAGTTTGATAATCTCTACTACAAGCTTTGTTATTTCCTTATGTATCCTTTGGGTAGATCCCTATGATGGAACTTTTGGTTAGTGAATTTAGATCTTTCCTATATTTTAAAAAGTGCTGAAAGTTAAATTTTCCCTCTAAGTACTGTTTTACCTGCATTTCATAAATGTTGATATGCTGTGTTTTCATTATCCTTTAATTTTTTTCTATATCCCTTCCTTATTATTTCTTCCTTGACCCGTGGTTTACTTAGAAGTGTTTCTTATTTTCCCTCGAAATGTGTGTGTGCATTTTCCTAATTTTGTAGTGCCATCAATTTCTGATTGAATTCTGTTTTTATTAGAAAACATATTTTGTATGATTTCCATCCTTTTGAATTTACTAATACTTGTTTTATGGCAGAGCATATGTTTTATCCTGGAGAATATTCTATGTGACCTTAGAAAGAATGTTGATTCTTCTATTGTTTGGAGGAGTATTCTATGGATATAAGTTAGGTGAAGTGGGATAATTATGTTGGGCAAGTATTCTGTATCCTTGTTTATTTTCTGACAAATTGTTCTATCCATTATTAAGAGTGAGGTATTGAGGTCTCCAACTACTATTTTTTGAATTATCTATTTTCCCTTTGGTTATTTTAGTATGTACTTCATATAAAATTTGGGGCTCTGTTGTTGCCTATGTACCTGATTATAACGGTTATTTCTTTTTGATATATTGATCTTTTTATTATAAAATATGTCTCTGTGTATCTAATAACATATTTTGTCTTAAAGTTCATTTTATCTAATATTAGCATAGCCATTTTAGCCCTCTTTGCTACTCTTTTGAATGCTTTATCTTTTCTACCTCCTTTCTTTCAAACTATTTTTGTCTTTGACTCTAAAGCATATAGTTGGATGTTGGGAGGTTGGTTAGTATTTTTTTTTTAATTATTAGTCAGAAAATCCCTGCCTTTTCATTGGGATGTTAATCCATTTATAACTAAAATTATTAATATTATAGAATTTATTTCTGCCATTTTGTGATTAGTTTCCTATATGACTGATGCTGATTTTGTTCCTCACCTGTGCGTACTTTTATGTTAAATAGATATTTTGTGGTGTACCTACTCAATTCTTCTGTTTTTTTAAATCATTATTAAGTTATTTTTTTCTTGGTTGCTCTACCAATTACAATATGTATCATAACTTACACAATTTTCTTCAGAATAATACCAACTTAATTCAATAAATTATAGAAACTGCTATAGCTCTAATACCTGTAGTCTGGTTTGACAGAGGTTTATTTTGTTTTCCTGTTTTTACTCTTTCATAACTTTAAATATGTTGTCCTGTTGTCTTCTGGCTTGAATATTTAGTCAAGAACACTTTCATCATTCTCTTTTGGTAATTTAGTCTTGAAATGTATTTTGGACTGTGAGAGAGTATGTGTTTCTGTGTGTGGGTGTCTGTGTATGTGTATGTATTATGTTCTACTTGGAATTCATTAAATTTTCTGGATTTATATGGTTACCATGTTCATCAATTTTTTATAATTTTGGCCATTTTTCTCAAATGCTTATTCTTCCATTTCCTGGAATTCAAATTATGTGCAATATGATTATAAACATATATATATATATATATATATTCTTTTCAGATTCTATTCCATTATAGGTTATTACAAACTATTGAATATAGTTCCCTATACTATACTGTAGGTTCTTGTTTATCTATTTTACATATAGTAATGTGTATCTGTTAATACCAAATTCCCAATTCATCCCTCCCCCCTTTCACCTTTGGTAACCATAAGTTTGTTTTCTATGTCCATGAGACTACTTCTGTTTTGTCAATAAGTTCATTTGTATCATATTTTTAGATTCCACATATAAGTGATATCATATGATATTTGTCTTTGTCTAACTTACTTCACTTAGTATAATAACCTCTAGGTCCATCCATGTTCCTATAAATGACATTACTTTATTCTTTTCTTATGGCTGAATAATATTCCATTGTGTGTGTGTGTGTGTGTGTATGTGTATATATAGATATTTATAACATCATCTTCATCCATTCCTCTGTGGATGGACACTTAGCTTGCTTCCATGTCTTGGCTATTGTAAATAGTGCTGCTATGAACATTAGGGTGCATGTATCTTTTCAAATTAGAGTTTTCATCTTTGCTGGATATATGCCCAGGAGTGGGATAGCTGGAGCATATGGTGACTCTATTTTTAGTTTTTGAAGGAAACTCCATAATGTTTCCCATAGTGGCTGCACCAATATGCATTCCTAGCAACAGTGTGGGAAGGTTCCCAATTCTCCACACCCTCTCCAGCACTTATTATTTACAAACTTTTTGATGATGGCCATTCAGATTGGTGTAAGGTGGTACCTCATGGTAGTTTTGATTTGTATTTCTCCAATACTTAGTGATGTTGAACATCTTTTCATGTGCCTGTTGGCCATCTGCCTGCTTTCTTTGGAGAAATGTGTTTTTAGGTCTTCTGCTCATTTTTTAATTGGGTTGTTTGGGGTTTTTTGATATTGAGCTGTATAAGCTGTTTGTATATTTTGGAAATTAAGCCTTTGTTGGTCATATCATTTGCAAATATTTTCTCCCATTCTATAGGTTTTCTTTGTTTTGTTTATGGTTTCCTTTGCTGTGAAAACACTTTTAAGTTTAATTAGTTACCATGCATTTATTTTTGCTTTTGTTTACATTACTCTGGGAGACATCAAAAAAAATAATGCTGCAATTTATGTCAAAGAGTGTTTTGCTTATGTTTTCCTCTAGGAATTTTATAGTATCAGGTATTACATTTAGGTCTTTAATCCATTTTGAGTTTATTTTTGTATATGGTGTTAGAGAATGTTCTAATTTCATTCTTTTACATGTAGCTGTCCAATTTTCCCAGAACTATTTATTCGAGAGACTGTCTTTTCTCCATTGCATAGTCTTGCCTCCTTTGTGGTAGATTAATTGACCATAAGTACATGAGTTGATTTATGGCCTTTCTATTCTGTTGCACTGATCTATCTTTGTCTTTTTGTGCAAGTTCCAAACTGGTTTGATGACTGTAGCTTCGTAGTATAGCCTGAAGTCAGGGAGCATGATTCCTCCAGTTCCATCCTTCTTTCTTAAGATTGTTTTGGCTATTCACGATCTTTTGTCTTTCCATACAAATTTTTAAAAGTTTTGTTCCAGTTTTGTGAAAAATACTATTGGGAAATTGATAAGGGTTGCACTGAATCTGTAGATCGCCTTGGGTAGTATGATTATTTTAACAATATTTATTCTTCGAATCCAAGAACATGGTATATGTTTCCATCTGTTTGTGTGGTCTTTAAATTTTTTCATCAGTGTCTTCTAGTTTTTGGAGTACAGGTATTTTGCCTCCTTAGGTAGGTAGGTTTATTTCTAGGTATTTTATGTCTTTGGATGCAATGGTAAATGGGATAGTTTCCTTAATTTCTCTTTCTGGTATTTTATTGTTGGTGTTTAGAAATGTAATAGATTTCTGTTTATTAACTTTTTATCCTGTAACATTACCAAATTCATTGATGAGCTCTAGTAGTTTTCTGTTAGCATCATTAGGATTTTCTATGTATAGTATTATGTCATCTGCAAACAGTGACAATTTTTACCTCTTCTTTTCCAGTTTGGATTCCCTTTATTTCTTTTTCTTCTCTGATTGTCATGGCTATGCTTTCCAAAACTATTGAATAAAAGTGGTGGGAGTACACGTGCTTGTCTTGTTCCTGATCTTAGAGGAAATGCTTTCAGCTTTTCACCATTGACTATGATGTTAGCTGTGAGTTTCTCATATGTGGCCTTTGTTATGTTCAGGTAAGTTCCCTCTATGCCCACTTTCTGGAGGGTTTGTATCATAAATGAATGTTGAATTTTTTTTTTTTTTTTTTTTTTTTTGCGGTATATGGGTCTCTCACTGTTGTGGTCTCTCCTGTTGCGGAGCACAGGCTCCGGACACGCAGGCTCAGTGGCCATGGCTCACGGGCCCAGCCACTTTGCGGCATGTGGGATCTTCCCAGACCGGGGCATGAACCTGTGTACCCTACATCGGCAGGTGGACTCTCAACCACTGTGCCACCAGGGAAGCCCATGGATGTTGAATTTTAATAAAAGCTTTTTCTGCATTTATTGATATGATCAGATGGTTTATATTCTTCAGTTTTTTAATGTGGTCTCTCACATTGATTGAGTTACATATATTGAAAAATTCTTGAATTCCTGGGATAAGTCCCATTGACCATGGTGTATGATCCTTTTAATGTATTGTTGGCTTTGGTTTGCTAGTATTTTGTTGAGGATTTTTGTGTCTATGTTCATCAGTGTTATTGGCATGTAATTTTCTTTCTTTGTCTGGTTTTGGTATCAGGGTGATAGTGGCCTCATAGAATGAGTTTGGAAATGTTCCTTTTACTGCAGTTTTTTGAATAGTTTCATATGGATAGTGTTAACTCTTCTCTAAATGTTTGGTAGAATTCACCTATGAAACCATCTGGTCTTGGACATTTGTTTGTTGGGAGTTTTTAAATTACAGGTTCAGTTTCATTCTTTATGATTGGTTTGCTCATATTTTCTATTTATTCCCAGTTCTGTCACGGGAGATTGTACATTTCTAAGAATTGTCCATTTCTTTTAGGATGTCCATTGCTGTATAATTGCTCATAGTAGTCTCTTATGATCCTTTGTATTTCTGTGGTGTCAGTTGTAACTTTTTTCATTTTTGATTTTATTGATTTGGAGGTCTCCTTTTTTTTCTTGATGAATCTGGCTAAAGGTTTATCAACTTTTTATCTTTTAAAAGAACAAGCTTTTAGTTTTATTTATCTTTTCTATTGCTTTTTTAGTGTCTATTTCATTTATTTCTTCTCTGATCTTTATGATTTCTTTCCTTCTATTAACTTTGAATTGTATTTGTTCTTCTTTCTCTAGGTGCTTTAGATGTAAAGTTAGGCTGTTTATTTGAGATTTTTCTTATTTCCTGAGGTAAGTTTCTATTGCTATAAACTTCCCTCTTGGAACCACTTTTGTCATATCCCATAGGTTTTGGGTTGTCATACTTTCATTTTCATTTGTCTCTAGGTATTTTTTGATTTCCTCTTTGATATCTTAAGTGATCCATTGGTTGTTTAGCTTTTCATTCTTATGTGAGTCTCAAAAATATTGATGATTTGTATACCATTAAAGTTTAGTCCTTCAAAAAATTTATTACTTTCTACCTTGTTTTTATTCTTTTCATATGTAGATTAATTTTTAATATTAGCAATGTTAAAATCTATTGATATTTTTCTTTACAAATGTTTGTTTTATAGCTGTGTGGCCTTAGTTCATAAATTTGAAATTTGATATCTATTTCTCTTTAGTTTCATGATTATCTTTGTACCAGTATGTCTTTTAAATTTTTAATTTAAAATTGGAGTACAGTTGATTAAAAATGTTCTGTTAGTTTCAGTTGTACAGCAAAGTGATTCAGTTATACATGTACACGTATCTATTCTTTTTCAAATTCTTCTCCCATTTATGTTATTACAAAGTACTGAGTACAGTTCCCTGTGCTATGCTGTATGTCTTTGTGCGTTACCTGTTTTCAATATAGCAGTGTGTACATGTCAATTCCAAACTCCCAGTCTATCCCTCCTCTCCACCATTCCCCTGGTACCCATAAGTTGTCTAAGTTCTCTAAGTCTATGTGTCTGTTTCTCTTTCGTAAATAAGTTCATTTATATCATTTTAATTTAGATTCAACATATAAGTGATATCATATGATATTCATCTTTCTTTGTGTGACTTACTTCACTTAGTATGATAATCTCCAGGTCCATCAATGTTTCTGCAAATGACATTACTTCATTCTTTTTAATAGCTGAGTAATATTCCATTGCATATATATGTACCACATCTTTATCCATTCATTTTTCGATGGACATTTAGGTTCCTTCCATGTCTTGGCTATTGTAAACAGCACTGCAATGAACATCGAGTGCATGTATCCCTTTGAACCATGTTTTTTTTATGGATATGTGCACAGGAGTGGGAAAGCTTGATCATCTGGTAGCTCTATTTTTAGTTTCTTAAGGAAACTCCATAGTGGCTATATCAATTTACATTCCCACCAACAATGTAGGAGGATTCACTTTTCTCCATACCCTCTTCAGCATTTAGTGTTTGTTGACTTTTTGATCATGGCCATTCTGGTTGGTGTGAGGTGATACCTCATTGTAGTTTTGATTTGTTGTGTAAACTTTTGGGTTTAATTAGGTCTCATTTGTTTATTTTTGTTTTTATTTCCATTACTCCAGAGGAAGGATCATAAAAGTTATTGCTGCAATTTATGTCAAGGGGTTTTCCTATGTTTTCCTCTAAAAGTTTTATAATATCAGGTCTTACATTTAGAACTTTAATCCACTTTGAGTTTATTTTTATGTATTTTGAGTGTTCTAATTTCATACTTTTTACATGTAACTGTCCAGTTTTCCAAGCACCATTTATTGAAGAGACTGTCTTTTCTCAGTTTTATAATCTTGCCTTCTTTGTTATAGATTAATTGACCATAGGTGTGTGTGTTTATTTCTGGGCTTTCTATCCTACTCCATTGATGTATATTTCTGCATTTATGTCAGTACCATAATATATTGATGACTGTAGATTTTTAGTATAGTCTGAAGTCAGGAAGCCTGATTCTTCCAGCTCAGTTTTTCTTTCTCAAGCTTGATTTGGCTACTCATGGTCTTTTGTGTCTCCATACAAATTTTAAGATTTTTGTTCTAGTTTTGTGAAAAATGACATTGGTAATTTGATAGGGATTGTATTGAATCTGTAGATTGCCTTAGTACAGTCATTTTGACAATACTAATTTTTTCAATCCAACAACATGGTATAACTTTCCATCTGTTTGTGTCATCTTTGATTTCTTTCATCATCATCACCTTAAAATTTTCAGAGGACAGGACTTTTGCCTCCTTAAGTGTGTTTATTCCTAGGTATTTTATTTTATTGATGTGATGGTAAATGGAATTGTTTCTTTAATTTCTCTTTCTGATCTTTCATTTTTAGGGTACAGAAATGCAAAAGATTTCTGTGTATTAATTTGTGTCCTACAACTTTACCAAATTCATTGATGGGCTCTAGTAGTTTTCTGGTAGCATCTTTAGGATTTTCTATGTATAGTATCATGTCATCTGCAAACAGTGAGAGTTTTACTTCTTCTTTCCTAATTTGGATTTCTTTTACTTCTTTTTCTTCTCTGATTACCATGGCTAGACCTTCCAAAACTATGTTGAATAAAAGTGGTGGTGAGGGGCTTCCCTGGTGGTGCAGTGGTTGGGGGTCCGCCTGCTGATGCAGGAGGTGCAGGTTCATGACCCGGTCCGGGAGGATCCCACATGCTGTGGGGAGGCTGGACCCATGAGCCATGGCTGCTGAGCCTGTGCTCCGCAACGGGAGAGACCACAGTGGTGAGAGGCCCGCATACCGCAAAAAAAAAAAAAAAAAAAAAGTGGTGGGAGTGCACACCCTTCTCTTCTTCCTGATCTTGGACGAAATGCTTGCAACTTTTCACTGTTGACTATGATGTTAGCTGTAGGTTTGTCGTATATGGCCTGCATTATGTTGAACTTTCCTCTATGCTTACTTTCTGGAGAGTTTGTATGATAAATGTATATTGAATTTTATCAAAATATTTTTCTGAATATATTGAGATGATCACATGGTTCTTATTCCTCAGTTTGTTAATGTGGTCTCTCACATTGATTGACTTGCATATATTGAAAAATTCTTGAATACCTGAGATAAACTCCATTGACCATGGTGTATGATCCTTTTAATGTATTGTTGGTTTTGGTTTGCTAGTATTTTGTTGAGGATTTTTGTGTCTGTGTTCATCAGTGTTATTGGCATGTAATTTTCTTTTCTGTGGTATCTTTGTCTGGTTTTTGTATCAGGGTGATGGTGGTCTCATAGAATGAGTTTGGGAGTATTCCTTCCTCTGCAATTTTCTGGAATAGTTTCAGAAGGATAGGTGTTAACTCTTCTCTAAATATTTGATAGAATTCACCTGTGGAAAAATCTGGTCCTGGAGTTCTTTTGTTTGGAGTTATTTAATCACAGTCTCAATTTCAGTAGTTGTGATTGATCTGTTCATATTGTTTATTTCTTCTTGGTTCAGTCTTGGGGGTTGTACCTAAGAATTTGCCCATTTCTTTCAGTTTGTCCATTTTATTGGCATATAGTTGCTTGTAGTATTCTTACGATGCTTTGTATTTATGTGGTATCCATTGTAAGTTCTCCTTTTTCATTTATAACATTAATGATTATAGTCCTCTCCCTCTTTTTCTTGATGAGTCTCGTTAAAGCTTTATCAATTTTTTTTTATCTTTTTACAGAACCAGCTTTTAGTTTCATTGATCTTTTCTAATGTTTCCTTCATCTCTATTTCATTTATTTCTGCTCTGATCTTTGATTTCTTTGCTTCTAATAACTATTGGTTTTGTTTCTTCTTCTTCCTGTAGTTGCTTTTGGTGTATGATTAGGTTGTTTATTTGAGATTTTTTCTTGTTTCCTGAGTCAAGATTGTATTGCTATGAACTTTTTCTCTTAGCACTGCTTTTGTCCCATAGGTTTTGGATTGTCCTGCTTTCATTTTCATTTGTTTCTAGGTATTTTTTTTTAATTTCCTCTTTGATTTCTTCAGTGATCCCTTGGATATTTAATAGCATATTGTTTTGCTTCCATGTGTTTGTATTTTTTACAGTTTTTTTTTCCTGTAATTGATATCTAGTCTCATAGCATTGTGGTTGGAAAAGATACATGATACGATTTCAATTTTCCTAAATTTACCAAGGCTCACTTTGTGGCCCAACATGTTATCAATCCTGGAGAATGTTCCACGTGCACTTGAGAAGAATGTGTATTCTGCTGTTTTTGGATGGGATGCTCTATAAATGTCAATTAAGTCCATCTGGTCTAACGTGTTATTTAAGGTCTGTGTTTCCTTCTTGATTTTCTATCTGGATGATCTGTCCATTGATGAAAGTGGGATGTTTAAATCCCCCATTATTACTGTGTTACTGTCAACTTCTTTTATGGCTCTTAAATTTGCCATATATATTGAGGTGCTCCTATGTTTGGTGTATATATATTTACAATTCTTATATCTTCTTTTCAGCTTGATCCCTTTGCTACTCCAATTTTCTTTTGATTTCCATTTGCATGGAATACCTTTTTTCATCCCCTCACTTTCAGGCTCTATGTGTTCCTAGATCTTAAGTTATCTCTTATAGATAGCTTACATACAGGTCTTGTTTTTGTATACATTCAGGCAGTCTATGTCTTTTGGTTGGAGGATTTATGTTTAAGGTAATTATCAACATGTATGTTCTTATTGCCATTTTGTTAATTGTTTTGGATTTGTTTTTATAGTTGTTTTTTCTGCCCTTCCTCTTTTGTTCTCTTCACTTGTGATTTGATGGCTAATTTTAGTGTTGTATTTGGATTCCTTTTTCTTTTTTGTGTGTGTACCTATTGTAGATTTTTGGTTTGCACTTACCATGACGTTTTGATATAGCAGTCTGTATATAAACGATTGTTTTAAGTTGTTGGTCTTTTAATTTCAAAAACATTTCCAATATCCTGCATTTGTGACTCCTCTTCCCACAATTGCTGGTTTTGATATATTTGTGTGCAGATCATTTCCTACCTTTACTATATGTTTGCCTTTACCAGTGCACTTTTTCATTCATAATTTTCTTGTTTCTGGTTTTGTCCTTTTCTTTTCCTCCTAGAGAAGTTCCTTTAGTATTTGTTGCAAAGCTGGTCTGGTGGTGCTGTATTCTCTTAGCTTATGCTTGTCTGTAAAGCTTTTGGTTTTTCCATTGAATGTGAATTAGAGCCTTGCTGGTAGAGTATTCTTGGTTGTTGGTTCTTCCTTTTCATCACTTTAAATATATTGTGCCACTCCCTCCTGGCCTGCAGAGTTTCTGCTGAGAAACAAGCTGATAACCTTATGGGAGTTCCCTTGTACATTATTTGTTGCTTTTCCCTTGTTGTTTTTAATATTTTTTCTTTGTCTTTAGTTTATTCAATTTGATTACTATGTGTCTCTGTGTCTTCCTCCTTGGGTTTACTCTTCCTGGCTCTCTGTACTTCCTTTCTGGACTTGGTTGGCTGTTTCCTTTCCCATCTTAGGGAAGTTTTCAGCTATTATCTCTTTGAATATTTTCTCAGGTCCTTTCTCTCTCTCTTCTCCTTCTGGGACCCCAATAAGGTGAATGTTGGTGTGTTTAATGTTGTCCCAGAGGTCTCTGAGACTGTCCTCATTTCTTTTCATTCTTTTTTCTTTATTCTGCTCTGTGGCAGTGATTTCCACCATTCTGTCTTCCAACTCACTTATCTATTCTTATACCTCAGTTATTCTGATATTGATTCCTTCTAGTGTATGTTTCACTTCAGTCATTGTATTGTTCAGCTTTGTTTCTTCTTTAGCTCTTCTCCTCTCAATCTGTGCCTTCATTCTTTTTCTGAGATCTTAGATCATCCTTACTATTATTACTCTGAATTCTTTTTTCAGGTAGACTGCTTATCTCTACCTCATTTGGTTGTTCTTCTGGGGTTTTGTTCCTTTATCTGGGACATATTCCTCTGCTGTCTCATTTTGTCTAACTAACTTTCTGTGATTGCAGTTTCCATTCCACAGGCTGCAGGGTTGTAGTTCTTCTTGTTTCTGCTCTCTGTCCCCTTGTGGTTGAGGCTGTCAAAGAGGCTTGTGCAAGCTTCCTGTTGGGAGGGATTGGTACCTGCCCACTTGTGGGTGTAGCTGGGTCTTGTCCATCTGGTAGGCAGTGCCATGTCAGATGGTGTTTATCGGGCAGCTGTGTGCTTAAGAAGACTTTAAGCAGCCTGTCTGTTGATTGATGGGGCTGTGTTCCTGACCTGTTGGTTGTTTGGCCTGAGGTGTCCCAGTACTGGAGCCTACAGACTGTTGGGTGTGGCTTGGTCTTGATAAGAAAATGGCAGCCTCCAAGAGGGCTTACACCAATGAATACCCGCAGAACTACTGCTACTAGTGTCCTTGTCCCTGCAATGAGCCATAGCTGCCCCCCCCACACCTCTGCAGGACACCCTCCAATACTAGCAGGTAATTCTGGCCCAGTCTTTTATGGGGTCACTACTTTTATTCCCTTTGTCCTGGTGCACATGAGACCCTGTGTGTGCCCTCCAAGAGTGGAGTTTCTGTATCACCCAGTCTTGTGGAATTCCTGCAGTCAAACCACATTGGCCTTCAAAGCCATATTCTCTGGGGGCTACTCCTCCCATCTGGGGAGCCTGATGTGGAGCTCTGAACTTTCATTCCTACAGGAGAAATTCTGTGGTATAATTATTGTCCAGTTTTTGGGTAGTCCACCTGGCATGTATAGGATTTTATTTTATTGCGATTGTGCCTCTCCTACCATCTTGTTGCGGCTTCTTTGTCTTTGGATGTAGGGTATCTTTTTTGGTAGGTTTCAGCAGTTTTCTGTTGACGGTTGTTCAGCAGTTAGTTGTGATTTTGGTGTTACCATAATAAGAGTGAGCTCATGTTCTTCTACTCCACCATCTTGTCTAATTGATTATTTAAATTTGATTTTGCTTTATTCCAAATGCATAGAAAACTATCTAGCACTATTTACTGCACAACTCTTTATTTAAAATGTTTGTTTCTATTTACCTGAAACAAAAATTATATATGATATATATTCTTATAAATGTATAACTGCAGCCTGCTACGATTTTAATTGTCTAGTAATGAATTTACTGAAATTCTTTCTACTACTTTAGACCCAACATAAAGTAGCAGCAGTAGACCCTTCATATCACATAGTTATTTAATATTATATCTGGAATTAACCTAGCTCATACAATCTTAGTTATTAATCATGACATATTTTGCCTTTTATGGAATTGAATGTAGGTTTTGCAATTCCACTTGCAGCATATAGTTATTTTACTTCCTTAAATAATTTTTGATCTTGACTGTCAAGAATTTTTTTACCCTGGAGAGACACATATTAATATTTTTCCTATGGTTTGTCCTGAATAATCACAATAATTTTGAACATTTATTCAATGCTAGCTGAGGTATTTCCTGCTTGCCCTGTCCATATTAAAATATCTCAAAAAAGATAATTCTATTACAAATGTTGATACTTGAAACACTGATTTGTTGGTCAAACTTGACCTTTATTTAAGGAACATATATGAAAATATATGAACTATTTTCTTTGATACAGATAAACAAACCCAGATTGTAATAGGATCAAGTTATTTTTCTAACTTTCTAAGTCTAGGCATCAACTTTCTAAAGATGGCTTCCAAGTACCATGTAAAAATTATTTGGTCATGATGACCAGATAACATGTTGAAAATCACGAGCTCCATAAAATCCTCAAAAAAATTTTTGCCTTATAAATGGATGATTTGCATGGTAAAAACACACAGAAATGTGGAGAAATGTGGCTGTACTTTAGCACATATCTTTAGGAGATTAAGGAACCTGTCATGAACCTATTTGGGACAGAATTAATTTCTTATTTTAATATAAAACAACAATTGAGTTTTATTTAGGATCTTTATAATAATAAGCAGTGATTCAGTAAGGTACAAAATAGTTTGTTGGTGTTACACTGACATCCTACTAAATCAGATTACTTAGAGATCCCTAATAGGAGGGAATCACTTGTGTAGCTTATAAGGAAGAATGCACTACTAATGATATGACAGATATTGTCTATAACAGATATTGTCTTGGAAAATTTTTAATATACCTTATAATTCTATATATAATATACATTATATATAAAATACTGAGGATTCAAGGATTCTTTTTATGATAAAATGTTGGCAATGCTTTCACGTCTTCCATGCTAATAATTGGACATGGTGAAAATCAGAAATGATAAACAAGAATGGGGTAAATAGTCTATAGAACCCTACTGTTTGATTAATATCATATATTGAGTGGGAGTGTGATTTAGTTCAGTGTATGTAGACACTCATCCAGGAGTATAACAAGGTTGTGAAAGATTGGTATGGACTCCTGTTGAGTTTATAATCTGTAAATGTTAAGTGTTCAAGGCACACTACCTAGCTGTTCATAACCAAAGTCAGACAGCTACTAGAATTTAGTTAATTGTACATCATTGAAGTTCAGTAAAAATTTAGTAAGTGTTGCAAAATGTTGCAAATATTATGCTAATGGAAAGATACAAAATTATTGTCATAATCAATTTGTGACCTTTTAGAATTTATAGGCTTCTTGATTATTATCCCTGGAAATGCAGTATATTTTATTAAGGACCAGACTGTTATCAATGCTTTCTTCTGCTACTTTGTTCACCTATATGCCATGATAAATCCTTATCAATGTAAGTAATGGAAAAAATGTAAGTATTCCCTGGGATATATTTATTGTGCAAAGAACACTTACATGTGTAAAGCCAATATATTTGCATGTTTGATAGATTTATCCTTCAAAAAATATGCAGCAAGCACTTCATGTTTTAAATAACTTTTCTCCTCTCCCTACTTTTGGGAGACTTAACTTATTTTTTTTATTGTATTAGGTACTAAAATGAATCAATTTTTCAGGGATAAATACACAAAATTTCCTCATTATGGTATAAAAGAAATACCAGTTGCTGAATAAAGAATATAATTTTCTAAGAAATATAATAGCTAACTAATCTGTTGACTTAAATCTGATATAAAAAATCTTCAGGTGAGACAAATCATACTTAGATGATTGCTTTGGTATTCCTAGAATTAGAACAAGAACTGTTTACATAATGTATATTGGAGTTATACATTTAATGACTTTGAGTGAAGATAACCTATTTTCATTAAAATATGAAAGGTTGAGTCCTCTGGCTAGGGATAATTCTACAAAAGATACTGTTTTGATGGGTTTTTCTCAGATCTTCTTTTACTCTTTTTCATATTATTTTTATGATTAATCCTTTATTAGAATGGGTACTTTGTGCTTTATATATGTTTACACTTGTATTGCCAATAACCAAATATTGCCCTGGCCTACTATTTATGTATGTATTGTTATGTTTTTTCCAAACTTTGTGCTACTTAGACATTCTTGTATGAATGTATTGCAAGTAGGCTTTTTACCCTTTATTAAAAACTATATGTCTATTGAAATACCAATTTTATACCATGATACAATAATAGAGAAAAAAATTACCTTTACCCTTCTTCTATTAAGTGTACAGAAATCTGTAAAACAAACATGAAATCATAATTTTAAGAATAGAGAACAGACAGCTCAGAACAATGATTCTGAGTAAAGCAAAACAAAGGGAGGTGAGTGCTATGATTGTTCCAGTATACTGCCTAGAGGGAGATTTCAGGCTACAAGGAAATAGAACCCAGTCAGAGCCCAGTGGTCTCCCTGAATTGAGGAGAGAGACTCCATGCATTAGAGAGCCCAAAGCAGCTACAATTTGTAGGACAAAGATTACCAGAGGTAAAAGAGCCACAGAATGATGAAGCTCAAAAAGGAGTGCAGAAGAAGTCACTAAAATCTTTGAGGATTGATCAGTATTTGTGTGAGGATGAACTATCTAATACCAGTGAAGGACTACCTGAAAGTTGTAGGTAGAACAATCCCCAGACCTCAAACATGGTTGGTGATTGTTTATATTCCAAACAGCAAGACCTCTTAATGTATACAATGATGAGTAGTGTCTGCATAATGGTGTTGTCTTATTAGTGAGACTGAATTGCTCTTGATGTAGGCTGTCCTAAACCTACTCCATAAAATTTAAAAGAAACTTCTGGAAGAATCAAAGGAATTCCATAACTTCATCAAAGAAAAAAAAATCCCAATGTTGTTTAAAGGGATGAAACCAAATCCACGAAAAATTCAGAAAGCACACGACCCAATTTTAAAAAATATGGTAGAAATGAGTCAACAAAGAAAACTACCTATAGTCAGAAGAAAAAGCAGTCAATAGAAATAATCCCAAAATGACACAGATGATAAAATTGGCAGACAATGATATTGAGTACTATTATAAATATACTGAAAATTATTACCTATAAATATATGCTAAAACTCTCTTATTCATATCATTAGCCTAGGCAACTTCCCTGAGAGCAAAATGTATAATCAGCTGTTACTCAGAGTTTCCCCCTAGATGTTTAATAGGCATCCAATTTTAATATGTCAAAATTAAATTCATGATTTCTCAACATCAATCCTGTTACTGATCTGCTCCATCTTAAAAAACAACAATTATATTTTTATCTACAAAATTTTGAGTCAGTGTTAACTTCTCTCTTGTACCCCTACTTTAATCTATCAGGAAATTCTGTCAGGTCTAACTTCAAGTTACATCTTGAACCCTTTTTGTATCATTCCTATTACTATAGCATAAGCTACATTCATGTCTTGCCTTATTTATTAAACATTTTAATAAAATATAAATGCAAATCAAAACTACACATATTGTGTTGAACTTTTTACAGAAAGAACAATCTGTATAACCACTTTTATGACACAATAATATTACCAGCACCTTGAAGGCTCTCTTTTGCCCTTTCACAGTCAATATTGCTCCTTCTTCATTCCTCAAAGATACACCTTAGCAATGAGGAATTTTCCCTTTAATAAACTTTATACATAAAGGGAATCATACAGAATGTACTACTGTGTCTGGATTATTTTCCTTATTATGACATTTGTGAGGGCCATCCATGTTATTTTGTACAGTTGTATAGTTTCATTGTTATTGTTGTCTGTATATTGTCCTATGGTCTAAAAATACTACAATATTTTTATTCATTACATAGATTATATAATTTTGAGTTGTTTCTAACTTTGACTATTACCAGTAGTGCTGCTATGATCAGTTATATACACATAAATCTTTGTAGCACATATTTTGTCAGAGACATATCCAGAAGAATGTATGTCTTGGGAAATGCCTGTGATGAACTTATAACATTTTGCCTCAAATTTTTAAAAGTGGTATAATCTACAAATCCACCAGCTGCTTATGAGAGCTTGTGATGTTCTATATCCTTGTCTAAACTTGGTATTAACATTATTTTTATTTTAGCTATTCTAATGGGTATATATTTGTATCATACTGTTTTAATTTGTATTTCTCATAAGACAAATAAGGTTATTTTTTTCACAGCTATTGACTATATGATTTGTAATATTTCTGTCTGGGTCTTTTGAACCCATTTTCATGGTTGTTTATTTTTTGGGTGTTTTCTAGTTGACTTACAGGTGTTCTCATATGAATAATATAATTTTTGATAAAAGTGCTACAAATATTTTTCCTATTATTCCTTTAATTTTTTCAGAGCTGTTTTGATTCACAGCAAAATTAAGATGAAGGTACAGAGATTTCTCATATACTTCCTACCCTCACACATGCATGGTTTTCCCCATTATCACCATCTCCCAACAGAGTAGCATATTTATTATAAATGATAAACCTCCATTGATATATCATAATTACCCAAAGTCCATTATTTAAAGTACTCTCTTGATACTGTACATTCTATGGATTTAGACAAATTTATAATGAGATGTATCTACCATTATAGTACCATATAGAGTAGTTCCACTGCCCTATGAATCCTCTGTGCTCCACCTATTTCTCTCTCCGTCTCCTCTAACCCCTAGCAACCTCTTTAGATATTTTTAGCATCTCCTTAGTTTTGCCTTTTCCAGAACATCCTATAGTTGGAATCATATAGTATGTAGCCTCTTCAGACTGGCTTCTTTCACTTAGTAATATGAATTTATGGTTCTTTTATATATTTTCATTCCTTTAAAGTGTTTTTTTAGCACAGAATAATATTCCATTTTCTGGATATACCATAGTTTATCCAATCCATTTACCTATCACAGAACATCTAATTTGCTTCCAAGTTTTGGCAATTATGAATTAATATATGATAAACATCTGTGTGCAAGTTTTTGTGTGAACATAATCTTTAAACTCATTGGGTAAGTTCCAAAGAACAGGATGGTATAATAAGAGTATGTTTAGTTTTGTAAGAAACCATCAAACTCTCTTCCAAAGTGGCCATACCATTTTGCAATCCTGCCAGCAAAAAATGAGAGCTCCTGTTGTTCCATGTCTTTGTCACCATTTGATGTTTTTAGTGTTTTGGATTTTGGCCATTCTAACAGCTATGTAATGGCATCTCATTTTTGCCTTTTTTGGCATTTTTATGATGATATATGATGTGGAGAATCTTTTCATATCCTTATTTTCCATTTGCATATCTTCTTTGGTAAGGTGTCTGTTAAGGTCTTTGGCCCATTTTTGATGGGGTTGTTTTGTTACTGTTGATTTATAAGTGTTCTTTGTATGTTTTGGATAACAGTCTTTTATAAGATGTGTCTTTTGCAAATATTTTTTCCCAGGTTTTGGTTTGTCTTCTCATTCTCTTGAAATTCTTTCACAGAGCAGCAGTTTTTAATTTTAATGTAGTCCAGCATACCAATTACTTCTTTTATGGAGTATGCCATTGCATTGTATCTAAAATAATCATCATACATTAGGAGTTTCATAGTTTTGCATCTTACTTTTAGGTCTGTATTCCATTTTGAAGGATATGAGGTCTGTGTCTAGATTCATTTTCTTTGCATGTGTATGTCCAATTGTTCTACACCATTTGTTGATAAGACTGTATATGCCCAATTGTATTGCCTTTGCTCCTTTGCAAAGAGCAGTTGACTATATATGTGGGTCAATTTCTCGGATCTCTACATTTCATTGGTCTTTTTGTCTGTTCTTTCACCCCAACTATATAGTCTTTATTACTGCAGATTTACAGTAACTCTTATAGTTAGGCAATATCAATCCTCCAACTCTATTCTTCTTGAACGTTATATTGGTTATTCTGGGTCTTTCTTTATCCATATAAACTTTAAAATCACTTATCGATATCCACAAAGTAACTTGCTGATATTTTTATTGGGATTGCATTGAATCTATAGATCTAGTTGGAAAAAACTGTTGCCTTGACAATATTGATGATATAGGGCAGTCTTCTTATCCATGAGCATGGAATATCTCTCCATTTATTTAGTTCTTTGATTTCATTCATCAGAGTTTTGTAGTTTTCTTTATAACAACCTTATACATTTTTTTGTCAGATATGCCTAAGTATTTAATTTTTGTAGGTGCTAATGTAAATAGTATTGTTTTAACTTTCAAATTTCACTAGTTTATTTCTGGTATATAGGAAATCAATTGACTTTTGTACATTAACCTCATATCCTGCAACCTTGCTATAATAATTTATTAGTACTGGGAGTATTTTTTATTGTTGTTGATTAAGATTTTCTACATAGAAATTCATGTCATATGTAAATGAAGACAGTTTTATACCTTTCTTTCTAATCTTTATACCTTTAATTTCCTTTTCTTCCTTATTGCTTTACAAGCACTTCCAATACAATGTTGAAAAGAAGGGATGAGTTTCTCAACATTAAGTATGATGTCAGCTGTAGGTTTTTTATATAGCTATTCTTTATAAGCTAAGGGAGTTCCTTTCTATTCATAGTTTACTGAGAGTTTCTATCATGACTGGGTGTTGGATTTTGTCAAATATTTTCTCTGCTTCTAGTGATATGATCATGTACTTTTTCTTTTTTAGCCTGTTGATGTCATAGGTTAATTAATGTTCAAATGTTGTCCAAGCCCTGCACATCTAATATAAATCTCTCTTGTTTATGGTTTATAGTTCTTTTTGTTCATTGTTGGATTTCATTTACTAATTTTTGAGAAATTTTACATCTATGTTCATGAGAGATTTTGGTGTATAGTTTTCTGTTAATGTCTTTTTATGATTTTGATATTAGGATAATACTTGCCTCATAGAAAGAGAAAGTATCTCTCTACTTTCTTCAGAAAAAGATTGGGGAGACTTCGTATAATTTATTTCTTAAATGTTTGGTAGAATTTACCAGTGAACATATATGGGCCTGGTGCTTTCTGTTTTAGAAGGTTATAAATTATTATTATTATTAATAAATGTATGTATTTATTTATTTTTGGCTGCATTGGGTCTTTGCTGTGCGCAGGCTTTCTCTAGTTGTGGTGAGCGGGGTCTACTCTTCATTGTGGTGCGTGGGCTTCTCATTGTGATGGCTTTTCTTGTTGTGGAGCATGGGGTCTAGGTGTGCAGGCTCAGTAGTTGTGCACACAGGCTTAGTTGCTCCGTGGCATGTGGGATGTTCCCAGACCAAGTCTCGAACCTGCGTCCCCTGCATTGGCAAGCGGATTCTTAACCACTCCCTTATTATTCTTAAATGGCCAAATAATCTATGTTGATGTATCCTCTCTGTTTTCTGACATTTTTGGTAATTATATACTCTCTCTTTTTTTGTTATCCTGGCTAGAGGTTTATTGATTTTATTGATCTTTTTAAAGAAGCTGCATTTATTCAGGTTGAATTCCTGTATTTATTTCCTATTTATTTTCAATTTCATTGACTGCTCTAATTCTTGTTATTTCTTTTTTATCTTCAATTTGGAGTTACTCTTGTTTTTCTAGTTTTCTATGATGTAAATTTAGATATTTTTAGGTATTTCTTCTTTTCTAACACATACATTCAATCTATAATTTTCCCTGTAAGAACTGCTTTTGCAGCATCTCACAAATTTTGATAAATTATGTTTTCATTTAGTTTAAAATATTTTACTTTGAGATTTCTTCTTTGATCCATGTGTTATTTAAAAATATGTTTTTAATCTCCATGTATTTCGGGATTTTCCAGTTACTCTTTTGTTACTGGTTTATGCTTTAATTAATTCCATGGTGACCTGAGAGCAGATATTGTATTATTTATATTCTTCTAAATTTGTTATGGTATATTTTGTGGACCAGAGAACATGGTCTGTTTTGTTGAATGTTCTTCATGAACTTCAAAAAAAATGTGTATTCTGCTGGTTGGATGAAGTAGTCTGTAGATGTCAATTGTATCCAGTTCATTGTGGTGGTTTTGCAGTCAAGTGCTCTAGCCCTGAACTATACCCCCTTGGTGGTGGTTTTAAATACAACTTTATAAATATATTCTTGTTAGGGTAAAATATATCTTCATTGACATGTGCTCGCTTTTTTTGACAAAATCCATATCCATTTAAAGTGTGTGCTGTATATACTTACACACACATTTATATGTGTGTGTATAAACATATATATTTTTTCTTGATTTATTACACTAGCTTGGACATAAAGTACAATATTGACTAGAAGCAACTCTGGCAGTCATCATTGTCTCATTCCTATTTTATGGCAAATACTACTAATATTTCACTGCTAAGTATGTTGTTAACCTGATATCCTCTGTAAATATTATCATATCCAGAAGTTTCTTCTATTCCTCATTTGCCAGAGTTTTTATTCTTTCGTAAATGCATTTTGTATATTATCATATTTCTAGAAAAACACTTTTGTTTTATAGCCAGAGAAATAATGCTAAAATCAGTTTTACTCTGTGAATCAAATAAAACTTCCCTAAAGTTAATTGATTAATGACAAACTTACTTCACTACACATGAATCTAAAAGCCAACCAATCAATGCCAGGCTCGAAATTTTGAAGGCAAACAAATCAACAGTGGACTCATTCCTGTTAACCACCTTCTGAAACTAGTAAATAATAACAGTCTCACCAAACGACAGCTCTGCCTAGGCTAACATCAGTTTCCTCCTGCCACAGCACAACCAGCCTGAAAGCAATTCTTAACCAAAATATTCATAAAAAATTAGAAGTCTACTCTTTTTTAAAGGGCTGTGCTTAACCATTATAGTTTACCTTTATTTTTAATAACATTAATCTTATAGTATTAAGCATTGTGTGGTAATGTCTGTCTACAGCTACGTCTATTTAAATAATCACAAGATTGTCTTTCCTTTATTGACTGATGTTCAGGTATTAATTTTCCATTCCTTTGTAATTACTGTAACCAGAAGGTAATGCAGTTTTTTTCTTAGTGTTGCATCTGCTGTTAGCCACCACATAGTCTATTCTTCACTTAGAAAACAGAGTAGCCTTTCTCTTCACCTTGTCTTGCCTCACTTTACTTCTCCCTCGCCTCTTCTCTCTCTGTCAGTAACTTACATCAAAGATAAACTGAGCTATTAGAGTGAAATTCAGATATGGATTTCCATAATACCCCAAAGAAAATGATAAATATATAGACATAACTTAATGCTTACCTATTGTATAACAAATATAAATTTACATTCCCAAATCTGAAACAATTAGTAAGAAGTAACATTGGTTCAAAGAAAATGCTCCAACCATTTCCCAAACCAAAAGAAATATCGTAAAATATTATGTGAATCAACATTATATATATAAGAAATGCAGAAAATTATTACAAATCAAAAGGGCTTCAAGAATCTGGGTTTTTTTGCAAAATATATAGCTGTACTACATGATATGTATCTTATTTCATTGTCTGCACTTATTTAAGATTTTATGAGGATGTTTTGAATATTAGTTTCTGAGGTTTTAAAACAATGCTTTAGAAGGTATTCTTATCAAACACACGTTCTTGTTAGGCTGAAATGTATCTTACTTCATTGATGTGTACTTGTTTTTTTTGTTTGTTTATTGCGTTACGCGGGCCTCTCATTGTTGTGGCCTCTCCCGTTGCGGAGCACTGGCTCCGGACGCACAGGCTCAGTGGCCATGGCTCATGGGCCCAGGCCCTCCGTGGCATGTGGGAACTTCCTGGACCGGGTCACGAACCCGTGTCCCCTGCATTGGCAGGCAGACTCTCAACCACTGTACCACCAGGGAAGCCCGTTTTTTTTTTTTTTTTTTTTTTTTAACAAAGATAATCCATATCCACTGAATGTGTGTGCTGCTCTAAAACTTTATTTTTATTTTCTCATTTTTCATTATGATTTATAAAATTTTGGAAAGAAGTGTCTTTGTTTTAGCAATTTATATTAACATGCTCCTTTTGGAGGATATGAAAGAAAGCATGTAGAATGATTGTATCAACTCACTCAGCAAACAAAATTACCTTGTAGACCATGGCATTATGTACAGGAAAACATCTAATATTTACCATGTGTACTAAAGTGAAGGTATAATTAACATACCTGATAACCAGATATTAAAGTACAACAGAGCCACAGAAAAATAAATAATATGGTTACAAAGGATAATTGATAGTTGTCACTTTATTACAAATTATGAGAATGTGGTTCTTTAATAGACATGAGAAACGTTCCTACATTAGACTATTGATCAAATAAACAAATACGTGGTAGTTTTCATTAAAAAGGAAGGCAGAGTAAGTAAAGTGTGATATACAGTGGGACAGTATGCATTTTCAAAAAGATTCTAGATGAGCTTGATTAATTTATATACTGTATGTTTCTTTGTTTTGTTTTGTTTTGTTTTTTGCGGTACACAGGTCTCTCCCTGTTGTGGCCTCTTCCGTTAGAGAGCACGGGCTCCGGACGCGCAGGCTCAGCGGCCATGGCTCACGGGCCCAGCTGCTCCGCGGCATGTGGGATCTTCTCAGACTGGGGCACGAACCCGCTTCCCCTGCATCGGCAGGCAGACTCTCAACTACTGCACCACCAGGGAAGCCCTGGTATGTTTTAATTCTTCCTAAAGTATTATCTGCATAAAGTGGGTTTTTTTTTATTAAAAAAAAACTTCTAAAAAGAAATGAATCACGTTATATTGTGTGATGTTATGGAATATGTATCTATGATTTCTCTAAACTTTGGGTGCACTACAATCACTATTACAGTCAAGCTTTCTTTCTTACAGGGTGATTGTCACTTATAGCAGGGGTACTACTAAAAGCTCCAATTTGCCAGTGCTGTTTGAGTATCCTTATTTATTTGATAAATATGGAGTAGTAGAGATAACCCCTCTCATCCAAACAGGGTGGCTATAACATAAATTTAATCTTTAAAATTAATTAGCATGTGACTTGAGGTCAGATTATTTATAGCACATCTCCCTCAGCTCCTGACCATCAGAGAAGGGCTTCATCTTCATGGATCCTATACTTAGGGCTACAACATTAGAAATGAAGGTATAATTCCAAAATTTTGGATCCTTTCTAAGTATATTGTAGTTGTCTTATGGGTTTAAGCACTTAATTTAGCATATATAAGATTTAATATTAATAAATTGATATTAACCAATTTCTAATATCTCTAAGCATTACTTGGATAAATTACATCTACATCTCAAGATGATTTTTTCAAAGAATAATGTATTTACAGCAACATCATCTACATGATATAATGCATTAAGTAAAGGAATAGAAATCACATACACATTCTTCTTTGGGGTAATAATAAATAGTGTTCCCCAAAGTAATGTGGCAGCCACATATTTCAAAGTAGAGATATGTTGCCATTGTGAATGCTAAGACACAGAAGTCTCTTTCTTCTCAAAGAGAATTATAATCATGCACAGTCCATATTGCTTTGAATATGAGCAAAGACTATGCATTATGAGGACCACAGCTCTTCTCTTAGTCATACTAGTCAACAAATCATTGAATTCTTAGCTAAAATAATTGCAAATTGATATCATAAATTATTCACTATATTACAGGATTGGTTGCAATTAAGGGTATGTTATCTACCTACTATGTTTCATATAATGGGGATCTTAAAAAGCCAACAATACTCTTTTGCTGTCTTATAGAGCCCTAAATTAAAGGATTTTTTTCAAATAGAATCCTACTTCACTCAGAGTGAAGTAATTCAGAAAGAAAGAAAGAAACAAATACCATATGCTAACACATATATATGGAATCTAAAAAAAAAAATGGTTCTGATGAACCTAGGGCCAGGATAGGAATAAAGATGCAGATGTAGAGAATGGACTTGAGGACATGGGGAGGGGGAAGTGTAAACTGGGACGAAGTGAGAGAGTGGCAGGGACATATATACACTACCAAATGTAGAATAGATAGCTAGTGGGAAACAGCCACATAGCACAGGGAGAGCAGCTCAGTTCTTTGTGACCACCTAGAAGGGTGGGAATAAGGAGGATGGGAGGGAGGCGTAACAGGGAGGGGATATGGGGATATATGTATATGTGTAGCTGATTCACTCTGTTATATAGCAGAAACTAACACAACATTGTGAAGCAATTATACTCCAACAAAGATGTTTAAAAAAATAGCTTACTAGATGGAGACTAGAACTGTTAAACCATTAACTAGTTCTCGTGTCAAGATTTTGTTGCGTAAATTGGGATAAAAGTAGATTTTAAAAATGATAACAAAAGCTTATATAACACTTTCCATATAGCATATATTGTTTAAAACATGAGATGGATATTATTATTTCCATGACCATTTTAGAGTGAATGATTCTAAACACAAGTCATAAAAGTTAATTGGTCAAGGTCACCGAGTTTATAAGCAGCAGAGCTAGGAGTTGAATCTAAGCATTCTACCTCATTGTGTGATCATACTCATTACATGAGGCAAACAGCATAGCATTTCAATGAAATACTTTTATCTTGTAGATATGATATGGGCAGAAGGCGAGGGGGTGAAGATTCTCTGAAAGACAATGAGGATCCATAGGTATAAAAATTGACTTATGGAAAAGAATAACATTTTCTTAAGGAGCCATGAGCTTACTTATCATGAGGGGAAGAAAGTTTTTAAAATCTGGGCAAGAAAAGTCAATGCCTCTTGAGGGAAGATATAGTTACTAAGAGTTCAG
Source organism: Orcinus orca (assembly GCF_937001465.1). Lineage (NCBI taxonomy): Eukaryota > Metazoa > Chordata > Mammalia > Artiodactyla > Delphinidae > Orcinus > Orcinus orca. Next base: position 113,171,077 of record NC_064563.1, read on the forward strand.
AGAACTCTAGGCTCTAGTTTATAACTTTTATAAGAATAATAAATAAGCCCTGGTCATATAACTAGAATTTAAGGCATTAGCAAAATAGAGAAATACATATGGGTATAAAATCGAAAAATTAAGGCAATGGAATTATACTCTGGCTATCTCCAGGTGTGTTCCTCAGCAAGCGGCAACAGAATTAATTCTGGTTTATTGCAAATGTAAATTCTAAAGCCCACTGCAAAACTGCTGTATCAGAATCTTAAGGGTATGATCAAGGAATCTGTGGTTTCAGAATCTTTCCAAGTGATTCTATGAGGTCTTAGGCAAAAGTGTTGCTTTGAAGAAAAGTAAGGTTTTCCTCAAACAGAAAGCACTTTATACATTTCTTGGGCTAAAAAACAGAAGCTGCCTTATGTGAGAGTTCTTGACAGGTGCTATAAGCAAGAATTTCTCCATTAACTTTTGAAATACCTAAACACATGCACAGACGCAGACACACACCTACAAGTGAATGCCAATAATCTTAGATATAAAAGTTTCAAAGGGAAATGTTCATAACAACTATTAGACAATAAGAGAGTTCTTATGAAACCTCATATTTCCTCCAAACTACAAAAAAAAAACTCTGTAGTTTGCTTATTTCAAGTTATTGCTCAATAAATAGGATCTTCTGATAAAATCATATGCTACATGTAAGCAGATTTTAAAAACTAAAAAGCATAATATGAATGAAGTCTGGTTGCTGTTACGTTTTTGCATTATATGTGAATGAAACTATATAAACATCTATGAGAAGCAATGAAGTTTTTAATGAAGGTCAAATATTTCTCTAAAGTATATTAATTCAGAGACCTAAAAGAAATTTTAATATGCTTTAAACTTTCAGTTTCTTTTGTTTTACCATTATGTTTATGAAAAGATTTGTGCTACTACAAGTGAACTCAATATATTTGCTATAGGCAATAGTTTGTGCACTTTAAAATATTGATGCAGAAAGCCAATACAGGTGATAGGGAAAACTATATCAAGGTTTATCAGGTGTTATTGGGACCAAATTAGAACAATTCTTCATATTAAAAAAATTCAGCTGCCCGTATTGAATAAGGACATTTCCTCAATGTTAAAATATTAGCACCCTCACCAATGTCTTATGTGCTCCAGTATATATACAAAGAATATGTAAAATGGAATGAATATCAGCTAAATGTATAATTAAACCAGATGGATTATCAGTCTGAATCTAAATTGAAATAATTATGAGTTTAATTATATGTAATTAATAAAACATTTTAGATTTAGCTTTTCAGTCCGTAGTCAGGTTAGGTATAAACTATTGTTAAGAGTTTGTGAAACATATTTTGATATTGCCAACATTGTGTGCCTTTAGATATTAACCTCCCTAAAGTTATTGTGATATCCACAATAGTTTTCTACAAAATAGCTTATATTTTACTTTATTAAAAGGCAAAATATACATATAGCTGATTTACTTTGTTATACAGCAGAAACTAACACAACACTAAAGCAGTTATACTCCAATAAAGATGTTTAAAAAAAGGGAAAATTACTTTGAAAACATCAAATTTGTTCATAGTTCTAATACTGCTAAAACAGAAATTAGCTCCCCTTTTTATTTGTTCTATACAGTGTCTTTCATAATATGTCTTTCCACATTAAGTGAAATATTTTATGAAAAATTCTTTGGTAGTATTTAATAAGATAAGCTATGATAACATCATTGACATTCTTTGTTCATTAATAATGGAGTAGGGAAAGTCTTTTCTTGAAAGAATAGTTTGATACTCTTTGAAAACACATGGCCCACAACTTCTTAAATTTATTTCTTAAATATTGTATTCCATGGAATGAAAAATAGACATTTGAGTATTTTTCATTTTGGAAAATTTACCTAATGATTATTTGTTACCAAATTTTAAAAAGCATTTTAAAATAGTCACTAATGATTTTACATTACTTTCACTTCTTATTATAAAGAGGCCCTGAAAAAAATACAAATGTGGGTACTACACAGATTTGATGGATTTTTCTGAGATCAGAAATATGTTTCTATACATCTGATACATTCATGTGCAGTGGCAGGTTTTATATTATTCTCATTGTTTAGACCCTTTGATATATTGTACACCTATGTACAAGTTTCCTCAACATTAAAAGTATGTCAGTGTTATCAAAACAAACACCTATATTATTAGGTTGGAATTTGTTTAAAGGAATAGCTTCTTGGCATAGTTTAATATTTTAGTAATGTCATGATTTATTTTGATACTCTATATGCAATAGGCATTTTTAAAATGTCAAATTTACAAAAATCCCTATTAATTAATCTATCAACTGGTCAGCAATAAATCCTTGAGTCTATCCATATTCCAAAAGTATAGTGGTTCTTCCCTGGTGGCACAGTGGTTAAGAATCCACCTGCCAATTCAGGGAACACAGGTTCGAGCCCTGGTCCGGGAAGATCCCACATACCACAGAGCCACTAAGCCTGAGCGCCACAGTTACTGAGCCTGCACTATAGAGCCCGTAAGCCACAACTACTGCACCTCATGCACCGCAACAAGAGAATCCACTGCAGTGAGAAGCCCGCACACCTCAACAAAGAGTAGTCCCCGCTCGCCGCAAATAGAGAAAGCTCTTGCACAGGAATGAAGACCCAATGCAGCTATAAATAAATAAATAAATAAATTTACAAAAGTATAGTGACTATTTCTTTCTAATAATATATGTTTTGGATGTGAATAGGTGGACTGGTCTGGACATCAGCAAGAAAGAAGAAATGCTATAGAGTGTAACTTGTTTGGGATCACCTGAGAGTATCAGCCATTCAGCTCACTGTAAGTGCTCACTGAAGCACAACATCTGACAATCTGGGACAGTCACCCACTGCTGAGAATCAACAAAAGCAGCAATGTCAGAACTCACCAGTGCAACTGGCAAATCTTTCAGATTGTCATACTCTTTTCCCCTCAGGGAGAGCCCTTAGAGATGGTACATGTTGTCACTTGTAAAATTAGAATTTTCTTATAGAAGTTCATCCTGATGCCATGTCTTTAAGGCAATGTGGAAAGAGAAAAGAAACCAGAAAATAAATCACTCATATAAAACCTTACGGTTTTCCAGGAGAACAGACAGACACAATTATGAGAGGAAGAAAAACTAAACAAATATAAGAATATTGTATTGATCTGAGGAAAGACCTGAGTATGCATTGAAAGGGCTCAGTAAGTTTCAAGATAGATTAATAAGAAAAGATATACCTGGGCATTTCTGTTAAAGTTTTATGAACTCTAAGCATAAAGAGTAAATCATATGTTTCTAGAGAGAAAGTAGAAAATTTCTGCAAAGTAAAATGTTTCTTTTATCATTAGACTTCCACCCACAACATTGGGAGGTGAAATTGAAGGAAATGACTTCTGTATTCTAAGATACAGTAACTCACTCTAAAAATTATAAGACTAGCTAAGTTATAGTTATTCTGTTAGAAAGAAATAAAGAAAACCATCATAGACAAAAATTCAGATTTTTCTGTCACCCAAGTACCTGAACTGAGGCATACATTTCTGAAATAGCTAATAAAACAACAAATGACCTCAAAAGAAATGAAGAACAAAGCATGGAGATAAATGAATCTTGATATACATACATTTGTATATCTCTAGCTCTACAGCTGAAAGATAGATAGATACAGATATAGGTGAATTTAAAGATATGTCAGAATTATATAAATAGAAGGGACATAGTAAAAATAAAATGATAATAACTGCATAACTGACTTGGCAAAATTTAGGAGGTGAGGAAGGAGGGTTACAGGAAACCTTTCAGGAACCTCATTGAGCAAACAATAAAGGAGGGAAACAGAGGAAGGAAGGTAAATGTCACCTAATCTTTTTATGTGTACATAGTATGTGGGAGCTTGAATAGTATATTGTGTGAAGCAAAGCACCTGAAAGGAAGAAACAGTTCTATCTTGTTTACAAATAATATTAGAATCATCTGTAACTGTTCAAGGGTACAGAGAAAATTATTGTATTCATGAGGAAACAAGGTACAAGGATGGAGAAAAAACAGGAAAATACATCTGAAATTTCACAGGTTTCAGAGTTAGTCTAAATATAACCATGATATCCTGCTAAATAAATAAGAACATGCCTAAGGGTACTGGTCATGAATTTAAAGGGAGGCTACTCAGCAGGTCTGACTTTCCCTAGTTACATTCAGCTGCAGAGGTACAGATATGGAATAGACAAGGTTCAGAGTTTACCAAAGGCTAAATTTCCAGGAAAACAAAATAGTCAAAAGAGCTGAAAATATATGTATGGGAGATATTATAATAGGTTGGCTATAAAACAAGAGATGTAAAAGGGGAGAGAAAGAAGGATAAAGTGGTAGAATCACTGAATTTTAAGTCTTGGTAAAGTATAAGTATTAATGGAGTTGAGGCACTGAAGGATGTGAGTTAGAAAAAACTAGAATATGATCATTAGAGATTGGAGGACCTGAGATAGATTTTTGAGAGTGCTGCTGTTGGTATAAACACAGGTTTGAGGATGACCATAAGAGGTAATGACTAAGGTAAGATGGAAAGATGATTGAAGAAGCGAGGTTCAATAAAATGAAAGTGGATGATTGTAAGCTTTACCTTCATGGATGCTAAAGTAACCAGAAAATAGAAAATAAATAGGCACTTGAAATTAATAGCAGACATTAATATATACTAGAATTTTAAAAAGGCAAAAGAAATGTGACATAAAGCCCTAACTAGAAATTTATATACAGCTTTTTAAGCCAGATACATCAAATGTACAAAGTATGACCAAGTAAATAGAGGAACTGGGTAATAGTCATTCAATTTAATTTACACATATATTAACATACTTACATAGCTCATAGAATATATACACAATTTTGCATGTTTGATAGACTATTACAAAAATGATTATAGAAACGTGACTATTGAATGCTTTTTTTAAAAAATAGTTTTTCAATATTGAGGATTTTCAAAGGAAAATAACATGTTCTGGGGAAATTTCTAAAATACTGCCTGTTAATACATATCATTTTTGTACTTTTCCTCTTGCCTACTTTTATTGTATACCACTTTTAAAACAAAGCCGATTTTTAAAAAAATCCAAACTGGAAAAGAAGTAAAACTGTCACTGTTTGCAGATGACATGATGCTATACATAGAAAATTCTAAAGATGCTACCAGAACGCTACTAGAGCTCATCAGTGAATTTGGTAAAGAGGCAGGATACAACATTAATACACAGAAATCTCTTGCATTTCTATACACTAACAATGAAAGGTCAGAAAGAGAAATTAAGGAAACAATCCCATTTACCATCATATCAAAAAGAATAAATCTACTAAAGGAAGCGAAAGACCTGTACTCAGAAAACTATAAGATACTGATGAAAGAAATCAAAGATGACACAAACAGATGGAAATATATACTATGTTCTTGGATTGGAAGAATCAATATTGTCAAAATGACTATACTACCTAAGGCAATCTACAGATTCAATGCAATCCCTATCAAATTACCAATGACATTTTTCACAGAACTAGAACAAATATTTTTTAACTTTGTATGGAAAGACAAAAGATCCAATAGCTAAAGCAATCCTGAGAAAGAAAAATGGAGCTGGAGGGCTCAAGCTCCCTGACTTCAGACTATACTAAAATCTACAGTAACCAAAACAGTACGGTACTGGCACAAAAACAGAAAGATAGATCAATGGAACAGGATAGAAAGTCCAGAAATAAACCCACACATCTATAGTCAACTAATCTATGACAAGGAGGCAAGTATATACAATAGAGAAAAGACAGTCTCTTTAATAAGTGGTGCTGGGAAAACTGGACAGCTACATGTAAAAGAATAAAATTAGAACATTCTCTAACACCATATACAGAAATAAACTCAAAATGGATTAAAGACCTAAATGTAAGGCCATATACTATAAAACTCTTAGATACAAACATAGGCAGAACACTCTTTGGACTCACCTCCTAGAGTAATGAAAATAAAAACAAAAATAAACTCAGCCATAAGAAAGAACAAATGACATTTTCAGCAACATGGATGGATCTAGAGTTTATCATACTAAGTGAAATACGTCAGACAGACAAAAAGAAATATATGATATCACTTATTTATGGAAACTAAAACAATGATACAAAAGAACTTATTTACAAAACAGAAATAGACTCACAGACTTCAAAAACAAGCTTATGGTTCCCAAAGGAGAAAGGCGGAGGGAGGTATAAATTGGGAGCTTGAGATTAACATATACACACTACTATATATAAAATAGATAATCAACAAATATCTACTGTATAGCACAGGGAACTCTACTCAATATTCTGTAATAAACTTTATGGGAATAGAATCTGAAAAAGAATGGATATATGTATATTCATAACTTAATCACTTTGCTGTACACCTGAAACTAACACAAAATTGTAAATCAACTATACTCCAATATTAAATAAAAATTAAATTAAAACCAAAATATCCCTGTAGCTATAAATTTCTATTTTCTTTATATTTCTTGTCTTATCTGCAATCACTTTACTTTTCCATGCTTTTCACTCAAGCCAGAGTAATTTTTCTCTAGCCACCTGGCTTCTCTTTTTACTTTAGTATACAAATTATTAAAGTCCTTACTTATATTGCTTTATTAACAGTTTCTTCTAACGTAAGTAATTTACTCATCAATGTCATATCTCTGATGATTGTCTGTCATTTTATTTTGTAGTTCTAGATACCTTGTTCAAATTTAAAATTAAGATGTCATCCCAGAAGTGGCTGCCTGTATTCATTGTTTTCTTTTTTTGAAGTACAATAGCACTACAGCTCTAGATTACAGTTCTTCCAGTTATGGCTGCTTTAACTCTTAAGCAGCAATATCTAGGAAACAGATATACTCTTGATGGTGAGAAGTATAATTTACAAATTTACCATTTTCATTTGATTCATACATAAAAATTTTGTTGCAATTTCCTTCTCCATTTTTCCTGATTTTCTGAAAATCAGGAGTTCTTCTTCCTGATCTTTTCTCTCTCTACTCAGTATATGATGTGTTAGCTTTTAATTCCCTATACTATATCCCTTCCTTCTAGAACACCTAGAGTCTTTTCTGTTTCATTGAAAAAATTCTTACTAATATGGTATTTAAGTCATCTCATTTTAGCTTACACTCATCGAATCACCTTTTATCTGAGGTACATGTCACTTAAAGCTCATAGTCTCCTTTGTCATTTAAAGGTGTGGAATAAGGGATATTAATACATGGTTGCTCTTGGAATAAAAGGAAGAGAAAGAGAAATTTAATTCACCTAGACATGGAACAGTCTAAAATGGCTTAAAGACAAAAAGGTTACCAGGTTACAAAATCACAAAATACTTTATATATAAACCTATTATTTGTACTGATTGGTGAAAAACATCTTTGATGACCTAATGTACTTATATGCTTAATAAATGTATTCGTTGCTACTTAATTATAATCATTTCTAAGGCACCAGCTAAAAACACTATCCTAGATAATGTAAATTATAATAAACAAACATTAATCCAAGCTGGGCATGATGCCCAGAGAACCAGCTTAGTGAAAATTGTCAATGAGCTCCAAAAAAGGGAAGCTAGTGAAAAAAGGCTGCTACATATGAAATATAAACAGGTATACACACAATCTTTTCATTTTACTAATAAACAAGAAGCATTTTTGCACACTATGGAGCCCAGCAATTACTTGTTTAAAACTGGCTTTGTCCTTGACTAAGTTTATAAACCCTTTATAAGAATGAAAACTGGGCTTCCCTGGTGGCGCAGTGGTTGAGAGTCCACCTGCCGATGCAGGGGACACGGGTTCTGTGCCCCCGTCTGTGAGGATCCCACATGTCGCGGAGCGGCTAGGCCCGTGAGCCATTGCCTCTGAGCTTGCGCGTCCGGAACCTGTGCTCCACGACGGGAGAAGCCACAATAGCGAGAGGCCCGCGTACCGCAAAAAAAAAAAAAAAAAAAAAAAAGAAAGCTAAAATTTAAATTACTATAAATCTGGGGAGATAAAAGAAGTACAATTTTACAAGAACTGCAGTTTCTATTGAAACCTTATAATAGTGGAAAACAGGACTTTATAGGGAACCATAGCTAACACTATCAGCAACCAGTAGCAAAGAATATCATAGAGAAATTTAATTTCCCTCCAGAATCTTAAGGTATCAGGGTGATCTTGTCATTGCTTTTCTTTCCTCACACACTTTGAGTGATAGTAGCCTTATTATCAGTGAAATATCTTCCAGAAACCACTTGAGAACAAAGGTTAATCTGAAATGTAATATAAAGGGGGAAATTACAAGAGAGAACATGAAGTTACTATTATTCATTCTACATGGAGCTGAATACTCTCGTATCAAAAACAATGTTTTTAAACTTAGTACCTTGTTAAAATCATAAAAATCTGATGTAATGCACAAATGAAGACTTTCTGATATAAGCCATAACTCTAATATGTTTGCAATATGCAAAAAAAAAAAGGTGGAGAGAGGAAAGAATGGGGAGGAGGAGGGGAAGGGAGAATGGTAGAGTAAAAAGAAAAAAAGAAGATACAAGGAAAAAGGAAGGAAGGGAGAGAGAGAGGGAAGGAAGGAGTGAGGAAGGAAGAAGGGAAGGGGAGAGAGAAATTAAAACAGTTAAAAAGTACTGAAGACTAGAAATACTAACTATAGGAAGTAACTCAAATAAAAGGCAGAGACTAGGAAAGGACTATAAGATCAAAATTGCCACTAATAACCCCACTGGTTACTAGTGAAAAAAATAACCTGATTTATGATGCCACAATTTTTAAACAAAAAACTTAATACAGATGCAGGATAAAATTATATCCATATATGCCTGAACCTGCTACCGATTCTTCAGAGTGAGGGAATTTGTACAAGTTAGTATGTCATGTATAGGGTTATATCCTTGTAGATATTAAACTTAAGTAACCAATGAAAGGCTTTATAGCAAATGCCATGTGAATAATTTTAAATATGTTATTTATTATTCATTTTATTAGTGAAACAATAATTTTCTTATTATATTATATTTTAATTATATTTTCACTAAAATAAAGCAAGCCATGATAAGTAAAAGTTTGAAAAATAAAAGCACACCCACAAAACTGTGAATTGTTTATATGTGAGACTGTTTTAATGAGGTATTAAATATCTCATAGTGATGTAGAAAACTATGCTAAAATTCCACTGGATCTTTCAGGTTTCATCAGCCTTTATTCCATTAGTGATTTATAGACGCTAGTGCCTGATAACTCTGTGTCCATTCCTCTATATGATCGCACAAGAACATGTCTAGCTATGCAAATTTGAGAATAATCTTTCTGAAATGTCTGCAATCATCAAATAAACTAATGAAGTTCTAATATTTTTAGATTAGGTGAGCATTATGAGATTGTGATTAAGAAAAATATATTGCTAAAATAATCAATACAAGACAAAATAGTTTTTACACAAAGTTTTACTTTGTATAGAAACTGTAACACCAACAATTTTTCTAATTGAAATATAGTTGATTTATAACATCATATTTGTTTCAGGTATACAACATAGCAATTCAACATTTTTGTAGATTGTATTTCATTTAAAGTCACCACAAAGTAATGGCTATATTTCTCTGTGTTGTATAATACATCCCTGTAACCTATCAATTTTATATATACTAGTTTATACCTCTCAATCACCTACCCTCATTCTGTGTCTTCCCTTCTTCTCTCTTGTAACCATGAGTCTGTTCTCTATACCTGTGAGTCTCTTTTTGTTTTGTTATATTCATTTGTTTTATTTTTTAGATTTTACAAATAAGTGATAACATATAGTATTTGTCTTTCTCTGTCTGGCTTATTTCACTAAGCATAAAAGTCTCTAGGTCCATCCATGTTGTTTCATTCTTATGGCTGAGTAATATACCATAGTGAGAAATATATATATACATACATACATATATATATGTGTATATATATATATATATATATATATATACACACACATACATACACACACACACCTCGCAATTATGTAGCAAACTGCTAAAATTATATACTGGAATTTATATATATATATATCACATCTTCTTTATTCAGCAGTTGATGGGCACTTAGGTTCTTCCGTATCTTGGCTATTTAAGCAATGCTACTATGAACGTTGGGGTGCATGTATCTTTTTTTTTAAATTTTATTGGAGTATAGTTGATTTACAATGTTGTTACTTTCTGCTGTACAGCAAAGTGAATCAGTTATACATATATCCAGGCTTTTTTGGATTCTTTTCTCATATAGGTCATTACAAAGTATTGAGTAGAGCTCCCTGTGCTATACAGTAGTCCTTATTATTTATCTATTTTATATGTAGTAGTGTGTATATGTCAATCCCAATCTCTCAATTTATCCCTTTCCCCCTTTCCCCCCAGTAACCATAAGATTGTTTTCTATGTCTGTAACTCTGTTTCTGTTTGGTAAATAATTTCATTTGTACCAATATTTTTAGATTCCACATAAAAGCGGTATCATATGATATTTGTCCTCCTCTGACTGACTTGCGTGTATCTTTTTGAATTAGTGTTTTCATTTTCTTTGGATATATACCCAGGTGTGGAACTGCCAGGTCATATGGTAGATTTATTTTTGTGTTTTTGAGGAACCTCCATACTGTTTTCCACAGTGGCTGCACCAATTTACATTTCCACCAACTGTGTAGTAGAGTTTACTTTTCTTCACATCCTCACCAACATTTGTTATTTGTAAACTTTTTCATGCTAGCCATTCTGACAGGTGTGAGGTAATATCTCATTATGGTTTTGATTTGCATTTCTCTGATGATTAGGTATGTTGAGAATTTTTTATGTGCCCCTTGGCCATCTGTATGTCTTCTTTGGAAAAATGTCTATTCAGGTATTCTGCCTGTTTTTGAATTGGGTTGTTTGTTTTTTTTTGATATTGAGCTGTATAAGCTGTTTATATATTTTTGGATAGTAACCCCTTATCAGTCATATCATTTACAATGACAAATTTCTTTATTTCTCCTTATATTGAATCTCTAAATAGTTGAAGTTTTTAAGCATTACTTCATATCAGTGGCTTTTTCTAAATAAAATTAGTTGTAGATTTTATTTTTTTTATAATAACATTATGTAGGTGATACACATATATTTAGTGAATTAATAGTAAATCCTAACTAAAACATGTATTTTATGCAGTTTTTCTGACAAATTAGGAAAAACCATATCCAAATTGCTAACCTAATTCTTTTCAGAATTATTTTCCTCCAAATTTAAAATATTCGATTGGAAATGTATAGAATTTTTTTGACAAATTAATTGACTGTGCCCAAAATACATTTGAAATATATTCTCCAGAAAATAAATACACTGATTATTTCTTCTATCTACTAAAGAAGCAATATTTTGGACTGGTTACAAGGATGAGTGGTAAAATCTTATTTCTGGGGTTCATCTCTCAGCATTGCCATTTATTAACCATGGAAATTTAAACAAGTGATCTATCCACATTAAGCCTCATTTTCTTCATCCGTAAAATGGAAAAAATAACAATACTTATCTCATAAAATTATTGTGGATACTGAGTCAGAAAACTCATATCAGTTCTTATCACACTATGGGACATGTAGAAACATTCTCCTACTGTTAGCCATCCTCATAATCTATATTGAATAATGCTAGTTTAGTAATAGTAGTTACAGTTTTTTTAAGTATTACTTTCTGAAACACTAGATATTTGAAAAACACAAACTTCAAGTTTGGAAACCAATTTTGATAAAACCATTTGAATCCTTGACTGCCTATGATTTTGAGTAATCATTTGATAGAACTTCCAATCTCAAAATAACCTTCAGAAGCTCACCTATCATCATTAATAGTGCACAATGATGTATTGGCTAACACTTTAAAAAAATTAACTACATCATCTTCTTCATACTATTCCTTTCTGAACTTAGTGATATTTCTAAAATGTTCCACTCAATCTAAAATGCATGAACAACACATACAATAAAAGGACATACTACTTCAGAAATCTTTTACTTTCTCACAAAATAATTAAATCCAAAAAAAGGACATAAATGTCCTGTCTCACCCCAAATTTTACTGCAGCTACATCAAATTTTCCATGAGTTTCAGCTTCACCCTTAATACAAATCAAAAGAGATTCTATTCAGGGAATTTTTTAAAATGATGGTGAAATTAGACTTAGTTCTGCTTTAAATATCAAAGAAAACCAAGGATCCATCTTAAATTTAGACAATGTCCAAGTTATCTGTTCTTTAATTGCCTTCACATATGCAAAGTTTCCCACACCAATGTGATAAATTACCACAGATTTAGAGGCTTAAACATTAATTTATTACCAAATAGTATCAGAGTTTAGAAGCCAGAAATTATCACACTGGGCTTCAAAATCAAGGTTTCATCATGATGTGCTCCTTCTAGATGCTCTGAGGGGAAAAAACAAAACAAAACAAAACCTTTCCTTGACTCTTCCACCCTTTAGAGTCTGCCTGTACTCCTTGGCTTATGTCCGCCTTCCATCTTCCAAGTTAGCTATTTTCATCCCTCCATCCTCTGCTTCCCTGTCACATCTTCCCTGCCTCTGATCCTCCTGCCTTCTTCTTCCACCTGCAAGGACACTTGTGATTATACTGGGCCCACCCAGGTCACCCAGAATAATCTCTCCATCTCAAATTTCTTAATTTAACTACATCTGCAAATTTTCTTTTTCCATGTAAGTCAAAAGATTAACTGTATTCCAGTGTTAGGATATGGACAATATTGGAGGGTCATTCTGCCTAACAGGATTGTTTTCCAGCTATTAAGTTTAAACTTTGTAACTATTGATGCAAATTAACTCATAATATTGATTCCTGAAAGATATATACTCCTTTATTTTCTGATTTCAAACCATTTTTTTGTTCACAAGTAAAACTGATTAACCCTGTCTTATAACAGAAAACAGTGTCTTATAAGAAATTTAAAATTTTATTTGGTATTATCTATGAATTTAATATTTTCAACTCATTTCAAATAAGCAAATTAATCAGCCAGTTCATAGGAAAATCAATATTCATACCATATTTTCAACTATTTAAAATGCATTTTTTTTCTTTCTGAATTTTACCAGAGTTTTTTGCAAATAGAAATTTCTTGAGCTATTAAAGTCATTTCAATAACTAAACTTTGATTTATTACCTTCCATATGAATTCAAGTGTTTCATCATTTATAACAGTATACTCCAGCCATATATTTTATGTACTTAGAAGGTTGATATTGTTTGATAGTCACTTATATTCACAAATTTAAAAGGGGTCAGAATTCTGGCTTTGAACTGTATCATATGCTATATCTAAATTGGGGATAAAACTATACTGATTAATTTTTCATAATAATAAAAAAATTCAGCTTCTGCATTCAAATACCATAATGTTTAGGAAACTCATGGGCATCCTGTGACAAAACATCATAACACAGATGTTTATTATAACATAATTTTGAATAACTGTTGTTATCAATGCAATGGAAACATTAATAGCATGATAAGTAGGAAATGACTAAAATGGAGTAGTAATTTTAGTATCAAATGATAAAGAGATTGCTATTGTCTGAATGCTTCTGTCCCCCCAAATTCATATGTTGGAACCCTAACACCCCATATGATGGTGTTAGGAGGTGGGTGCTTTGTGTGGTGGTTAGGTCATGAGGGTGGAGTCTTCATGAATGGGATTAGTGCTCTTATAAAAGAGAACCCTCAAAGCTCCCTAGCCCATTCTGTCATGTGAGGTTACAATGAGAAATCTGCAACCTGGAAGAGTACCTTCACTCAACCATGCTGGCACCCTGATCTCAGACTTCCAGCCTCCAGAACTGTGAGAAATAAATTTCTGCTGCTTATAAGCTACCCAGTTTGTGGTATTTTGTTATAGCAGCCTGAACTAATACAGACATACTTACATGAACAAACAAGACAGGAGAGGAGACAAAACAATATCAAGCAAATATATCATAAATGAACAGTTATTTTTCAAATAAGTTATACCAATGAACTCAGGGTTTTCTTTAAAGTTTGAAGTTCCATATTTGAAAGCTTTCTATATTTACCTTGTTACACAATCAAGAATTATGGCTTATATTTTCCAGTTTACATAAATGATTTCATACATTCTTTGACAGCGTTACTGCATTGTTTCTTCACACAGGAAATTTCCTCCTATTTGGGAATTGAGGGGCAGGATGCCTCTGTTCCTACACTAAGACTGTAGTCATGATGATGGACTGTATACATTCATTTTAAATCCTGAAGCACCGGACACTTGTCAGAGACTGAAGGATATGGTCCTTACAAGACTATGTAATGGTATGTATGAAATCAGTTCATAGCCAGAGACCGTGAGAGGACATTTAGCTAATTCAAGGGTGGCCCAGTGCAGAACTGCCCAATAAGCACGAACATGAAAAACCCAGAGGGGAAACATATTTCTGGCCAGAGCACTTTGGAAAGCAGCTTGTACAAGGAAGAGAGTATAAGGGGAAACTCCCCCACCCCTCTTTCTCTTTCTATCTTTTATCCACACACACTTAAAGTATTCTTGACAAAAATATCACAGTGACTTACCTAAAATACTGTATTTTAAACTCTAATAATTATAATAAAACCTTCCCAAAAGTTCAGCCATGAAGTTGGCATGCTTTTATTGCTACAAACTATGAGATTGGCTAAAGTAACGAGTAGCTTTTCTGACATAATTCTTTAGGGTGTCAGCCCTCTGAACAACTGGAATATGGTAACATGGATTCTGTCAGCTAGCTATTGCTGTGTAACAAACCTGTCCATAACTCAGTGACTGGCTTAAAGTAACATCTGTTTTACTTTAATTACTGAGCTGCCAAAGGCCAAAGCTATAATAATTTCGAAAAGAACAAAATAATGTATCAGACTCTAACCTAAAAAGTAAAATACGAATCTGTGACCCCCATGCTGATATATCATGGTTACTTTTAAGCAAAACTATTCTCAGTCTTTAAGCTATATTAAAGGGGAGCATTTTGTGTAATTTTATTATTTTTCTTCTTGTTATGTATTGTTTTTTGAGAAAATGGACACTAGGAGAGAGAACAGCTGCTATAAATAATTAAAGTGTGATTCTTCTGGGCCAAGATGGCAAAAGTTGTTAAAGCTAATGTGACATCTGTGCTCAATGATTTTAATAGGAAACATTGTTTTCAAGTGCAGCTTCTTAAGATACTGTTCAAATCAGCACAGCCCCCAAATCATATGCTTAGAACTTTTGCAAATAGACTTATAAAATGAGAATTTATGAAACATACTCTGGATTCTCTCTCTTCTCATTATGTCAAGTGTTACCCACTAGTGGCTGTCACACCTATATGCCCAACCTTATATGGGTATCATGAAAAAAAAATCCTCTGTTTATGGGTTTCCTGCCTACATTGATTCATATCAAGGGAGAGAATTTGAAAGTCGGTTGCTAAATGAATTACTTCAATTTTCAGGGAAAATTGATTTACAATGAGGTCTGTAACCAGAGAGATTTAACAGAACTATATTACACATGCTGAGAACTCTGCGTTTTGAGTGAGAGGGGCAATGCGACCAACACAATTTCCTTCTGATCCATGTCTAAAATGCTCCCAGGAATAATGACACTAGGTTTCTTTTTATTTTATTTTTTTTTTCAAAGAAGTGATATGTACATGTGGGCAAAAGATCATTTTTATCTTTTATATTTTTCTGAGACTAAAGAAAAAAATACTAAAACTATTCCTCTTTATCCTCTAGCAGTTTCCCCTAAGTATACCGCTGATAACAGATTTTTTTTTAGATTCCTCCTGCAATATGTATACACATGTACACATGTGTGTGTACCTAGTTAAACATAAACATACTTTAAATATGGTTCTTCATGTTTTTTTAAAACTTTTTAACATACCTTGGAGATTCTGCCATATGAACACATATATATTCATTGATAGAATGTAATTTTTAACATCTGAAACGAAATGAAACCTCACAGATTTCTTGGTATAGTTTTGTGATCACTATAAATAGAATGTTGACAGTTCAATTGCAGTATCAAAGGGCAAGCATGGAGCGCCACTGTAGAGATGGGGTACAAATCAACATATTGGATTTATAAATCATATCAGGGCAACAAAGAGTATGAGAAACAAAAATAAAAACTTCGTTATAAGTGAGAAACGTGGCAGTCAAATCTTAAATGATAAAATAGAAGCATTTATGAAAGGAATGAAGATTGAGCAACTGTGTTTTGGAGGCAACAGGTAGAAACTGCTGTGCCTCTGGATCTCATAAAGAGCCTACAAAGTCCATCTTTTTTAGCTAAAACTCATATCCTAAAGTACAACACCTATATCCCATGTTAACAACAATAGGAATGAGACATATGGGCAGCTAGTGGAGATTCCCTAGACTTGCTTTGGGTCTGACAATCAGAAGAGGAGTTAAGTGAGGAATCATGAAAACAAAGCACGTATTCTAGAAACAATATTTCTCTGTAGCGGTAGGAAAAATATTGTTTTTTTATGGGAAACCTCTCAACTGCTTGTCTCAATTTGCTGGGAAGAAGTTAAAGAAAATCAGCTCAAACATTAATTACTAGTTTATAAGAAAAATATTACATAGTCATCTTGACCCTCTCTCTCTAAACTTTCTTGAGTTAGGCAAAAAAAAAAAAAAAAAATGGCCATCCAAAAATATCCACACCCTAAACCCTAGGACCTGTGAATATATTACTTTACATGGCAGCAGGAACACTGCAGATATGATTAGTGTTACAGATGTTGAGATGGGAATATATGAATTAACCAAAGTGGGCCCAATTTTGTCACATGAGCTCTTTAAAGTGGAGAACATTTTTTTCAGTGAGAGATGTGATATAGCAGAAGAATTTTTAAAAAAATGATAGAGGACTCAACCAGACATTTCTGGCTTTGAAGATGGAGAAGGGACACAAGCCAAAGAATATGGTGACCTCTAGTACTGTAAAATACAAGGAAGATTTCCCCTTTAAGCCTCTAGAAAGGTCTACTGACATTATGATTTTTGTCCAATAAGACCTGATTTCTAACTTGTAAATCTACACAATAAGAAACAAATTTGCATTGTTTTAAGCCACTAACTTTGTGGTCACTTGTTACATCAGCAATAGGAAACCAAACAGTCTGCAAGAGCTGAATCATACTGAACTTATATTGGATTCCACAAATCACTGCTTCCTTTTCTAGTAGTTCACAATTCCATAAGCCTTAAAGATTTTGGAACAAAACTATGCCATCTTCTATAGGTGATTAGTCTATTTTTGAGAAACAGCTTTTAGCTACTAATTGAGGGTTAGTAGATTGAATATGTGGTCATTAACTGCCAAGTTACTATACAACTTTAGTTGCTCATCGTAAACTGTGTGTGCTTTCACCTACTAAGCCATAAAGATGGACATGCAGAGCAGCCATACAGAACAACTTCCATGAAATGGAAGTGGTGTATACAAAGTCAGGCTTAAGCAGGTGCTGACATTATGAATAAGTTACTTGAACAAGTGGTGCTAATGTCCATGACACTTATTCCTAATATGTTGCTTTTTCTTTCTCAACCTGAATGTATTGCTTTAAGGACATTTACTATAAACAAATTATGGAAGAGGAAATAGTTTAAGCCTAATTTCTTAATGGCCCTGAACAATATGGTGAAACTAACAAAAAGATCCACTGTAGCATTACAATCTTAGTCCATGGTGACCCTTAAAGGCAGTAGTGAAGGAAAATCCACTTCATGGGCAGATGTTTTTCCATTTAATCTGAAAATTCAGATCTATAATTATTCATGGACAGTGGCTAATTGTATGGCTGGATGAGGGACTTTAAAGGAAAATGATTGGAAGTTTGGTGGGATGATATATGTGGTTAGACAGCAAAATGTTAAAAAATGTGAATATAGAGGTGTTCCAAAGTATTTGTTGAATATTAGGTGAATGATTAACAAAAAGCACCTCAGCAGAAGAGAATCTACAGAACCAGGTAGATCAGATAATCTACTATGTGGACATCAATCTACCTTTTTCCCTAACCACCCATTCTCGTCAATAAATTCATTAAAAATGGCAGAAATGCAGAGCCTGGTCAAATACATGGACATCCATTCATTAAGGGCTACTTTCTGGTTACAGTCACTGTTGAATGTCCATTACTGATTACCTGATAGGCACTGTTCTCTAGTGAGATCAATCAACCACCTGGAAGCAGCTGTATTACATTAAGATTATATTGAAGTAACCTAAGTTTTGTTCTTTATAACGGTTGTTTTAACACTAGTGAGAAGATGAATTGAAGGCATATAGGATTTTCAGAGATGAAACTGTAATACATGCTACATGTTTACTATCACTTGGTAAATGTTCTATAACCACCACTTTCACCGCTTGTTCATTCACAAAGTTGACTTTTCCAACTAAAATTAAAATGTGTATTTCCATTCTAACTAATACAGTTGTTTGCACTTGTTTGACACTTGACTCAATTAGTTATTTACCACTGACTATTAAAAGGAATTAATGTCAATCATTTAGCCAACAATATTTCTGAAGAATCCCTCATTTTATTTCTCATTCACTTTACTTTCCTTAATCCTCTTCTATTCTGCCTTCTATGAATATTTTAACAACATGAAAAATGGTCAGAAGTTAAAAATGAAGGACTGAATGATAGCCATCATCTGGAAGACAATGTAAAGCAGATAAATCAAAATGAAGAACTAGATTAATGGGAATGGTAAGGCAGAATAATAAAATATAAGTAGGAGAGTAAAAAAAACACTCAAAGATACTCAATTTGAACAATAAACAAAGACACAATCTAGCAGTAGATAATCATGAGAAAGACTTGCTTAGGTTTTATTTAAAGGCAGAGAATAGAAGACACTGAAGAAAAATAGAAGGGTACTTAAATACATTCAGAGCAAGAGCGTAGAAAGACTAGGATTATGTATTCTGATCTAAAGACTATGTTATATAAGGAAGTAAGGAAGATATTGATGGAATTATTTTCTTAGCAAACGAGGTAGTCGAACAACAATGGCAGCAAAGTGTTAAAAGAGAAAGCATGGACAATTTTAATTTATAATATAGTTTCTTTATATTTGAACTTCAGAATTTCTCTTTCAGTTGAACAACAGTCACAAAGATGTGGCCATCATCTGCCCTTGTACATATTCACAGTACAAATCATCAGAATTATCAATCCCAGAATTTCCTGGGTTTGGTAATTTATATGTGGTTTTCTTATGTTTCCCTTTCCGTTATTTTCTCCCACAGTTTTGCATTATTTGGGATGGAGGATGGATCCATTTCTCTTTATTAGTTTTGTACTTGAGTAGCTATTAGTGAATAATTTTTAACCACAATTAAAAACTGATCTACAGATGGCCAATAGGCACATGAAAAAATACTCATCATAGCTAATTATTATAGAAATGAAAATCAAAACTACAATGAGGTACCACCTCACACCAATCAGAATGGTCATCATTAAAAAGTTTACATATAATAAATGCTGGAGAGGGTGTGAAGAAAAAGGAACCATCCTACACTGTTGGTGGGAATGTAAATTGGTGCAGTCACTATGGAGAACAGTATGGAGGTTCCTCAAAAAACTAAAAATAGAGCTGCCATATGATCCAGCAACCTCACTCCTGGGCATATACCCAGAAAAAACTGTAATTGGAAAAGATACATATATCCCTATGTTCATAGCAGCACTGTTTACAATAGCCAAGACATGGAAGCAACCTAAATGTCCATCAACAGGTGAATGGATAAAGAAGATGTGGTATGTATATACAAAGGAATATTACTCAGCCATAAAACAGAATGAAATAATGCCATTTGCAGCAACATGGATAGAGATAGAGATTATCATACTAAGTGAAGTAAATCAGAAAAAGACAGACAAATACCATATGATATCACTTATATGTGGAATCTAAAATATGAGACAAATCAACATATCTATGAAAAAAAAAACAGACTCACAGATATAGAGAACAGAATTGTGGTTGCCAAAGTGGAGGAGGGAAGGACTGGGAGTTTGGGGTTAGCAGAGGCAAACTATTATATATAGGATGTATAAAGACAAGGTCCTACTGTATAGCACAGAAGTGTATAGTCAATACCCTGTGATAAACCATAATAGAAAAGATTATGAAAAAGAATATATATATATATAACTGAGTCACTTTGCTGTACAGCAGAAATTAACACAACATTTTAAATCAACCATACTTCAATAAAATTAAAAAAAAATGATCTGAGGTATCATTGGTTTGTACTTCCGCTAACATTACAATATAAATGGTTACTCTAGTAAGACTATGTTCTCTGCCATGAGAGCCTTAGTATTTTTCTTAGACAAAGCAAAACAAGCTTTACAATTCCTTAAATCAGGTTTTCAGGCTTCCTACAGGGAAAACAAGGACTTGTGAAGGCATGTTGTTTGAAGTTTATATATTTTTTCATGTGAATATGTTAGCTAAAATATTTCAAAGATTGCTTAGAAGAGAAATTAAACTCAGCTATCATAAAGGCTGTGTTCTGAAATGCATTTATTTTTATAGAAAAAAGTTGTTAGTCTCAAAAGCTAAATTATAATGCAATATTCTATTTCTTGACCTGGGTGATGGTTATATGGGGGTTCAATTCAAAATAATGCATTAAGCTATTCATCAATTTTTAGAAAAATTCTGCATGTTTGTTACATTATATGGTAATTTAAAATATGTTATAACATTACTTGCTTATAACACAGTATCATTTAAATATAGAAATTACTGAAATTTTCTTATTGTTAGTGGTGTTTTCAACTTAGAGATACAGATAAATATATTCTAAAGTCTCTTCATGATAATGACTGAATGCAGGCAAAAATCAATTTGAAGGAACATAAAGAAGTGTAGAAATATATTAAAAATGTCTTGATATTAAAATATTTTAGTAACATTCTTCTTTTGCAATATTGTATTTTGCTTATTAAATTATGAGAGGAATTCACATCAGCATTCAATTGACCATGATCTTTTAAAACATATGAAAATGTGAATTCTATATATTAAATATATACACAAATAATTAAAAGCACATAAAATAACTTAATTCTTGACTTTATAGAATCCAAATTTAAAAAAAAACCAAAAACATATGTACAAGTTTGTATGTTCTCCCTTTTGAAGTTCTATTTCTGAAAAGTGAGAATAAAGACACATATTAAAAAAAATAGAGGAATCAATTTTAAAGACAAATGAGAGGTCACATTGAGGAGTAGCCAAGGAGTTGCAAGAACAATTTGGAGATGTTGATTATGTAATGAAACAAACTTTTCAAAACAACAGATCAAATATTAGAGATGTGTCTTCAGAATTTTTCAGTTTTTTTATTCTTTGATTTATAAAAGTTGATGGTTTATTTAAGTAAATAATGACACCCAAGATACTTCTCATTTGCTTTTTGAAATTTTGTGAACATATAACCTAACCCCCTTATATTTTAACAGAAATTTTCAAGTTACTCAATCTTCTAAGTTTATGTCTTTTAACATAAAATGTTTTTAGAGAAGTTTGGATCACATAATTGAAAAAGTCATTGTTGAATTGCCATCACCATATATTTTCTCAATTTCTATAAAGAGTTAACTAAGAAGCTTCTGCACAGCAAAGAAAACAATCAACAAAATGAAAAGGCAACCTACCAAATGGGAGAAAAGATTTGCAAATCATATATATATATAAGTGATTAATATCAAAAATATATTAACAACTCATACAACTCAATAGCAACAAGACAAACAGAAACAATCTGATAAAAAAATGGATAGAAGTTCTGAATAGACACTTTTTCAAAGAAGACACACAGGTGGCCAACATGTACATTAAAAAAGTGCTCAACAACATTAATCATCAGGGAAATGCAAATCAAAGTCACAGCACAATCATATCTCATACTTGTTAGAATGGCTATTGTCAAAATGACAAAAATTAGTAAGTCTTGGAAAAGATATAGAGAAAAGGAAACTCTGTGCATTTTGGTGCATCCACTATGGAAAACAGTATGGAGGTTACTCAAAAAATTAAAAATACAGCCATCAAATTACCCAGCAATTCCATTTCTGGGTATTTATCCAAAGAAAACAAAACCACTAAATCAAAAAGGTATATACACCCCCATAATCATGCAGCACTGTTTACAGTAGACAAGATATTGAAGTAACCTAACTGCCATCGATAGAAGAATGGTAAAGAAGTTGTGATATATGCTAATTGTTAGATAAATGCGAATCAAAACTACAATGAGGTATCACCTCTCACCAATCAGAATGGCCTTCATTAAAAAATCTACAAATAATAAATGCTGTAGAGGGTGTAGAGATAAAAGATCCCTCTTACACTGTTGGTAGGAATGTTAATTGGCACAGCCACTATAGAAAACAGTATGGAAGTTCCTTAAAAAAACTAAAAGTAGAGCTACCATATGATGTTGCAATCCCACTCCTGGGCATATATCCAGAGAAAACTATAATTCAAAAATATACACGCACCCCAATATTCATAGTAGCACTATTTACAATAGCCAAGACATTGAAGCAATCTAAATATCCATTTTCAGATGGATGGATAAAGAAGATGTGGTTGGTATATATATATATATATATATATATATATATATGCAATGGAATATTACTCAGCCATAAAAAACAATGAAATAATGCCATTTGCAGCAACACAGATGGACCTAGAGATTACTATACTACGCTAAGTAAGTCAGAGAAAGACAAATATCATATCACTTTATGTAGAATCTAAAAAAAAAATGATACAAATGAACATATTTGCAAAACAGAAATAGACTCACAGACATAGGAAACAAACTTATGATTACCAAAGGGAATAGCAGTAGGGGGAGATAAATTAGGATTTTGGAGTTAACAGATACATACTACCATATATGAAATAGATAAACAACAAGGACCTAGTATATAGCACAGGATACTATATTCAATATCTTGTAATAACGTACAATGGAAAAGAATCTGAAAAAGTATATATGTATATGTATATTTATATGTATATAAGTATTTAAAACTGAATTACTTTACTGTACATACACCTGAGACTAACACAACATTGTAAATTAACTATACTTCAATAAAAATGGTTAAAAAAATTGTGAATATATATATCACACATACACACAAATACGTACATGCAGTATAATATTATTCAGCCAATTTCACCATTTGTGACAACATGGATGGACCTTGAGGACATTATGCTAAGTGAAATAAGTCAGACAAGGACAAATACCTTATGATCTGACTTATATGTGAAATCCATAAAAGAAAAAAAAATGAACAAGCTCATAAATACAGAGAACAGACTGGAGGTTGTCAGAGGTGATGGTGGGGGTTGAGGGGTAAGCAAAAGGGACCAAAGAGATCAAACTTCCAGTTTTAAAATAAGTTAGTCATGGGGATATAATGTATAGCCTGGTGAGTTTAGTTAATAATACTGTATTGCATATTTGAAAGTTTCTAAGAGATCTTCAAAGTTCCCATCACAAGAAAAAAAACATTACAACCAAATAAAAAAATAAGTCATCCCCCCCTTTAGCATTCTTTTTACATGGAAGAGGAGGGCCATTGAAATTTGTTAACTCATGCTTATTTATTTACAAAATCAAAACTGTCAAGCAGTTGAGTTTCTGTTTGAGAAAAAAATGCCAAAATGTCTTATACCTCTCATTCCAACCCCCACGCATATTTTTTTTAAAAATCAAAATATGATAAAATAAATGCATATATGGAATTTAAATCATCTGTTACTTCTTTTAAAAATCAGAAATACTAGCTAATGATCCCATAGACTACTGCTCTATCTGTGTGTGTTTGACACCACACAACATAAAGTACTGGATTCAGCCAGGCTGAACACATGGTAAGAAATTTTATCTAGAAGAATGGAGCATAAATCTTCAGCACAAAAGCACCAAATATTCTCTAGAATTAAAGTTATTATACCAAATGATTTACACAAGGTTTAATTATGATCAGTATTCTTCTTTAGAGTTAAAATTATAAAGGTAGTGACTCAATGTACAGCCCTTTGTTTCAATATTATTTTTACCTTAAAGCCATCTTAGATAAGCAAATTCACAAATTGAGAAAATAACTACAAAGGAAAATATTTTTCACACACTTTCCTCACACTCACACACAATCACTAACAATAAGATGTCACAATAATGTCAGAAATTGTGAGCAAATTGTGAATAAAGAAGCTTTTATCAACCTTGTCTAAAAATGCAAGGGTTAATAATATAAACAATGACTTTTGAGCTATGATTTATATATATATATATTTACATAGAATAATGTTTTTTATTGATTTATTAATTCTTCTTTTGTTTTCTACTCAGGTTGTATAGACCCAAGAAAGTAAAATTTCTGTATTTATACATTTTAGGACATGCTGGGGAGTAGGCCTACCTTGAGTTTCTTTCCAAAATTTTACACACACCAGTTAAGAACAAAGTTTAAGGAGAAAGGCATTAGAGGCAGATTGTGTTTGCACAAAAGACATTTCCCTTAAATTAGAAATCTTTATTTCCCTGGGTTTGGGGTCAGACAAGCACTCCTTGGCACCTAAAGTTGGGGACCCTGAGTCCTGCTTTCAGGCAGTATCATGATGATGGGGCATGAACTCAGAATCACCCTGCTTTGTATCAGGAATGCTGGATTTAGCTACAAAAGATTCTTGTGACACATGCATGGCTCAAAATGAAGAAACACCTGTATAAAAGAACTTAGGTAATGATAAGAAGTCCGTTGACTTAAGACCAAAGTCCAGGGCACTTGAAAGAAACCCTGGGTACACAGCTTAAGGTTGAATTTATCATAAGAGTGGTATGAAAGAAGCTCAAAGCCAACATTACAATAGATTTATTTGTAAGAAATAAAAACAAAATCTTTCATTCACTCCTAACTTTCTGGACTGAGATCAAGCACACATAAAAATGGTGCTTCAGAAAAAAAAAAAAAAAAGGAAATATTTGTCAATCAGATGTATTGGATTATCTAATGCCCCCACAAACATTAGAAACAGATCTATAGTGATGATTAAGTTAGAAAATGCATAAGAATTATTTATCAAAGTCTGAGCATTACTTGTCAGCCTCCTTTTCTTTTTTCTTGCCTTGGCTATGTAGGTAGGCAGAATTGGAAAACCCACCTCCACCATCCACCCCAAGACTTCCTCTTCTTAACCTCACAACCTTGAATACAATGAAATGTCACCCCTTGATTATGCTACAATATATTACATGTGAAAGTGGATTTGGGGGCAAGAAATTAAGATCACTAATCAGTTCACCTTAAAATGGGAAGATTATCAGGGTGGGCCCAATCCAATAACATGAACACTGTAAAAGCAAAGAGTTTTCTCTGGCTGATAACAGAAGGAGAATTCAGAGAGATTTGAAGCAGGAGTATAATGTACCACTAGCTTGAAGGTGGAAACAGCCATATGCAAGGACTGGAAATCAGCCTATAGGAGCTGAGAAAGGCCTCCAGATAACAGTCAGCAAGGAAACTAGAACCTTCGTCTTACAGCAGAACAGAAATGTATTCTGCCAACAACCTGAATGAGCATGGAAGTGAATTCTCCCCCAAAATCTCCAGATACGAGGTCAGTTCAGTTGACACCATGAGTTTAGCTTTTTGAGACCATGGGTAGTGGACTCAGTCAAATCCCCCCAGACTTCTGACCTATAGAACCATGAGATAATAAATGGATGTTGTTTTAGGGTGCTAAATCTGTGATAATTTGTTATATACTAATAGAAAACTAACACAAATATTGCCAGATATTTTCAGATACCATCTGCTTTTTCCATTCTGATGAAATCAGTTTATGAGTGCAGTTCCAGTAAGTATGATTGAACCCGGTATTAATGAACTATCCTACCTAGCCTGTATTTTCAATGATGCAGCATAATCCTAGTATTCATACACACTGACTTTTTGTTCCATTTATTGTGGCTGTTTTAAAAAATTGTTAAAAAATAAAACACATAACATAAAATTTTCCATCTTACCATTTTTATGTGTACATTTCAGTATTAAGTATATTCACATTGTTGTGTGACCAATCTCCAGAACATTTTCATCTTGAAAAACTGAAATTCTATATCCATTAAACAACAATTCCCCATTCCCCCTCCCTGAATCCCCTGACAACCACCATTCTACTTTCTATTTCTATGACTACTCTAAATACCTCATATGACTACTCTAAATGGAATCATGCAGTATTTGTCCTTCTGTGACTGGTTTATTTTACTTAACATAATGTCCTCACGATTCATCCATGTTGTAATTTATGTCAGGGTTTCCTTCCTGTTAAAGGATGAATTATATTCCATTGTATGGATATAACACATTTCATTTATTTGTTCATCCATCAATGGACATATTTAGTGCTTTCATGCTTCTACCCCTTGGCTCTTGTGAATAGAGCTGCTATGAACATGGGTATGCAAATATCTCTTCAAGATTCTGCTTTCAATTCTTTTGGATATATACCAAGAAGTGGAATTGCTAGATCATATGGTAATTCTATTTTTAATTTTTTGAGGAGCCATCATCCTGTTTTTCATAGCAGCTCTACCATTTTACATTCTCACCAACAGTGAAAAAGGGTTCCAAACAATTTCCCCATATCCTCACCAACAGTTGTTATCTGCCTTTTTCTTTTTTCTAATAGCCATCCTAATGGGTATGAGGTGATATCTCATTCTGGTTTTGATTTGTATTTCCCTAATGCTTAGTGATGCTGGGCATCATTTCATGGGCTCATTGGCCATTTGTATATCATCTTTGGAGATGGTTCTTTTTTAAGACCTTACTCTTGAATGCATAAAGTCTTCCTCTACCATAATCACTCTCAACAGATGGCACTACAACTTTAGTCTCTACCTAAAAATCTTTCTGTGGTCTTATTCTCTCATTTGCTCATTCATTCGATACTTGAGGGGGAAATATATATATATATATATATATATACACCTCATTTTTATAAATAAGTATCCTCGCCTTTATAAATAATTATCCTACACTTTCAATCCTATTTTCATTTTATCTTTGTTGCTACTTTCCCTTTACCAAGCTCATGTACTCCAAAGGCATCAGATAAAATCTATATCATAATATCTTTGCAGACACATTTTTCAAGCTCTAAATTTCAGAGGCATAATGATCAAGATATTTTGGAGCTTAATAGCCTAACTTCAAATCCTAGTTTTGCTCCTTACTATTTACATAATCTTGGACACTTTACTGTTCTCTATCTAATATAACGTTACTATGAGAATACTATGAGATTGTACCTATTTTATAGAGGTGCTATGAGGATGAGATGACTTAGTTGTATAATTATTAGAACATAGCACACCTGAATAGAGAAAGAATCATACATATGTTATTAAAAGTAAATAATATTTAGCTACTCTTTTTCTTCTCCTAAGTATTTATGTGTCATATCAAACTCAATTCAAACCAATTTCATTATTTGTTCACAAACTAGGAACATTATTTAGGACTCTTCATTTCAACTATTTTTATACCTTTTTCTTCTACCAAACACGGTAAGTTCTTTATAAAAGCCAAAGTGGACCTGGCACTGTTTAATATTTAATCAACTTCTACTTTTATGCCTTTGAACATGAATTTTCCCTGTCCAAAATCATATTGAAACCACATACATCCAAGACTTTAAGAAGACATTTCTACTTTTAAGTCTGTACTACTTTCTACATTTAGATGAACAAATTTGTTCATTTTGAAACCCAATTATACTTTGTTTAATTATTAAAATAAAATATATTATGAACTTTTGTTATTATACATATGCTTAGTTTAGAAGTTTTAAGAATACTGAAAAGCATGAGAAAATAAATAAAAGTCATCTTTATTTCAACCAGACAGATTTAATCACTGTTAATATTTTATTTGTTTCCAGATTTTTCTCTGCATATTGAGGTTTTATCAGAGGTAGTAACGCACACCAAATATTCCACTTCCTATCCTGTATTTCCCAGACCCTTCACAATTACGAGAGGTCATGTAACTATCCCTGACCAATGATATACAATGGCGGGGAAGGGAAGATGGGGAGATATTAGTCAAGGATTCAAAGTTTCAGTTATGTAAGATGAATACATTCTGGACATCTAATGTAGAGTAAATACCAAATTGTATACTTGAAATCTGCTAAGTAGATAGATCTTAAGTATTATCAGTGGCGCACACACACACACACACACACACACACACACACACACAAACAAGAAAATGGTAACTATGGGAAGTTATGTATATGTTAATTAGATTGACTATAGAGATTATTTCACAATGTATACATATGTCAAAACATCTAGTTGTACATCATACTTATATAAAATTTTCATTTCTCAATTATACCTCAATAAACCTGGATAAAAATGTACCACCTGTAACTACTGGACTGAGAAATTGTAAAGCCCATGAGTTTTTATCCACTGTATTCCTGTGTTGTAATATGTGAAGCCTTTGTATTCCAGAGTATATGAATACAAAGATACTTTATGACTTTCTGTGTGAAGCGAAGTGTCCCACCCCCATTCATATTCAATGTACTAACAGTAAAAATATAAATATTTACTTGGGATACTTTGTTCTGGTGTGTGTGTGTGTGTGTAGTTTTATGACATTGTTTGCTTTAACATTTTATTTAAAATTTCTATATCATGACTAATTTCTTAAAAGCATACTTTTATGATTTCTACTGCAAATACCACCAGTTGAATTCAAGTGAATTTATATAATTCAGAGCTATATATTATTACATGTTTCATTAAGTCATTCTCTCATGAATTAAAATATATCCAGATAAAGTAAGAAGGTACAAAAAATATATTTGATGTCTAGTGGTCTCTTATGCAAGAGGTAGAATTATGTTGCTCTTATGTATAGACATAGGGCTATGTGTCCCTCCTAGCTTTATTTATGTCCCTCAGAAGTAAAACCATTTTTCAACCTTCTTGACATACAGTGGCAAATTTGAAAGTACATTTACATTTTAAAATATATAAATATATTTTCTTGTGTTTTTTCCACATTAAAAAATAAGGAACTGATCCTGCAACTTTACTGAATTCTTGATGAGCTCTAGTAGTTTTCCAGTAGCATCTTTAGGATTTTCTATGTATACTGTCATGTCATCTGCAGACAGTGACAGATTTACCTCTTCCTTTCCAATTTGGATTCCTTTTATTTCTTTTTCTTTTCTGATTGTGGTGGCTAGGCCTTCAAAAATTATGTTGAATTAAAAGAGCAAGAGTAGGCTTCCTTGTCTTGTTCCTGATCTTAGAGGAAATGATTTCAGCTTTTCACCATTGAGTATGATGTTAGCTGTGGGTGTGTCATATATGGCCTTTATTATGTTGTTATGTTCCCTCTATGCCCACTTTCTGGAGAGATTTTATCATAAATGGATGTTGAATTTGTCAAAATTTTTTCTGCATCTATTGAAATGCTCAAATGTTTTTTTTATTCTTCAGTTTTTTAATATGTGTATTACATTGATTGATTTGTGGATATTGAAAAATCCTTGCATCCCTGGGATAAATCCTACTTTATCATGATGAATGATCATTTTAATATATTTTTGGATTTGGTTTGCTAGTATTCTGTTGAGAATTTTTGAGTCTATGTTCATCAGTGGTATTGACCTCTAATTTTCTTTTTTTGTGATATCTTTGTTTGGTTTTGATATCAGGGTGATGCTGGCCAATTAGAATGAGTTTGGAAGTGTTCCTTCCTCTGCAATTTTTTGGAATAGTTTCAGAAGGATAGGTGTTAACTCTTTTCTAAATGTTTGGTAGAATTCACCTGTGAAGCCATCTGGTCCTGGACTTTTGTTTTGGGGAGTTTTAAAATCACTGATACAATTTCATTACTGGTAATTGGTATGTTCATACTTTCTATTTCTTCCTGGTTCATTCTTTGGATACTGTACCTTTTAAAAAATTTGTCTATTTCTTCTAGATTATCCATTTTATTGGCATATAGTTTTTTGTAATAGTCTCTTATGATCCTTTGTATTTTTGTGGTGTCAATTGTAACTTCCACTTTTTCATTCTGATTTTATTGACTTGGGCTCTCTCCCATTTTTTCTTGAAGAGTGTGGCTAAAGGTTTATCAATTTTGTTTATCTTTTCAAAAAGCCAGGCTTTAGTTTCATTGATCTATTCTGTTATTTTCTTACCCTCTATTTCATTTATTTCTGTTCTGATATTTATCATTTATTTCTGTTCTGATATTTATCTTTTATTTCCTTCTACTAAATTTGGGTTTAGTTTGTTCTTATTTCTTTAGTTGCTTTAGGTCTAAGGTTAGGTTGTTTATTTGAGCTTTTTCTTGTTTCCTGAGGTAAGCTTGTATCACTATAAACTGCCCTCTTAGAACTGCTTTTGGTACATCCCATAGGTTTTGGATTATTTTCTTTTCACTTTCATTTGCCTTTAGGTATTTCTTTGGTATCCTCTTTGATTTCTTCAGTGATCCATTGGTTATTTAGTAGCATATTCTTTAGCCTCCACATGTTTTTGTCTTTTGCAGTTTTATTTTTCTTGTAGTTGATTTCTAGTCTTATAGATTTGTGGTCAGAAAAGATGTTTGATGTGATTTCAATATTCTTAAATTTTCCAAGGCTTGTTTTGTGGCCTAGGATCTGATCTAACCTGGAGAGTATTCTATGTGCACTTGAAAATAATGTGTATTTTGCTGCTTTCTGATGGACTGCTCTCTCTCTATATATATATCAATTATTACACAGAAATCTGCTGCATTTCTATACACTAAAAATGAGGTATCAGAAAGAGAAATTAAGGAAACAATCCTATTTACCATTGCATCAAGAAGAATAAAATACCTAGGAATAAACCTACCTAAGGAGGCAAAGGTCTGTACTCCCAAAATTATAGTACTCTGATGAAAGTAATTGAAGGTGACACAAACAGATGGAAAGATATACTGTGTTCTTCAATTGGAAGAATGAATATTGTTAAAATGGTCACAGTAGCCAAGGCAATCTACAGATTCAATGCAATCCCTATCAAATTACTGGCATTTTTCACAGAACTAGAACAAATTTTAGAATAATTTAAAATTTTTTATGGAAACACAAAGCCAAAACAACTTGAAATAAAGAACAGACCTGGAGGAATCATGCTCCCTGTCTTCAGACTATACTACAAAGCCACAGTAATCAAAAGAGTATGGTACTAACACAAAAACAGACATGTATATTAGTGGAAGAGGATCAAGAGCCCAGAAATAAATTCAAGCACTTATGGTAAATTAATCTACAACAAAGGAGGCAAGAATATACAATGGAGAAAAGCAGCCTCTTCAATAAATTGTGCTGGGAAAATTGGACAGCTACATGAAAAAGAATTCAATTAGAACATTGTCTAACACTATATACAAAAATAAACTCAAAATGGATTCAAGAGCATGTAAGATCAGATACCATAATATTCCTAGAGGAAAACATAGGCAGAACAATCTTTGATATAAATCACAATACTATTTTTTTGGATCCAACTCCTGAAGTAAAGGAAATAAAAGCAAAAATAAACAAATGGTACCTAATTAAACTTAAAAATGTTTGCACCACAAAGGAAACCATTGACAAAATGAAAAGACAACCTACTGAATGGGAGGAAATATTAGAAAATGATATAACCAATAGGGATTAATATCCAACGTATATAAACAGCTCATACAATTCAACATCAAAAAAATCAAACATACCAAATTAAAAATAAGAAATGATTACACATTCTTCTAAAGAAGGCATGCAGGTGGACAACAGACACATGAAAAGATGCTCATCACTAATCATCAGGTAAATAAAAATCAAAACCACAATGGGATCCCACCTCACTCTTGTCAGAATGGCTATCATCAAAAATAACATAAATAACAACTATTGGCAGGGATGTGGAGAAAAGGGAAACTTCCTACACTGTTGGTGGGAATGTAAACTAGTGCAGCCACTGTGGAAAATGTTATGGAAATGTCACAAAAAAACTAAATTAGAACAGCCATATGACCTAGCAATTCTACTCTTGGGTATATATCCAGAAAAAAGCAAAAACACTAATTTGAAAAGGTACATGCTCCCTAATGTTCATAGTAGCACTGTTTACAATTGCCAAGGTATGAACACAACCTAAATGTCCATCAACAGAAGAATAGATAAGGAAGATGTGGTATGTATATACAATGGAATACTACTCATCCATAAAAAAGAATGAAATTTTGCTATTTGTGGCAACATTGATGAACTTGGAGGACATTATGCTAAGTAAAATACATCAGAGAAATACAAATACTGTATGATATCACTTGTGTATGGAATCTAAAAAATACAACAAAATAGTGAATATATCAAAGAAGAAGCAGACTCACGTATATGGAGAACAAACTAGTGTTTACCAGTAGAGAGGTGAGTAGCAATATAGGAGTGGGGTAGTGGGAGTTACAAACTATTGTTTGTAAGACAGGCTACAAGAATTATTTTACAACATGGTGAATATAGCCAATATTTTGTAATAACTGTAAATGGAGTGCAAACTTAAAAAAATGTGTAAAATAAAATAAAATTTAAAAATCACAGAAAAAATAAATAAAATAGAATTTCCAGGCAAACAATGAAATTATAATTGGTAAAGGTATGTAGCACCCTAGACTAAAGAATACTAACTAGCTTTCTTCCTTACTGAGTACCTTTCATTCTTCCTAGGAAGTGAGAAAAAATGAGAGACTTGTGTGTTTATCTGCCTAGGGATTTGTAAAGAATGGGAGATGAAGCCAAACATAGAAGTAGTTCTCATATCTCAGGAGGAGAGAGAGATAGAGAGAAGGGGTGAGGAGGAAGTGGAGAGCAGTGGAGAGGTAGCTATTGGAAATATCTCTATGAATGAAAGAGTTAATTAATTTGCTCTTAAAACTTTGCTTTTGAAAAAGTTAAGGAACTGAGTAACTGATTTTCAGCAAGTACAGAGATTTTGGAAGTAATGACAATTTCTTTGAAATTTGACATTTTAATGAGTTCTGGAAATCTCAAACTGTAGACCCCAAAGATTGACAATAGATGAGAGAAATCTCCATATGTTCTTAGAAATTTGAACTCTGATACATCTCTTGAGGCGAGGTGCCATAACACTATAAGTCCTTTTTTTCTCTTTCACAGTTTTCGAAACAGGAAAATCAAGTTTGTAAGATGGACATAATTAATTTAAACACAATTTACCACATACTAAAACTATTCTACAATGCCAGCTTACTTATTGGTGAGGATGGGGACATAATCTCAAGCTTTACTCAGAAATGGTCCTCTTCCAAGATAATTTTACCTCCATGAAATCTCTGAAACTTATTTAGACCTCAGATAACAATTATATTTACAGCAATGAATTTGTTTTTGATCCCTTCTATTGAGACTAACAAAAGACCAATGGAACATTCTCTGTATTCTTGTCACTTTGTAAGACTTTGGCTGTAGATTATATCTGGACTAGTCATTATTATTGTCCTACCTTAATTATTACTATGTTTTTCTCCAATGAAATACCCATTTTTTTAAGTGCAAGAAGTGCTGTTTTCACATTGGCAGTTTGGGTAAAATTTCGGTATTATGCTCAAGTTCTAAATTTAGCAATCTATTAGTAATACAATAACCATTATCAATAATAACTTTATCAACATCACTTACTGACTGCATACTTTGTAGAACTTAGGTATAAGTAATGTAAAGCAGAACCATGACTTGAAAGCACTTACGATCTAGTAAGAGAACCAGGAAAAAATTAAAAAAACAAAAAAGATCAATTACAGCACATAGTAAATATTAAAAAACATAATAGAAATATAAGGATATGTTTTTATTTTATAAAAAATTCATTTATAATCATATTGTAATTGTATAAATTTGTTCTTTCACAAATAACTTGTATTCATAAATTACAACTTTACTTATCTGTTTTTTTGTATAATTCAAAAATACTGTTATTCATGATACAGAGAAATATTGATAAATTCTTTAAATCAGTAAATAAATATTGCCTTATATCCAGAATGAGTAAATAATTATTTTCGTTAACAAAGCATAGTTTGTATAAATTTTTTACTTATTAATCCCAAAACTATCAGAGAAATCTGAAAGCAAATTACTTTATACCTCAAACAACTGCTGTGAATAATATAATCCATTTCCCTTATGAAGGCATTTTTAATAGCTATAAAGTCAAAATTCAAATAATGAGAATCTTGCCCTGTACTTGGCAGTTCTTCAAGGCTGTGAGTCAGAATATATTATGTGTCTTTATTACTATTACATGAAGCCACTGTAACTGCACATGCACAGTAGCTATGACTGGCTGTACCATATAGGTAGAACAGCTGGTTGCCTGGGGCAGCAAAATATTAGAAGAGTAAAGTGTTTTGTGACTGTTTATTATGTGAGTGATTACTTGCTAGAAGGAGGAGACATTTTTCAGATTGCCTGGGGCAGTAAAAATCCTCAAGTTGACATTAGTTTTGTTCCTTTAGTAAGAGACACAAGGCATACAATACATAAACAAACATCTCAATTTGACATTAACCGTTAGTATTGTATGTATGTTAACTCTAGGTCTTCCTGGGTGTGATAAATGGCCTCTGCATAATCTTAATTTTTTAAAAATTTATCTAGGTACCATGTGATTAGTTAATGTTAATGTAAGAAGTATTACTGTAAAATATAGGACTTCCATGATGTCTTTCAGGGTCACATTGCTTAATAAGTTGACTCACACTGATGTCACTTTTGAAACTCTGTTCTAATATACTGTAAAACCCATACAGCAACATGAATTTAGTCCATAAAAGCACTACAAAGGGAATATGCTTGAGACTGATTTTTAAGCATCTTCTATGTAAGAATTAATCTTTCTATTTATAATCCCCACGAACATTGCCCAGATTTGTTTCTTACAGTGAAATATGCTGACTCATGAGTAAAAAGTCACTGACATCAAAGCCTGCTTCAAAAGGTGGAAATAACTGCAAGTGAATGCTTTTGATTACTACGTTGGAACTAAAAGATCACTTTCCCACAAAAACAAGATGATTGGACAAGAAACGTTTCCTGAGAATACTTACAGTAAGAAAAAGATGACTTTGTCCACAGATGAAATGCAAGAGGAAAACCTAGTTCAGGCCATGACTCTCTTAACATAGAATGAATTTAAATCTCCAGAGGAAAGATACTATGTAAGAGTACAATGTTCACGTCAGTTAGGTAACTATGGAAAGTGTTGAGAAATTATATTTGAAAAAAGGAATTTAAGAAATTTGGTTTCATCTTTCATTTTATTACATATAAATATAAACACATTAATGCCAGCATTATTAACTAAACAACAAAAAAATAAAAACCTTAGATTTTATTTTGAAAAATATCTTTTGGCACCTACCAATAAAAAAGAGCCAAAGTGCTATACAGGTGATAGACATATGCAGAAGACATTAAAATATATATAGAATTATAATCCTAATGATTTTAGTGAGCATATATAAAATATTTTACCTATCTTGCAGGGTGTGTAATTCATAAGGACAAAATACAAGTTACCTTTCAAATATGCATTTTGAAAATGCAGATTAATGAGAAGACTGACAATAGTTCATATAAATAGGTCAACAAAAACGGAAGAAAACAACCACTGAAATTCCTACTATGACAGATGCTGACCTGACTGTACATTCTATTTCTGATGAGTACCATGATGATGTTGATAGACAATCAATTCTGTCAGTCATCATGGAAGTGATTGCTGATAGATTTTATTGTCTTGGACTCAGAGACATCATCTTGAAAGAAACGTTTCTCCAGACTGAAATTCTTGACATGCAATCAAAGTTGTGAGAACACCTAAGACTACTGAAAAAACTGTCACTAAAGAACAATTGGTACAGAGCAATCCACAGGATTTGTGAAATGTTTACACGAGATGAAATGTCAGGGTTCTAAAAGTATTTGTGTGTAGCTGATAAATTTTATTCCCCAAGTACCATTTATGTTTGTGTTGAGATAGAAATTAAAATTCTGAATTTTGTTTGTCAATATCTATCATTTAAACACTACCATAATAAATTCAAAGTTCAGCAATGCTATGACATATTATTATTTGTTTAATAAATATGCTAGGTATTTGAGAGCAAAATAAGTATTGCATAATTTATATATTCAAATTTGCTAATTATCTAATTATAGAGAAATGATATATATACATATATAAAACATATATAAATATAAGTATAAAATGTAAACAGATATTCCTGAAGCCCTTGACAATATGCTGGACACACTACTAGATAATTGGAATATGGATATGCATAAGACATATTCCCTGTCATAAAAAAACTAATGTTATAGATTATAGATATTTAATAAAATAATTTTAATATATTGTTATAAGTATTTGATAATTAACTGGAGATATGCACTGGGGCAATTGCTCTCATACCTTAGAGGCTTGAGGGATCATGGCTAACTTAAAGACTGCTGGGTCATACACAGATAATCTTGATTTAGCATACATGTGGGGACAGGATATTTTTCAGATATCCCATGTTAATCTGATGCAATTGGTTCCTACAATAAATTTGCCAAACTTAAGGTTAAGGGCATAGTCTTCTAAAAGACTGCCCTCACTTCAAATACCAGCCACAGGTTTGAATGTCCCTAGGGCCACTCTCACTTCTGACCAGCTGGCTACAAATTTGAGGGTCCTCATGGACTATATCAAGTTTTGTAATTCACTAGAACAACTCATAGAACTCAGGAAAGTGGCTATAATTATGGCTATAGTTATAGCAAAGGATACAAATCAAATCCTATCAAAGTGAGAGATAGAGGATGAGGTCTGAGAAGGTTTTAAATGTGAAGTTCCCATCCTCCTAAGAGATGTGTTATCCTCCCAGTACACTGATATGTGACAATACACAAGGATTGCCAACCAAGGAAATTCATCCAAGTTTCCGTGTTCGTAATTTTTATTGGGGCTTCATCACTAGGCATGACTGATCGAATCATCACTATGTGGTTTAACTCAGTCTCTGCCTAGTGCCCTCACATGGCTCAAAGCTCCAACCTTCTATTAACATGAATGGTCTCTCTGCCATTGCCTGACCCATCCTGAGTCATCTCTTTAGCATAAACCATCTAGGTGCCACCATGACACAGGTTTTTGGTGTAAACCATCTTCTGTGGTTTGGTCTAAGGGGGCCCACCATGACTAATAAAGAGACTCACTACTCTGTAAATTTAAAAGGTTTGGAGGTTACCTTCTAGAAACCAGAGACAAAGGCCAGGCAAGTTCTTTATTACACCATCTACAAACCAAGTTTTGAGAAGCAGAGGTCCCATTATAAGGATGACATGAATGAAGAGATTTCTCTTATACAGGGCTTATATAGGCAATATTTAATATGGCTCTTGGTTTATGAGTAAGAATTCAGTAGTTGTATTTAGAGAAATTCCAATGAACTGAAAGTAATTTGGACCGAGATAAAGTGTTTCTGTTTGTAACTAGATAATAGAGACAATGGAGGAAGAATAGCAAAAAATAATAGAATGTTATGTAGGTCAGAATTCATGTACAATTCTACAAGACAAAATAAAAATGGAGGGTTGTAGAAATATGCTTACATAACAAATCTGCGTTAGCCATCTGTTTTCACTATGTTGCCGTGAAAACCATTGTAGGCCATAAGCTTTGATTTTTACAAAAGAAAGCTAATTATCAGGGTTTACATTTCTACATTTTTCTCCCTTATGATTAACATTGTGTTTTTCTGTTTGTTTTATACTTGTCACAGGAAGACTCACAAAGGCTTATATGTTCCAAAAACATCCTATCGTGCAATAGGAGGTGTTTCACAGTCTCCAAATTCTGAAACAACTGTTTACCTCCCAAATTTCCTAGAAGACAGAACTTCTAATATTTGTTAGGAAGTAGAGCACCATTAAGTTTGAGGGAGATAAGATGTGTTAAATATTTTGAAACCAATCTTTTCAGATTCAGATGTGGATGAAATATATATATTTTTTAAAGGGAACAGCAAAAATAGTACCCACACATAAACATGACTGGGATAGGAGGTTTAAAAAAAAAAAAAGAGGCAAAAAAGTGACAGTAGGAGAGTAGTACAGGGGATTAGTAGATAGGCAAATATTTTGGAGTTTATATGACGTACTGCTTGTGGAAGGAAAGGGAAAACGAGATTCTGTATGTTTTGCCAGAAATATAGGAGTAACTTATTTGGGGAAGATACTTGTTCAATTTTGAAATCATCTTCTAAAGATATTTGTATGATGTCAAAGTAGAGAGGTCAAGTAAAACAGTAAAGCATGATGGCTAAGGATGCAGTCACTAGAGTAAGAATTATTTGAAATTAAATTTTGCTTGCATTCACTTAATGGCTATGTGACTTAAGATAAGTTACTGCTTTTTTACAGGCTCCATTTTCTCATCTATAAAATGGGAATTTTATTAATATTTATTGGGTTATTTTAAGGAAAAAAATTGAATTCATGTATTTCAAATGCTTAGCAGAGTGCATTATGCTATCCAAAACGCTATCTGCTGTAATATAGTCCAAAAGTAAATTTTTTAATAATAGGATATGATAAACAGTGTCAAGTTTATCATAAATTCAAGTTCTTTGAATTGGTCTTAGTTTTGCATTTGTAGCAAGACTTATTTCAGGCAAATATCTCAGGAAGTATTGTGTTCAAGGCCAGCCTACAGTATGATAAAGTGTGAATAGATCATATTAGAAAATTATTAATAATGGGGGCTGAAGAGATAACATAGTGATTGCATCCACATTAAGGTGAAGAAGACCATAGTATCTGGTACTATTCACTGTGTATTTCTGATACAATCAGAAAGTCATTAATTTTGAAATCCCCATTGTAAGAATTAATTCAAGCAGGGAGTATTAATAGATTTTCAAATAAAATGGGTGAAAGTCTTTTGAATAACAAGATATTCAGAAAGTTTCAAATCACTACTATATAGATTATTATACTCTTCACAAAGTGAAAAAAAGAAACATACTGGAGAATTGGTGGTTATCATTTAACCAAATGATCAAACTTAGAATTATCAGTATTAGAGCATCCTGGCATTATGTGCATCCTGATTAACATGAAACTTACATCACCTATAAAGTATCCTTGCCAAAATTAAGAGATACAATGAGAAAAATTTCAGACAGTGGAATATTCTACAAGAAAATTGTCCTAGATTCTTAAAGTGTCAGTGAAATAAAATATGTAAGGGATGGGAATGTTCTAGATTAAAAGCAACTATGAAGACATTAACCCCCAAAAATGCAACTCTTGAACCTTGATCAAATCCTGAATTAGGGGAAATAAACATTTCACAGACTTTTGGGGAAAATCCGTTGCTGAAATGTCAATATAAAATGGATATTACATGATATTATGTAATTATTTTAAATTTTCCTATGTGTGAAAATGGCATGGTAAGTATGTATGCCTGTTCATATGGGGTGTGTGCTAAATTATCTAGTGGTAGATTATGATGATTTCTATAACTGATTTTCAAATAATGTAGAAAAACAAAAAGAGGAAAAACAAAAATAGCAAATATTAATAATTGTTAAATCTATTAGTGTTTACTATTTTTAAATTTCAATTACCTATATTTTTGAACAAGATGAATTTTGGAAAAAATAATCCCTAAAATTAACATACCACAAGATGGAAGAGGTCACTTAAGGAAGAATGATCAGGACCAAACCCTGTGTTGTTCTAACTTTCCTGACATTTAAGATTCAAGGAGAGGATGAGGATTCACACACACCAAAAAAAAAAAAAAAAAATTAAAAGACTAAAGGAGACACAGTGAGGAATGTGATGGCACTCGGGTGAGAAGAAGAAAATATCAAATACTACTGTGAGGATAAGAGGCAAGAAAACAGTAAAAGGAAAATAATTTTAGGATTTTTGAAGAGTATCCTACGAGGATATTTGTTAAATATATAGATTTAATTATCAGCCAAATTATGAGAACCTTCTGATTTACTAGGTTTAGTCTAAAACTGAAAAAGCTGTGTGTGTCAAAAAACTGCAGGTACTTCTTATCTCCAAAGAAATTTAAGAGGCTGTTTTCCAAGATGGTGATTTTCAAAGTAGGTTCCCTGGACCAACAACAGCAGTATCAAATGAAAACTTTTAGAAATGAACATTTATGATCCCACTCTACACAGTCAGAACAATCTGCTCTTACAAGCCTGACAAGTGATACTCACGGATACCAAACTTTAAGAAATTTCTTAAAGTAGTGGAATTTGAATTAAAACTTACAGAAAGATAAAAATTATATAAGTAGGAAGCACAAGAAAGCATACATGTCTGTAAGAATAGGCCAGAATCCAGATGCTGAATCAGAAATCACACTGATTAAATCAATCCCATTCAGACCAGTCTAATTTAATATTTTATTTCTCTGAAGTCCTAAAGAATTTGTAGTCCACATCACATCCCTTGCAATGTAGTGTGTATTACATCTGCCTACATTATCTTTACTCCCACTGTCAACCACCTTATCCCACCATACACACACACACACAGATATACAGAGACACAGCCACACATATTTTTTTTTTTTTTTTTTTTTTTTGCGGTACGCTGGGGGGCCTCTCACTGTTGTGGCCTCTCCCGTTGCAGAGCACAGGCCCCAGACGCGCAGGCTCAGCGGCCATGGGTCACAGGCCCAGCCGCTCCGCGGCATGCGGGATCCTCCCGGACCGGGGCACGAATCCACGTCCCCTGCATCGGCAGGCAGACTGTCAACCACTGCGCCACCAGGGAAGCCCCACACACATATTCTTTATGAAGCCTGTGGTAGGTTGCTGTTCCTTTTCCCAAAGCAGCATCTGGGATCAACTATTATAATTCATAGTAGTCCCATAAAACTATGAACTTTTTCAGGGTTGCAATATGTCTTGTTCATCAATACTATTACAATGCATAGCAGAGCACCTAAGGCATAACTGTATTAAATAAATGCTTGATGAAAGAAGGGAAGCCATATAATTTATCAATTAAGTGTATGTTGACTTGCATGATAATTTTGATATTGATTCCTCCCACCCTCTGATCATTTCTAGGTAACTTGAGGGCTTTTGATTAGACAGATACTAAGTAAAAATGAATTTAGTTTGCATTTATTTATTTTTAACTATTTATTTCCTCAGCCTATCTATCAAGAAAGTGTAGATGGATAAAAAATTTCAGTTCTTGATTCACTGAGTTATTGAACTTCAACCAAACACAGCATGACCTATGACCTATGAAGACTAAGGAAGTTATTTAAGAAAACAGCAATCATAAGTATATCAAAATTTAAGTTGTTATTTTATCACCAAGGTCATATGCTTGGCTCTGACTGAGGTGATATGGCATAGAGACAGGAGAAAAAGTCATACTAGAGGCAGTATGGTCAAGGAGAGAGATTACCAAATATTCACTTTGTAAATTCATTCCTCCTTACTTTTTCTAAGACAACAGTTGAAATGTCATTAACAGTGATAGTGGTAGTGAGAGAGAGTTTAGAATGGAGAGTGTTAGGGCTAACATTCTTCTCTTCCATGCCTTGAAGGGATCAACTAGTGACTCAATGACTGCAGAGAGAAAACTAAGACCCTTGAAATAGTAGGACAGTTCTGAATATCTAACGTAAAGTCATGTAGTTGAATTAATCTGCCGAAGCAATTTGTTTAGTTTGGAGAAACTGCATGAAACATTCAAATTAAACACTTGAATGACTTATATGGGCTTTCCCTGATTTAAAATTTTATGCATTGTAAGGGCTTTTTGACCTTTCCTGTTCTCTTTTTCTGACCTTGATTGACTGAAGTTAAAAATTATACCATCAGAATATTTTCTCTTGATTGTAATCACAGAAACTATTATTCTGTAATTTTAAAACAGACCTATTTTGATTTTAATATTTTATATTTATTGTCCACTTACTGAATATAAAAATATAAAATCAATATAAAATCACCCTTAATATAAAATCAATCTCACCCTTAATATAAAATCAATCTCCTTACCACCCACCCTACCTTTGTATATAATCAAGTTCCTCTTAGTAATTTTCCATCCACTGACCCCTTCATTCTGCCCTTTTGCTGCAAATCCCCACCTGTCCTGGCCATAATCAGAGTTGAGCTATGTTCTATACTGAAGTTTCTCTCTCCTACTGCAGTATCTCAAACAAAATTTGTCTTGCCATTTTTAACAAGTGTGGTGCAATTTCTCTTTGACTTCAACCAATTTAGCTTTGTTCATGTTATTTTTTTCTCTTTTAACCCACACAGGTTAAATGCCATAGAGATGTTCAGCTTTATAAGGAGATAGTAAAGTTATTTAGGAATCAAATTTAAAAAAGAAGACATCCTTCTCTGATCCAGATAGAAGAAATGAGGTCCGTCAGTTACTCTCTCTGATTAGTCTGTAAAGACATGGTATAGAAATAACAGTAATAATTTAAGAGAAAGAAGAAAGAATTAATTAAATAGAGCAGACAAATGCAGTGACTTAACCTGGTAGAATATTTGCATGTTTCTCTGAAATGACCCCTACAGCATTTTCATGTAGCTTTTTCCTGACTCAAGCAAGATTACATGATTATCACTTGCAATAAGTTTTAGTCTTAAAAGAAGATTTCCCTTAATTCACTGTAATAAAAGAAATAAATGCAAAAATTTGGGATAAACTTGATTTTTTAAGACTCTATTTTATTTTATTATTTTTTTATTAACATCTTTATTGGAATATAATTGCTTTACAATGGTGTGTTAGTTTCTGTTGTATAACAAAGTGCATCAGCTATACATATAAATACATCCCCATATCTCCTCCCTCTTGCAACTCCCTCCCACCCTCCCTAACCCACCCCTCTAGGTGGTCACAAAGCACCGAGTTGATCTCCCTGTGCTATGCAGCTGCTTACCACTAGCTATCTATTTTACATTTGGTAGTGTATATATGTCCATGCCACTCTTTCACTTCGTTCCAGTTTACCCTTCCCACTCTCCGTGTCCTCAAGTCCATTCTCTATGTAAGACACAATTTTAAAATAAATTATCTGATATACCATTTTTAAGATAAAATAT
The DNA here is from genome assembly GCF_937001465.1 of Orcinus orca. Classification (NCBI taxonomy): domain Eukaryota; kingdom Metazoa; phylum Chordata; class Mammalia; order Artiodactyla; family Delphinidae; genus Orcinus; species Orcinus orca. Next base: position 113,214,531 of record NC_064563.1, read on the forward strand.
CTTAGGAAGAGTTTTAGAGTAAATTCCTTACCTTTTCCTATTTTTCCTGTTTTGACTGCTCATTAAGATATTTACTTTTTCTCACTGTTAAGCTGCTTTTTACTTTCTAATTTTTGCTTCTCTACACACCTGTCTCTCTCCTTCCTTTTGTTAAACAAAATTTCAAACCACAAAAGAAGCTGCTGAAATGCAAATGGATAAAATGTTGTAGGCAGGTGTTTTTATTTATCCCACTAACTGCATTGAATGTCTAAGACGAAAAAATTCCACCTTGTATCCTAGATACAGTGATGTTATGTAATATGTAATGCTACTTATAATTTGAAAGAAATTGCCCAGCTATTATGCAGTAAGTCCTTTTGAAATTGTGGTAATTATGAAGTACAGGAACCTTCACTATTACTTCACTATATAAGGCAGATTTACCGTAGTATATTTAGATAATAGTTGTCACACATTTACCTGTGTAGTCATGTTTACCCTCATGAGATAATAGTGATTATTGAAAATGTTTACATCAAAGTTACTATCTAATTTCTCTATAATTTTATGTTTTTCAGAACTTTGTGCTGAATATCTCCATATAATGAACATATGAGAATATGGCTAAAATATTTTATTTTGAAATTATGAATTATAATGTCAAAATTAATCATAAAACATACAAGATCAATGTTTATATTTAGACTCAATAAGAATACGGACAAAGATGCCATCTATTATATTTCTTTATATACTATTATCTTCTCTCTTCTCTCACCTTGTATTAACCTCCTTTGCTGACTTTTTATCTACTCTCATTATAAACATAGGAGACTCAGGACTCAGTCTTAGGCCTCCATTCTTCTTTCTCCTACATGCCCTCTGTAATGACTTTCATTCATTCCTTGGTCAATTCCAAGGTAATTGACCTCAATTACCATGCATATGATTATCACTCCCAAATTTTAATCTCTGGCTCAGGCTTCTTTTAGCTCCATTACTGTATATCCTATTACCTTCCTAACATCTCTACTTAGAAGTTTTACAGGCACTTCATCTCCACCCACATTCAAAATTAGATGCATTGATAAATTGTTTCCCCTGAATACTCTTCCTCCCTGTGCTTCCCATCTCAGTAAAGAAGGTGTTAGCTGACTGCTGGGTACACAGTAGACAGATACTCAGGAAAAATCTGTAGACTGAATGAATCATTGCATTGGACCTGCTTCCCATTTATCCAAAGTCTGATTGACTTGAAATCATTCCTATTTAAAAAATGGTCTTATTGTTGTTAGATAAGAGAAAAAAATAGCTTTTCAAAGAGTCAGGCAGCATCCATATAAGCGGCAAGAGTGTTAGAATTTTTTGTGTGTATTTTCTACAAGAAGCAAACTCCTATGACATTTATCATTTGAAATGGTAAAGACCATTTATACTCTTTTACACACTTTACTGCTCATGTATCTGAGTCTGCTGGTCTCAGTGTAAAAATTTGGGGCATGGAATATATTATAAAGCATAGATGAGGAATGGTTTCCTATTCCAGCCTAGTGAGAAGCTGATAGACTCTAGAATCAGATAATTTTTTCTTTGAATTTGTCTTCACATTACTAATTTTATTATATTGAACAAGTAACTATGCTTCTGAACATTACTTTTCCTACTTCAAAAACCTCCTACCTCATAGCTTAATTGAGAGGTACTATAAGATTCAATAAGTAATTTCATAAGCATAAATATATTATTGCAAAAAATGTGGTCAATGAAAGTACTTCTGGAGCCCAAATATATTAACAACAACAACAAGTAATTTTAGGATAGAGAGCCTCTAAGAATAACAGTCCTTTGTTGTTAAAATTGGTTTTAAACTTTCTAATGACTGCACTTTGCAGAGGTGTTTATGGAAATTATGAAAGTTAAGATACCACACTCAGCAGAACACTCTTTATAAAAGGCACAAATTAAAGTGAACCAGAAGAATTATAAAACATCTTTAAAAATCAAAATGGTATACTCACAGTGGAAAAGCTGAATGCCTGGATTTTCATGACTAAGTGACAAGATTTAGTGGGATTCACTCAAAGTGCATTTTCTAGTCTGCTCCTGGTCTAGAAAATTTCAAACAGACTAATTGGGAAGCATATAAAGCATTTATGCAGACTAAATGCATATGTTCAGGTAATCTGAACATATAACACCAGTGTCACTGTACCACTGTTATCATGCTTAAGAAAATAGAAAACAGACTGCAATGGAGTAAGAAATGTTATATATTTTTTAAAAATATATTTTCACATTTTTAAGTTGAGCTTTTGATTGTTTTTGTTTTATTTTTAATTCTCTCTCTTTCTTTCTTTTAATAACTTGCTATCTTTATGACATTTTTCCATGTATTAAAAAAGCAAACTACATTTTAAAACTCACACTATGAGAAACATTATTCAGAGAACAGAGTGAGAGGTTTTGCTTTTTAAACAAAACAAAACCCTGCAGGCAGTCCCAGGCATGCAACCAATTACTTATCTGCTTTTCCATATATCTTTTGTTATATGAATATTTTTCACAGTGTGAATATCTTTAAGACTCACAAAGATGCTTTTGGCAGATCATCAAATATCTGTTCCATTTTGTAAAAAGTGATAGCTACTTATAATAAGGGCATTGCAATGTCTATCACTGTACAGGACCCACTGTGCAGTACAAAAGGGAATAGGTGGATATCTATGGCAATTATTTCTGCTTTAAGTATAATAAACTTTAGGATAATCTGGAGGAAGCATGTGCAGAGTGCATTTGAGTTTCCACATTTTAGCCATGTGCTCTGTAAACTAAGCAGAAAGCACAGGTCCTAAGTGGCAAGGTGCAAAAGGAATTTGCTTAGACCACTAGAGGAAAAATCTTGACATTAAAGGAAAAGAAAAATGCATAATTAATAATATCTATTTCTTCAATTAATATGAGTGACATATTTTCATATTGTTTGTACTCCAATCTAGTTGTCTAAGAGATAAACTTCTCCATCTAGTCTCTGTTTGTACTCCAATCTAGTTGTCTGAGAGATACACTTCTCTATCTAGTCTCTGTCAAAATTATCTTTTAGGTGAATAAATTCATGTACTTTTTTTCTCCTTTTATAGAGTTTCTCTCTGTCTCTCTGTCTCAACTCACACACACACACACAAACATACAAACACACACAGAGCCATTGGGCAGGCTGATAAAATCCTGTCTTGTTTTAATGGCTACAAGAGAGATGTCTTTAAAAATATGACTGTTTATGAAATTTTCAGATTCTCCTGCATAAATTGGGTCTTAGTTCTCATATTCACCTATGGTCATTTGTTATAGTAGACTTAGCACTTTTAAAAATACGAATGGGGTCACTGGAGCATTTCCCAATAGCTTAATAGAATCATATTCTCTCCCTTTCCCTTCTTTTAGCAAATAATTTAGACCTAATACCCATTTCTTGGGTTTTACCTGTACATGATCCTTTCTAAAATATGCAAATAATCCTTTCTCCAAAAGCAGGTTGTCTGATTATGCTGTATTGCCAAGGGCAAAATAAAAACAAAGGCTAAAGTAGTTTAAGGGATTTTTAACTAATTCTGTAACTTTTGCTCAGGTTGAAATTATTCAGTTTTCTCAAATTACTGAAATAGCTTAACTCATTTTTCATAGGGAACTAATTCAGGAAAGAATTTTCTTAGACAGCTTAACTTTGCCATCAAAAAAGCTTGTGTGGTAAATACCTTTCCTTGTCTCTGATGCCAGGCCATGGTCTCCTATAATGTATCAAATATGGAGTGGAGATTTAACTAATCTCAAGATGCTTTTAAAAATCTGTTTTTTTTAATCAATTTGCATTGTGGTAAAATATATATAGCATATAACTTACTATCTAACACTTTTTAAGTGTGCAGTTCAGTGGCATTAAGTACGTTCATATTGTTGTGCAACCATAACCATGATCCATCTTCAGAACTTTTTTCATCTCCCTGAACTGAAACTTTGTAGCCACTAAAAAATAAAGCCCCTATGACTCTCTCCCCCTAGACCCTGGCAATCACCATTCTCGTTCTGTCTCTATGAATTTGGCTACTCTAGGTGATTCACATAAGTAGAGACATACAGTATTTGTCCTTTTGTGACTGTCTTATTACACTTAGCATAATGTCCTCAAGTTTCATTCATCTTGTAGTGTTTGTTAGAATTTATTTCTTTTTTAAAGCTGAATGATATTCTATTATATTTATATACTACATTTGGCTTATGCATTCATCTGTCAAATGGATATGCTATTGTATTTCAAACTCAGTTTCAGGATTATAAACTTGAAATCTTGCAAAATGTATAGCATTCCTGTCCCCCACATGCACTGTATCCAAATTGTTTTAACTTTGAAGCATTTCTACTTTTTTAAAGTACAATTTTTATATGCAAATCAAGGATATAAGTAGGTAATTAGAAATTATAGGTCACATTACTTTGTAATAAGGACAATCAGAAATCTTATATACAAAACAGCAAGATTCATGTAGCAGCAAATAATATGTATTAAATCAACACGTAGTTCTTGTTTTTATTAGGCAAATTAAACTGACTTGTCCCTCTTCTGTAGGAATTTTCATATTGCAGCAGAATTTACACACTATATTCAGATGTGTAAATAGGTGATGTGATCTGCCTAAGGAAACTTCAATCAAGCTAGAGGGACAGAGTGGGGGGGGGTGTTGGATTTAATCCAGTTTGATAAATTCAGACCAATCCAATAATTTGCGTGAACAGTCTCTTTAGAGAATACTTTTCTTTTTCTTTGGAGCAAAATTGCTTCACAAGTTGTTTTTTCAGGCTATGTGTATGTGTTTTATTAAATACTTTTTATATGTTAGATTTAGGCTATTAGCACAATGACCTCATTGCTCCCCAATGATATTTCCAGATCATATCTGCTGTTCTTTTTTCAAATACCCTTCTTCAGGAATGATTCTTCTATTTCTATTATCCCTTTCTTCCTCTTTTATTCTGTCAATGACTGACATCTCATTGAGGACATTAGAGTATGGTTCCATTTCTCTTTTTCCATTCTTATTCCTGTCATCCTTGTCTGGATTTGTTCTATCTTCTGACTTTCTATTTTGCACTGCAGGATTTCATGATGGTGATCATTGCTTTCATTGAAGGTTGAGGAATGCCCAGGAGCTTGTGACTGGTGTATCTTGTGGTGATCTGATCAGCAATGATCTTTCCTCTTTTTATGAGAGGATACTTGTATGTCAGAGCATTTCATTGGGGCCTTTCAGTTTTTAGGCCAACAATCCTCCATTTGTCCGAACAGCATATATCTGGATGTCGATACATTAGCAGCTGAGCTGAAGAAATTGAAAGTTTGGCTCACCACTGCCCTCAGGGACCCAGCAGCCCCTCCATACTCATGGGAGACATTGAGCTGGATGGTTCTCTCCATGGTCACCTGAGCACCTGACATGTGAGGTTGGTGCCCTGGTCCTAGGGCCTCAGGGTGAGGGTGAGCACCGAGGAGTGGAGGGTCTCTGGGTCCATGGTGTCAAGGGCATCCCCACCCAGGAGAATATGAGAGGTTGTCCCTCATCAGAGACCAGTGACAGGCAGCAGGTCAAGTTTGTGGGGCGGTTGGACTTCAGAGGCTCCAGAAAGTGCATGTCGGGTTTCTATGCTGGGGCTGAGGAGGAGAGAGAGAGATGCCTGGGCCCCAGGGGGGTGGGGGCCCCGAGTGGGACCCTGAAAGGGACAAAAAATAAAAAGAAAGTTTGGCTCATTGGCATGCATTTTTTATTTTGTCTTCCAGCTCTCATCCTGACCTCTGCTCTGCCTGGCTGTCTCATTCGAGAGTCTCTCTGGGTCTGTGTTAATGAAGACCTGCATCCAGTTTTCTTGAAGAGAATGGGAAGCCTCTATTCTGTGGCTTCACATACTGAAGGAGAAAACTTGGTGTTATAGTGATTTTACATGTAGACAGTTACTCAGACTCATCGTTTTAGCCCCATGAGTCATCCCAATTTTCCATGATTATTAGTGATTTCAGACTCTCATGGCTCCATGAGGTGAGTACACACACTTCTTATTTCAGCAAGTACTTTATGTTTTAGCCCCTCTGCCCTTCCAATCAGTTATAGCCTCTTGGCTTTCCTTCCTCAAAATACATTTTGTTGTCATTTAACCATACCCTTTTTTGTTCATATGTATTTATAGGAACTTAATTAATGTGTGATTTATTTAGTGTGGATGGGGAGATGAGAATGATATTTGATTAATCTGTCATATTTACTAAGAGCCTGGTCAATGGTTGGCCAATGGTTCAGTAAGATTTTAATTTGAGGAAATAGAATAGTTTCATACTTTCTAGTACCTTATTATACCACCAAAGAAGTCCAATATATGGATCAACAACAACTATTTATGGAAATATTGTTGTATTAATAATGCAATTATTAAAGAAAATTTCTCCACGTTAATAATTCTCGGGACACTTAATATACAATTTGACTTTCTGTAATTTTTTCAGAGTTTTTTTTTATTATTTGCTGAAAAATTTCCCCCCAATTCAGATGCAGATATTTAAATATCATTTCATTGCTTCAAAAATAAAATGTTTTTCTATGAAAACAGAGGCATTTTATTCTTCTAAAATTTAACAAAATGTATTTCCTCACCTTTCGTACCCACACCATTGTTGATAGTAGAAATTATAGTTTTCAGTTATTTGGAAGCAAATTACAAACAAGAAGTACCAAAGAAATTTTAAACCTGAGTGTGGAGGACAGAAAGCACATTTACTTTGGATTAAATTAATGAATACATATTATCACTAAATACTTATCACTAAAATACTTCCTACAACTGGTGATTTTAATCTCTAGTTTTGGATCCATTTCTTACTAAAATCATGACTCAGCTCTTATACTTTAAGATACCTTATATCAAATGAAACATTATTTCAATTACTCATCAATTCCAGCGCTAAAGATGCCACTTGTAATGAAAAGAAAAAATAAAACTTTATTATCTTGATCATCTTTCTTTCATTTCATAAAACAGACATCATCTGAAACCCAAAGCTATATGTATATTTTACAAAGGATCATATAAAGTATAGTTTATATATCCAAATAATCTCTAAACTACTCTCTTTGGACACATTTCTCATTAAAATGATTTAAATATAAAGTGTATTATATAAAAGATATCAGGGTCCTCTCACTTTCAATATTTATAAAACAAGAAATTAAAAATTTCCATATCTGGCATGTGGATTGTTAAGGATTATATTGCTCTGTGTCTGTTCTCAGGTCCTGTCAACATTAAGCTTTTGGATCTGTAATTTTATAGCCAGAAGCCAACTTCAGCAATAAATCAAGTTTAGAATCCAGCAGCCCCCAAAACAATTCCAAATGACAAATTCATCAGAAAAAAAAGATCAAGATATGGTTTTGTTACAGCCTTGGGGAACAAGAGAAAAGCAAGTTCTCAAGCCCAGAAGAAAGATAAAGCAACATGTTCACCGTGGATATTCTGTCAGTTTCCCTTAGGAAACAGTAATGACTCTAAGCTACCCCTTTCTCGAAGGCTTTTATGGGAAGAAGTACAAATAGAGTATAACCAGGAAAGACCTGTATAAAATGACAGAAATTGAACTTATGTTACACTTAGGGCACTCTCATTCCTCACTTAGGGCACTTCAAGTGAGAAACTGACAGGTAAGAGCAGGTCTTTGTTAGGATATAAAAATTGAATGTAATCACAAAAAAGAAACAGTATTTGCCTTACTTGAAGCAGAAATTCTCAAACACAAAATATGAAAATTCTAGCTAATATCTGGATACTTAAATATTCTTGGAGACTGTAAAATGTGAGATAAAGTTATTCCATGCAGTGCCTAGCTTAATAAAACAAAGAGCTTCTAAGGAAACTTTAAGGACAGTAAAGTATGTGCATAATTGATAATCTCCCAGATGTCAATGTAGATAGTGGTCTAAGGTTTTAATAATTTTAGAGAATGTAATACAAAGATTGTCAAGCATTAAAAAAATTAACTAGGGTACCCCTCCCCTTAGGTTAGGATTACAAAAGACAACAAGGGGTAATATATTTGCTAATGAATATTTTCCATATATTTTATATATAAGCAGTGTGTGAAAGCAGGAATGGCAGATACATAGTTGTGTGTGCAGGAAGAGAGAAGAAGGCAGATATATACCTATGACTCCAAATCTTTTGCCTTAAATGAAAAGTATTCTGAGACGATATAATGAATCCCTTGAATAGATCAGTTTTCTGTCTAGGAGCTCATGTAGTAGAAAAGAGATGACAATACCATCAACATTTATATGACCCAAAAGTTTTAAATCACAACAGTGAGTTTAAAAAAATAAATTCTTACCATACATCCCATTTATAACATTTTTATTTCTAAGGCAAAATAGCTCCCTCAGTTAGGGATGACGTTATAAGCAAAGAGAGATTAGAGAATTAAGAAATTCCTAAGTATGTTAGTGAAGGTATCCTAAGCATTTAGTACTTTTATAATGTTGCAAAAAAACTCAGACATTCAAAATTTGCCTTAACAATAACCTGATGATAAAGGCAATGTTAATATGATTAAATTAAATGAATACTTAACCATTTATAGTAAAATCTGAAAATAATATAAAGTTGTCCCAAAGGATAATCAAGCCTTTTTTTTTTAGGAGATAATCAGGCAATAACTTAAAGTAGAAATGATAAAAGAGTAGTTACAGAAATATTATTTAATTCCACCTGCTTATGAATAAAAGGAAATAAACAAATTCCCTTATGACCTTTGTCTTAGTCAGATATGTTATAGCTGCAGTTGCAGTGTAGGTTTAATTTAGTTTACATATTTTAAAAGTGTAACATGACTACAGAGAAATTCCCACTGGTTCTTACAGAATTACCAAAATAATGCTTCCTTCCAAATATACTTGAATCCCTGCGTGAGTCAACTACCATACGTTGAAAAAAGTAAATTACTTCCTTGGATATTATTTAGCCTACCCTCATGTAGTGTTCAAGAATTACACAATAAAACCAAGTTTCTTTATGTGTATGTGTACATGGGTATTTCTCACAATTTTACAGATTATATTTAAAGTCAGATAACATCTGAATGACAAATTACTCTAAATTATTTATCCAGTAATATTTAGCTATATGAGTCAAAAAGATAATGGTTTCACACCCAATAGAATTTGTTTATAAATATATTATCTTTACTCAATTCTTATTGGTTCCTATATCTTTTTTTCTGTATCTTCCTATATATTAATTCAGGCCTCTGAGGACCCAGCCCCAGGCAAGAGCTAGCCAGCGTTTTCTATCCTTCATTAAGCTCCCTATTTCTCAGTACTATTTTCTAAATTTGGCTCAGTATCAGTCAGTTCTCTTCCACTTACTGAAGAATTCTACCTGTTTCCTCCATCTCTGAGGGGGAAAGGCATTTCTGTCATTGCTGGGAAAAAACAGTTCACAACACAGGGGACAAAACCACTGGGAAAAGGCCAGAGGGACTTTCAAAAGACTAGTGGAAGTTTACTCTGCTCATATTTCAAAATATAGAAAAAATGAGGTTACAATTTGAATTTGGAAAAGCATTTTAACTTCTGGCTCTTAGAAGTCATGAATATATTTTTATTTCTTCCCATTGTGTTGGTTTGTTCTATGGTAGGGGATATATGGGCTAATAAAAGAAATATCCTCATTTACTATGGTACGGGACTGTCTATGGCCAGACTTGTCATCAGTGATGATAATTTTCTACACTAGTACACCATGTACACTAGCACTTTCTAGATTAGCAGTTTTTCTTATGCCAGTACTTAGTATGTTTAGAGAATTTGCAGAAGACTCTAATTCTGCATTGTAAATTGTAACTCACTAAATTCTCCCATAGGTTTATGGTCTATTCTAATCTGTGTTTCTATAAATGCTGGTCACAATGGTGAATCCATTTAAGTTGTTCCTAAAGTCTGAAATGTTAATGGATGAAGAAAATTATTTTATATATGGATTTATATCAAGTGCTTATTATTTTTTAATATCCCTGTGCTGCACTAAGGCAAATGCTTCTAATATCCCTTTTGAATTCAATATATTTGCATGAAATATTGTATATATAATTGTTTATGTTTTACATTTTCACAGAATTTATTGGCAGTGGCACTCATCCAAAATATCTAAGAATATTTTTATATCAGAGTTTGAGTTATTATAATTATGGTTTAATTCAAAAAACTGAAGAAGAGGAGATTTTTTGAACATCTACCTTGTGCCTGACACTTGACATGCATTATCTTATATAACCTTCACAACACAATATTGAGGTGGGTAATATCAGTTTTTATTTTGTATATTAGTAAACAGAAGCTCACAGGTATTAAACTATATATATATATATATATATATATATATATATATATATATATATATATATATATATACAGAGATTACATGGGAGCCATGGAATTCAAACAACCAGTCGGTTATAACTACCACATCAAACTTTACCATTCACACACTGTCATTGCTCAATCGATGTCATGAAATCTTTCTTCCTTCTTGAGGGGATGGGGATGTTCTTGCAGCAGCTGGGGAATATTTGTCTTTTTGAAGTAAAAATTCAGTTTATTAATCACAAACTATGCCTTTGACCTAGATATTGTCATGTTGATACTTAAGACAGAAACCTCAAGTTGTTTAGATACTGTTGAGAGCAGCCTCTAAATCCAAATGAATTTTTACTTGATGTTATTCTCAGAACTGGTCAGGGAAATATGTACTTAGCATACTCCTACTGTCACTTCCTCTTTCGTCATTCCTCCTTGGCTGAGTCTTCACATGGCCTTTTAAGATCATCTCTAAGTATTTTCCCCATTCAACACCCTTTAACCCTATGTCTGTGCTAAAGATGTAAAAGGTTTACTGATCTGTTTTTCTTTTTTTAAGTCTTTAATAGAGTGGTTTATCTGTTTTTCAATTGCTTTTTGAGTATATTTCATATCACAGATATAATACAACCTTTTAACTAAACTATGATAAGGCCTTTTGGAAAAGCCTTCAACTTGGTAATGAGCTCTCTAATTTCAGCTTGACCACAGCAGCCTCAGATATCTGAAAAGATGCTCACTTAAGAACTATGTTATTTCTTCCACTAGTGAATTAAATTATTTCAGACAGTTATTTTCTTTATCTTTGTCTGTTGATACCCATGCTATTCTGGAATTGGTGGGGAAGACCAAAAATTCAAAGGGGTAGCAAAAGGTAGTTTAGCAAAAGGGCTATTTATGAAACACTTAAACAAACTATGAGGGAATGGGGAAGCATGCAAATGACTAGCAAGAGTAGAGAGCTATTATTAACCCAGGCTGAAGGGGAAAATGGAAAAAAAATTAGTGTCATTAGATCCTTGGATAACTGGAACAATAGAAGAGGAGCACCCCAAAAGGAGCTTTGGCAGTAGAGGCTGGAAGCCAATGTCTGAGAAATGTCCAAGATCTCTGCCATTCTGAAAGCCTCTGCTTTCCATTGTCTGAAGGAAGCTTGGAGTCAGAGGCAGGAGCCCAGGAAACGTTGTCTATAAAAGTTAGTCTCCTGTGGTACAGAACAGGACAGCAAAGATGAGAATACAAATAAGAGGAGAGGGTAGTAAGTGTAAAAGAGTCAATGTAATGTTCAAATGTGTATCTCCAACTCAGATCTCCCCTCTGAATTTCAGACATCTATATTTAACTATTTACTTGATTCTTCCACTCAGATACCAAATAGGTCTCTGTGGAACACAGAATTCTAAGATGGTCCCCAAGTTTCCTGCTCTCTGGTGTATTTGACCTGAATAATCCCTTCCTCTTGACTGTGGAGGGTCCTAGGAATGTGATGTGATAGTTGCTCCATTGATTAGGTTATGATATATTATCAAGATGATGGGGTAGTCACTCCATGATTATGTTACTTCACAGAGGATTGCCTGGTAGCTGACTTAGGGGGATTCTCCTGCTGGTCTTGAACAAGCAATCGCCTTGTCATTCAGAGAACCACCTGGCATGGAATGGCATGTGGATTCTAGGAGCTGAGAATGGCCTTGGGTTCACAGACAACAAGAGCAGCACATGAGGCCTAGAGTTCAAGGAGCTGAGAATGGCCTTGGGTTCACAGACAACAAGAGCAGCACATGAGGCCTAGAGTTCAAGGAACTGAATTCTGCCTGAATAAATTTGAGTATGCTGTGCTCTAGATGAGAATCCCAAGAGTGGTGGACACTTTGATTTCAGCCTTATGAGACCCTGAGCAGAGAATCCTGTCAAGTCAAGCCCAAAGTTCTGACCTACAGTAACTGTAGGATAATGAACGGTTGGTGTTCTTAGATGCTAAGTCTGTAGCAATTTGTTATACAGAGCTAAAAATCTAATAATATGTAAAAGGTTGAAAATAAACTCCTGACTCTCCACCCTTAAATGCCAAATCTGCTCCTCCCCGACTTTTCCTCAGATAACTCCATATTTCAACATACTAAGGTCCCAAAATCTTTATTCAACTTTAATTTTACTCAATATTTCATATTTTACGAAGTTCATCTGTAAATCTGTTGGCTCTATCTTCTAAATATGTCCGTAATTCCAGCATATCTAACCCCTTAGACCACCACTTGGGTTATTGCCGCCTTCATTCTTTCTTTGGATTCTTTCAGTAATTTCCAAACTGCTCTGGCTGCTATCATATGTGCCTACAAAAATCTATTGTCCACAGATAGAATAATACTTATAAAACACAAATTGAAAAGTGTCTCTGTTCAAAACCTCACAGTGGTTTCCAGTATCACTCAGAAAAAAAGAAGTTTCTTTAAATGGTCCATAGACATCAGAGCAATTCAAAGTGGGGTCTGTAGTCCATAAATTATTGTTTTCTATTCGTGCCATTTTCATTAACAGAATATGGATTTTGTAACTTTTTTCTTTTTTCCTATGTTATGTTTTATTTATTAAAATTTATTTTTTATGTTGACTCCAAAATTTGGGTTGCATTTTATAGATGTACACTTACTTTAAATTTATGTTTCTAGCAAATCATTTTAATTATATTTTACAAAAAAAGTATCTTGTGACAAAAAACTACAGTTGAACAATTTTTTAACCACAGAGAGTTTGAGAAGCTCTCAGATTTCCTACCACCCTGTTCCTTGCTTGCTCTGCTTGAGTCTCACTGGCCACTGGATAGTCTTCAAACTCCTCAAGGGCATTCTCATCTCAGGTACCTCTGCCTGAAATAGTCTTGTCTCAGATATCCTTAAGGCTTAATCTTTCACCTCACTTAGGTCTCTACTCAAATGTCACCTCATCAAAGAGCTTTTAAAAATCACCTTTTCTTTTATCATTACCCTTTAAATATAGCAATTCCTTTCCCCTCTACAATCCCTATTTCCCTTATCTAACTTTATTTTTCTCATTTAAAGATATATTTATTAACATTATATACATGTGTGTTCATATATATGTAAATAAGCATAAATGAATTTCTAACAATATATATACACATATACATGTATATTAGTTTTTTTTATCGATGTGTAACAAATTACCACAAACATACTAGCTTACAATAAATTATTTTAATATGTTAAGCTAAGGCTTAGGACATATACATCTTTAGGTAGCTATTATTCTATTAAAATATATACATATATAAATAAAACTATTGCTTATTTTTCACCTAAAAGATTATAATTATTAGTTTATTATAACTGGAACTTGTGTGATCAGTGCCTAGCACATTTCCTGGCATGTTTTGCTACTATATAAAATTTGTTTTACACATATATACAGTCAGTGATTTGATGAGAATATTATATTTTACATATATTTCCTAGGTATGTGTATGTGTGTATACATATATATATATGAAATATAGATACACACACACAATTCTTTTGAACTATCATCCCATATTGATTCTAAATATTTATTTATCATTGATTCTATATTTCCATTTTATAAACAATAAAAAAGAAGTAACTGATGATTTAATGTCTTTTCAGATAGCTTCAGCCTATTCAGAGGATTAATTTACTTCTAATTTTAAACGATTTATGTAAAAATGGTTTTTACCTAGGCTAACCAATAAATCTTAACTTTTGTGGTAATGTTAAAAATTATTAGCCACACAGTAATTTAAAAGGCATAGTATAAAGTGTCAGTATCATTGTTGTAGAGATTACACTTCTTTCTTTTTATTAGTAGTTACTTAATCTTACAGGGGAGGAGTAGTAAGTTATATCTTTTCCAGTAAACATAATCTGGCCTTTCTTTTAGGAAGATTGTTACATGTACACAAACAATTCAGAAAATCTTGTTTATTAATAATGCACTAATAATTCATATATTTGAAACACTTCACTTTTTATGTATCTTTTAATTTCATTTTCCTGTAATTTTGCTTTTGTATTAAAGAGAATAAGATGATATGCTAATAATCAAATGTCAAATTTCCCAATATTTAGTGCATAATACTCAGGCTGTTGTTTTGTGATTAACCAATAAAGAAAAAAAAAGGGTTGAATTTTGGTTAGTACGAAAAATATTCAAAATATATTTTTCTCTACTTTTTCAAATTCTATCATTTAAGCCTCTGCTTTAGGTATTAAAAATTTTGTTGGTATTGATATTCATTTAGTAATTCTAATAAAATACACATAGTACTGGACCAATTTAATGGAATAAGTAATACCTCAAGCTTAATACAGGGAACCCTTAGGCAAACATGTCCTCTGAACACAGAGGAAAGGAGGAATTCCATTCATTTGTTCAACAAAGGCCAGACACTGTGCTAGTACAGCAGAACAACCATGAATCAAAACAGACAAATGCTTTGTTTTCATGGAGCTTATGTCCAAGTGGGGCAGACACCATAAACAAGAAATACGCCTATGTCAAGTGGGGATAAGTGCCGTGAGGAAGAACAAAAGAAGGTAAAGAAATTGAAAGTGACAGTAACAGTAGAATGTCCTTTCCTATGAAAAAGAGAAGGTCTGTTTTAGAAAGTGAGATGTAAGCAGAGGTCAGAAAGGAGTGAGATGCACAGGTATGTGGGCCAAGAGCTTTCCAGGAAGAAGACAATTTTTTTAAAAGTTTATGGACGGGTAATAAGGTTAATTTTCCATCTTTATGTTTTGCTTTCTGGAAAAGTATTTCCAGGGTATAAATAAAACTAGGAGTATTTGTGGTAATACATGATGA
This sequence comes from Orcinus orca, assembly GCF_937001465.1. Lineage (NCBI taxonomy): Eukaryota > Metazoa > Chordata > Mammalia > Artiodactyla > Delphinidae > Orcinus > Orcinus orca. Next base: position 113,229,794 of record NC_064563.1, read on the forward strand.
GTACACGAAGATGATTTTTACAGAGGTATATACGTGAAGGTATGTTGCAACAGAAATGAACTTTCTTGGCAAAGATTAGCCTCCATTGAGTATACACTAAGTCTTGTCGGAGGAAAGTCAGAGAACTTGGGTATGTTCTCAGATAATTTTGTAAAGAGGATGGATGTGAACACTAAAGCTGCATTAGTCTCAAACTAGTTTCTCAGACCCTTTATGGCAACTGTTACCCCCATTCCTCAGTGCATTGGAATGCACTTCTAATTCTGTCAATGAAGGACAAAGTTCTTACACATATTCTTTAAAATGCTGTATTTTTCTTGAATTATTTTATCTTTATGCCCACTTCAAGAGTCTAACTATTAGTGGCCCAATTTCTTTATTTTATATAGCAAGACAAGTTTGTTAAATCAAACTCATTCCCCTGAGTCAAGTCCTGTTACTCAAAACAGCACTATCTTAAATTTAAATGCATTCAATTCCTATAGCTCTCCATTCCTTTTCCTCTTCTAAAGAAAAACAATATGAAAATTTGCTATACAAAAATTTCCAGCTTGCTGAGTGACATATACATTTTTCCTGTCCCCTACCTTTTAATGTTAGAGTTACATTCAGCCTAGCAGAATTAATTTTCTTTATCCTCAGATTATGTTTCAGTCCATTCAATAAATTATCTGGAAACTAACACATGTGAATTAACATGTAATTAACAAATATTCAAGGCACTTTGGTGGGCGCATACTCTAAAGCATGTATTATACAGAAATGCTCCACTGAGAGACATCATTCTACCTGTCTCTGAATATTGGAAGTCAAATAAAATTTTCTGCCTGCCTGATTCTGGGATTGAAAGAAAAATGTATAGATCATCAAAATCCAAGGTAATGTCTGTTTTTCTATGTTAAAAGAAATTACAAACAAACAGTGTTGATCATGGGATCCTAGACTTCAAGACAAGAATTGTGAGAAAGTCATATTTTGGTGCAAGTTCAAGATGGCAGCATAAAAATATCTCAAACTACCTTCCTCCCAGAGACACACTGAATCTACTGCTACATATGGAGCAATTTCCTCTGAAAAAACCCAGAAACTAGCTGAGCAACTGCTACACATTAAGAGAACAAGAGAAACCTATACTGAAATGATTAGGAGAGGCTGACACATAATATCATGATAAACACTGCCCCCAGCTTGGAGACCCACAATATGGAAGGGACTCAAAACCTGGAGCTCCTCCCCAAGCAGCAAACTTTTAAGACCTGTACTCCAACTTCTAAGACCAGGCACTCCAACTTTTAAGACCTGCCCCTGAGAGATGAGCACTCAGAACATCTACCATTGAAAACCAGTGAGGCTCACATACATGAGACTCACAGGCTATAGTGAACTGAGATGTGGTTCTCAACCCACCCCAGGTCCCAGTACAGAAGCAGTTATTTGAAAAGCACTCAGATACTCTATGAAAGAGGTTTATTTGCTTACCGTAGTGTTGGCCCAAGGGGCAGGCATCTAACTTAACACACATCTAGAGGACTGCTGAGATAACATCCAGGGACAGGGGCTGGCAGGAGCCATTTTTGCACTGTCTACATCACTTCAGAAGCGGGTCCTTTTTTTTTTTTTAAATCATAGTCTTTCACACCTTCAGGAGTCCCATCTTTACACTCTCCCTCTGACATGCTCCAGAGCACCAGTATCTCCCTAGGGGTGCTTTTACATGTGTCTGGTTCCCCATTTTTTGTGGTTGCCACCTAGGGGAGACCCCTTGATCACCTGGCTCTAGTGGTCAGCCTGGCCTGCAATCCTGGGTCCCATGGGATTATAACAATTGGAGAGACAATTCTTGGCTGGCTACCGAAACCAGGGCACAGACAACAGACTGAAACACACCTCCAGTCCCTCTGTGAAAAAAGGTCTATCAGCTTGTCCTGGACTTTCTGCCTAAGGCACAGTCTTTGGGTTTGACACAGACCAAGGAGCCTACGTCAGGGCTCTCAGGGAACAGAGGCCAGTGGACATCAACTCTGTGCTTTGTATTTGCCTTGCACCAGCTTGCTATTCTCTACCAGAATAAAGTTTATACCCTTGTCAGTCACCTTGATTATCATAGTTGCTGCCAGGGGACACCTCTAGATTGCCTGGTTATAGTTGCCAGTGGGGCATATGCTCATGGGTCCCAGAGGACTATAACCAACAAATAAATTGTTCTTAAATGACTATCACCCCCCAGGGGACCAACAAGAGGCCACAGTACAAGGAAGCCAGTCTTTCTGTGTAAGAGACCTATTAGTGTATCTACATAGCTGCAGTCTTAAGGGTAATCTTCTAATAAAATACATATCTAAGGGTTGACTGTAATCTGTTTCAGACACCTCAGAAGACAGTTGCTACCTTTTCAGTCTCCCTATGCTGCACTCAAGAGTGCCAATGTCTTTCAGAGGGAAGCATTTACATGTGTCTGGTGCCCTGGATTTTATATCTGGCACTCCGTTTTTTTCATGGCTACTTCGCAGGGGAGACCTCATGACCACCTGGCTCTGGTGTCCAGCTGGGCTTGTGGTCCTGGTTCCCATGGGACTGTAACAAATGGAGAGACAGTTCTTAGCTGGTTACCAACCCAGGACAAAGCACAGAGAGCAAGCTGAAACATACCCAAAACAAATAACAAGATAAAATCTCAGAAACAGTCCTTAATGAAATGGAGATAAGTAATTTAATTGATAAAGAGACAAAAAAAGTCATGAAGAGCTCACCTAGCTTGGAAGATGAATGGATGAACACAGTAAGAACATTAATAAAGAGAGATAAAATATACAAAAGTACTGAATAGAAGTTGCAGAGCTGAAGGATACAATATCTGACCTGAAAAATACACTGGAGGGTTCAAAAATAAATGAGATTAATCAGAAGAAAGGATCAATGAACTTGAAGACACAACAGTGGAATTCACCTAATCAGAGCAAAAAAAAGGAAAAAAAAAAGAATAGAAAAGAAAAGAAAGAAAAAGAATGAAAAAAATGAATATAGCTTAAGGGACTTATGGGACAACATCAAATGGACCAACAGTAGCATTATAGAGGCCTCAGAAGAAGAAAAAAGAAAAGGACAGCAAATTATTTGAATATATTAATGGCTAAAAATTCCCTAACCCAAGAAAGGAAACAGATATCCAGATCTAAGAAACCCAGAATGCTCCAAATAAGAGGAACCCGAAGAGACTCACATCAAGACATATTATAATTAAAATGTAAAAATATAAAAACAAAAACAGAATCTTAAAAGCAGCAAGAACAAAAGCAACTTGTTATGTACAAGGGAACCCCCATAGGATTATCAGCAGACTTTTCAGCAGAAACACAGCAGGCCAGAAGGAAGTGGCATGATACAGTCAAAGTGCTGGGGGGGGAAAAAAAAAAAAAACTTCCAACAAATATTCTACCCTGCAAAGTTGTCATTCAGAATTGAAAGAGAGAATTTTCCAACAAGTAAAAGCCAAAGGAGTTTGTCACCACTAGACTGGCCTTACAAGAAATGTTAAACGGGCTCATTTAAGCTGAAATGATAGGACACTACTTAGTAACAGAAAAACATGAAAATATAAATCTTACTGGTACAGGTAAATGTATAGTAAAATTCAGAATAATCTAATGTGATAAAGGAGGTGGGTTACTCATTTAAAGCTAGTGTGAAGATTGAAAGACAAAAGTAGCAAATATATAACTCAACTATACCACTTTTTTTCATATATAAGATGAAAAGATCTAAGTTGTGACATCAGAAACACAACATATTGGAGGGGAGAGTAAAATTGTAGAGCTTTAGAATGTGATTAAACTTAAGCAATTATCAACTAAAACAGATTGTTTTAAATACAAGTTGCTTTATGTAAGCCTCACGGTAACCACAAAGCAAAAGCCTATAGTAGATACACAAAATATGGAGAGAAAGAAATCAAAGCACATGACTATGGAAAATCATAAAATCAGAAAGGAAGAGAGAAAGAAAAGAGGCAGGGGATTGGGGAAATGGGCAAAATTGTAAAGACAGTTAAAAAATAAAAATTTTCAGCTATAAAATAGATGTCATAGGGATGTAATAGATAGCATGGTGACTATAGTTAATAATACTGTATGTGTATATTTGAAAGTTGCTAAGAGAGTAGGTCTTAAAAGTTTTCATCACAAGAAAAAAACTTTGTAACTGTACATGGTGATGGTTGTTAACTAGACTAACTAGACTTACATTTCACAATATATACAAATATCAAATCACTATGTTGTACATCTGAAACTAATGTCATGTCAATTATATCTCAATGAACAAAAAACTAATATTTTGATTGGATGACAACTCTGAGGGTTATTGAGAAGGGGGTGATGCATTTTGTAATATAAGAGATGTGACTAAGTGTAACAAAGAGGGCAGATTGTGGAAAATAAAATTATTGTTCTCAAATATTCATTTATCATTAATCTACATTCTTTGCCATGTGAGTTTACAATTTCTCTCATTAAAGGCAGAGGGTATTTCCCCATGACTGAATTTCGTGTTGGCCATATGATTTTCTTTAGCAGATGGGTGATAAGTGGACTTTGCTAATGAATAGGCACTTTGGAATAAGATGAACTTGAGAGTGCTGATTACAAAACGGGACAAAATGTACTCAAGAAAATTTTTTTCTCACCCAGACAGCTACACAATATAAAAGATATAATATACTTATTAAATATTATAGATTTAAAATATATTTTTATATATCTACGTAGATATAAAATATGTAAACATGTATTTTAAGCAGAGGCTTGAAATATGCATGCATGATGGGGCTCATCATCTTGTACTTTTATCATCACATTGAAAAAAAACAAGAATGTTGCTCTGCCCGGCCTGCTGGTCCGAAGAGCATGAGACATGTGAAGACCTAGATTGAACCTGTAGCTTGGAGACATCCTAGCCAATCCTACCGAAAATTTACCAACCCACACAGACCGCACATTCATGAATGAGAATAATCTTTGCCCTTTTATTTTGGTCACTAACTTTTCAGATGGTTAGTTAAGCAGCATTATTGGTATGATAATTAACTGATACAAAAATATGTAGAATAATTTGGAACATGGTAGGAGACCAATAAATTCTTCTTTCATTTTATTATATTAATTGATTAAGCAAAGTTACCTAATTATAACAATATGGTATAAATGAAAAAATATTCTCTAAAAAATCAATACATTGATTGAGCAAACTTTACATTGCTAATTGTTTTGTAAACTACATTTATTTTTTTCCCAAAATATGTTGCTTGTGTATTTTATCCATGGTTGTATGCTTTAATGGCTGATAATTTTTTTAATATAACAGGATTTAGAAAAACACAATTATATATATATATATATATATATATAAAATATTGTGTGGCTGGGTGAGAAAAAAATTTTCTTAAGTGAACTTTGTTTCAGTATGTCTTATTCCAAAGTCCATATCCATTGTTAAAGTCTAATGAGTAAAGTTTACCCTTTAAGATACTATAGATAATTTTAGATACCTGCTAAGTTATTCGATTCAATCTTTATTAAGATCTTACCATGTTTAATATATTATGTATAATTTATATTTATGTATGCATTTATTTACTATTTATATCACGTATTATTCTGGTAAAGGATTTGAGGCAGCTTCCAGCTGTGCACATGCAAAAATATATTTTAAAAAAATGAGGTAAAGGAGATAGAAGGCCAGTAAATAGAGAAAAATTAATTTAAGCCATATGGTATGTTTATTAAAAATGCATATGTTAAGTACTGGATCATTGAGATAGCCATGGATTTGTTTTGAACTTCTTAGTAGCCAGAATGAAGATAAATTATGGAATGTTATATGATTGACAGAAGGATTTATAATATCCATCAATTTTATTACGAAAAACACAGCTTTTCTGGTAATGAGGAGTGAGGAGGGTCTCCTGTGAGCCCTTTTAAATAGGTCATTCTACACTAATGTGAGCAGTGATCTTGAAATTATCCTTGTTACAAACGCAATAGTGATTCTTATGGCTTAATGCTAATATAAGCCATAATGCAATTCAAAGCAACAGTCAATACATTTGATTCTGTTAGAAATTAATTTGGTTTAAATATAGAAATATCTTTATTTCTGGATACATCAAATTAATAAAATTCAGAATGGATAGAATGCACAGATTTCAGGTAACTATCATTGATATTATTTTTCATGTTTACAATTTAATGAAAATTTATTAGCAAAAAAAAAGTTAAGTTCTTTGTGCAAACCTTAGGTGAGGGAAATACATACTGCTGATCTGTTCATTCAACAAGTATTTGTTAAATATTGTATTAACATCTTTAAAACAAATACTCGTCTTAGAATGTATTGACCCTGTGTCACGAATATGCATGTTCATTTACTATACTATTAAAGTGTACTTTATATACATCTTAAGTACACTGACCATTTATCAAAAACATTCACATTTGTAATGCATACTTTTCTATCTAATATTTACTTTCCTCCCACATATACACAAAAAATGTGTCTTTCATCCTTCAGAAGTATGTAGTTCTTGTATGTAACAAAAGGCAACAGGAAGAAAAATAACTACATCTAGCTTTGTCAGCAAGTGAATGTGTTTAATTGTGTTTTTTTTAGTTCAACCACTAGAAACAGAGCCAGGTTGTTAGACATGGAATATTGCTTAATACCAGCTTTGTCCCCAACAGGGGACTCAAAAGACTTTGTTGCCAGGAAACACAGAACCAAGTGTAGCACAACAGGCACAGAATGGGCACGGTTGCTTTCAATGGAACTCTCCACAACTTTAATTGCTCCAAGAAGTCTATGTTACATGTTTATCTATTCCCATCTATGCAGCCTTTGCTTGTTTTCTCTTTATTTTCATAGTTACATGATGCATTTTACTGCTCTGCTGGGCGTTTTCTAATCTATTCTATCATTTCTATTGTCCTATATTAATTCATACACTGTAGTCAGTTAATCTTCACCCTATTAAAATGTCTTAAAATAAAACTTTCATTCACATTGAATTTTGTTTTTTCTATCATTTAGAGAGATTACTTACATCCTAAATAAATTTTTAAATGTCTAAGTCTAAATACATAGATTCCATTGACCAAATCTTCTTTCGCATAGTAATTGAAACACTGTGTAGTGGAATCATCCACAGATTTTTTGACAGCTTGAGTATATTTGCAGATGGTGGATAATCACTATTCCTTTTAAAATCTGATTTTATAATGATGATAACTAAGAATTATTTTCCTAGCTTTAAATAGAGTATATATGGTAACTGCAGATTAGTCAAGAAAATGAAGGCAGAAAAAGGTGATCAATCTGTAGCTGTAAGACAGTGACAAGAACAAATTACCTACAGCAATAATAGTATAATGTTAATTGGTTGTTTTAGAAAATAAATTTGATTTAGATGTATCTTTAAGGAAAAGAGACTATGTCTTTTTGTGTTCAAGTAAATCATTTATTAGACAGAGTGCTAGACCTGACAAAATGCTATTTCAACAACAAAGTGACCAACGTTATATGTAAGAAACTAAAAAATGAACTATACAGAAGTCTCTCAAGCTAAAAATGAACTTTTTTATGCTCTTGAGGATTACTATACTTAAAAAAATTAGAGTTATAACAGAAAAAAATGTTTTACCCAATTTTCACAATGTGCATTTATCTTCCTCTATAATCAAATATTATTATATTTAATTATATAATTAAATATTATTATATTTAATTATATATTTATATAATTAAATATAATAATAAATCTAAAATAGTTGACTAACATAAACCAATTAAAATTCAAATTTCATTAATAAATTAGAGTTAATTGCCTAAAGATTAAATTATCTTAATACTATTCATTATATTGATATTAACTAGGGGCACTATCATACAAAAACTAAAATATAATATCTATTTAGAAACTAAAAATTATTAAATACAATATGACATTCATCTTATAAAATCTGATGGTTACCATAGAAAGATGCAATAAAGGGGTTTTAGAAGTAAAATATTTGTATACTTGATTTATTTTTGCAGGTTAATGACCAGAAAGACATCTTTCTTTCAGGAAAAACCCATCAATTACTACATACCTACACTTACAATCCATCTTTATCAAACCATATGAGTTGAAAAATGATTTTGTTTTTATTGTATTAGTTTTATAAAATTTAATGAGTTTGATAAATCCACCAGAAAATGGCACATGTACTGAGTTGATGTAGAAACCATGGTGATCCTTCAAAAGATTTAGTGGCTTTTGACAGCTAAAACTTTTACATTAAAATGAATATTTTCATGTGCTCCAGTAAATAAATGTTTGTTAGTAAGGAAATGTACATAGGTTAGGTATATGAAACACAATAACTAACGAGCTTTGGACAAGAAGAAGTTCAAGTCGTATAATGTGATTTATCTGACATTAGGAAAAAATAAATCTGGGATGACCAGAGCTAATTCTATGTAAGAGTTTGCTGTCATTGGTGTACAAGTAGACCATCTCAGAGTCACACCGATGGTTACATGATGCCTTTGCCCAATCAGTCTATTAATTAATCAATAAACACACACACACACAGTCAGACTAGGAAGCAAAGGTCATACTTATTGACTAGGAAGCGAAGGTCATACTTCACTGTATAGGAAGCACCCCACTGTCACTCTTATTGAATAACCAGGTAATTTATGTTATGACAGCACTGATCTACGCCTTGTTTCTTAGTAATTTAAGATTTTTTCTTTGGATAATATTTCTCAAGTTTCTTTATGTTTTCTAATTATTTTATTATTTTCCTAGACCACAACTTTCTCATATACTCAGTACTCATACGTGCAATTCTGCAATGTCACACAATTTGGGGTCTTTCATTCAGCAAGAAAATCTTCTTTAGCCTCTTGGCTTCTGATAGAGGAACAGATGGCTTAGAATCATAAAAAAAAATCCACTCACACACACACACACACAATGGAATAAAGGAGACGCAGAAGTAGACAAAAACGTTAACTACATGTCAACATGTCAATCCTGGCGCTTTAAGGAAGCCTGCTGTCAAGTTCATGATTGGCTTAATCTCCAGCTATACATTATTAGGGTAGTAATCTCAGATTTAAAGGATTGTAGCTGAGCATGGAGATGTTCAGTTTTAGATAAGCAATCACTTAAAGTTCTGCATTTCTCTACTGTTACTCATTCCTGCCATTCTCTCCTGCTGTAGTCCTCAAGTTTCATGAATAAGGAAGTCTTAAAGGGCATTCCTCAAATCCAGCAAAATTGGACAAATTGAAATTCATGCTAATGAGTGAAACACAAAGGAGTTTGGGAAGTCTTCAATTACTTTTGTTTCTAGAGACAGAGGAGTTTGATAAAAGAAGATTTAGAGAAATTTAAAGACTCCATATGTTCCTCATATTAAATAAAATTGATCCTCATAGTTCTTAAACCTGAAACACTGAAAACATAACCATTATTTCTACTTGGTCCCAACATTTATTAGGTAATTCTATTGGAGTTAGAGTGAAACAGATTTGGATAAAATGTTATGATTTATTGTAACTCTACTAGAAAATGCAGACACTGAGAGCATTCAAACAAGATGAAAAATCACCATATTTTTTAAAGATACCAAAATTCCAGAAAATTCCCAGGCATAGTCTAGAATAAATTAAAGCATAATGACCCCTGGTAAAAGAAGAAATAAGAGCAGAAGAATATGTCAAGTTTCAAAAGAGCTGAAAGTCAGGGAAAGACATTGATTCTAATCCCATTGCATCCAATGGGAAGCACCATGTACGCAATCTGCCATGTCAAACCACAGATTGATTAATTAGCATTGCTTTTTAGATCTTAGGATCTGCATATATATCAACTGTGCTATCTTTTCCTACTTAAAATATTACACAAAGTATTGAGTATCTAGAAATTTAACTCAAATATTAGGAGTTTTTATAGTCTGCTGAATCTCAAACTTCAATAAACCCAAATACTGTGAATTAGTTCAACTAAAAAAGTTAACATCAGGATAAAATTGAGAAATATTAGTGGGTAGTTTCCCATACCACCTTTCCATGTGTCCTTTGAAACCTCTGGCACTTCTCTGAACAGTAATATATAAGGCTGTAATTTCCCCTAAAATGAGTTTTCCACCAAACAAAACAGTAATGGCATTCTTAGCTTTAAGATAAAACCCATAATCCAGGTATAAGACAAAGAGATTTGGGTAGAACATCTTATTAAAAAAACCCATTTCTCCCTCCCCCAGTCCATTTTACTTAAGTAGACATTTCTATTTTTCTCCATCTTAGATACTGACATTTTTTGTTGCAGGAAGAGACAAAGTTAGATATTGAGAAGGGTATCTAAAAGCATTTCTCTACCTTTTCCATATACTTATACCAAGTGATATCCAAAAGTGTGGTGATATTGAACATCTGGATACAACTAGTAATTTAACAGTGATATAACCTGTAATGAACTTCCCATCTGGTACTCTGAGAAGTGTGTGCACTCAGAATTTCCCTCAATGGTATGGCATACGAGCAGGAGAATAGGCATAACTGAGGGGTACGTCAGGGGCAGAGCAGCCTTGCTTCCAGCAGCCCTGGAATATCCTGTGAGACATGACAGAGATAGACAAAAGACCCAAACAGGTCTTACATTCATGCCTAGGGGTAAATTCTGAATTGTCAATTTAAATCTGAAGTGGCTGAGGAAACAAGAGAGTTGCTCATAAGAATATTTACTGCCAACAGGCAAAGGAGAATTCAGAATAGATTCAGAAACTAAGATAAATTATAGAAAACATTTATTTCACATCTGAATACGTGATTTGAAATTGTATACTATAGTTTATTCCCGTTGTATTTTTGATAATTTTGCTTATGTTAAATAAGTTTTCTATTTTTTATCTCTTGTTAATGGTTTATTTACACAAGAAGTATAAAGAAGCAATACTAGTGGGCCAGTTAAGGGAATGACCTAGTCCTCAAAGAAGGCTGGAAATCCTTCTTTCCCTGGTTAGGTATGCATTTGTCTCCATGCATTTCAAAGTTTATCTCCTATTACACATTAAATTATTTAATCAAAGCCTTTACTGAGAAGGAAACTATATAATATGAAGAGTAAATATTACTCTTCTTAGCAACTCTGGAAAACCAGAGATTAAACTGCCTTCTCAGAATAAAAACAAAAGTGATTCTAGGGAGAGTTTAGGAAAATCAATGGAAAAATAGAGTTGTGTTTATAAAATAGTTTATAAATTCTATGGAAGAAAGTAAATTTTTTCTTCCAAGTACATAATCATATTATATTATCCAATCTCCGTGAACTACAAATGGAGCAGGATATACATGGCAAAATTTATCAGTTGAAGATCCTCCACAGTAATTTAATACTGAAAATGAAAGAAAAGATAGTTTTGAATATCTCTTTAAGTTTTTGCTTTTTTAACTGTGTGACAAATAGAACTTTTTGAACTGTCTCAACAACAATAACAGATAAACTGCTTCATTGACTTTCTCTTTTCTTTTCTTTTTTAAATTGAAGTATAGTTGGTTTACAATATTGTATTAATTTCAGGTATACAGCAAAGTGATTCAGTTATATATATTAAAAATATATAAATATATATATATATTAGATTATTTTCCATTATAGCTTATTATAAGATAATGAATATAGTTCCCTTTGTTATACAGTAAATCCTTGTTATTTATCTATTTTATGTATAGTAGCTTGTATCTGTTAATCCCAGCCTCCTAATTGTTCCTTCCTCCTCTCCCTTTCCCCTTTGGTAACCATAAGTTTGTTTTCTATGTCTGTGAGTCCGTTTCTGTTTTATATATAGATTCAATTGTATTATTTTTTTAGATTCCACATATTAACTTATTTTCAAATACAAAAAAAAGAAGGAACATTACTGATATTTCATTGATAACTTCCTTATTTGTATAGATATTGGGAAAGTATGTGATTATTTTGAGTTTACAGATATGATATTTCTTTGATTTACCATATCTTCTTGATCAACAGTGTTATCTTCTCTATCAAGCAACATAATATCAGTGTTCATGTAAATAATAAAATTATAAATTGTTAGAAAAATATTATCTAATTATCAGCTAATTATCAGCCTTTGTTTATAACTTCCCTAGAACTAAACAAATAGTTTCAAGGATGATCTCAAATTTCAGTGCTATTCAAAGTTTTGTGTAAATTCTAGCATTTTAATCATTATGATGAGCCAGTGTAATACAGTATACCAAGTTTTAAAAATAAAAAGATGAATAAAATAGGCAAATATCACCTGCCCACAGTCCATGAAAGGAGTGACTGAATTTTTCTTGATCACTACCATGTCTCCTGTTCTTAGTATTGGCCTGGTACAAATGAGATATTCAATAAAACATTTTGAATTACACAACTAAGACTGCATTTACTCAGTAATGAACTGTGTGTTTTCTTTCATATTTTAATAACTTGAAATCAATCATCATTAATATCCTTGAAGGTATAGAGCTCTTTTAATGATAAACATTGATAACTCTGAGCAGAAAAGAGATTTGACAAACTGAGACCTCAGACTTTTGAAAGTTTGAGCTTTGTTCAACCCTATTTATTTCACTTGTACTATCATTCCTATGTATATATTCCTATATATACACGCATACATGATTAAAACAATATAAAAAATGTGTAAAAGTTATCCTTCAATAACAATAAAACTAAAAATTCTAAATGAAAAACAAGACAAGACTTTACTCTTAAAATGCAGTCTCATAGATTCATTAAGCATCAGTAATAAATAATTGTACTACCTTGTAAAATATAACAGAATACCAAATAGGGATGATGACTGCAACAGAACTAAAACCAGAAAATAAAGATAAACTTAAAACGTGGGAAAAGTGAATAAAAATTTCTGCCAATAACATTAACATTGCAGATAAATTATCAAGTTTTTGCCTGTAAGCCCTAAAAGAATGTCAAACCTCAGAAGGGGAACGTTGAATCATGTCCCTATCTGTTTCTAGCTCTTAGAAAAGAATAATATACCACATATCATCACTCAACTCTGAATATTCCAGAGCCAGTCAGAGCCACAGTTGTACTACCTCTTCTTTTTTCTTTCTGTGCGTACTCAGACACTATGATTTTCATATTCCAAATTACAAGAAGAGCAAGTAACATTTTAAAATGCTTTCTCATGTAAATAAAATATCTGCAGAATAAGAAGTTTGGTATTTATACCATAGGTAGAAGTGAAATGTATGACAACAAAAGCAAGAAAGCCTAGAGGTGATAATTAAATGAATACTACTTCAAGATTCTTACACAGTGCTTGAAATAGACTGTGATAAGCGAAAGGCCTATACTATCACCCAAAAGCAACTACTAAGATAACAAAACATATCTTCTTGATCAACAGTGTTAGCTTTAGCTAATGAGCCAACAAAAAAGTTAAGTTGAATTTTAAAATGTAGTAAATTAACCGAAAAGAAGTCAGAAAAATATGGAAAAAGGGACAAAGAATGGAATTAATAGAAACCAGATAGAAGTATTTAATATTCAAACATAATTATATCAATAATCACATTAAATATACATGATATAACACTACTTTAAACATCAGAGATTATCAGATGAATAAAAAAGCAAAACCCAACTATCTGTTTACATATAAAGAATAATATAGGTTAAAAGTAAAATAATGAAGAAAGATATACTAACACTAATCAAAAGAAAGCTGGAATAGTTATATTAGAAAAAGTAGATTTCAGAACAAAGAATAATGACAGTGATAAGGTAGGTCACTTTATGATGATAAAAAGGTAATTTCATGATGAGAACACAATAATCCAAAATATGTATGCATCTATTAATAGAGCTTCAAAATACACATAGCAAAAACTAGTAGTACTTCAAATAGAAAAATCCACAAATATAGTTGAAGATTTCAATACTATTCTCTGAATAATTGATATGACAAACAGACAAAAATGCAGTGAGGATACAGAAGACTTGAACAACATTCTCAATAATCTCACATAACTGACAGAACAACTTTATGTCTAACAGCCAGAACTATAAAGAAAGTCCATCAAAATGTGAAGAATAAAGGAATTTCTGTATATTTTACCATGGAATATTGCTTAACAATAAAAAGGAATATATTATCTGTACACACAATAACATGTTGAATTCAAAATAATTACTCTGAATGAAAGAAGCCAGATAAAAATAAAGAACAAATACTATATATTTATAAAATTATATAATATGCAATCTAATATGCAAGGACAGAAAGCAGATAAATGATTGCCTGGAGATGAAGGTATGGGGAAGGTCAACAGAGAGAGATTACAAAGAAGCATGAGGAAAGTTTTGAGGGTGATGGATATGTTTATCATTTTGATTGTGTTGATATTTTTATGATGTATACATATATCAAAATTGATCACATATTGTACATTAAATATATACAGTTTATTGTATGTTAGTTATACAATATCAATACATGTACTAAGTTGTTAAATTGTTATTTTAGTTATTATAAGAGGGTTCTCATGTATATTAGTCAATCTTTATACAATATTTCTGAGAATGATGATAATTTTCTGGATCTGATTTTGGAAATGGATGTATTAACTGAAGAACTGTTGACACCAAGAGGCTTTGAAGCTAATATTTTTATTAGGCCATTGTTATGAGCATTAAAGTTATGTAAAATGATGACAGGACTTTTAGTAACACAGAGGAGTATGTCGCCAAAATTCTCAATGAATATGTGATTGAGAAATGAAGAGGGCACCATATGACTGCCACAAAGAGAGAAGGGAATGGTATAGTGAAATTTAATGAATTTTGACTAAAGAAAAATCTGTATGAAATAGTACAAGTAACTATCTGGAAATAGTAACAGGGAATAAACTATTTATAAAATGTTATGCCTTGTGCAGAGTGGGGAAGAATGAGAAACCTCCACTTCAGGGTATTTCAAGTAAAGCAATGTCTTTGTTAGAGATAAGAATACAAAAGTGTATGCTTTGAAGATGTTTGAGAATATAAGAGAATGTCTTTGCTTCTAGCCCCATATTCAGTTATACCTATAAGCAAGTTGTCCTCCCATACCAAGGATTTAAAGTCTCACTCAGGATTCCTGGACTTATCCAATACCCTTTCACTTTAGTTGACAACTTAATCCTGGCTATAGAGCTTCAAAAGCTTACCTCAAACACCCATTCAGTAATTTCTATCATATTTAAGTTTTGATGTAACACATACAACTTATTCTAATTTAACAATCTAAAGTGTTTTTTTTCCCACTTTGATCTCATTGTATATGTTTGATTATTGATAGTCTTCCTATCTCTTATTAGTTCTTTTTCTACAGACTGCAAGACATCCCCTGAAAAATGCCTGTTTGGTCAAATCATCTGTAATAATATCTGCTATCCGAGTTCTTTATAATCTGTCCCATCCACCTGGATACATGCCGAATATGTAAGAAGTCTGCTCTACCAGCTCAGACACTGCCTGGGTGGCCCAGCTGTTCTGTTTCATTCTAAACCATGTTGCTCTGTCAATGTCCCTAGCACTACTATGCCCTTGCCTTTAGGACTCTAGTGACATATTTTTTCATCCTGTCTCAGGATGAAGACACCCACTTCCTCTAAAAAGATTTTAAAAGAGACCATTAAGAAGAAAAATTCTGGAAATAGCTTTGAAAAAATTAAACTATCAGATCATCTTTCTGTTATTGGAACAATATACAAGTTTGAATAATTAATCAATCATATAGGTCAATGAGTAAAAGGAAATGATAAACATTAAGAGTTGGCAAATGATTTTTTAAATGCTTTAAATTAATGCTGATTTCATGTGTATGAAAATCAATGTAATTTCCATGGAAAAGGAAGATCAACCCAACAGAATTAAGGTATGTCAATTTTTTTTTTAATATGTAGCAAAGTCAAAAATAGAGAAAAGATAATTTAATAGCTTGCACCCATACAGTGAATTAGTGGTAAATCAGGAAATAGACCACGGTTTTCTGATTTCTACAATATCTGTGAACAGGATTATAAAGTTCTTATTTAACAGTATAGGTGAGACTATCAACGTACATATTAATTTAACAACATAATTCTTCTAATCATATCTTTTCTGGTTCCCAGACTTTGTCATATCATTGATTTAGGGACCATAGCTAGATTAAAAATAGCTTACATTTTCAGATAAATTTAGAGAAGTGTAAAAGCTCAGACCCCACAGCAGAGCTAATATCCTTAAAAAGAAGAATATTAAGGCAGGTCAGGGGTCAAGAATATCTTGACGAAAAGTTAACTGAAGTATCAATTAAGTGTCTGAGCCTATATTCTATTTCTGCTGTTTTGCTAAATGTCATTTGTGTGTAGGTTGAGTGATGTCTGTTTATTCATTTTAGCGTCACTATAATTCTATGAGGTAATTTTTACATCCTCCATTTTACTGAATAGAAAACTAAGATCTGAGATTTAGACTGAAAGTTAATTTTTAGGAATTCTAATGTGAACCTCTTTTATATCAGAGACCATATTCTTTTCATTACATCCTGCTATACCTAAAGTACCCCTTAAAAAGAAAAGAAAAACACCTCTTCATTGATACTAATCCATTTACTTATAGTATCATTTCTTACCTCAGTTATGCTTAAAATATCTTTAAGCAAAATATGATTACCTTTGAATTTGAGGATGGGTTTCTTGGTCAGTCAGTAAAGTCTACAATTCTATTCAGCTCTTCAGGTTTCTATATGTGACATGATCAAGTTCCTTAACATCTTAGAACCTCAGTTCATGTATCTGAAAAATAGAAATTAAAATAAGTGTGTTACACACATACATATACCTAAGGTCTTCCAGGTAAATGATAACAGTTTCCTTTGCTCAATCTTACCTAAATGTACTTTGCTTAATATATCAATGCCCATATCTTCATAGGTGTTTAGAAATATTATTAATCATAATGTAAGTAATAACTTCACACTCCTGAGAAAGGTACTAAATTAAAGGATTGTAATCTGATGAAAAGAATCTCCTCACCAGATGGCTGTTCTCTCAGGGAGCAAAGACCTGTCTACAAAATTAGCAAGGCTGACAATTTCTCTTTTCTTTGACCTCAGTTAATATACTCTCATTCCAACCTACTTTAAAAGATAAAAAGCTTCCCAAATATTTCCCTTCTATTACTCTTCAATCCACAGAGTCTATTCACACTAAATTAGATTCTTTCATCTAATGGTAAGAATAAATCAGCTTATTTGCTCATCCCAGCTTTATTGCTACAATTTCAATAGACTTAATCTCTTGAAATATACAAAACTCAATACACACTTCTCCTCCTGATTGCCATCTCCTGTGCATTAGACAGAGATACCTTGAAACTTCTACTTATTGGCCAGAATCTTAGAAATGGATTTTCTAATATGTTAATACTTTTCACTTTAACAAAGCTCATTTTTTCAGCCTATAATTACATACAGAATTTTAATGAAAGTTCCCTTGGTACCAACATGTATTACATAAAAACATTTCCATAAATTCACAAGTAAATATTTTGGGGGAATTTTTTCAATGTTCTTCCGTAAAATGATAATTTTTTTAAATACAGAAAAATATAAAAAATAACCAAAAAGATATTTATTCATTATTTATAATTTTTACTTGTTATCTACTATTTATACTTGTTATCTACTATTTTCTTTATCCCTGTAAAATAAACTATTCAGTTAAATTTAAAGTTTGCTTTGGGGGAATTTCCTGTTGGTGCAGTGGTTAGGACTCTGTGCTTCCACTGCAGGGGGCAAGGGTTCAATCCCTGGTTGGGGAACTAAGATCCTGCATGCCATGTGGCACAGACAAAAAATAAATAAATTAATTAATTAATTAAAAAAAATAAAGTTTGCTTTGGCACTCATCCCAGCACCATTCCCAAATTCATCTACATAAGTCAGGGTAATATTTATTTTACGTATATAAATATTGTAATTAACTATTTTTAAAATGTACATAAATAATGTTTCTTCATGAATCATTCAGCAACTGCTTTTCAGTAAACTTTGTAAGATATTTACATGTTGACATATATAATTTTAAGCCATGTTTTATCCTCAATGTGGTATTGCATTATATGAACAAATATAAATATGAATGAAACAAATATGAAAATAACATTTCAGTTAACCATTCTCTGAGGGATGGCCACTAATTTCCTAAAATGTATTTAAGGAAATTACTAATGCAAATGGTCAGTAATTTCTGTTTAATTTTTAACTTAGTAAAATTTGGGGTTTCTTGGCTGTTAAGCAAGTACTATAAATATCAATAGCCAATATCTAAGTCCTCTCATGTACTTGAATCTGGAATATTTTACTGAGATCTACTTATATATAAAATATCTGAAAATGGGCTTCCCTGGTGGCGCAGTGGTTGAGGGTCCGCCTGCCGATGCAGGGGACACGGGTTCGTGCCCCGGTCCGGGAGGATCCCACATGCCACGGAGCGGCTGGGCCCATGAGCCATGGCTGCTGGGCCTTCACGTCCGGAGCCTGTGCTCCGCAATGGGAGAGGCCACAGTGGTGAGAGACCCACGTACCGCAAAAAAAAAAAAAAAAAAAAAAAAAATCTGAAAATATTTTTACACTCAGTTATTTTACTAGATATTTCTTGAGACATACATAAAGAGGAAAGAAGTACTTCAAAATCTGGCAAAATTCCATTAAAGTTCATATATAATGAATCAAAATGACAATACAATTATGTTGAAAGCAATAACAACAAAAAGCAAACAATGACTGTACTCAATATATATGCTCCAGATCCAATGAAGATCACATTGCAAAGAGTAGCTGGCACTTCTTTTTGAATTGTATTGTTCTGGCTCATTCATTCTTCCCAAATAAGACCATAATATATACCTTGGAAAATTTTTGATACATGTGGCCAGATTAGTGCATTGCCTACTCAGTGGACTTTCAGAAGGTTCCTTATATCTATGCTATGACCAGTTTTTCTCCCCATATTTCTGCTGTATTTGTATTGCATAGTTGAATTACTAATATTTGTAGAGTGATCAGTATTTCAAATTGGTTGAGGATAAAAGTACCAAATAATTGAAGGTATGTTAAATAATTATTCTTTTGTTACTATGATAACAGTGTGTATAAAAGATTTTTTTTAAATTGAAGGTACTTATGAATGTTACCAAAATATTAAGTTGCAATGGAAACACTGTGTTTCAAATCTGTGTTATATTTTTCTTTCTGGATACACAAGAAGATAATTTCCAGCCTCACTTATACTAAGATTAAAGTCATGTGTCTGGGTTCTGGCCAATGTGACTGGAGGAAGTGAAACATATTATTCTCAAGCTTCATAACAAAACCCTATGCAAAACTGTCTTTATTGTTTTTAATGCAAGTGTCACAAGATAAAACCTGGATAACTGAGTCAA
Source organism: Orcinus orca (assembly GCF_937001465.1). Taxonomy (NCBI): domain Eukaryota; kingdom Metazoa; phylum Chordata; class Mammalia; order Artiodactyla; family Delphinidae; genus Orcinus; species Orcinus orca. The sequence continues at coordinate 113,249,331 of NC_064563.1, forward strand.
CACTTAAACAGCATCTTGACCCATATCTGATTTTTTTTTGGGGGGGGTACACAGGCATCTCACTGTTGTGGCCTCTCCCGTTGTGGAGCACAGGCTCCGGACACACAGGCTCAGTGGCCATGGCTCACGGGCCCAGCCACTCCGTGGCATGTGGGATCCTCCCAGACCGGGGCACGAACCCACGTCCCCTGCATCGGCAGGCGGACTCTCAACCACTGCGCCACCAGGGAAGCCCTATGTCTGATTTTGATGTGACGGAGAAATGAACTTTATGTTCATCTATGGAAATAATATATTATTTATTTATTACCACAATAACAGAATCACCTAGGTTATTCTAATATAAATTTGCAGTTGATTAGCCCTTATTGTTAAATGCCTAAATTGAAATTTGTTTAATTGTGTGAGGCAGGGAAAAATAAAACTTAGCTATAAATATCAAATTTTAACTCAATTATGTATGACAAACTTTACCTAAGAATTTGCATTTAAAGTTATCATTAAAATTATTTACTAGTAGTAAAAATATGTTTTTAGAATTGGAGTAACTAAATTTCAAATATTTTCTTGTAAAATGAAAAATCACATTTGTAAAGTTGAGCAATTATATTTGTATTTATCCTTGCAATGAACAGGATAACTGTTCAATGGAAGTAGAAACTCCTAATGCAGTGTTTAAGAGCATGGTGTCTGGAATGAGACAGACTGGCTTTCTCTATTCACTCAGCAACTTCCTAAATGTGTACTTTGGGGAGAATTATTTACAATCCGTAAGGTTTAGCTACTTTTTTAAATCATTATTTCATTAATTTCTGTCTAGTTCATTATAATGATGACTCTAATGGGGCAGAGACCAAGTCAGGTTTTGTTCCCTGTTGTATTACTACCCCTAATACAGGGTCTGGACCAAAAAATCACACATCAAATTCTTCAAATACATTATAAGGTTTGGTAAAAATGAGAGACTGAAATATCTTCAACAGCTAGCCTGGTATATGGTATTAAATTAGAACCACAAGGTATTTAAATAATGAACTATAGATAAGTTATAACTCTGGTTAAAACAAATGTTGCAAATAGAGAATCACACATATACACATGGTAATATGTATAGTTACTGCTCTTTTAAACCAAAATTGCTTGCATGATTGTATGTTCTATGATGGTCCAACTTGAATTTTTAAGAGCTTCTTCAGAATTTCCATTTTTGTGATATTACAGTCTCAAAAATTTATTATTAAAATACATCAGGCAGTTAATCCAATCAATCATAAATATATCTATCACCAATATTAAACTAACACAAGTCTTTAGTTTGGAAGGATCTAGACCAGATTACCACTGTGTAAAATGACCAATGATAGAACATGAGTATTTTTGCCCATATTTGTTATTGATCTTATGTCTTATAACATCCCATCTCACTATGCAATGCTCTTCATGAAGAAAAATGCTGTCAGTGAAGAGCTTATAGTAGTTATTAGTGTATTTCTCACATCTAGCTGACCTCTTTTGTGTTTGGCACAAAATTTTATATGAAAATTACAACTATGCTGTATCTCATTGCTAGGTAGAGTTGGCCTATGATACTCCAATCTTGCTGACCTTGCCTCCAGCTGCTGCTTCCCATATCACATTAGCTCATGTTCACAATGAAAAAACAAAACGTGCACCTCCCACTTGTCCAATAGGCTTCACCACTTTTAACCTATTTTGTAGTTTTCTTAAGCATTTAAGCAAACAGCCTCATTAATTTTGGCAAGTAACATTAACACAGAAAACTCTCAATGCCAGTAGTCTTTAAATCTAAATACTAACAGGCTTAAATTTATCACAAAGTAGTAGAATTATTTTATTCCATTGAGATAAACAGCAAAAGCTATATCTTCTTCTCTAAAATAACCCTAAAAATAAGATATAACAAAATTAATTTGTGATTGGTCCATTAGTTCTACTCTTAAAAATAGTTGAAAAAGAGATATGGAAATAATTAAGAAATGATACATGAATTAAACTTCATCAGTTTGAACCAACCTTTAATTTTATTCACAAGCTTCGTGGAACTTGATTCCTTTGGTGTTCAACATGACACGGGCACTCTATACTAAAGATAGGGAAGAACTTTCACTACCCACTTATTATTTTTACAGTCCAATATTTCTGTCAAGTGCCTAACTTCCATAGTGAGAGGCACTGTAGAGAAATATAGATCAGTGCCATAGACAGGAATATGACCCAAGAATACCAACCAGAAATGCTCTGTTTTGTTTTTTATAATTTTTACCTGGGTAAAGCCCCCCTTCTACCTATAAAATATTATTTGATTTATTTAAAAGACAAATTCTTGCTTATTACTAGGTGAAATTCATAACTTTTATGCATGATGGAAATGGAACCTGTGAAAGATAGTTGAAGAGATTTGGAATTTGACAAATGATACTGTTAGGTTTATATTTTTGTCACCATTTCTAATCACAATAAAGAAGCCATAAAGCAAGCTAAAAAATATCAAATAAAGAAAGATGCCTATCAAGCTTGAAAATATTTCCTTCTGCCACACAGCAAAAAAAGGAAAAGAAAAAAATATTAGCTTAGCAAATTAAATATAGAAATAAATTACAATGAGGATTCATGGTGAAAGAGTTAGCAGTATATTATGTGAAGTTATAAAATAAAAAATGTGACTCTATGACTAATATTTTGTTTTCCTTTTGCTTCCAGTCAAATGAAGGAATAATGCTAATTCTGGAGATCATGAGGGAAGATGATTATTTCTAAGTTCTCATCCTATTTGACAAAATTTTAGCAGAGTTGATAATGCATTTTTATTGAAACTCTTAATTCTTGGTTCTCAGAACAATAGTTTCTCTTGGTTATCACCAACTTGAGTGCTTAGGACACTCCTAGGTCTACTTTAATTGTTCTTCCACATCTCACGACCACTGAATTTTGGATAAGTGTAAGGGCTTATTCCAGTGTACCCTTTATGCACACTCACTTCTATGATGATCTTAATGAATACTGGGGTTCTAAACGTGTTCTATAAAACTGTTTTTGTCAAAATGCAGATCTCCTTACATGAGTGGATTGCAAAACTAATTTAATAAATTAAAATAAGCAAGATTTAATGAAATTTAAAAAAAATCAGAAAAATAGACAAATTGAATTTCATCAAAATTAAAACCATACCTCAAAGGAAAAGTAGCTGACAAAATAGGAGAAAATATTTGAAAATCATATATCTGATAAAGAACTAATGTCCAGAATATATAAAGAACCTTCAAAAGAAAAACAAGAAAAAGAAAAACAAGCCAATTAAAAATAGGCAGTGAGATGTCAGCAACAGGAGGCATGAGTTTCTTTTTATCTCCCCTTGAATTTACACTAATTGGACATCCATAACTGAAGAAAAGCATCTCTGCATAGCATACCAGGACACTAGAGATATCCATCCATCTGTGTACCTGAAAGTGGGTAGATTAGAACCCAGAGGAGGCAGTTGAGTGAGAGAAGTGGTAGCAGAAGCAGCCTCAGCAGAGAAGGTGGTGGCAGGTCTGGCACCTGTCCAAAATGACCTTTCTGACAGAGGAGGTGGTGAGTGAAAGAGGAAGTGGGGGTCTGCCTGGCCACATGTGCTGCAGCTGGAGGGACCCATTGCTCTCCCTGAGGAAAAAAAACACAGTGACTGGGAGGAAGAAAAGGAAAGAGAGTTAGGCAGACCAAGAAAAGTAAAGGAAAGTATGTTCTGCTGTTTGGCCTTAGATTCTGGCAAGAGGACCACCCATAGAACTCTGGATTCCCCCCAACTTGAGGATATGCTTACTAGGTCATTGGCACTCCCAAAGCTCCAAGTGTTAAGTACACACTTAGCCCCTCTATACCACTACACCCCCTTTATTTCCCCTCCACCAGCATTTTTTTTTTTTTTTTTGCAGTATGCGGGCCTCCCACTGCCGCAGCCTCTACTGCCGCTGAGCACAGGCTCCGGACGTGCAGGCTCAGCGGCCACGGCCTCTGGGCCCAGCCGCTCCACGGTATTTGGGATCCCCCCAGACCGGGGCACAAACCTGCGCCCCCCGCATCGGCAGGCTGACCCCCCAACCACTGCGCCACCAGGGAAACACCAGCTTTTTCTTTTTTATGCACATACTTCAACGTTAACATCAAGTCAGCTCCAGCAAGAGAAACTAAAAACTTGGGCATATTACCACTTTCTGTAAAGGCTCTAATTACTAAACTGTTGAACTGCTGGAACCAAAGTAAAGAAAGTCTTGCCTAAATAAGAAAAGATTTTGTTATTTCAAATGTGGCAGCAGAGACACTTTTTATCAAACACCATGAAAAAATCATGGTAATAGAATATCAAAAAAAGAAAATAACAATTTTCCAGCAACCAAACCCAAAGACTCTGAATACTGTGATATGACAACGAATTAAAAATAGCTGTTATATGGGGCTTCCCTGGTGGTGCAGTGATTGAGAGTCTGCCTCCCGATGCAGGGGACACGGGTTCACGTCCCGGTCTGGGAAGATCCCACATGCCGCGGAGTGGCTAGGCCCGTGAGCCATAGCCACTGAGCCTGCACGTCCGGAGTCTGTGCTCCACAATGGGAGAGGCCACAACAGTGAGAGCCTTGCGTGCGGCAAAAAAAAAAAAAAAAAAAAAATAGCTGTTATAAAGAAAGTCAGCAAGCAGCTCAGAAATGCAAAATAATTATTTCATGAATAAAACCAGCAAACGGAATGCTTACAATGCCAAAATTATTAAAAAAAAAAAAGAACCAAGCAGAAATTGTGGAGCCGAATAACTCATATAAATAAATGAGAAGACTGTATTCAAATGCATTAGAAGTAGAGCAGATCAGATGGAAGAGAGAATAACCAAGCTCAAGGATAGGATTATAAAAATGATTCAGTTTTAAGAGGATAGACAGCTAAGATTTTAAAAAGCTAAGAAACCCTACAAGATCTATCTGACTCCATTAGGAAAGCCAACATAAAATAATGGATTTAGTAGAAAAAGAAGAGGAGGCTAAGAAAAGAGAGAACATATTTAAAGAAATAATAGGTGAGAACTCTCCAAACATGAAGAAGGAACTTGACATATAAGTGCACAAAGCAATAGAACACATTATCTCAATGTAAAAGACCTTCTCCAAGACATATTATATTTTTAAAAATACTTTCAAAAATCAATAATAAATAAAATATTTTAAGGACAACCATGGAGGAAAGGACAGTAATTTACAAAGGAACCCCCCCCCCCTCCCCTTAAGCTATCAGCAGATTTCTCAACAGAAACTCTACAGGCCAGGAGAAAAACTGCCAGCCAAGAATACTCTATCAGTCAAAGTTATCCTTCAGATATAAAGGAGAAATAAAGGCTTTCTCAGACTAACAAAAACTGAGGGAGTTCACCAACACTGGACCTGCCTTACAAGAAATGTTGAAAGGAGTTTTTCAAGCTGAAACAAAACGATGAAATTACACAAAACTCTGGTTAAAGTGATAGTCAGAATTTTTAAAATGTAACTCTTTTTTAGAATAGCATATTAAACTCTTAATTATAGCATAAATTTTAAAGGAAAAAAACATTAAAAATAAGTATAGTTACTACAAATTGACAATAAAACCACAGCATGAAGAGAAAACTGGTGACATCAAAAACATAAAAGGGGAAGAATAAAAGGATGGAACCTTTATAGACAAGTAAAGATAAATTGCTATCAGAAGGAAAAGAGCTATTTTACCCATGAGTTGCTTTATATAAACCTCATGATAACCTCAAAGAAAAATTCTAGAGGGGAGACAAAACCACAAAACAAAACAACAACAAAAAACAAAACAAAAAGGAAGACTGACCAAATTATCATGGAAAACCACCAACTTACAAAGGTAGACACAAACAGAAGGAAAAAGAAACAATGGAGAGACAAAATAATCATAAGGCAAAAGATAAAATGGCAGTAGTAAATTCTTACATAACAATAATCACCCTAAAAGTAAATGGTTTGAACTCACCAATCAAAAGGCACAGAGTAACTAGATGGATAAAAACAAGACCCAAGTATATGCTGCCTACAAGAGACTCATTTAAGCTCTAAGGACACACACAGGCACAAAGTGAAAGCATAGAAGATAAAATTCCAAGCAAACAGAAACCAAAAGAAGTCAGGTGTAGTCTTATATCAGACCAAATAGCCTTCAAGCCAAAAATATAACAAAAGACAAAGAAGGACATTATATACTGATAAAGGGGTCACTACATCAAGAAGATATAGCAATTGTAAATATATATGCTCCCAAAACTTGAGCATTGAAATATATTACTCAAACAATAAAAGATCATAAAAGAGAAATAGACACCAATACAATAATTATAGGAGACTTCAGTATCCCACTGTCAGCAATAGATAGTTTGACCAGACAGAAAATCAACGAGGCAAAGTTGGACTGAACCGCACTTTAGAAGAAATAGACTTAATAGACATACACAGAGCATTCCACCCAATAGCAGCATAATAGACATCCTTCTCAAGTGTACATGGAAAATTCTCCAGGATACACCATACGACAGGCAACAAAACAAAGCTTAGCAAATTTAAGAAGACTGTAATCATACCAACTATCTTCTCTGACCACAGTGGTGTGAAACTAGAAATCAACAACAAGAATAAAGTGAGATCTGCAAATATTTGGAAAATGAACAACACACTTCTATACAACCATTCAGTCAAAAAAATCCAAAAAATGTTTTAAAATATCAAGACAATGAAATGAAATGAAAATAGAAATACAGCATATCAAACATCATGGGATGCAGCAAATGCAGTTCTGAGAGGAGAGTTTATAGCAATAATCTGATATATTAAGAAATTAGAAGGATATCAAATAAACAATCTAACTTTACACCTCAAGTATCTAGATAAAGGAGAAAATATTAAGTGCAAATTAACAAAGGATGGAAATGATAAAGTTCAGAGAAACAGTAAAATAGATAACAGAAAAACAATAGAAAAAATCAACAAAATTTAAAACGGTTTCTTTGAAAAGATAAACAAAATTTGCCAATCTTTAACTAGACTAATTAAGAAAAAGAGAGAGATGATTCAAATAAAATTGGAAATGAAAGAGGAGGTAGTACAACCAATACCACAGAAAGACATAGGATCATATAGACTATGGACAATTATATGTCAATAAATTACATAACCTAGGATGAATGTATACATTTTTAGAAACACACAACCTACCAAGACTGAATCAGGAATAAATAGAAAATTTGAACAGACCAATAATGAGTAAAAAGATTGAACCCGTAATCAAAAATCTTCCAACACAGAAAACTCCAGAACTGAATGGCTTCACTGGAAAATTCTACCAAACATTTAAAGAAGAATTAAGACCAATCCTCCCCAAACTCTTACAAAGTATTGATAAGGGAACACTTTCAAACTCATTTCTCAAAGCTAAGATTACTTTGATACAAAAACCAGATAAAGATGCCACACTTAAAGAAACTATAGACAAATATCCCTGATAAGTATAGATGTGAAAATTCTCAACAAAATATTTGTGCACCAAATCCAAGAACACATTAAAATATTACAGACCACAACAAAGGTGGATTTATCCCTGAGATACAAGGATGGTTTATGTACATGTATAGCTGATTCACTTTGTTATAAAGCAGAAACTAACACCATTGTAAAGAAATTATACTCCAATAATGATGTAAAGTAAATAAATAAATAAAAATAAAACCTCACAACATTGGGAAAAAATAAGTGTAATATATCACATCAATAAAATTAAAAACAAAAATTACATGATCATTTTAGTAAATGCAGAAAAAAAACATTTGACAAAATACAACATCCTTTCATAATAAAAACACTTTAACAGACTGGGTATAGAAGGAACATACCTCAACATAATAATGGCCATATATAACAAATCTACAGCTAATATTATACTAAATGGATAAAAATAGAAACGGTTTCATGTAAGATCAGAAACAAGAAAACCATGGCCACTCTCATGACTCATTCAATAGAGTACTGACTAGTGGTAGCTAGGGCAATTAGGTAAGATAAAGAAATAAAAGGCATCCAAATCAGAAACGATGATGTAAAATTATCACTATTTCCTGATAATATGATCTTATACATAGAAAATCCCAGAGTCAGTCAAAAATAATCAACATTTTCAGTAAAGTGGCAGGATATAAAATCAAGATACATAAATCAATTGCATTCCTTTACACTAATGATGAAGCAATTGAGAAAGAAATAAGAGAACTATCCCATTCACAATAGCATCAAGAAAATATATAATACTTAGGAATAAATTTAACCAAGGAAGTGAAGATTTGTGCAATGAAAACTACAAGCCTTTGCTGAAAGAAATTGAAGACATAAACAAATGGAAAGGCATCCTATGTTCTTAGATTATAATAATTATTGTTGTTAAAATGGCCATACTACCTAAAGCCATCTACAGGTTCAATGTAACACCCATCAAAATACCAAAAGCATTCTTCACAGAAATAGAAGAAATAATCTTAAAATTTGTGTGGAACCACAAAAGACCCTGAATAGCCAAAGCAATCCTGAGAAGAAAGAATAAATTCAGAAGTATTATGCTTCACGATTTCAAACTATATTAAAAAGCCACAGTAATCAAAATAGTATGGTACTGGAAAAAATAGACATATTGACTAATAGAACGGAATAGATATCCCAGGATTAAATCCCAGCATATACAGTCAACAATACTTGACAAGAGAGCCAAGAATACCCATGCAGTGAGAGGACAGTCTCTTCAACAAATGGTGCTGGGAAAATTGGTGAAATACAAGCAGAAGAATGAAATTGGATCCCTATCCCAAATCACTCACAAAAATTAACTCAAAATGAATCAAATACTTAAATATAAAACCTGATACCATAAAATCTCTAGAGAAAAACTTAAGGAAGAAGTTCTTTGACATTGGTTGTGGTAATGATTTTTGAACATGGTGCCAAAAGGACAGTGAAAGCAAAAATCAACAAATAAAACTATGTTAAACTCAAATTTTCTGCACAGCAAAATAAATAATTAACAAAATAAAAAGACAACCTACAGAATGGGAGAACATTTTTGCAAACCATGTATAGGATAAGAAGTTAATATTCAAAATATATAAAGAACTCAGTCAACTTAGTAACAACAACAAAAGAAATAATCCAGTTAAAAAAATAGAAGAAGTGGGGCTTCCCTGGTGGTGCAGTGGTTGAGAGTCCGCCTGCCGATGCAGGGGACATGGGTTCATGCCCTGGTCTGGGAAGATCCCACATACCGTGGAGCGGCTGGGCCTGTGAGCCATGGCCGCTGAGCCTGTGTGTCTGGAGCCTGTGCTCTGCAACAGGAGAGGCCACAACAGTGAGAGGCCCATGTACCAAAAAAAAAAAAAAAGAAGAAGAAGAAGAAGTAAATAGGTATTTTTCCAAAGAGGATATCAAAATGGCCAATAGACACATGAAAAGATGCTTAACATCATTAACCATCAGGGAAATGCAAATCAAAACCACAGTAAGATGTTATTTCACAACAGTTAGAATGGCTATTTCAAGAAGACAACAGGCACTGGAAAAATGTAGTATAAAGGGAACACTTATACATTGTAGGTGAGAATGTAAATTGGTCAATCATTCTAGTAAACAATATGGAGCTTTCACAAAAAATTACAAATCATTCTACCATATGATCTCGAGTTTTCATTTCTGGGTATATACACAAAGGAAATTAAAACAGGATTTGGGTGAGATATATGCACCCCCACGTTTATTGCATGATTACTCACAATTGCCAAGATATGGAAACAACCCACATATTCATCAACATATGAATGGATAAAAAAGATGTGGTACATATTCACAATAAATATTATTCAGTTATGAGAAAGGAGACTGTCCTTCCATTTGTGACAGCATGGATTGACCTTGAGCACCTTATGTTAAGCAAGGTAAGTCAGACAGAGAAAGACAAATACTGTATTATATCAGTCATATGTGGAATCTAAAAAAGTTAAACTTGGGAAAAACAGAGAGTAAAATTGTGGTCACCAGGAGATGGAAGGGAGTGGATAAGGGTGATGGTGTTTAGGATACGAACTTGTAACTAGCAGTAAATAAGCCATAGAGATCTAAGGCACAATGCAATGAATGTAGATAATGATACTGTACTATAATTATGTAATGTGATAAATCACTACTTTGGCAATAATATTACTATATATATATATATAAATGTATCGAACATGTTGTATATCTTAAACTTACATAATGTCAAATATTGTTTATTTTATTAAAAGTGGTCAAATAGGGCTTCCCTGGTGGCGCAGTGGTTGAGTCTGCCTGCTGATGCAGGGGACACGGGTTCATGCCCCGGTCCAGGAAGATCCCACGTGCCGCGGAGCGGCTGGGCCCATGGGCCATGGCCACTGAACCTGTGCATCCAGAGCCTGTGTTCCACGAAGGGAGAGGCCACAACAGTGAGTGGCCCACGTACCTCACACACACAAAAAAAAGGTCAAATAAATTGAAAACATATTTATATATATGTAAATACATGTATATGGTCTTTTTCTTTTCTTTTTTTTTTTTTTTTTTTGCGGTATGTGGGCCTCTCACCGTTGCGGCCTCTCCCACCACGGAGCACAGGCTCCGGACGCGCAGGCTCAGGGGCCATGGCTCACGGGCCCAGCTGCTCTGCGGCATGCGGGATCCTCCCGGACCGGGGCACAAACCCGCGCCCCCTGCATCGGCAGGTGGACCCTCAACCACTGCACCACCAGGGAAGCCCCATGCATATGGTCTTTAATAAATATATATATTATACATGTTAATATAATTATGTTATATATATGTACATGGACAAATAGGACAAAAAGTTGCTTAACATATGTGTCATTAGACAAATGCAAGTTAAAACCAGAATGAGATACCACTTCACACCCACTAGAATGGCTTTATTCAAAAAGACAGAATATAGAAACTGTTAGAAAACATGTGGGAATTGGAACCCTCAGATATTGCTGGTAGGAATGTAAAATGATTCAATTGCTTTGGAAAACAGTTGAGCAGTTCCTCAAAAAGATAAACATGAAGTACCATATGGCCCAGCAATTCTATTTCTAGGTACATACCCAGGAGAACTGAAAATATAAGTCGATGCAAAAACTTGTACACAAATATTTATAATGGCATTATTCATAATGGCCAAAATGTAAAGATTGATAAATACATATTTATATATAATATATTATTACAACAGAATATATATTTCAGCTATAAAAAGGAAAAAATACCTACTGGAACATGGACAAATCTTGAAAACACTGTACTAAATGAAAGAATCCAAACACAAAATACTATATATTATATGATTACATTAATATGAATTGTTCAGAACAGGTAAGTCCATAGGGGCAGATAGTACATTAATAGTGAAAAAAGGCTGGGGAAGGGAGGTTGAAATGGACAGTGATTGTTAGTGGGTATTGGGTCTCTTTAATTGGCTGAGAAAAATGTTCTGGAATTACATAACAGTGATGGTGGTGCAACTTTGTGAAAATAATAAAAATCATTGAATCATTGATTTATTATCAAGGTGATTTTTATAGTATACAAATAATATCCCAATTAAAAATTAAATAAAATAACTATCAAATTCATCTACTTGTCATCCACTGGATTAATAGGCAAATCAAATTTGAAACTGTTTTTTGTCTGCAAAAATAAATATATAAATAACAAAACTAATAACAATGTTAACAATGTTAATACTCCTTCCAGTTTTAATAAATAAGTCTATTTGCCAGTTGTTCAAGTTGAAATCTTGAACTATTACTTGCTTCTATCCCTATCATATCCTAATAGTAAGTTCCAGAAATTTTAACTTTTGAAAATATCCATTTAAAAAAATTGAGATATAATCCACATACCATAAAGTTCATTTTTTTTCAAGTTATAAAATTTAGTGGTTTTTAGTATATTCAAAAGTTGTACAACCATCATCACTATCTAATTATAGAACATTTCCAACAGCAAAATAAACAAAAACAAAATGAAAAAACTCAGTACCAGAGAGGACTTGCTTGTCTTGTTCCTGACTTAGAGGAAAAGCTTCAGTCTTGCTCCATTACGTATACCTTAGTTTGTGAGTTTTTCTTGGATGCACTTTTTCAGGTTGAAGAATTTTCATTTTATTTCTAGTATGTTGGGTGTTTTTAATCAAGAAATAGTGCTGTGTTTTATCAAATATTTTTGCATCTATTGAGATGATCATGTGTTTTTCCCCCTAAATACCCATATTCTAACTACTATTAACTATGACTCAGCAACTTCACAATTACTACCTGGATCAAACTATTATCATCTCCATGTTGTCTATGACAATATCCCACTAAATGAACTTCCTTCTGTTCTCTTGCTCCACTATTATGTATTCCTCAAGCTACATCCAATGCTCTTCTAAAACATAAATCACATGCCACTCTTTTCCTTTCATTTTCCAATGGCTTCTGTTTCCCAAGGAGTTAAAATCTAAATCCCTTACCATAACTGAAAGACCTTCTATATCTTGCCTCTTTCATCCTCATACCTCACATCCTAAAAATCTTCATCTCTTAAACACTGTTTTACAAATATATGTGTTGCTTTATTATTCAGGAGTCATTTATTGGACATATAATAAATGCCAAACATCCATGAGAACTATTATGAAAGATACAAAGAAGTCCCAGACTCTAAGCTTAAAGTATCTTAGATTTTCAAAGTAAAGAACTAGATACAAAAATAACTGTAGTTAAAAATAAAAATCAATATGCTACAAAAACAAGGCAAATATTTATTTTAAATACTCTAGGAGTTCAATATAGTGAGAGATTTCCCTAATGGGTAAAATCAAGAAAATGTTATAGGTAATATGGAATTTTCAGTTGGCATGGAAGAACAGGTTGTATGAAAAAAAAAAATAGCACATCTCAAATGTATGGAAAATAAGAAATTGATTTTCTTTTTCCTTAACTCTTTATGTTCCCCAGATATTCTTAGGGATATAAGAGATATCCTTTGCATAATTTTAAGTAGTGTTTCAAATAACAAGATTAAGTAAGAATATCACTCAGAAAATATACTTGCATAAAATTATTTAATATATATTGTTATACAAACAAATCAAATGTCACTGGTGATGTCATTAATTGACCACTCTCTATGTGGCATATGCAATAAGAAAAGAATTTTAGTGCAATAATGAAATGAATTTATACTGTATTTTCAGGACAATATTTAGAAAATGTTCATATTTTGGTTTAATACATTATAATGGGCAGAGTTGTAATGGCAGCATAAATGAAAGGGAACATTCATTTATGTGTAATTTCTACACTGTAATTTTGGCTAACATGAATGTTACTTGAGATGAATTGAAATGTGGATTGAAATTTATTAACTGATCTCATGAATGTAAATGATTATGAGGAAGAATAAGATGTCTTGAATAAGACAATTGGAGAAAATTAGCCAAGTAAGAATTGTGTGGTTTAAACAAAGTACCTAAGGTTGACAAAAATGGTCATTCTCAAGATTATGTATAGTTATGGAGGAATTACCAGGACAATCAAAATGGATTTTAGATAATTATTTGTACCAATGTTTTGCTTATTTGCACATGAATAGGTCTTTTTGTAGACTTGCCTTGGCAAAACAAAGTTGATTCTTACAAATAAAAATGAGGGTATGGGGCCAGTCCAGGTCACAGAGTTTATAGAATGCAGATGGGCATTGCCATGTTGATGAACAATGAAGGGTTGACTATATGAGTATCACTGCAATGATCTCTTCTAGAGCCATCTGGCATTGTTTTTCAGATATACCTCTGAGGACTCATCAGAACCTCAAAGCAGTAACTCTGCTAATCACTATCACAACTACTGTAATAGAACCTGCTATTATTTCTACACCAATAGTCTTAAGAAAGTTGCCTTTTAAAAATTATATATACACACATTATACATCACATCCTTAGAGCAATAGAAATTGTATTAGAAAATTTTATTTTTGAGGATAACTGAGCTATTCCTTGAAGAAAAATACAGTCTAACTGCTAAAACTGAAATCCCACAAAATACAAGTAATGCTATGATAATTTTTTTGAATAGCTGGATAAAAAAGACTTTAAGTTAAATCATGCAAACAAAATAAAGTTGAAAACATTACAAATATATAACTACCCTCTCTGTAAAGCAACATTATATAATCTTATAGGTATAATATTAAATTGTAATCACAGATTTTTAAAGCTTATATTTCAAAATGAGTTGGTAAGATTTTTAGGTATAATCAGTTTTGAGGTATTCAACCATACTTCTGAGAGACACTAAATTTACTGGCTATCAAAATAAAATGCAAAGAAACAAGGAAACCAACATATCATTGCCTAATTTTAACCTTGAATAGTCATTTTTTCCCCTGGCAGTTACATGACATATTTCCAACTCTTTAAAGGGTAGATAATAATGAGAATAAGTTACTTAAATTAGATAATGAGACAATTCTGGGATTACCTAGTTCAAAATTTCTGCAGGAAAAAAATCAACTTCATTGAACTTTATACATAAATGGAAGAGAGTTTAAGCACAAAAAGAACTAGAAAATGACAACTCCTAAATTAAGACCTTAGAAGCTGTTTCAAGAAAGTGTGAAAAGAAAATAACTTAGACTCTAAGACGATGTCAATAGCATCTGGAATAAAATATTTGTTTTTTGTTTTTGTATTTTTTAACATCTTGATTGTAGTATAATTTCTTTACATTGTTGTGTTAGTTTCTGCTGTATAACAAAGTGAATCAGCTATAAGTATACATATATCCCCATATCTGCTCCCTCTTGCGTCTCCCTCCTACCCTCCTTATCCCATGCCTCTCGGTGGACACAAAGCACTGAGTTGGTCTCCCCGTGCTATGCGATTGCTTCCCACTAGCTAGCTATTTTACATTTGGTAGTGTATATATGTCAATGCAATGCTCTCACGTTGTCCCAGCTTACCCTTCCCCCTCCCCGTGTCCTCAAGTCCATTCTCTACTTCTGCATATTTATTCCTGTCCTGCTCCTAGGTTATTCAAAACCATTTTTTTCTTTTTTAGATTCCATATATATGTGTTATATGTGTTATATATGTGTCTTTAATCCATTTTGAGCTTATTTTTGTGTATGGTGTTAGGGAGTGTTCTAATTTCATCCTTTAACATGTAGCTGGCCAGTTTTCCCAGCACCACTTATTGAAGAGGCTGTCTTTTCTCTATTGAATACTCTTGCCTCCTTTATCAAAGACAAGGTGACCATATGTGCATGGGTTTATCTTTGGGCTATCTATCTTGTTCCATTGATCTATATTTCTGTTTTTATGCCACTACCATACTGTCTTGATTACTGTAGCTTTATAGTATAGACTGAAGTCCGGGAGCCTGATTCCTCCACCTCTGTTTTCCTTTCTCAAGACTGTTTGGCTATTCGGGTTCTTTTTTGTTTCCATACAAATTGTAAAATTTTCTTTTCTACTTCTGTGAAAAATGCCATTGGTTGTTTGATAGGATTGCATTGAATCTGTAGATTGCTTTGGGTAGTATGGTCATTTTCACAATGTTGATTCTTTATATCCAATAACATGGTATGTCTCTCCATCTGGTTGTATAATATTTAATTACTTTCATCAGTGTCTTAGAGTTTTCTGCATATAGGTCTTTTGTCTCCTTAGGTAGGTTTATTCCTAGGTATTTTACTCTGTTTGTTGCAAGGTCAAAGGGGACTGTTTCCTTAATTTCTCTTTCAGATTTTTCATCATTAGTGCATAGGCATGCAAGAGATTTATGTGCATAAATTTTGTATCCTGCTACTTTACCAAATTCATTGATTAGCTCTAGTAGTTTTCTGGTAGCATCTCTAGGATTCTCTATGTATAGTATCATGTCATCTGCAAATAGTGACAGCTTTACTTCTTCTTTCTTAACACATTCTTTTTTTTTTTTTTGCAGTACGCAGGCCTCTCACTGTTGTGGCCTCTCCTGTTGCAGAGCACAGGCTCCGGATGCGCAGGCTCAGCAGCCATGGCTCACAGGCCCAGCTGCTCCGTGGCATGTGGGATCTTCCCGGACTGGGGCACAAGCCCATGTCCCCTGCATCGGCAGGTGGACTCTCAACCACTGCGACACTGGGGAAGCCCTACTTCTTCTTTCTTATTTGGATTCCTTTTATTTCTTTTTCTTCTCTGATTTCTTTGGCTCAAACTTCCTAAACTATGTTGAATAACAGTGAGAGTGGGTAACCTTGTCTTGTTCCTGATCTTAGTGGAAATGGTTTCAGTTTTTCACCATTGAGAATGATGTTTGCTGTGGGTTTGTCATATATGGGCTTTATTATGTTGAGGTAAGTTCCCTGTATGCCTACTTTCTGGAGAGTATTTATCATAAATCAGTGTTGAATTTTGTCAAAACATTTTTCTGCATCTATTGAGATTATCATATGTTTTTTACCCTTCAGTTTGTTAATACATTGTATCACATTGATTGATTTTCATATATTGAAGAATCCTTGCATTCCTGGGATAAACCCTGGGATAAACCCCAGTTGGTCATGGTGTATGATGTGTTTAATGTGCTGTTGGATTCTGTTTGCTAGTATTTTCATGAGGATTTTTGCATCTATGTTCATCAGTGATATTGGCCTGTAGCTTTCTTTCTTTGTGACATCTTTGTCTGGTTTTGGTATCAGGGTGATGGTGGCCTCATAGAATGAGTTTGGGAGTATAATAGTCAATTAATCTACAACAAAGGAGGCAAGAATATTCAGTGGGTAAAAGACAACTTCTTCAATAAATGGTGTTGGGAAAACTGGATAGCTACATGCAAAGAATCAAACTGGACTAATTTCTAATACCAGATACAGAAATAAACTCAAAATGGATTAAATGTAGGATGTGAAACCATACAACTCCTAGAAGAAAACATAGGCAGTAAGCTCTTTGATATAGGTCTTAGCAATATTTTTTGGATATGTTTCCACAGGCAAACAAGAAAAACAGATGCAAAAGAAAAAGTAAATAAAGAGGATACGAAACTAAAATGTGTTTGCACATCAAAGAAAACTACCAACAAAACAAAAAAGCGGCCTAGTAGATGGGAAATTTTTTTACAAACAATATATCTGATAAGGGGATAATATATAAAATATACAAAGAATTCATGCAACTCAATATCAAAAAAATAAACAACTTGATTAAAAAATGAGCAGAGGACCTGAATAGACATTTTTCCAAAGAAGAGATACAGATAGCCAACAAACACATGAAAAGATTCTCAACATCACTAATCATCAGGGAAATAAAATCAAAACCTCAATGAGATACCACCTCACACCTCTCAGAATGGTTATTATCAAAAAGACAAGAAATAACAAGTGTTGGCAAGGATGTGGAGAAAAGGGAATCCTTATGCACTGTTGGTGAGAATGTAAATTGGTGTAGCCTCTATAGAGTTTCCTCAAAAATTAAAAAGAACACTACCATATAATTGAGCAATTCTACTTCTGGGTATTCTTCAAAAAAAAAAACCCAAAATGCTAATTTTCAAAGATATACCTACCCATATGTTCATTACAGAATTATTCACAATAGCCAAGATATGGAAGCAACCTAACTGCCAATCGATGGAAGAATGAATAAAGAAGATGTGACATACATATATCACACACATACACACAATGGAATATTAATCAGACATAGATAAGAATGAAATTTTGCCATTTGCGATAACATGGATGGACCTATGTTATGTATTATGCTAAATGAAATTACTCATAAAAAGGCAAATAGAAAAAATGATTTCACTTATATGTGGGATCTAAAGAACAAAATATTCTCCCCAAGGAACAACGTGTCTGAGTCCCATATCAGGCTACTTAGCCTGGAAGTCCTTCACTGGGAAGTCGAGCCCCCAGAACATTTGGAGTTAAAGGCCAGCAGGGCTAACTTTCAGGAGCTCCAGGGTCTGTGGGAGATAGAGATTCCTTTCTTAAAGGGCACACACAAAATTCATATGTTCTAGGACCCAGAGCAGAAGCAGTAACTTAAAAGGAGCCTGAGTCAGACCCACCTGCTGATCTTGGAGACTCACTGGAGGGGCAGGAAACAACTGGAGCTCACCCCATAGACTTGTGGCATCCATTTTGGGGAACTCATTCTACCACAAGAACACTGAAGATAGAAAGTGCCATTTTGGAATGTTCCCTCTAGCTTATTAGCAACTGAACTCATCCCCACCCTCCAGCTTGTCTGCACTAGTACTTGGACACTTCAGGCCAAGCAACAGTCTGGATGGTGACACATCTCCACCCACAAGCAGGCATGCTGCCCCTGAGCCCACAGCTGCCCTAGGACCTGGCACTGTCCACAAGTGGTCCCAGAATGAAGCACCACACACCAATAAGCAGACACTAGTCTTATGACCCCCAGGGCCCTGTAGCAAGAGACCCTGAGGCCCAGCTCTGCTCAGCAGTGGATAGGCACAATTCCCAAGAAAACTGAGGTCCCAGCCCTTCTATCAGTGAGCAGACACACCAACTACAGATTACCCAGGGCAGTGCAACCAGAGAGCCTGGGACATGGCTCTTCCCACTGGTGAGCTGGCACTAGCCCCAGGACACCTTGGACCTTGGCTCCACCCTCCAGCAGGTGGACTCCATAACCAAGACACTGCAGCCATAAAGCCTGCCTTGTCAGACCCCATCCAACACACTAGCAAGCTGGCATCAGCCCTGGGACTACCTGGGCCCAGGCCCTGCCCATCAGCAAGCCATGACAGTCCAGGGACACCTTGGGCCCCAAATCCAGTGGCTGTGGGTTCCAGCCCCACACACCAAAATGCTAAGAAGAGATTCAGGGTCCCCAAGGCCCTGTAGCCAGAGACCCCAGGATGAGGCTCTGCCCACCACTGAGCTGTCACTGGCCCTGGGACCCACTGGGGTTCCACAGCTATTTGTATTATGACCTGGCCCCACCAACAAGCAGCCAGCAACCTCCACAAAACTCAGGGCCTGGCAACCAAACAAACCAGGGGCCAGTCAGGCCTGCCAGACTGCCTACAGTAATCAGCCAGCCACAATAAAATGGCACATGGAGTCCATATATGGTACACCCCTAGCTTTGGGGACTAGAGGGGATCATGCACTTGGACACATAGGACATTTCTTACAAAAGGTCAGTTCTCCAAGACTGGGAAACTTAATCAACCTACATGATACATAAAAATAAAAACAGCAAATTAGGTAAAATGAGGCAAGAGAGGGATATACTCCAAATGAAGGAAGAAGATAAAATCCCAGAAGGACTAATGAAGTGGAAATAGGCAATCTACCCAATGAAGAATTCAAGGTAATGATCACAAAGATGACTGAGAACTCAGGAGAAGAAAGGATGAAGACAGTGAGAAGATAACATTTTTAACAAAGAGCTGGAAAATATGAAGAAAAAACAAATAGAATTGAAGAATAAAATAACAAATGAAAATATACTAGTAGGAAACAACAGTAGTTAAAAGATACAGAGGAATAGTTCAATGAGCTGGAAAAAGGAGTCATGGAAATCACTGAAGCCGAACAGATAAAAGAAAAAAAAAAAGAAATTAAGACAGTTCAACAGATCTCTATGACAACATTAAGCATACTATATTTGTATTATGGAGCTACCAAAAGGAGAAGAGAAACAGATAAAGTGGCAGAAAATATATTTGAAAACATAATAGCTGAAAACTTCCCTAACCTGGGAAAGGAAACAGATATACAGGTACAGAAAGTGCAGAGAGTCCCAAACAGGATCAACCCAAAGAGGACCATACAAAGACACACTGTAATTAAAATGGAACAAATTAAAGATAAAAAAAGAATATTAAAATCAGCAAGATATAAACAAGTTACACAAAAGGGAACTCCCATAAGGCCATAAGCTGACTTTTCAGTAGAAATTCTAGAGGTGAGACGGGAGTAGCACAATAAACTTGAAGTGATGAAAGGGAAAAACCTACAACAAAGAATATTCTTCTTAGCAAAGCTTTCATTCAGATTTTGTGGAAAGATCAAAAGATTTAAGACAAGCAAATAATAAATAAGTTTTGCACCACCACACTAGCTTTACAAGAAATGTTAAAGGGAATTATCTAAGCAAAAAAGAAAAGTCCACAACTAGAAACATAAAAATTGTGAAAAAAAGCACACTAATTGGTAAAGGCAAACATACAGTAAAGGTAGTAGATAACCATGTACAAAGCTTGAAGAAAGACTAATAGACAAAAGTACTAAAATTATCTATATCAGAAATAAGTAGTTAAGGGACACATAAAACAAAAGGATGTAAAATATGATATCAAAAACAGTTATCGTCGGGGAGGGGAGTAAAAATCAGGGTTATTAAAATGTACTTGAAATAAATCAACAACTTAAAATAATCGTGTGTGTGATATATATACATACACACACACATATATATGTGATATATATATATATATACACACACATACATATATATACTCATATATACATACTCATAGATATATATTGCTACATACAAACCTCATGGTAACCACAAAGGAAAATCTATTCTAGGTACATACACACAAAAAGAGAAAGGAATCCAAACATAACACTGAAGAGAGTCATCAAATCACATGAAAGGAGAACAAAAGAAGAAAGGAACAAAAAAGAATTACAAAAACAATTTAACAAAATGGCAGTAAGTACATACCTATCAATAATTACTTTAAATGTAAATGGACTAAATGATCAGTCAAAAGACTGAGTGGCTGAATAGATAAAAAAATAAGACCCATATCTATGTGGCTTACAAGAGACTCACATCAGATCTAAAGACACACACATACTGAAAGTGAGGGATGGAAAATGTATTCCATGCAAAAGGAAATCAAAGAAAGCTGGGGTAGCAATACCAATACTCATATCAGAAAGTAGACTTTAAAACAAAGACTGTAACAAGAGACAAATGATGTTACATAATGTTCAAGTGATCAATCAAAGAAGATGTAACAACTGTAAATATATATGTACATAACATAGGCGCCCCTAAGAACATAAAGCTAATATTAAAGGACATAAAGGGAGAAACTGAGTAACACAACAATAATAGTGGACTTTAACACATCACTTACATTAATAAACAGAACATCCAGATAGTAAATCAATAAGGAATTACTGGTCAAAGTAACACATCAGAACAAATAGACTTAATACAAATATATAGAAGATTCCATCCAAAAGCAGCAGAATACACATTCTGTTCACGTGCACATGGAACATTCTCTAGGATAGATCAAATGCTAGGCCACAAAACAAGTCTCAGGAAATTTTAAAAAAAGTGAAATCATATCAATTATTTTTTCCAACCATAATGCTATGAGATCAGAAATCAACTACAGGAAAAAAAGCTGCAAAAAACACAAACGTGGAAGCTAAACAGTATGCTACTAAACAACTAATGGATCACTTAAGAAATCAAATAAAAAATTAAAAAATACTCTGGAGATTAATGAAAATGAAAACATAATGATCAAAAATCTATGGGTAAACAGCAAAAGCAGTTCTAAGAGAGTTTATAGCCATATAAATCTCAAACAACCTAAGCTAACACCTAAAGGAATTAGAAAAAACAAGCAAAACCCAAAGTTTGTAGAAGGAAAGAAATCATAAAGATCAGAGCAGAAATAAATGAGAGATTAAAAAACAATATAAAACATTAATGAAACTGGGTTGTTTCTTTGAAAATATAAGCAAAACTGATAATCCTTTAGACTCAAGAAGACTCAAGAAGGAAAGAGAGGGCCTAAATCAATAATATCAGTAATGAAGAAGGAGAAGTTACAATTGACACTACAGAAATACAAAGTATCATAAGAGACTACTATGAATAGTTATATATCAATGAAATGGACAACCTAGGAGAAATGGACAAATTCATAACAATATAGAAATGTACAATCTTCTAGGACTGAACCAGGAAGAAATAGAAAATATAAATAGACCAATTACCAGTAATAAAATTTAAATAATAACTTTAAAAGTTCCCAACAAACAAAAAGTTTGGAATAGATGGCTTCACAGGTGAATTCTATCAAACATTTAGCGAATAGGTAACACCTATTCTTCTCTAACAATTCCAAAAAATTGCAGAGGAAGAAACACTTCAGAACTCATTCTACAAGGTCAACATCACCCTAATACCTAAACCAGAGAAAGATACTACAAAAAAAGAGAAAATTACAGGCCATTATCACTGATGAACATAGAGGCAAAATTCCTCAACAACATATGAGCAAACTGAATTCAACAATACATATAAAGGATCATATACCATGAAGAAGTGGAATTTATCCTAGAGATGCGAGGATTGTTCAATATTTGAAAATCAATCAATATGATACCCTACATTAACAAAATGAGAAAAACCATATGATCAACTCAATAGATGAAAAAAAAACTTTTGACAAAATTCAACATTCATTTATCTTTAAAAACTCTTCAGAAGGTAGGCATAGAGTAGCATACCTCAACATAATAAAGGCCATATATGACAAGCCCAAAACTAACAACATACTCAGTGGTGAAAATCTGAAAGCATTTACTGTAAGATCAGGAAGAAGACACTCTCATTACTTTTACTGACACAATATTGGTAGTCCTACGCACAGCAATGAGACAACAAAAAGAAAAGGAATCCAAATTGGAAAGGAAGAAGTAAAACTGTCACTATTTGCAGACGACATGATATTATACTTAGAAACCCTAACGATGCCACAAAAAAAACTACTAGAGTTCATCAGTGAATTTGGTAAAGCTGTAGGATACAAAATTAATATACAGAAGTGTGTTTCATTTCTATACGCTAATAACAAACTATGAGAAAAAGGAATTAAGAAAGCAATCACACTTATCATCTCATCAAAAAGAATAAAATACCTGGGAATAAATCTAACTAATGAGGTAAAAGATGTGTACTTGGAAAAATATAAGACAATGCTGAAAGAAACTGAAGATGACACAAACACATAGAAAGATATATCATGTTCCTGGATTGGAAGAATTAATATTGTTAAAATGACCATACTACTCAAGGCTATCTAGGGATTAAATGTAATTCCTCTCAAAATACTGAATGCATTTTTCTCAAAATTAGAAAAAATAGTTCTAAAATTTGTTTGGAAACACAAAATACCATGAATAACCAAAGCAATCTTGAGAAAGAAACACAGAGCTGGAGGTTTCACACTCCCTGACTTTACACTATGCTACAAAGCTAAAGTAATCAAAGCTGTATGGTACTGGCACCAAAACAGGCACATATCAATAGAATAGAATAAGGATCCCAGAAATAAACCCATACACTGCTGGTAAATTAATTATGACAAAGGGGACAAGAATATACAATAGGAAAAAGACAATCTCTTCAATAAATGGTGGTGGGAAAACTGGAGAGCTACACATAAAACAATGAAATTAGAACATTTCCTCACACCATATACAAAAATAAACTCAAAATGGACTAAAGACCTAATTATAAGACTAAAAAATCATAGAGCTCCTAGAAGAAAACATAGGCAGAACACTTTGACAGAAATGGTAGCAATATTTTTTTTTGTATCTGTCTCCTAAGGCAAAGGAAACAAAAGAGAAAAATGAACAAATGTGGCACATAATTAAACTTAAATGACACAGCTAAGAAATCCATCAACAAATGAAAAGATAACATACTGAATGGTAGAAAATATTTGCAAATGACATGACCAATAAGAGATTAATATTCAAAATATATATACAGTTCATGAAACTCAATACCAAAAAAACAAACAGTTAAAAACTGGGCAGAAGACATAAAGAGACATTTTTCTTAAGAAGATATACAGATGGCCAACAAACACATGATAAATTCTCAACACCACTAATTAGTAGGGAAATGCATATTGAAACCACAGTGAAATAACATCTCACATCTGTCACAATGGCTATCATCAAAAAGATTACAAATAAAAAATATTGGCAAGGATGTGGAAAAAAGGGAATCCCTGTACATTGTTGGTGTGAATGTAAATTGGTTCACTTAAGGAAAACAGTATGGAGGTTCCTTAAAAAACTAAAAATAGAAATATAATCCAACAGTTCAATTCCTGGGTATAGATCTAAAGAATACAAAAATATTAATTTGAACAAATACATGTACCCCAGTATTCATAGCAGCATTATTTACAACTGCCAAGGTAGGAAAGCAACTGTTTATCAACAGATGAATGGATAAAGAAGATGTGGTATATATATATATATATATACACACACACACACACACACACACACACACAGTGGAATAGCAGTTCATCTTTAAAAAAAGAATGAAATTCTGTCATTTACAACAGCATGGATGGAACATGGTATAATTCTTAGTGAAATAAGTCATACAGAGGAAGATAACAGTATGTTATCATTTTTATGTGGAATCCAAAAAGTAAAACAAACAAATGAATGTAACAAAAAATTATGGTTTTCTCCAGATATATGCCCAGGAGTGGGATTGCTGCATCATATGGTATCTCTATTTTTAGTTTTTTAAGGTACCTCTATACTGTTCTCCATAGTAGCTCTATCAATTTACATTCCCACCAACAGTGTAGGAGGGTTCCCTTTTCTCCACACCCTCTCCAGCATTTATTGTTTATAGATTTTTTTGATGGTGGCCATTCTGACTGGTGTGAGGTGATACCTCATCAAAGTTTTGATTTGCATTTCTCTAATAATTAGTGATGTTGAACATCTTTTCATGTGTTTTTTGGCCATATGTATGTCTTCTTTGGAGAAATGTCTATTTAGATTTTCCACCCATTTTATGATTGGGTTGTTTGTTGTTGTTGTTTTTGATATTGAGATGCATGAGCTGTTTGTATTTTGGAGGTTAATCCTTTGTCAGAAACAGACTCACAAATATAGAGAACAAACTAGTGGTTTGTTACCAGCAGGGAGAGCAGTAGGTGATTAAGAGGTACAAACTACTATGTATAAAATAAATAAGATATAAGTATATATTGTACAGCACAGGGAATATAGCCAGTACTTTATAATAACTTTAAATGGATTATAATCTATAAAAATATTGAATGACTATGTTGTACACCTGAAACTAATATAATACTGTTAACCAATTATACCTCAATTAAAAAAAAAAAAACTGAACAAACCAGAAACAGAGTCATAGATATAGAGAATTTAAAAGTTGTTTCCAGAGGGGAGGTGAATGGGAGATGAGGGAAATAAAAATTAATAATAAAATAAATTTAAGTTATTTTATATGGGGCATTAGTAAATCTAAAATAATGCCTATCTTTTGACTTTGGAAACAAATACAAAACAATATTTTGAAAGAAAGTTGAATACAAACTTTGATTATAATACATTGTTTTAATAAGACACCATTTATGCATGATTTATGACTCATCAATGATTCCTGCTTGTTAGTTTCAAATATTTTACATAATGTATACCTGTGTTTCTCATCAAGTAACTGGTACAACACTCGATTTCACAGGAAAGGGAATTGACAATGTAATAACATTTCTTTGTTTCTTACTATAAAATTATGAAAACATATCATTTGTATGTGTACACATTGCCAACATATTAATATGCAGATTTTTTAGTGTGGTTTTGTGTCTTATTTTTATATAGAAAATTAGATAAGGAAGACTGAAAGACTTTGAAAAAAATAAATGATAAGTTGAGTGCAGGTTTATTTCTGGTCTTTTAAACTTAATAACTGCAGTGAGTATTTTACCATGTATTTAAATATATTGTTAATCATTTAGTTTATTACCAATTTTTCATGAGTATCTAGAACTTTTTTAAGATAAATTAAAATATTATAAATGTTTATATTTTATGAACGAAAACATCTTTGAACTAGAATTTGAAGCAGACAAAATGGATTGGAAAAAAATTTATTAAAAAGAACTTCCATTTGGTAAAAAGACAATTAGTTTTTCATAAGGAAATATTCTTAATAGGGACTCCTATGCTAAGAAATAATAGGGGATAATAAGTTTAGCAAGTAATACCAAATTAGCAATATCAATGAAAGAAAGAGAAAGTCATATTACACTATTTAGGAAAGTGTCAATTAAAATGTATATATTTGTATAAGAGGAATGATTGGGAGTTGCTGTAAGGTGTGATGGATCTGAAAACCAGAGTAGCAAGCAACAGTTTTAAAGGTATTGGCTTTCTGTAGATGGAGATAAAGGAATAGAGTTTTGGCAGTGCTAAAGAGAAGTTGGCTCTTTATAGCCACAAATTTAGCACTAATACACAAACACACATACATACACACCAAACTGTACCAGTTACAAAAATGTGAAGAATTAGCAAACTTGACTGGTACAAAACTACAGTGATATCTTTGAAGTGTACCCTCCAAAAGGCCATTACCTTCACCAACCTATGATTAAAAGAGTGATATGAACCCATGTATTCAGCATGCTTGGACAGAAGTCCAAGTCATAAACTCTATTGTAACCATGTGCATACAAACACATAATAACAGGAATAACAACAAACAGCCAATGAACACAGAATTCGGAAGCTGAAATTCTCCTGTGTGGAGAGAAACTGAAGAAAAGAGGCTGCCTGATTCCTGACAATCTCCCGGTCCCGAGTTTCAGTCTTTTCAAGGTCTAGCTAAATTTCCCCCTTTTTCTTAATTTGGATCCTTAAGAAAGGTACCCTTTGGTAAATGTTCATCTCTGCTTGGGGCTATTTGCAGTGGGCTTATCATACTTGCAACCAAATGAGTCTTTATTCAAACTTTCAATTAGTACAGAAAAATATGTCTTTGTTATGTTAATTTGAGGATAAAAATGAATTTATCCTAAATACAGAATGTAGAATAATAAATTTAATATTCCTAAGTCCATCCAATTAGCCAGGAGAATACAATAGAATTATAATTTGAAAGTATAGACAGCAAACATATTTTCCAGTGAAGCTGAGAACAGTGATTAATAAACAGAACAAGTGAATTGTTCTATCAAACATACAAGAAATGTATCTGATATTTGATCTTAAAGCAGGGTTTGCTCCAAATCTCTTACTTGTGTTTTTCTGAGTATTGTTTGGATAAAAATAAGTAGCAACAAATGTTGCTTCTTAGCATGAAGTACAATTCTGCATGTGTGGGTGATTTCAACAAGTCTCAGATCTCCAAAGGGGTTCATGAGGGTTCAAAAATGACTCCTGGAGACACTGCAATGATAATAGGAGCTAATATTGAACCACTTGATACTATGTAATAAGTTACATATGAGAGTTTTGCATATAAAGTTAATTTTCACAAAAAATCTATAAATCAATTTTTATTATTAGTCACCTTCAGCACAAGACATTGAGGCACAAGGAAGTTCGATAGGTTGATCAGCTAACCAGAGGTAGTAAATTGTTCAGTCTGAGTTCAAAATTAGATCCCCTGTCTCCCAAGTCTATCTTTTAAAACCCTTAGGCTATATCCCCTCCTTGATATAGAACATGGTGTGACAGAAAGATCACTGAGCCTAGAGTTAGAACACTTAATTTCTGTTCTTAATTCTGCTAATTACTGTCTCTTGATCTTTA
Source organism: Orcinus orca (assembly GCF_937001465.1). NCBI lineage: Eukaryota > Metazoa > Chordata > Mammalia > Artiodactyla > Delphinidae > Orcinus > Orcinus orca. The sequence continues at coordinate 113,277,077 of NC_064563.1, forward strand.
ACAGATCACTTAATCTCTCTGCCTCAATTTTCTTAATCTGTACACTAGAAACAAGGCTTGGTCTCTTGAGAATCAAAATGTGATGATAAAAGTGTAAAGTGTTTTATAAAAAGCAAAGTTTAATAAAGAGTCGTGTTTTTTTGGTATCATCCTACTTTTGCTACAGTGTTTAAAATATATAATCTTAATAAATAATGAATTAATTATGAAGATTGTGTTGAAGCAGAGGAAACATACAGTTTTAGTGCAGTAGACAGGAAAAAAATTTTGTGCCACTAACAAAAAGAGAAAACTAAAAGAGAAAAAAGTCATGAAGAGCTACTATATTGGACAATTTAAAATACAGGGCAAAAGAAGAAATTATACCAATCCTTCTCAAACTTTTCCAAAAGACTGAAGAGGAGGGAACACTCCCAAAGTCATACTGTGAGCCACAATCACCCAGATACCAGAAGCAGATAAAGGCAATACCAAAAATGGAAATTACAGGCCAATGTGGTGCAGCCACTATGGAAAACAGTATGGAGGTTCTTCAAAACACTGAAATTAGAGTTGCCATATTATCCAGCAAACCCACTCTTGGGTATATATCTGAAGAAAATTCTAATTAGAAAAGACACATGCACCCTATTTTTCATAGTGGAGCTATTTACAACAGCCAAGACATGGAAGCAACATAAATGTCTATCAACAGATGAATGGATAAATATGTGGTCTATATACACAATGGAATATGACTCAGCCTTAAAAAAGAATGAAATGCCATTTACACAACATCGATGGACCTGGAGATTACCCTAATAGATGAGGTAAGTCAGAAGGAGAAAGTCAAATACCATAAGATATCACTTATTCGCAGAATCTAAAATATGACACAAATGAACTTATTTACGAAACAGAAGCAGAGTCACAGGCATAGAAAATAAACTTATGGCTACCAAAGGGGAAAACGGGTGGGGGAGGGATAAATTAGGAGTTTGGGATTAGCAGATACAAAGTACTATATATAAAATAGATAAACAACAAGGTCTATATTTAATATCCTGTAATAAACTATAATGGATAAGAATACAAAAAAGAATATTTATATATATGTATAACTGAATCACTTTGCTGTACACCAGAAACTAGCACAGCACTGTAAATCAACTATACTTATAAAAATAAAAATAAATAAATAATAAAATAAAATATAGGGGCACACATATGTAGTTTAAAGGAACTTTAATTTGAGATGCTTGCAAAATATGACTGGAGCTTCTTGGAGAGGTTAAGACTGGAGATGGATTTGAAGGTATCAGTGTATAACTAGAATATATTTGTCAAAACCTTTATTTGTTTTCTATTGCTGTGGAATAAATTTCCACACACTTTATGGTATTAAAAAATGCTCATTTATTATCTCAAAGTTTCCTGGATCAGGATTCTGAGTATGAGTTTAATTGAGTCTTATGATCAGGGTATCACCACGCTGAACTAAAGTTATTGGCCAGGGCTGCAGTCTGAACTGAGGTTGGAGTCCTATTCCATTCTTAGTGGTTGTCTGTTGAATTTCATTCCTTAAATCTATAGAACTGGGAATCTCAAAACTAGAGGTTGCCCTGCCATAAGACCCTCTCTACAACATGGGAATTTCCTTCTTCAAGGACAACAGCAGAGCTCTGCTGATGCTCCTTTCCACTTTAAGGGTTTATCTGATTAAGTCAAGCCTATCTAGGATTATCTCCCTTTTGATTAACACAAAGCCCACTGATTAGGGAATTTAACTACCTCTGAAAAATACTGTTTTACCATATAATGTAACATAATCATGAGAGTGATATCCCATCATATTCATGGGTTCCACATTCATCTAAGGGAAAAGAAATACACAAGGAAATCAGGGATCAGGATTTATCTTAGCAGTCTGTCTATCACAGGAGAAATATATTATTCTTTCATCTTTTCTTTTCTGATTTCTCTGAAAAGACAAGATAATAAATCATGAACAAAGTAATCAAATTATTTCAGTAAATAAGAGAAGTCTTCTGTATCTTATATGAGGCCTATATAATGAGACAATTATAAAATCACAAATAAGTAGTTTTAATTTTGTTTGATGATCTATCTATAGTATGGTATTAGAATACATTTTATTTGCAAAGACATAATAGAATTTTCAATAAATTATCAGTATTAAATAAGTCTTTGGTTTTTGACATTTCCAATATATTAAAAATATGGTTTAAAAAGACCTTGAACTGATAATTGGAAAACATTCTGTGAAATATGGCTTATGCTTTCAAAGAGGAAACTCAATCTACTAAATTAGAAATAGGTGAATTCATATCATTTTAAATATTTTTGTTACTTGAATGAAAATTTCAAAAGTAATTAAATAAATGCTCTGAATTAAGTTATGAGTTTTTAAAATTTATAAACTGGCTCTAGGAGTATATTTATAAAGATGACACTTTGAGTTTATAAAATATCAGAGCAAAGTTAGATAGTAGACCTCTTGATAAAAGAAAAAATAAATAAATAAAGCAAAAAAATCACACACATATAAACAAATGAAAGAAAGGAAGTGGAAAAATACTTTGATGCCTTATGTTCTTAACATGGTTGCTAGGAAAATATAGAATATTCTAGGGAAAAAATACAGCACTTAATACCCACCAAATATGGTTATATAGAAAAATACAGTTGTACAAAATCCTATCTCACCATTATCACTAATATGGACAAAGGAAAAAACATGGAAACAGATAAATAGTACCCCCAAATTTTCACCTTGCCACCATGAACATAAGAACTAAAAGATAATTGTTATTATTGCATATGACTACAATATATTGGATACTATTATAATAATGCAATGATTGGATTATTCTATTTAATACAATTTTCTATTCTTCTAGAAAAAAGGTACTTTTTAAAGGTCAGTGTTCTAATTATTCCTTATGAATCAAAATTCTATTACTTTCAATAATAAACAGATTTATAAGAACTAAAACCTAAAGGAAAAATAAATATGACAGATCTAATAGGAAAGGTGATAGCCTGAGAAAAAAGAAAGCTGTTATTTCCTTGTTCCGTTATGGCTTAATAGACAGTGGCCCCAAACCAAAATGTTAGTCATCATTTACCTGCTGTACTTTTAAGTGGGGTATAGTTCCTAGGGAGAGACTTAGTGATAAAGGAAAAATAATTCATTGAAATTGACAGTATTTCTAAATTAGAGATACGAGGAATTCCCAGTGAAGTAGGAAAATAACCTAACTGAATATAGATATAAAATATCCCTGAATACATGGAGTTAAACCTCCATGTATTCAGGGATATTTTATGCAAAATTGCATAAAAGAGAATAACATTCCTATCTAACAAAAATGACTATCCAGATATTTCCTATCGCATCAAAAATATTTATCTATCAAGAATCCAGTGAATTAGCTTTTTTTTCTGTGCTGTTGGACAATAGAAAAGCAAATCAGAAATCAGTACTCTGCTCTCAAGTAAAGAGCTGAAGGGGAAAATAGCAAATTTTAGATATGATGGACATGTGTTCTAAAGGAATTCTCCAACTTTAGATCAGTGTAAGTCAAGAGAGAGGGCTTCCTGTTAAATATGAGTAAAAGTAAAAACAAATATGGTAAACGTGAACTACTAAGGGTAAGAGAGATCAGCAAATGATGTGAATACACATACACACACACACACACACACACACACACACACACACAATAAAAGAGAAATTTTCCAAAACTCTTTTTCACCATAGAAATTTTTAAATGACAAAATAAATAAATAAAGTAAAATATAAATGTTAAGACAACTGAATAGAGATTCAATGGAGATTTTAAGGTCAAAAATACAAAAGGCATCCAAAGGGCAACAATATAGAATTATTAAAGAAAATATAAATAATAAAAATTAACCAAACATAGCTGAAAATCAAATTAATAACATGGAGAAAATAGTTCAAATTGCCTTATAAATTTAGAGAAAAATATAGAAGTTTGTAAATATGAATGGTAACACAAATAATTCAATAAATGAAAAGTAGACTTTTACTGTGTTAGAGAACTTGGAAATAGAACATATTTTTCTTTTTTAAATGGAGAAATCGTTTCTTAACCAAAAGAAGAAATTATCTTCAAGTTGAAAGAATTTATGAAATCTATTAATACCAGGCAAAATTCTTCAGCATCAAACATATTACAAGGGAACTTTGATTCAGGTCATGACAGAATAAGTAATACAAGAGTAAATGATAGCTTTTTTGTATAAACAATTAAAATAATTATATGAGATAACATTTCATAGACATTGGCTGTTAATACGAGACTGACATTTCTAAACTAAGTGCCTTAAGACAGTTCAGCACTGTCTGGGACAATTTTCCAACTTCAATAGAGGGAAGTTGGGTACAAGTAAAGCATTGCTGGTTTGTTATTTTTTTAACTGAAGAGTCAGATATCAGAGTGTGGGAGTTCTAAATCAACTGGAATTTGTGAGCAGGACATCAGAGAAGAGGAAAACTCATAAATGTAGGCTTTACAAGTCTGTGTGGCAGCACCTTATGGGTCTCTGGCTAAGGGTTTGGTTATGAATGCAAATAGCAAGACATCATGAGGCAAATCAGATGCAGATGTCATGGGTCTGAGAGGAAATAGAGGTGCTAGAGTCTTGAAAATACACAAACCCAAACTGAGCAAACTGAAAAGAGAAATAGACAAAATTATAATTGTAGATTTTGATAACACTGATAGTAAATGACCAAACAAATAAATAAATTAATAATTAATGCTATAAAATGCAAGTAATGCCATCACATGATTTTTATATAATTGACAGAATAATAATACAAACAACAACTTCAGAATATGCATTCTTTTCAAGTGCACATGGAATTTTCACCAAGATAGACAATTTTCGGAACGATAAAATTGCACCAATACAAATTTTAGAAGATTGAAATTATGCAAAGCATATTGTCTACCACAGATAATTCAATCCAGTAACATTAAGGTATCTTTTAAAGCTCTCAAATTTGCGGGAGTTAAGAAAACATACTCCTAAATGACCAAAGGTCAAAAAATAAGTCACAGTAGACATATATTTTAAATTGAATGGTATTACAACATAGTATGTCAAAATTTGTGAGACAGAGTTAAACAGGGAAAAGTAAATTTATGGGTTTAAATGCTTATAGGAAAAAGAAGAGTTTAGAAACAAAACCCTTAGTTCAAGTTCTGGCAATATTGCTGTTACTTTTACTAATTATTTTCTCCACTAAAAAATTGGATGAGACACATGAGACTGTTATTTTCTTACTTGGACTGCAGGCAATATGTGAATGTGATGCATGGAAGAAGGGAAGCAAATGAGCTGCATCCAATGATTGTCTCAGTATTTTCCTGGAGTCATCTCCCAGAATTAAGCACAGGAGAAAGGAACCCAAGTAAAGCATAGTGGTCTTGCTGAGTTGAGAAGGAAGGGAATAGAATGTGTTAAGGCTTAGTTAGCTGGAATTGGTGGAGCAGAGAAACAACAGGAGGAAATTATGCAGAAACAGAGCTCCAGAAATAGGCATGAGATATCCTAGTGCCTTTGCTGAATATAAGCTGATCATGGGCTTGGTGAAACTCCATAAGACTTTGTAGGGATGTACTAGGAAGTTATAAACTAAGCAATTTCCAGATTTCACACATTATAATCAAAATTTAAATTCCAAAAAGCCAGAGTCAAAAGTCCTGATTTAATATCCAGGGTGTTCAGTAGAAACTCTGAAAGGTTCATGCATCAATAACTGGGCTAAACTAGCTTTATAGGGCAATAAAGTGCTACCTTAAGAAAACGTTTAAATGGGAATTGAAAATAAAGCTGATGTGCAAGTTTCTTATATACCTGCTTCAAAACAAATTCCAATATTTGGTTAAAGGAAGATAACAAAATCAAATACTCAACAGTGAAACTTCCCTAATATTCAATAACAAGTCAAAGATTACTCGACATGCAAAGAAACTGAAAAAACTCATCCACAGACAGTAGAAATATCTATCATTAGGAAAAAATAGACCTAGAAATGACTGGAAAGATTTTCTCTGACAAAGCTTTTTAAAGCCACTATTGTACATAGCTGAAAGATTTATGAGAAAACATGAACAAAATGTGGAGAGAAGTGGAAGATATAAAAATAAAAATTCCAGAGGTGAAAATTGAATATGTACGATTAAAAAAAAAATTAAATGAGCCTAACACCCGATTAGGCAATGCAAAAGGGAGGAATGCTTATATATACAAAGGGAAGCACATATGAAAAAAATAACCAGAAAAAAAGTCTCAGTGATCCTAGAGAAGTACATGTAATTGGAGTGGCAGAGGGGGAGTAAAAAAAATATGTGAATAAATAATGACAAAATTTTTTTCCCAATTTCATAAAAACTGTAAGCCCAGAAATCCAGGAATTTCAATAAAGACCAAGCAAGATAACCACAAGAAACATGGCATCAAGGCCTATAATGATAAAATTACTGAAGATAAGTAACTTAAAGAAAAAAACAACAGTGTGGGGAGCTGTTTGATTCCTTACAACAGGTAAGGGAATAAAAAGTTAAGAACAGAGCAGATTTCTCATAAGAAAAGATACACTCTAAAGAAAAACAAAAAGTAAAAAGTCAAAAAATACATATGAACAGTATTGGAAATATAACATGTAGGACATGGGTGATAAAAATTTGTGCAATTTGTTTTTAATACAGAGAGAAAACATATTCACTTGGAGACTGCAGTGCAAAAAATACTCTACCAGGTAATGTTTTCATAATTATTTTTAAATATTTAAATATAGAATATTTTAATACATGTGATTATATTTTTTAAAATTTAAGTTAAATCATATATATCATATGTATCCCAGTATATATGCATAGTATTCATCTAAAACCATTTCATCTGTCTGCCTGTATATTCCCCTTTCTCTCTCTGTCTATATATATCCATCCAGCTTTGTATAACTCTTTATTTTTCTATCACTTTCACTCATTCATCCACATTTGTATTCATTCTTTTGGCTATATACCCATACAACTATAAATATATATATATATACACACACATATATATATATGAATCTGCAATGATTTTTTAAAATTATTTTTCTATTTTTATTTATTTTATTAACATCTTTATTGGAGTATAATTGCTTTACATATTTGTGTTAGTTTCTGCTGTATAACAAAGTGAATCACCTATACGTATACATGTATCCCCATATCCCCTCCCTCTTGCATCTCCCTCCTACCCTTCATATCCCACCCCTCTAAGTGGTCACAAAGCACTGAGCTGCTCTCCTTGTGCTATGCAGCTGCTTCCCACTAGCTATCTATTTTACATTTGGTAGTATATATATGTCCATGCCACTCTCCCACTTCATCTCAAGCTTAACCTTCCCCTTCCCCTCGTCCTCAAGTCCCTACTCTATGTCTGCATCTTTATTCTTGTCCTGCCTCTAGGTTCTTCATAACAACTTTTTTTTTCTTTAGGTTCCATATATATGTGTCAGCATATGGTATTTGTTTTTCTCTTTGTGACTTACTTCATTCTGTATGACAAACTCTAAGTCCATCTACCTCACTACAAATAACTCAATTTTGTTTCTTTTTATGGCTGAGTAACATTCTATTGTTATATGCGCCACATCTTTATGCACTAATCTGTCGATGGACACTTAGGTTGCTTCCATATCCTGTCTATTGCAAATACTGCTGCAATGAACATTGCGGTACGTGACTTTTTTTGAATTATGGTTTTCTCAGGGTATATACCCAAGAGTGGGATTGCTGGGTCATATGGTAGTTCTATTTTGAGTTTTTTAAGGGACCTCCATACTGTTCTCCATAGTGGCTGTATCAATTTACATTCCCACAAACAGTACAAGATGGTTCCCTTTTCTCCACAATCTCTCCAGCATTTACTGTTTGTAGATTTTTTGATGATGGCCATTCTGAATGGTGTGAGGTGATACCTCATTATAGTTTTGAGTTGCATTCCTCTAATGATTAGTGATGTTGAGCATCCTTTCATGTGTTTGTTGGCAATCTGTATATCTTCTTTAGAGAAATGTCTATTTAGGTCTTCTGCCCATTTTTGGATTGGGTTTGTTTTATTGATACTGAGCTGCATGAACTGCTTGTATATTGTCGACATTAAACCCTTGTCTGTTGCTTCATTTGCAAATATTTTCTCCCATTCTGAGAGTTGTCTTTTTGTCTTGTTTATGGTTTCTTTGCTGTGCAAAAGCTTTTAAGTTTCATTAGGTCCCATTTGTTTATTTTTGTTTTTATTTCCATTTCTCTAGGAGGTGAGTCAAAAAGGATCCTGCTGTGATTTATGTCATGGAGTGTTCTGCCTATATTTTCCTCTAAGTGTTTTACAGTGTCTGGCCTTACCTTTATGTCTTTAATCCATCTTGAGTTAATTTTTGTGTATGGTGTTAGAGAGTGTTCTAATTTTTTTTTATATATATATATGTAGTTGTCCAGTTTTCCCAGCACCACTTATGGAATAGTCTTTCTTTTCTCCATTGTATATTCTTCCTTCCTTTACCAAGGATAAGGTGACCATATGTGCATAGGTTTATGTCTGGGCTTTCTATCCAGTTGCATTGATCTAGATTTCTGTTTTTGTGCCAGTACCATATTGTCTTGATTACTGTAGCTTTGTAGTATAGTCTGAAGTCAGGGAGCCCGATTCCTCGAGCTCTATTTTTCTTTCTCAAGATTGCTTTGGCTATTTGTGTTTTGTGTTTCCATACAAATAGTGAAAATTTTTGTTCTAATTCTGTGAAAAATGCCATTGGTAGTTTGATAGGGATTGCACTGAATCTGTAGATTTCTTTGGGTAGTATAGTCACAGTGTTGATTCTTCCAACCCAACACATTTTCACAGTGTTGATTCTTCCAATCCAAGAACATGGTATATCTCTCCATCTGTTTGTATCATCTTTACTTTCTTTCATCAATGTCTTATAGTTTTCTGAATACAGTCTTCTTAGGTAGGTTTATTCCTAGGCATTTTATTCTTTTTGTTGCAATGGTAAATGGGAGTGATTCCTTAATTTCTCTTTCAGATTTTCATCATTAGTGTATAGGAATGCAAGAGATTTCTGTGCATTAATTTTGTATCCTGCTACTTTACCAAATTCATTGATTAGATCTAGTAGTCTTCTGGTAGCATCTTTAAGATTCTCTATGTATAGTATCATGTCATCTGCAAAGAGTGAAAGTTTTATTTCTTCTTTTCTGATTTGAATTCCTTTTATTTATTCTTCTCTGTCTGCTGTGGCTAAAACTTCCAAAACTATGTGAATAACAGTGGTGAGAGTGGGCAACCTTGTCTTGTTCGTGATCTTAGTGGAAAAGGTTTCAGTTTTTCACCATGAGAACGATGTTGGCTGTGGGTTTGTCAGATATGGCCTTTATTATGTTGAGGAAAGTTCCCTTTATGCCTACTTTCTGTAGAGTTTTTATCATAAATGGGTGTTGAATTTTGTCAAAATCTTTTTCTGCACCTATTGAGATGATCATATCATTTTTATCCTTCAATTTGTTAATATGGTTTATCACATTGTTTGATTTGCATATATTGAAGAATCCTTGCATTTCTGGGATAAACCCTACTTTATCATGGTGTATGATCCATTTAATATGTTGGATTCTGTTTGCTGTATTTTGTTGAGGATTTTCGAATCTATGTTCATCAGTGATATTGGCTTGTAGTTTTCTTTTTTGGGACATCTTTTTCTGGTTTTAGTATCAGGGTGATTGTGGCCTCATAGAATGAGTTTGGGAGTATTCCTCCCTCTGCTATATTTTGGAGGAGTTTGAGAAGGATAGGTGTTAGTTCTTCTCTAAATGTTTGATAGAATTTGCCTGTGTGGCCATCTGGTCCTGGGCTTTTGTTTGTTGGAAGATTTTTAATCACAGTTTCAATTTCAGAGCTTGCGATTGGTCTGTTTATATTTTCTATTTCTTCCTGATTCAGTCTCCGAAGGTTGTGTTTTTCTAAGAATTTGTCCATTTCTTCCAGGTTGTCCATTTTACTAGCATATAACTGCTGGTAGTAATCTCTCATTATCCTTTGTACTTCTGCAGTGTAAGTTGTTACTTCTTTTTCATTTCCAATTCTGTTGATTTGAATCTTCTCCCTTTTTTTCCTTCATGAGTCTGGCTAATGGGTTATCAACTTTGTTTATTTTCTCAAAGAAACAGCTTTTAGTTTTACTGATCTTTGCTATCATTGCCTTCATTTCTTTTTCATTTATTTCTGATCTGATTTTATGATTTCTTTCCTTCTGTTAACTTTACAGTTTTTTGTCCTTCTTTCTCTAATTGCTTTAGGTGTAAGGTTAGGTTATTTGTGATGTTTCTTGTTATTTGAATTAGGCTTGTATTGCAATAAACTTCCCTCTTAGAACTGATTTTGCTGTGTCCCATAGGTTTTGGGTCATCGTGATTTCATTGTCATTTCTTTCTAGGTATTTTTTTTTATTCTCTCTTTGATTTCTTCAGTGATCTCTTGGTTATTTAGTAGCATATTGTGTAGCTTCCATGTGTTTGTATTTTTTACAGTTTTTTTTTCTCCTGTAATTGATATCTATTCTAATGGCATTGTGGTCAGAAAAGGTACTTGATAGGATTTCAATTTTCTTAAATTTACAAAGGCTTGATTTATGAGCCAAGATATGATCTATCTTGAAGAATGTTCCATGTGTACTTCAGAAGAAAATGTATTCTGTTGTTTTTGGATGGAATGTCCTATAAATATCAATTAAGTCCATCTTGTTTAATGTATCATTTAAAGCTTGTGTTTCCTTGTTTATTTCCATTTTGGTTGATCTGTCCATTGGTGAAAGTGGGGTGTTAGAGTCCCCTATTATGATTGTGTTACTGTCAATTTCCCCTTTTATGGCTGTTAGTAGTTGCCTTATGTATTCGGGTGCTCCTATGTTGGGTGCATAAATATGTAGAATTGTTATATCTTCTTCCTGGATTGATCCCTTGTTCATTATGTAGTCTCTTTCTTTGTTTCTTATAATAGTCTTTATTTTAAAGTCTATTTTGTCTGATATGAGAAATGCTACTCCAGCTTTCTTTTGATTTCCATTTTCATGGAATATTATTTCCATCCCCTCACTTTCAGTCTGTATGTGTCCCTAAGTCAGAAGTGGGTCTCTAGTAGAGAGCCTGTATATGGGTCTTGTTTTTGTATCCATTCAGCCAGTCTATACCTTTTGATTGGAGCATTTAATCCATTTACATTTAAGGTAATTATTGATATGTATGTTCCTGTTACCATTTCCTTACTTGTTTTGGGTTTGTTATTGTAGGTCTTTTCCTTCTCTTGTGTTTCCTGCCTAGAGAAGTTCCTTTAGCATTTGTTGTAAAGTTGTTTTGGTGATGTTGAATTCTCTTAGCTTTTGCTTGTCTGTAAAGGTCTTAATTTCTCCATTGAAACTGAATGAGATCCTTGCTACGTAGAATAATCTTGGTTGTAGGTTTTTCCCTTTCATCATTTTAAATATAACCTGCCACTCCATTCCGGCTTTCAGAGTTTCTACTGAAAGTTCAGCTGTTTACCTTATGGGGATTCCCTTGTATATTATTTGTTGCTTTTCCCTTGCTGCTTTTAATATTTTTTCTTTGTATTTAATTTGTGATAGTTTGTTTAATATGTGTTTCTCCTAGGATTTATTCTGTATGGGACTCTCTGTTCTTCCTGGATTTGATTGAACATTTGCTTTCCCATGTTAGGGAAGTTTTCAACTATTATCTCTTCAAATATTTTCTCAGTCCCTTTCTGTTTCTCTTCTTCTTCTGGGAGCCCTAGAATTCGTATGGTGGTATGTTTAATGTTGTCCCAGAAGTCTCTGAAATTGTCCTAAATTCTTTTCATTCTTTTTTCTTTATTCTGTTCTGCGGTAGTTATTTCTACTATTTTATCTTCCAGGTCACTTATCCATTCTTCTGCCTCAGTTTTTCTGCTATTGATTCCTTCTAGAGAATTTTTAATTTCATTTATTTGTCACTGTTCATTTGCTCTTTAGTTCTTCTAGGTCCTTATTAAACCTCTCTTGTGTTTTCTCCATTCTATTTCCAAGATTTTGGATCATCTTTGCTATCATCACTCTGAATTCTTTTTCAAGTAGACTCTTATTTCTTCTTCATTTGTTTGGGCTGGTGGGTTTTTACCTTGTTCCTTCATCTGCTTTGTATTTCTCTGTCTTCTCATTTTCCTTAATGTACTGTGTTTGGGGTCTCCTTTTTACAGGCCACATGTTTGTAGTTCCCATTGTTTTTGGTGTCTGCCCCCAGTAGATAAGGTTGCTTCAGTGGCTCATGTAGGCTTCCTGCTGGATGGGACTGGTGTTCTGGTGGATGAGGCTGGATCTTGTCTTTCTGTGAGGAAGGATCTCATCCAGGGGTGTGTTTTGGTGTGTCTCTGAACTTACTTTAGGCCGCCTCTCTGCTACTGGGTGGGGTTGTGTTCCTGTCTTGCTAGTTGTTTGGCATGGGGTGGCCAGCACTGGAGCTTGCTGGTCATTGAGTGGAGCTGGGTCTTAGCATTGAAACAGAGATCTCTGGGAGAGCTTTTGCCAATTGATATTACATTGAGCTGGGAGGTCTCTGGTGGTCCAATGTCCTGAACTTGGCTCTCTCACCTCAGAGGCTCAGGCCTGACACCCAGCCAGAGCACCAAGACCCTGTCAGCCATATAGCAAATGTAAAATGGACGGCTAGTGAGAAACTGCTGCATAGCACTGGGAAATCAGCTCGATGCAATGATGTTTCCATGATTTTAAAATGTTTACATCTGCATGGTGATATTTTGGAGATTAAATCTTTTCAGAAAATAGCTTTCATCTTTTTTATTGCTTTTACTTAAGTATGTTACGCATTAAAATTATGGTATTATTAAAATGATTACATACTAAATCATAAAAAGGAAAACATTAAATACATTCATTCTCAAATACAATTTTTATTGCCATTGGTGCATGCCTCTCAGAGAAGAGTTACTTTCTGCTTAGTATGTGGAACAGCATGTGTCAATATTCCTGTTACGCACATAGTAATTCCTTGCAAATGCAAAATGTGTTTTTAGTAAATGTTGCTCAGAGGAAAAAAATGCATTAAGCAAACCCAGTAAGCGGTTAGAAGAAATAGCTGTGATGAGGCTGTGTTTCTGAATATTTCTGCAATCACTCTTCATATGCTTAGCATCCCATGCTGTTCAGCATCTTGGCTTAGATAGTACTTTATTTTTACCTGCTCTGGAATACAAACAAATGAACTTATTCAGCTGCCTGAAATAAATACCTTTATATTCTGAGTAGTTTTAATTCTACACTGAAGATAAAAATTAAAGATGCTATTACTGATAAATATGCCTCATGCTTGCTATTTATTGATGTGTAACTTGAATTTGGTTAGTAAGACTTTTTACCCCTAAGGAATTAAATCTATCTTAACCCTGTTGACCTTGGTAAAATGTCTAAAGTATGCTGTTTATGAGAAGCTAGCACTGCCACTTCTTGTAATTATACCATTTGACCAAGCAAGTTTAACTTAGAGGAAGGTTGCTTATGTGAAAATTAGACTGCAGCTCTAATTTATTTCTAGGGATATTTATAATACTTCAAATATGGTGAAGGACTACACCACATGGCCATCTCTTTAGTATAATTTGCCACGGGCTGTGGAGCTTATGCAGGGAAGCTTGATGAAAATCTTATATAGTCTTTACAAATGATTTTTAGTTAAGGATGTTTACAGTCTTCCCCAAATGACCTGTAGTGCTCTTATTTTTATCTAACTTCAGCAATTTGCAATGCTGAACTAATTATTTTCAACACATACTTTGCCTGGCAATATTATTTTAGACAATGAGTTTGGATTTCCTATTTATTTCTGTGGTGTTTAAGGATATTGTTGAAAGAAGCCTCATCTATCCTGTCAGGAGGAAAATCTATGCCCAGTGAAATAACATCCTAAACAGATTACTGATGGTGACTAGACAGCATGACTAGATACTTTACTTCTCAGCACATTACTCATGCTTAGCAACAATATATATTTTTAAACTTTTAAATGAAGTGAGCTTGCCATTAATTTTCTACTCAGATTTAATGACAACCACTTCAATGTCGTTTAAAAAATATAGGCATCAGGGCTTCCCTGGTGGTGCAGTGGTTGAGAGTCTGCCTGCTGATGCAGGGGACATGGGTTTGTGTCCCGTCTGGGAAGATTCCACGTGCCATGGAGCGGCTAGGCCCGTGAGCCATGGCCACTGAGCCTGCAGGTCCGGAGCCTGTGCTCCGCAACGGGAGAGGCCACAACAATGAGAGGCCCGCGGTACCGTAAAAAAAAAAAAAAAAAAAATGTAGGCATTGTAATCAAACTGACCAAATTTGGAATCTGATTTCATCTTATCTTCCTTGTGTGGCTTTAGACACGTAACTTAGCCTTTTTTTGTGATTCAGTTTCCCCATCTTTAAACTAGAGGTAAATTTACCTTTTAGATATATGTTATGGTGATTAGATATATTAATTCATTTTAAAGGTCTAGGTCTATATATCTCTGTGTTAATGAAAAATAAGTTCTAAGATTGATTTATCTGTCACTTATTTTTACCAAATATGCTATCCTATACTAGAAATTACAAAACTAAACCAAGATTTATTCCCTATAATTTCAGAAATGAGGACTGTTACCCAAATATAGATTCACTCTCATAATACCATCTGAATAAGTAAAAAGAAAATTCTTTTACAACACATGAAAAATATAGAGCCATGAGACATGCTTGTATAGAGCTCACTGAAAATTATTTGAACTAGTAAAGATGATCCTACTATTATTTCAATATCCACTGACATAACTCAGATATCTTTGAAAAATAATTCTCTTTGCATTTAAATAGATGGGGGAAATAAAAAATATATACTTTTTATTAATAGAACTTTATTTTGTTTTGTTTGGTATTTTTTTTTCTCCTTTGAAGCTCTGTAATTCTGTGGCTGCAGTAATTTAGAAAACTGTGTGTAATACAAATGTTGCAGAAAGCCTACGCATTCTCAATATGTTTACTGACTTTTGACAAAAATAGCATCTAATTCCTGAGAAACTTATGTATTTTTGAGGGATTTAAAAGCAGTCTTAAACACCTTTATGAAAATTTTATTCCTTGAAACAAATATTTACTATGAAAAAAATTATACATAAAAATAACTCATAAAATTGTATTAATTTAGGTCCAGAAAACCATTAACTACCTTCACAAGACACATAGTTAAATAGATTATGAAAATACATTTTGTAAACACCCTATTTCCAAATAATCTTTTCTAAACCCACTGCCTCTGCAAAGTAACTTTTACCATACTCTTCTCAAGGAACACAATTAATAAATGGTAAACCTCCAAAACTCTAAATTTTAAGTATCTTGTGGTTTGTTGACATTATATTAAAGCTCTTTGTTGTAGTTAGTAGTGATTGTACCTAATGATACTTCATGTTTTAATCAATTGTCCAAACTAAATATTTTAGAAGTCCTAATCTGACATGATTTGCAATGAATCAGAGTAAATAACTGTGACAAATGGCATATTCATACTTTAAATACCAATTTTACATTAAAATTTGCATTTATTAGTGACTTTTCCAATGTTAGTGAAAAGATACTTTTTAAAAAATGTGGATGTCCTATTTATATATTGACTTTGTTGTTGTTGCCTAGACCATTATCAACATAGAGACATGTCTACTTCATGTAGATAAAAAAAGAAATTTGTGAGCCTTTTGAATGCAATTATATTTTACACTTTTAATATTCAAAAATCACTTAAAGTTTTTTTCATATCTTATTCCTAACAATAGCTTCTTAAAAACTATTTTTCACATTTTAATGCACTCTGTGATTTCTAGAAAATCTATATGATTTCTATCATTCCAAAGCATTCTGTGTGATTTCTATAAATATGGCCACATATTTTATTTAGTTGTATAATATTTAATAGAACTATATAATAATAACAACTGCATCAGGAATAAATAGATTTGGAAATAAAAACAAATAACTCTTGGCAAACATACAATTCAGCTACTGGGATCAGAAGTAAGTGTAATTGAGAGAGAGTCATCTACCAGGTCTAATTATTAATCCTGACATAGACATTGGATTATGTCTATTGATATATGGTCAGTTTATATTTTCCTTTGTCATGTCCATTTCACTAAGTAGATCCAGGGAATATATTTTTCAAAAATTTCAATTTCCAGCTCTAGAATCTGTTCAATTCTTTTTATTGTTTCTATCTTTGTTGAAAGTTTCTTCTTCTTTTTTTTTTTAACTGAGACCTCATGCATTAAAAATATATATTGCTTTAATTAACTGAATACAGTTATAATAGCCACTTGAATCTCTTAGTTCTAATGGCTGTTTCTTCTCATGGACAGTCTTGACTGCTCTTCATTTCATCTTAGTATGTATTCTGTAGTCTTGTCTCTTCATATCTTGAGCAATTCTGGATTTAATATTAGACATTTTGAATGACCATTATTTATTTTTAGTTGTAGAGATTTTATTATTACTGTTATTATTATATTTTATTCAATGAATATTCTTTATTTTAACATGTAATTTTGTGGACTGAGTTTGAACTATGTACTCTTTTTCTTATATGCCATCTCCTCTGTCATGCATACCTTTTGTCTTTAGTTGGGCTGCTTGTGTGTGTTGGAAAAATACATGACTACTGGGTTAGACAGATATGTGGGTGAACAGAGCTTGTGGATTTTTGCTTTATTTTTTTCTCTTAAAATATTTTCCCTACTCGCTTTAGTGTCATGCTGTTTTTACCTCCTTCATTCTCCAAGCCAGAAAAAATTGTGAGCTTTTGACACGTGCCCTCATTTGAAGCTGGGGGAGATGTGTGTACTGTCCATGGTCACAGGCTAAAAGCCAAGGATATGGGAACTTTCATGTACAGTTCCATATCGCCCCTCTTTCAAACAAGTATGCATTCCCACTAGAGTCTGTATGCTTTTGTTCACTCTCCAGTACCTTTTAACAGTCACTTTTGCCCTGCAGGTGGAGGGGTCTTTTAGTAGAGTCTTAGTCTTTCAGATGGAGAAACAGAACGAGCCTCATAAAATATTCTGTGCATTTTTAAAGTCCATACTGTAGGCTATTAGTTAGCTTTACATAGCTAAAATATAGATAACAAGGTTGTAATGTGCATAAAATTAAATGATAATGCATTCATATTGTAGAAAAAAATAAAATACCATATGTAAACTGAAGAGATAATGGTCATTAATCATTATAACACATGAAGGTAACAATTTTGAGATGTTGGTGTTCCATTCTAGTTTTTCTTATAAGTTATATCTTATATTTTCTATTTATTGTAATATTATTTTAATAGTATGAATATCCTATTTTCCTTTTAACTGAATTATAGCAAATTAGGCTTAAATATCAACATTAATTTCAACTGCAATGCATTACTCTATTTATCATAAATACATATATGCTTACATATGTTTCATCAGATATGTGGGAATGCCAAATTCCTATCTTTGACATTAAATGCTCAAACTGATTAGTGTGAAATTTGTTGTGCTAAATAGCCTGAGAAGAGGGGAGCATGAAATTGACTTGACATGTTAATATCATATTTTACAGTGAGTCACATTATAATTAAATGGGAAGTCTATTGTAACTACACATGGTGCCTATGCCTTCAGAAAATACTCTATTTTAAACAATTCTGTGGGAATATTATTGGTCTCCAAAGGAGATATGCTTATTTGAAACATTCTGAAGTTTCTGAGATTTACATATGTACAAAGTTAGAGAACACCCTTAGTGTTTAAGTATTCATAGTGTGAATGGAAAATAAACTAATGAGAAAATCAGAAGTTGTGTTTAAACAAACAAATGATACCTGTATTTTTAAACTGAATCTGGTAAATATTTTATGTCTGATCCAGGAAACTTAACTGTGCCAAAATAAATGCTAAAGTGATATCTAAAGTCAGTATCCAAACTGAAACCACCAGCCATTAATGAAAAGTTTGTACCATTTTAACAATGAGAGAATTGTCCAGTTTCCTTAGAAACATTATCTATATCTTTGCACCCTCTCTAGTCAAATTTGAATCAACAATTTTTAATATTTGTGAAACTAGACTTACTATCTCACTTGTATAGGACTGTATATACATGTATTTTTTACATAAGAATCAGATGACATTTTTTAGTTACATTCTGGATCATCATAAAATGGGTTACATTTATTACAACAATTCCTCTGCTCATAATTAGAAGCATGCAAATAATGTTGACGGCTGGGTTTAATGCCTTTTTATTTGATTTTAATGGGTTTATCCCTAAGAACAAAGTGATGATCAAAGAAGTTTTAATTTTGTCAAGGTCACAAATTGATTTGCATATGGTTTTGGTGTCAAGAAATAAGTTCAATCCCAACTTCTTTCCCATATCTCCGGACCCTTAAAAAACTTTACTTGTAACTGTTCCCAGTAATATTACATCTTCTTCAAAATTCATACAAATTTTGGCTTATTTCTTCATATGAATGCCATGTCATAGTAGCATGTTTTAAATTGAATATTTTCATGACAGAATTTATAACAGTTGTCCACAAGTTCAATGTAAACAAACAGTAGCTGCATATTTTTGTTTTTGCAAAGTCAGCTAATGGCTTGTTCATTGTGGAGGAACAATATAATGTGGTGGTTAGAGCATGGTCTCTGGAGCAGAACTATCTGGATTTAAAACTTGGATCTGTGAATTAGTATCAGTTTGATACCAGGCAACTTACTCTGTGCTCAATTTCCCTATTTTTAAAATAACAGTAATATATACACTTCAAAAAATTATGTAGGTTTTTGCCAAATTAATATTTAGAAAACACATAGAATTGTAACTGGTGCTATTCCTATTAAGTAAACACTGTATGACAAATATGAAAATAGCATTAGCTGTCTTGCTTGCTCTTATTACCCTTGCATATGCCCAGAGATTTTACAAAATCCCCAATGAGCAAATTACCATTTACATTAATAAATTATTTGTTTAAAGAACACAACACTGGCTAAATATCTGATGATTCTATTCTGCTTTTATATCCAAAAGTCTCTGTTCCTTAGTGTACTTTATTTAAAATAAATAACACCCTTAAATTTGACAAATGAAATAGCTTAATTCAGTAGATTCTGAATAACAGAAGTCAGAAAATTGAAAATATTGTACCAAAGAAATGTGAGAAAAAAAAGGGACTACCTATCAACAATATTAGATAGAACTCTGTGGATGTGTTTGTGGGTGTGGAAAGCTAGTCAATACTGTATTCATTCAGGAACTCTGGCATTACAGTGGCTTCATGCCTGGATAACAATGTCTGGGAACACTTGGACTTAGAGCTTCAAGGCTATTTCTAGTTTGCAATAAACTGAAGTCACCAAAAAAAAAACCAAAACAAATCAACAAAAGAACTTGTTTGGCAATGACAAAATATCAAGGCACAGGAAATTATGTGAAAGAATATGTAAGAGACTGTATGGATTAAAGTACTAAATTCAAGACAGTATTTTGTGCCTAGTTTTTTTTTTGACTTCTTATTTAGGTAGTCAAAAACAGTCATTCAGCATTTTTGAGGACCTGAAAAGCCAAAAATTTCAAAAATTAACTTAAAACAGTTACTTGGAAAATATTATACTGAGCAAAACCTGGGGAATATACCATTTTATTTCTTGCTTTAAGAGACTCACTATTAAATATATTCATAAAATGGAGATTGAAGATTCAGTATAAACATCAGTTTGGACATTGAAGATACTTGTCCCTCAGTCACAACAAAGAACTGCTTTGATGGAAGGTCTATTTAATGAAATAATTCTGCTACTTTGAATTTTTTGAACCATTTGAAAGTCTGGTTGAATTTCTATGTTGAATGTTTTGTTTGTTTGTTTGTTTTTGCAGTACGCGGGCCTCTCACTGTTGTGGCCTCTCCCGTTGTGGAGCACAGGCTCTGGACGCACAGGCTCAGCGGCCATGGCTCACGGGCCCAGCCACTCCGCGGCATGTGGGATCTTCCCAGACCGGGGCATGAACCCATGTCCCCTGCATCGGCAGGTGGAGTCTCAACCACTGCACCACCAGGGAAGCCCTATGTTGAATGTTTTAGAAACATGAATATAAACTCAAAATAGGCTTTTAAAATTATTATATTTGGTATTTGAAGATCTATAATTTGTAGGTTTATGTTTATATTTTTCAAAGAAAATTATTATTTTAAAATTATTAACCTGCTTTTCTATAAATGAGAAACTACTGGAATCTAAATTTTAGAAATTTATTAAAATTATCCAATTATTGTTTCAGATAATTTCTGTATATAATGCATTGTTGTCAGCATTGGGAATAGCAGAAAGATTCTGATTCTATCCTGTGGATCGTCCCATATATAACACTTGGGGAGTTTTGTAATGTAGATGTGAGTGCTCTCTAAATTTTTGAAAATTCTAAAATTTGAAAACTCATTATTTTAATGTGTGAGTCAAGATTTTTTCTAAGTTCAAGTTCTTTTACTTTAACTACAAATTACATTCTAATCATAATATTGTGGAAATGCCAAAATTATATCTGCTTAAAAAACTATTAAATTCATCATAAAGAGTTAATGTCTGAAAGTCCTAGGGAGACTATTTAAGTCAATAGAACTGACCAGTGGCCTATATTTCAAGCTAGAGTAAAAATGTTTACAGGGCTTCCCTGGTGACACAGTGGTTGAGAGTCCACCTGCCGATGCAGGGGACATGGGTTCGTGCCCTGGTCTGGGAAGATCCCACATGCCGCGGAGAGGCTGGGCCCGTGAGCCATGGTCACTGAGCCTGCGCGTCTGGAGCCTGTGCTCTGAAATGGGAGAGGCCGCAACAGTGAGAGGCCCACGTAGAGCAAAAAAAAAAAAAAAAAAGTTTACAAATAGAAGTGTGTCCAAAATGGGAGCTTAGTATAGTAAAATAAAGGTAATAGTGGAAAACATTAGAGAATAAGGAATAAAAAGTGAAATGAGGAGCGCCTTGGGTCAAACCTCAGCCATTCATTTATATATTAATGCAGCAAATATTTATGAAGAGCTAATTGCATGCCAAAAACTTTGCTAGGCACTGAAGACATGGGATGAAGTATATATGTGCATGGTTACCACTTCTTAATGAAATGCCTAATGGAGAAGTGTTTGGAGAATGGCAAAAACATGTGACAGAAATAGATGCCATGCTTTACACTTATGTGGTTATATGTTTCATTCACTGGCTTGTTTTCTGATTTTTAAATGGACAGACTTTTTAAAAATAAATTCTAAAAATCCCTTCCAACCTAGAAAACATATAATACAAGTTTGGAATCATAAAGAAAATTTTGCTTCTCTAGAGAAAATTGTTTACTTTTTTAAAGATCAATATTAGTTATAATTCTTATTATCACAATTAGTTTGTGTACTTTGGATTGGCCTTTAGTAGATTCAAAGACAATTATATGAAATAATTTTCCAGAACCCTTTGTAGCATGTATTTTCTACCTACAGTCTCCCAAGCTTCATCTTACTATAAGTTTTTCTTTGCTTTTCTTATTTATGTATTTTATTTAAAAGTTATTGTGTTAAATGTATACATTTATATAAACTTTTTTATTTTAGAGTTGCTTTAAAATTTGAGAATAATTGTGAGGCTAATATAGAGAATTTCCATATACTTCATATGCAGTTTTTCTTACTGTTAACATCTCACTATAATATATATCTCACAATTGATGAGCCAGTACTGGTATGTTATTACTTATAAAGTCCATGGTTTATTCACATTTTCTTAGTTTTTATCTATTATCTTTTATCTGTTCCAGAATCTCATGCAGGATTCCCCATTACATTTAGTCATATTGCCTCCTTAGTTTGCTTTTTGCTGTGACAATTTCTCAGACATTCCTTGTTTTGATGTTCTTGACAATTCTGGGATATTTTGGTGATGGTTTTTTTTATTTTTTTTAACATCTTTATTGGAGTATAACTGCTTTAAAATGTTGTGTTACTTTCTGCTGTATAACAAAGTGAATCAGCTATATGTATACATATAACCCTGTGTCCCCTCCATCTTGCATCTCACTCCCACCCTCCCTATCCCACCCCTCTAGGTGGTCACAAAGCTGATCTCCCTATGCTATGTGGCTGCTTCTCACCAGCTATCTATTTTACATTTGGTAGTGTATATGTGTCAATGCTACTCTCTCACCTAGAGCTTGCCCTTCACCCTCACTGTGTCCTCAAGTCCATTCTCTATGTCTGTGTCTTTATTCCTGTCCTGCCCCTAGGTTCATTAGAACCATTTTTTTTTTATTCCATATATATGTGTCAGCATATGGATTTGTTTTTTTCTTTCTGACTTCCTTCACTCTGTATGAAAGACTCTAGGTCCATCCACCTCACTACAGATAACTCAATTTCGTTTCTTTTTATGGCTGAGTAATATTCCATTGTATATATGTGTCACACTTTCTTTATCCATTCATCTGTCATTGGACACCTAGTTTGCTGCCATGTCCTGACTATTGTAAATAGTGCTGCAATGAGCACTGTGGTAAATGACTCTTTTTGAATTATGGTTTTCTCAGGGTATATGCCCAGTAGTAGGATTGCTGGGTCATAGGGTAGTTATATTTTTAGATTTTAAGGAAACTCCATACTGTTCTCCTTAGTGGCTGTATCAATTTACATTCCCACCAACAGTGCAAGAGGGTTCCCTTTCCTCCAAACCCTCTCCAGCATTTACTGTTTGCAGATTTTTTGATGATGGCCATTCTGACTGGTGTGAGGTGATACCTCATTGTAGTTTTGATTTGCATTCCTCTAATGATTAGTGATGTTGAACATCCTTTCATATATTTGTTGGCAATCTGTATATCTTCTTTGGAGAAATGTCTGTTTAGATATTTTGCCCATTCTTAGATTGAGTTGTTTGTTTTTTTGATATTGAGCTGCATGAGCTGCTTGTATATTTTGGAGAATAATCCTTTGTCTCTTGCTTCATTTGCAGATATTTTCTCCCAATCTGAGGGTTGTCTTTTTGTCTTGTTTATGTTTTCATTTGCTGTACAAAAGATTTGAGTTTCATTAGGTCCCATTTGTTTATTTTTGTTTTTATTTCCATTTCTGTAGGAGGTGGGTCAAAAAGGACCTTGCTGTGATTTATGTCATAGAGTGTTCTGCCAATGTTTTCCTCTAAGAGTTTTATAGTGTTTAGCCTTACATTTAGATCTTTTCTTGAGTTTACTTTTGTGTATGGTGTTAGGGAATGTTATAATTTCATTCTTTAACATGTAGCTGTCCAGTTTTCCCAGCACCACTTATTGAAGAGGCTGTTTTTTCTCCACTGTATATTCTTGCCTCCATTATCAAAGATAAGGTGACCACATGTGTGTGGGTTTATGTCCGGACTTTCTTTCCTGTTCCATTGATCTATATTTCTGCTTTTGTGCCACTACCATATTGTCTTGATTACTGTAGCTTTGTAGTATAGTCTGAAGTCAGGGAACCTGATTTCTCCAGCTCCGTTTTTCTTTCTCAAGACTGCTTTGGCTATTCGGGGTCTTTCATGCTTCCATACAAATTGTGAATTTTTTTTGTTTTAGTTCTGTGAAAAATGCCATTGGTAGTTTGATAGGGATTGCGCTGAATCTGTAGATTACTTTGGGTAGTATACTCATGTTCACTATGTTGATTCTTTCAATCCAAGAACATCATATATCTCTTCATCTGTTTGTATGATTTTTACTTTCTTTCATCCATGTCTTATAGTTTTCTGAATACAGGTCTTTTGTCTTCTTAGGTAGGTTTATTCCTAGGCATTTTATTCTTTTTGTTGCAATGGTAAATGGGAGTGATTCCTTAATTTCTCTTTCAGATTTTTCATCATTAGTGTATAGGAATGCAAGAGATTTCTGTGCATTAATTTTGTAACCTGCTACTTTAACAAATTAATTGATTATCTCTAGTAGTTTTCTGGTAGCATCTTTAGGATTCCCTATGTATAGTATCATGTCATCTGCAAACAGTGACAGTTTTATAACTTCTTTTCCGATTTGGATTCCTTTTCTTTCTTTTTCTTCTCTGATTGCTGTGGCTAAAATTTCCAAAACTATGCTGAATAACAGTGGTGAGAGTGGGCAATCTTTTCTTCTTCCTGATCTTAGTGGAAATGGTTTCAGTTTTTTTGCCATTGAGAACGATGTTGGCTGTGGGTTTGTCAGATATGGCCTTTATTATGTTGAGGTCAGTTCCATCTGTGCCTTCTTTCTGGAGAATTTTTTATTATAAATGGGTCCTGAATTTTGTCAAAAGCTTTTTATGCATCAATTGAGATTATTATATTGTTTCTATCCTTTACTTTGTTAATATGGTGTATCAAATTAATTGATTTGCATATACTGAAGAATCCTTTCCTGGGATAAACCCCACTTGATCATGGTGTATGATCCTTATAATGTGCTGTTGGATTCTGTTTGCTAGTGTTTTGTTGAGGATTTTTGTGTCTATATTCATCAGTGATATTGGTCTGTAGTTTTCTTTTTTGTGACATCTTTTTCTGTTTTTTGTATCAGAGTGATGGTGGCCTCATAGAAAGAGTTTGGGAGTGTTCCTCCCTCTGCTATATGTTGGAAGAGTTTGAGAAGGATAGGTGTTAGCTCTTCTCTAAATGTTTGATAGTTCACCTGTGAAGCCATCTGGTCCTGGGCTTTTGTTTGTTGGAAGATTTTTTCTCACCATTTCAATTTCAGTGCTTGTGATTCATCTGTTTATATTTTCTCTTTCTTACTGGTTAAGTCTCAGAAGATTGTGCTTTTCTAAGAATTTGTTCATTTCTTCCAGGTTGTGCATTTAATTGGCATACAGTTTACTTGTAGTAAGCCCTCATGATTCTTTGTATTTCTGCAGGGTCACTTGTTACTTCTCCCTTTTCAATTCTAATTCTGTTGATTTGAGTCTTCTCCCTTCTTTTCTTGATGAGTCTGGCTAGTGGTTTATCAATGTTGTTTATCTTCTCCAAGAACCAGGTTTAGTTTTATTGATCTTTGCTATCGTTTCCTTCATTTCTTTTTCATTTATTTCTAATCTGATCTTTATGATTTCTTTTCTTCTGCTAACTTTGGTTTTGTTGTTGTTGTTCTTCTTCTTTCTCTAATTGCTTTAGGTATAAATTTAGGTTGTTTATTTGAGATGTTTCTTCTTTCTTATGGTAGGACTGTATTTCTATAAACTTCTCTCTTAGCAATGTTTTTGCTCCATCCCACAAGTTTTGGGTCACCAACTTTTGTCTTCTTCAATACTGTGCTGGCTATTCTGGGATTTTTTTCCATATAAACTTTAGAATCGGTTTGTCAGTAGCCATAACGTAGTTTCCTGAGATTTTGTTTGAGATTGTATTGAATTTATAAAACAAGTTGGCAAAACTTGACAGCATAACAATTTTAAATCTTCCTATCAATAAACATGGACTAGCTCTTCATTTATATTGATCTTTTGTTTCTATCACCAGTGTTTTGCTGATTTCTGCATAAGATCCTATACGTATTTTCTTAGATTTACACCTACATAATTTTTGTATTATAAATGGAATTATTTTATTAATTTCTAAATTCAATTGTTCATTACTGATAAGTTGAAAATAAATTTTAAAAAATATAGGCATTCTGCTACATTACCTTGTCATTTATTAATTTCAGGAAAGTTTTGTAGATTCCACTTTTCAGATAGACAATGATGTCATCTATGAATAAATTCATTTTTATGTCTTCCTTTTTACTCTCTGTACCTCTTATTTATTTTGCATTAAGAGCAGGGTGCTGAAGTCTTCAACTATAACTGCCAATTTGTCTATTTCTTACTTCAGTTCTATTATTTTTGTCTCATGTATTATTGTACTCTCTTGT
Source organism: Orcinus orca (assembly GCF_937001465.1). NCBI lineage: Eukaryota > Metazoa > Chordata > Mammalia > Artiodactyla > Delphinidae > Orcinus > Orcinus orca. The sequence goes on from NC_064563.1 coordinate 113,303,130, forward strand.
TAGTGCATACCTAGTTAAAATTCTTATGTATTCTTAGAGAACTGACACTTTTATCATTACTGAATGTCTCTTTCATCCCTAATAATTTTCCTTCTTCTGAAGTCTGCTTTGTCTGAAATTAATATTGCACCTCCAGCTTTCTTTTAATTAATATTAGCATGTACATCTTTTACCATTCCTTAATGTTTAATGTATCTGAGACTTAATATTTAAAGTGAGTATTTTGTAGAGGGGACATGAAGATGGTGGAGTATGGGGACACTGAGCTCACCCCCCCCCCATAAATACATCAAAATACATCTACACTAAAACAACTCTTGCTAAAAACATCTTGGAGACTGCCATAAAGTCTTTTTTACAACCAAGACTATAAAGAAAGATCTACATGGAGTCAGGTAGGAAGGGAGGAAAAGCAATAGGGTTAGGTCCTGACCTGTGGCCTGTGGTCCTGTGGCCATAGCAGGGGACACAGATGAGGAGGGGGATATCATGGGCTTGAGGATCTTCTATGAAGAATGAGGGGTGAGTCACATATTGGGTATGCCAGCCCTGGGCTCTGACACCAGGAAGATGAGTCCCCTGAGGTGGTGTGAAAACCAGTGGGACTTACCAAAGAGCTATAAGAAACCAAGACTCCATTTGTGAAGAGTGCATGCACATGCTTACTTCCTCCCAGGAACAGCATGGAGGAAGCATATTGAAAACTGCAGGGGGTACTGGGCAGTTTCCCGTGACAATCCCAGAAAGCATCCACCTCGCACCGGTTGCCTGACTAGCCCCTTTGCTCTGGCACTGCTCTCCACTAGGGCAGAAGTGCTGTTGCCAAGGAGAGTGTGCACTCTTAGAGGGAACTGAGCTGGCTTGGACCCAACCCTGCCTCTGAACAAGGTGAAGGAAAACATTATCAGCATGCACAGAGGCAGCAGTTTGAAAATTGCCTGTGGCTCTGAGTGGCTTGATGAACCATCCCAGCACACATTCTAGCCTGTAAAGGATGCCCCTCTTGATCCAGCTCTGCTCTCCACTAGGGTGGAGGCTGCTGTTGCCAAGAAGAGTACATACACTTAGAGGGAACAAAACCAGCTTAGACCAAAACCTAAGAGCTTCTGCTTCAGCACCTTGGGCTCTGAACTCACACCCAATAGGGTGATGACTGACCCTGAGCACAGTAGAAGCCTTGGCTCACACCTGGCTCTGGCTCTAGGTCCTCCATCTCCAGTCCACCTCTGACTAAGGACAGTATCTGCCAGCATACCCCAGGGGAAGATGTGACTCATGCTCACTTCAGTTCCAGCTTTCCCATCAAAACCACTGAGCATACACTGACTGCATAGGGATAATCCCACCCAATGACACTCCTTCAAGACTAGGATAGGTAACTGTTTCACCTGATTTCATAGAGACAGATAAAGTTAAATAATAAGAGATACAGAGGAATATGTTTCAAATGAAAGAACAAGAAAAAACTTTGGAAAAAAAACCTAATAAAACAGAGATAAATGATTTATCACATAATGAGTTCAAAGCAATAGTAATAATAATACTAACTGAATGTGGGAAAAGAATAGATGAACACAGTGAGAATTTTAACAAGAAAAAGGAGGGAGTAGAGGCAGAGAGTTGAAGAACACACTAAGTGAAATTAAAAATACACTAGAAGGTATTAACAGCAGACTAGGTGACTCAGAAGAATGCATGTGACCTGCAAAATAGAACAATGAAAATCACCCAATCAGAACAGCAAAAAGGTTAAAAATGAGGATATTTTAAAGGACCTCTGAGACAACATACAATCTTCCAAAACTGAATCAGGAAAAATAGATAATCTTAACAGACCAATCCTTGTAGTAAAACTGAATCAGTAATCAAAAAACTCCCAGCAAACCAAAGTCCAGGGTTAGATGACTTCAAAGGAAAATTCTACCAAACATATAAAGAAGAGCTAATACCTATTTTTTTTAAACTATTCCAAAAAATGGAAGACAATGGAACACTCCAAATTCATTTTATGAAGTCACAATTGCCTTGATAAAACTAGACCTAGACACTTAAAAAAACAAAAAAAAAAGGAAAATTACAGGCCAATATCTCTGATGAATATAGAAGCAAAACTCTTTAACAAAATATTAGCAAACAGAATACAACTGTATATAAAAAAGATCATACACAATGATCAAGTGGGATTTATTCCTGGGATGCAAGGATGGTTCAATACCTGCAGATCAATCAATGCGATACACCACATTAACAAAATGAAGGATAGAAATCAAATGATCATCTCAACAGATGCAGGAAAAAAAGTGACAACGTATGTATAGAGGGAACATATCTCAAAATAATAAGTCATTTAAGACAAACCCACAGCTAATCTTATACTCAATGGTAAAAAACTAAAAGCTTTTCCTCTAAAATCAGGAAAAAGACAAGGATGCCCACTCTCACTACTTCTATTTAACATAATTGGAAGTCCAAGCCATAGCAATCAGAGAAGAAAAAAAATACTAAAACGCATTCAAATTGGAAGAGAAGAAGTGAAACTGTAACTGTTTGCAGGTGACATGACAGTATACATAGAAAAATTTAAAGTGTCCACACAAAAACTATGAGAACTAATAAATGAATTCAACAAAGCTGCAGGATACAAGATTACTATATAGAAATATGTAGCTTTTCTATAGACAAATAATGAACTATCAGAAATAAAAAGCAAGAAAGCAGTCCCATTTAAAATCACATCAAAAAGAATAAGATACCAGGAATAAACCTAACCAAGGAGATGAAAGACGTTAGTTTTGAAAAAATATGAAACACTGATGAAGGACACTGAAGATGATACAAAGAAATGGAAAGATATTCTGTTTTCTTGGATTGGAAGAATTAATATTTTAAAATGCACCTATAACCCAAAGGAATATACAGTTTTAATGCAATCCCCATCAAAAGTCTCATTATGTTTTTCACAGAACTAGAACAAATAATCCTAACATTTATATGGAACCACAAAAGACCCCAAATAGCCAAAGAATTCTTGAGAAAGAAAGAGTAAAGCTGGTGGTATCACTCTCCCTTACCTCAGACTATACTGCAAAGCTATAGTCATCTAAACAATATGGTATTGGCACAAAAACAGATAAAGTGATCAATGGAACAGAATAGAGAGCCCAGAAATAAATGTATGCACATATGGTCAATTAATCTATGATGAAGGAGGCAAAAATATACAACAGGAAAAAGACAGTGTTGTCGATAAGTGGTACTGGGAAAACTGAAAAGCTACATAAAAAAGAATGAAATTAGAAGATTTGCTCACACCATATACAGAAATGAACTGAAAATGAATTAAATATTGTAAAACAACTATACCCCAATTTAAAAAAATGAAACCAGATCCTCAAGGGTTTTATAGATATGTATGCAGTGGCACAGAAGAAGGGAGGGGGGAGATAAAGAGAGAAGAAGGAAAGACAAAAGTAGGAGGAGAATGAAGCTCTAATTCTGCTTTTCTCTGGACTGTTACCAGCATCTTCTGAATTAGCAAGTCTGTTTACCATCTGTCCTTCCCCCATCTGAAGATGAACTAACTTCTGCTTTACATGAAGCTGGCATGCTAATGGCACAGTGTAAGTGGACATTTCTCTCTGTATAACATTCTACTGCCTAATTAAAGCCAAAATTACAATGCATTCTGCTATGTGAATAAAGCCAAATTGATCCTCCAAAAAAAAAAAAAAAAAAAAAGACCTATATGTAAGAGCTAAAACCATAAAACTCCTAGAAGAAAACATAGGCAGAATACTCTTTGATGTAAGTCATGGCAATTTGGGAGGGGGAATTACCTATCTGCTCAGGCTATGGTAACAAATGCAAAAATAAACAAATGGGACCTAATTAAACTCAAAAGCTCTTGCACGGCGAAAGAAACCACTTACAAAGTGAAAAGAAAACCAGTTGAAGGAGAGAAATTATTTGCAAGTAATATATCCAATAAGGGGTTACTATCCAAAGTATATGAAGAGCTCATACAACTCACATACAAAAAACAACCCAATTAAAAATGGGCAAAAGACTGGATTAGACATTTTTCCAAAGAAGATGTACAGATGGCCAACAGGCACATGAAAAGATGCTCAACATTGCTAATCATCAGACAAATGCAAGTAAGAAACACAAGATATCACCTCACATCTGTCAAAGAGGCTATTGTCAAAAAGACCACAAATAATACATTTTTAGGAGGATGTGGAGAATAGGGTATCCTAGTACACTTTTGGTGGGAATGTAAATGTAAATTGGCATCCATCATGGAAAACAGTATGAAGCTTCCTAAAAACAAACTAAAAATAGAATGACCATATGATCCAGCAATTCCACTCCTGGAAATACATCTGAAGAAAATGAAAACACTAATTTGAAAATATAGATGTACCCCAATGTTCATAGCAGCATTATTTACGATTGCCAAGATATGGAAGCAACCTAAGTGTCCATCAACAGATGAATGGATAAAGAATTGGTATACACACACACACACACACACACACACACACACACACACATACAATGGAATATTAGTCATAAAAAAGAATGAAATTTTTCTATTTGCAACATCATGGGTGGTCCTGGAGGGGATTATGCTTAGTGAAATAAGTTACACAAAGAAAGACAAATACTGTACGTATCCCTTAAATGTGGAATCTAAAAAAATAAAACAAAGGAATGAATATTACAGAACAGACTCATAGAATAATCTAGTAGTTACCAGTGGGGAGCAGGATATGGGAAGGGGCAAGATAAGCATAAGATATTAAGAAGTAAAGCTACTATGTATAAATTAAATAAGATACCATCATATATTATACAGCACAGGGAATACAGCCAATATTTTATAAACCTTTAAATGGAGTATAATCTATAAAAATATCCAATTACTATGTTATACACCTGAAACGAATAATATAAATCAACTATACTATAATAACCAATTAAAAACAAAATAAATAAACGGGTATCATTGGCTTGCTCTGTCACCCAATGCCAACAATCACTGGTTTTTATTTGATGTATGTAGGCAGGTCACATTTAAAGTGATTTTTAATATAGTTGGATTAATGTCTATCATGTTTCTAACTATTTTCTATTTGTAAAATGATTTTCTTCTTTGCTCTCTTTTTCTGCCTTAAATGGTCTCAAATGAACATTTTATGTGATTTCATTTTATCTTCTCTCTTAGCACATGAATTATACTCATTTTTTATACTTTGGTGCTGTTTTCCCTAGTATTTTCAATATGAATTTTTAACGAATAAAAGTCTACTTTCTCTAACACTATTTTACTTTATATGTAGTGCAGGACCTTATGACAGTTTTCCAAATTTCTTCTTCCATCCCTTTTGATCTTGATACCACTCCTTTCATTTACCCAATATAATGTTAATATTACTACCTGGAAAAGACTTTTTTCTTTTACTTCAATTGTAAATAAAAATATTTAAAAGATATTTTACTACTAATGTTTTTTTCTTTCTTTATGTAAGCATAAACTTCTGATCTATATCTCTGTATCATTTACCTTCTACCTGAAGAACTTTAACATTTCTTGTAGAAAAGAACCACTGGCAATGAATTCCTTAACTGTTTGAGAACAACTTTATTTCTCTTCACTTTTGAAGAATAATATTGTTGGATATAGAATTCTAGTTTGGTTGACTTTACTTTTCACTCAGGATGTTGGCTTGCCTTAAAATATAATTTATCTGAGGAGTCCAAGAAAAGTCATTGATTTTCAGTTTGTTCAGAATGGTCTTATTTAAAGACCTAGTGATGAGTTCTAATCTCTACATGTTGGAATGAAAATCAGAAGTCACAGGTATTTGTTTTAAAGAAATTAGTGTTGCCATCAACAGTCATAAAATGGATTGCATTATCTAAGGTAAAATGATAATCAAATCACATATGACCTGTCTGTCTAATTATAACCAGTAGTGACACTAACAGGTTATACTCACAGCTTCATTGGCTTCTTATGCCAGAGTATAACCATGACCCAACCTCACATTTTTCTCTATCTTTGGAGAGGTCCTTTATACTTTTTGTCATTCTTATGTCATTATTATTTTTAAAGTCCTTATATGGTCTAATCAGGAATTCATGACCTGTTAGCCACAAAATTCCCTATAAGCTTTATCTGAAACCTGACTTTCCCTGAGGACTTTCTTCTGTATCTATTCAATAGTGACTATTTTCTTTATCATATTTGTCTAACTTTGGTATGTAGGTAAAGAAGATGCTCTTATTTCTTATTGATGCTTCCAGATTGATATTCATTCTTCGTATCAAAATACCACTCTTCCCATGTAGTTTGTAATATTGCAGTATATCTTACTCTTTCCAGTTGTTGTCATCTATAGAACTCTTTGCTATTCCTTGAAGAGTCACCCTTATCTCTAACATTATCCTTATCTAAGTCTTGGTAATTTTAATATACTCATGTTCAGTCCCTTAAGAGCCATGGCTTTTCATTTCTTTGATCTATTTATCTACAATGCTCTAGTCTTCACCCCTCTTCAACCATATACCTCATCCTTTTTCACCATCCTGACTTTGCCATTAAGTGTTACACATCATTTCTAATGTCAGTTATAATTCCACATTTTGATATCCACTTTACTTTCTCTTTTTCTTTAATGTTGTCAACCCCAACAAGTTTTGACTTCTAATTTATTGACCATAACACTCTTCCATTTTTTTCATTCCTTTAATGGTCTTGCTTTCTTCTTAGTCAGGTTAGATTGATGTCACATGATGAATGTGCTTTCAAAATTTATGACCTCACCAACTATATCACACTTGTCTGGCACAAACACAATCATGGTCTGCAATCTATCCCACTATTAGTGTGGAAAGTAAAAATGCAGAAAAAAAGACAAGTTCACAAACAATGTTCTGAGTGGGTGAAAGTTGATGAAATGGTGGGCATAAATAATTAGAAGTGATGTTCTTACAAAGAAACAGTTCATATAGATCAACAGGAGGGGAGAGAGAATAGATGGGCACAAATTCAGGGACTGAGGAAAAAAAAGTATTTCATAAAATTTGTGAGAAATGTGATTTGGAGGTAAATTTCTAGTGTTTAGGGTTACACTGGATTTAAAGAGTAAATATATATAGTGGAGCTAATTGGCATTGCTATGTACTAATTATCCATAATGTTTGCTGGCCTGGGAACAGAAAAAAAATCAAATTGTTGTGACTACCTTTAGTTTTTGGACTGGAAAAAATATGACCAAAATTACAAAATGTAAGCTCTGTATAGTATTGGTAAAAAGCATACTCTGCTGTTTGACCCATGAAATTCAATCTTAACTGGAAGGAAAATAAAATCAAACATTGGTAGTTTGACAGAAATAACAACAAAAAATGAACAATTCAGAATATTAAAGGTCAAGAGAGTGTAGTATTGTGGTGATCTAAATTAATTTTGTCTCCACCTCTCACTCTATTACATTTACCTAAGCTCTGTCAAACCTTTAAGACATGGACATTGCACTCTGAACCAGTTTCAGTCAATTTGCTGCCTGCCTAGCAACCTGGGTTTGTGAACTACCATTCTTTGAATGGAGACCATATTTTATACAATGATGCAAATCACAATTTTTCTGTCTGGTAATACTGGAACTCTATAGAAACAAAACCACATAGTTCATAATTTGACCCTAAACTATCTCAAATATGTACATCTAATATAAGTTCAAGTTCAGAATTAGAGAAAGCATGATTCATCCACATACGTCACTTAATAAATACTTTATGTAACTGACACATGAAAAGATGCTCAACATCACTAATCATCAGGGAAATGCAAATCAAAACTATAATGAGATCCCACCTCAAACCTATCAGAATGACTATCATCTAAAAGCACACAAATAGGGCTTCCCTGGTGGCGCAGTGGTTAAGAGTCCGCCTGCCGATGCAGGGGACACGGGTTCGTGCCCCGGTCCGGGAAGATCCCACATGCCACGGAGCGGCTGGGCCCGTGAGCCATGGCAGCTGAGCCTGCGCGTCTGGAGCCTGTGCTCCGCAATGGGAGAGGCCACAGCAGTGAGAGGCCCGCGTACCGCAAAAAAAAAAAGCACACCAATAACAAATACTGGCGAGGATGAGAAGAAAAGGGAACCCTCATATACTGCTGGTGGGAATGTAAATTGGTGCAGTCACTGGAAAACAGTAGGGAGTTTTCTCAAAAAAACTACAAATAGAAATACCATATGACTCAATAATTCCACTCCTGGGAATATATCTGAAAAAACCAAAAAGACTAATTTGAAAAGTTACATGGACCCCAGTGTTCATAGAAGCATTATTTACAATTGCCAAGCAACCGAAGTGTCCATAAACAGATGAATGGATAAAGGTTATATATATATATATATATATATATATATATATATATATATATATATATATAATGGAATACTACTCAGCCATAAAAAAGAATGAAATTTTGCCATTTGCAGAAACATGGATGGACTTTGAGGGAATTATGTCAAGCAAAGTACATCAAAGAAAAACATATGATATCACTTATATGTGGAGTCTAAAAAAATACAACCAACTAGTGAATATAACAAAAAAGAAGCAGACTCACAGATATAAAGAACAAACTACTGGTTGCCAGTGGAGAGAGGGAAGAGGGAGGGGCAATATAGGTATAGGGGATTAAAAGGTACAAACTATTATGTATAAAATAAGCTACAAAGATATATTGTACAACACATGGAATATAACCAATATTTTATAATAATTATACATGGAACATAATCTTTAAAATGATGAATCAATATATTGTACACCTGTAACATATATTATACATCAACTACATTTCAATTTAAAAAAAGGTTTATGGATATCATCAAGTATATTCAATATTATAATGTCACTCATATATGAACTATCAAATTCATTATGAACCTAGTTGAATTCACAGTTGTTTCACTTAGCACATTTAGAATACCAATAACCTTAAAGAGAGAGAGAAAAGTTCACAAAGGCACTCACAACTCTTCAAAATGTCATATTTTCTAACAAGTTATTTTTTACCTTGAATACACCTGAAAAATTAGCACACTGAAATGTAGGCTTCATCAAAGCCAGCTTCCCTAGATCTGCTTTACATTAGTCCAAGTTCCAGTAGTAATTATTAGAGTTGGGTCATTTAACTGGCCTGTAATAAGAATACCAATGAGCCAGTTCTCTTAGAAAATTTCCCTATTGTAGATAGCTACCTCTTCAGTTTGGATATTTTAGTCATAAAAAACTGCTCTCTATACAAAACATATTATTTTCAAGCTTGAAAACGGAAAATGGTATGCAGGCCATCCTTAATAGCCCCACAGGAAAACTGCCCAAGGTATTCTAATGAATGATTCAGCCATTAGATAGAACTGATACCCTGAACTTACACAAAGATGGACCAAATTTTTCTAAGCAGTTTGATCTTAAGGAGTCAGTAGAAGGGTGATTATGATACACTGTATCATTATTCATTGGAGCTAAGATCTAGGGTAATTGATATGGAATGGCAGTTCTTGTGGGATTGGTGGGAAAAGAAGTTTGGCAAGCAATAATTAAATTAATCTAGCTTGAAAATGAAATTTGAAAAATATTTGAGTTAAATCCCAGTAAATGTATTTTTCTAAACATTTAATACTTTGGAGTTATGAGTTATTGAAGAAATGGTATATTGAAATGAAAATGTGTATACTTTGCTCCAAATGATGTCTCACAGCAACAGTTTTCAGGCTGATTTCTGTACACATTCTCTTTCTCTCCTTCCATCCCTCCTTCTGTGTGTGTGTGTGTGTGTGTGTGTGTGTGTGTGTGTGTGTATGTGTTTTGCTCTTTTGCTTCAGTCTTAAATACAGTGAAGCAGGGATAGAAGAAAAATGGTTAGAACCCACTGACTCTGGAGGTGGCATCCAATTCAATTTATACAGACTATGTTATGACCTGGTTCCTGTCATGTCCAAATCTAGATTTTACCTTTCCATTTGTTTCTGAGACCCTCTCCTACCACCACCAACACCACGACCACCACCACTACTACCATCTTTAATAGATTTCCCTATTGCATAAATTAATTGAAGCCATGCTCTTCCTAACAACCAAATAATCTGAGTGACACTAAGGTCTCTGACTGGTTGGTTACATATATATTTTAATACCATGTAAACTGAATACATATATATGTCCACCTTTAAGGCATGAGTGTTGTAAATCTTTTCTCAAAAATTCTTTCTGTAATTTGAATTTCTGTATATAGAATGAGACATTCTATGCTATGGCATAGGGATAGGTTGTATAACAAAATCAACATCTCATTTTTTATTATGTTCTAACATAATCATGGTCACTCAGTTTATTTGCCATACATAACACTTGCTATTCCGTTTGCTTAAGAATTTATCACTGCCTTTGAAAAACTGACCAAGATAGTTTAATTTATTTAAATTTTAATTCAAAATACATCTTTTTTACAAAAAGAGATTTACAATTTTCTAATTGAAAAGAGTTAAGTAATTATATTATTTTAAAGTATTCCAGTGACTTCCCTGGTGATGTGGTGGTTGAGAGTCCACCTGCCAATGCAGTGGACATGGGTTCGACCCCTGGTCCAGGAGGATCCCACATGCCGCAGAGCAACTAAGCCTTTGCACCACAACTACTGAGCCCACATGCCGCAACTACTGAAGCCCGTGCACCTAGAGCCCGTGCTCCACGACAAGAGAAGCCACCACAATGAGAAGCATGCACACCACAATGAAGAGTAGCCCTGCTCGCCACTAGAGAAAGCCTACACGCAGCAAAGAAGACCCAATGCAGCCAAAAATAAATTTAAAAATAAAAAGTAGTCCAGAAATCAGAAAGCCAAAAATAAACAGAAAACAAAAAAACCTTATCTCTAGCTGTAGAAACCAGAGCAGCAGCTCTAGAAACTGCTAGGGGAAAAAATATCTGAACAAGATTTATAAAGATGCATTCTTAGTAAAATCCTGTATAATTATCATCTATTTCAATGAATTATTCTTTTTTCCTAGTGGTTATTTTGCCAGGGTGTATAAAATTCTAAAAGGACACCTTTTCTGCCTATATACTACCTAGTTCTGATGACAGCTCAGAAAAGGTGACTGCAGGGATTCTCTCGGCAATATTCTTTGTTTGAAACTTTTATTTTAAGTCAAATCCCTTATGGTGAACGTCAGGCATATGCCCTCATTTTGTCTCCAGTAGGAGGAAAATTCTTAAAGTATATTTTTTCAAGGACAGTTGTAATATTACAGTGGTTAATAGCACCAGTTTCTAGAGTCAGAACCTTACCTCTGTCTCATATTATCTTTATGATTTTATGCAATCTGTTTCACCTATTGAAACTTCCATTTCTCATACATAAGGCAAGAATATTAAAGGCACCTACTATATCCCGGGATTACTGTTATGATCAACTGAATAATATGTGTAAAATTATCAGCACACTGCCTGGCATTAGTATGTACTCAATAAGTGTTTGCTATAAATTAATTGCATTTATGTAGCCTGTAAAGAGATGAATCAGCATATTTTTTATTATCCTAAAAAATCATATTCATTGAAAAGACAATCTAATTAAAATGTGTTATTCTTTCAAGTATTAATTAAGTATCTCCTGTGTGATAAACATTGCTAAAAACTACTGAAATTTCATAGAGGAAGTATAGATCATAGGTGAAAATATCTAACAATTGTTTGCTGTGTGATTTTTAAGAGGAGTAGTTATTAATATCAACTAGGGCTATTTGGTTTTCAATTCTCAAACAAGTTTTGAATAGATAGTAATTGAACAAGAACAGCATAAATTCCTAACCCAATATTTTCTTCTAAGCCAAAGGACATCACACATTTTAGCTTCTATAATACTATAAAGCCTTTTGAATACAAAGCTTCTAGTGCATGAAATAATTGATGGTGATACTCCTGATGTTGTAAAGTTGTAATCTGTCTCTTGTTCAAATGGGATGCCAAGACAGCTAATAAATTTCCCAACACTGGAGAGACAGGCCTATGGCATGTAGAGGGTCAGTTGAAAGAGAATAGATCTTTTTCTGAGCTTGCTGAAGTACGTATCCAAAATCCCTAACCCCCAATAGTGTTTTTCTTAAGTCTGTTGCAGTCTTACTTGGCAACAAGTAAGTGAAGGATGGGAGGATGTTATAGTCTTTAGTCTATAGTCCTTGTGGTAAATAGCATATTGATATTTTTTATTAGAGTGTGCTGCTATAGGCTCCAGTGAGAGTGCTACACAATATCCAGTCTATACATTGCATTGCCTTTAAAAATTGAAAAATGTTTAATTCTGGAGTATAACTGGACTTGGGGGTCCTAAATAAGTAATTGTGGACTTTTTTTGAGAAACTAGAAGTGTTGTTTTCTTCTTCTAAATTGTGCTTTCCCATATTTGTCAGTCACTACGTGTGTGTGTTCATGTTTTAAATATATTTCGTATATAGATATACAAATATGTGTTAAACATGTTTTAATGTTAATAAATATATCTTTTACATTCTCATAAAATGAGCACAAAAGTGCAGATAATTTTATAGTTCATGAAAACCAGTAATAAACTGTTTTTCAGAAAATTCATATCATTGTTTATTTTCTTTTGATTATTTTAAACGTGACTGATATATTTCCACATATATTTCTAGGATTTTTATTAAAATAGGAATATTTTTATACCCTGATAATTTACATTTTGTCTTTTGTGCCTAATTTGCTCATATAATTTGCCCTATTTTAGGTCAATAGCCATTTCTCATTCTTATTATTTTACAGTTATATTACTTCAATATGTGTTACAATTTTAAAATAATATTTTTGAATACAGATATTCACTAAAAATACTTAGATAGAAAAAACATTTTAAAAATTTTGTTAATTCTTCCTGTAAAGTTACATTTTGAAGTTCTTATACAAATTTCAGGTAGTTACCAACAGATTTTCTCATGTTAAAAATTGCAAATTTTAGCGGTTTTAACAATATTTTTACAGTATTGATATTTACTTGTGTAAAGTGTGAAGTGAAAGAGTTATATTTTCCCAAAATAATTAATTCATTTCCCAGGAGTCTTAATTTAATTTTCATTTAGAGTATTCATTTAATTAAATCACTATCTTTTTAAAATTAGGACAGGCAATGCTAATGGTCTTTATCTTGAGGGCCAATTCTGATGAAATGACTGTGAATATGCAATATGGTAAGAGTAACTGGAGTTCATGTTAAGACTTAGTGGCAGAGAGTGCCAGGATGGGTTATCCAAACCTCTCTTTGATGAAGGACAGGAAACTACTGGCACAGTTGCCTGTATTTAAGTGTATAAGTTTAAGGTTTTCATTTCTGCCTCATTTTTTTTTGAACATTTGATTAGTATCAAATCTCTTGCCAGCACTGCCATATTGATTGTTAAATTTTCCATTTTATTTTAATATCTAGTATTAAAATTATCACATTGTTTTTTTTCTTTTTCCCAACATTTCTTTTCAGTTCTCACATTTCATACTTTCAAATAAACCTTAGAATAATAATCTGTATTGTAATATATTTTTAATAATGTATAACAGAGAATTTGATTGAAATGTCTTTAAGTCTGTTAACTAATTCATGGAGAACTGAATTTCCTACAAGATTTAGTATACAAATATTGATAGTATTTTGTTTCTCAGGAAGTGGTAATAGGTGTTATACAGATGCTATTAATTTTATTTCACTTATTATTCTTTGCATAATGAATAAGAATGTCTTATTATTTTTTAACTAATAAACATAGAGAAGTTATGATTTTTTTTCCTACCAGTATATCTAGGAAAACTACAAAATCTTTTGCTTGGTTACTTCATGTCTAATGACTTCACTGAGTGTTTTATATTTCAGTTGAATATATTTGGTTAACAAGGTAAATATTCATATTTTTGTGAAATGCCATTTTACCACAAAAATAATTGTTTATTTTTTCTTTGTATTCCTGATTATTAATGCTAAAAAGTCCCTAATTATTTTGTTAAATAAAAATAATATAATAATAATAAATAAATAATAATACCAATAATGGTGGCTATGTTTGCCTCCCTCCTGATTTGAGAAGACTAAAATGATTTATTTCAAAACATACTAAGTTTAAGGATGTAATATTTTATTCTACTAAAAATATCAGTAGAGAAGCTTTAGTAGACTGCATCAAAAGGTGTTACAGATTATATACCATGATGCTGTCATTCTTTTCCCCTTAGCTTAGTACTGCTCTTTATATACATCTACTACTGTTTATACATAAAAACACACAGTAATCAACAAAAACACATACACAAATTTTCTCTCTCTCTGTCTCTTTCTATTTAGCCATCTCTTCCTCTCATGCTCCGCCAAACTAGAAACAGTTTGTATGTTCTGTCTCTCCTCAGAGGTGTTGGACATTCCTTGGAATTCAATCCTCTTAGTTGCATTGTGGCCTTAACTCTCTGAAGGGTTAGAATAAGTTATGATTTTGTAGATTATTTGGATTTTTTCTCATTATTAGAATAGATACAATGTTGTTTTTTTTCTGTATTTGAAGAATTCTACAGGTTTATGATATATCATTTTTCATCAAAATTTTATGCAAAATATTCTAATTTTCATCTGGATTTGTTATTACCCATGGTCAAGCTATTTAGGTAATTGTTATTTAATTCCAAAATATATGAGGATTTTAAAATTATATTTGGGTTTCTGTTGTTTTTTCTGGCTTAATTCCACCAAGCATTTCAGTGCTTTTATATTTGTTGAAATCAGCTTTTTGTAACAATATTTGTTGAGATTAGCTTTTTGTAACAATGGCTAAATTTTGTAACTGTTTAGTTGTGTTTAGACAGTCATTCTCTATATATGTGTATATACACATATACACATGTTCAATTACATACACAAAGAAGAGAAAGATTGGGATTGCCATCATAATCCAAAAATCAGGTAAATTTTTATATGTGAATGATTACTATGTTACTTGCATGGCTTTTACTTTCTAGATAACCAAGTCTAGATGTCATACCATTTAATGAATTAAACTGCCAAACTGCTTTTTATAATATGTGAGTACACTTATAAATTGAGTAAAACAATGCCATAATTATGATTTGTAAGGTCTCTGATAATAGTTGAAAAAATACTGACAATGAAATTTCAATTTATACTTAGAACACAAATTTTAAAATACTACAATATGGATTTGTCCTTGAAACCAATTGTACTCTTTAGTTTCCTGTTGTTCTAATAAGAGCCAAGAAAATTTCTTTTTCCTAAGCTAATTTGAGTTTGTTATTTGCAAGCAAAGCTTTTCTTAGTCAAGTGGCTATACAACATGTGAAAATCCCTTTATATTTAAGGTAACCATATAATTTATCATCTAGGCTAGGACTCTTATGAGAATGAAAGGGAATGCTATTGATAACTTACACTTGGAAATAGATATAAACCCAAGCTGTTCAGGGGAAACTTGAAAGTCTGTCCACTTTACCTTACACCACTTTAAGTTTGATTGTAATCAAACTTACAATCAGCTCTAACAGTGGCAATGATATATTTTGCTACCAACATTAATAATATTACTGTTTTACTAAAGAAACACACTTAGGTACAAACTGAAGTTGGCTAACAATAAATCTTAATTCAAATTAACTCACAAATGAGACACTTATTTTTTCTGCTTTCTATTTCCTCTTCCTCCACCTTTAAAATTCACATCAGCATTCTTTCTAGTAAGCTCCCTTAATTACTATAATTCAAGATGACCAAGACTTTATAGGCATACTAGTGTTCAAGTAGATCCTTGTTTTGTATGAAGGTATGATAGGATACCATTCAGATCCATTCTAATTCTGAAAATCTTAATAAAATTTTTATTAAGGTGGTTGAGTTATTCTTAAATTATACAAATAGAAACTAAACAATGGAATCAACAAAGTGATAGTTAATTATATGCACAATCAAACCAGTCTTTAAACTAAGTATGAAGTACCATAATAATTGAAAGTTTGTTATGTGCCAGTCACCATTTTAAGTACTTTATATATAAATCAATTTGTCTCAAATTGCCATATTTTAAAACTCCAGGGGACATCATTTACACAGATACATGAGAATGGTAATTTTAGAGTGATGCAATTGTGTGGTCTTATTTAACATTCTTAAAACCCTGTAAGTTGGTACTCCTATTGTTCTCTATGAATTAGTACAACGAGAAAAATTTAAATAACTTGTTCCAAGTATTTCAGCTAGTAAGCAGGGGAGCTGGTTTCAAAGCCTTCACTGTAAATACATTCACTCATCAAAAAACTATTTATTGAGCACCTCCTCTGCTCAAGGCACTGTACTAAGCATTGAGAATATGATTAGGATTTGTGCTTAGAATGGAACTCTCTCTCTCTCTCTCTCTCTGCTCCAGCAGAAATTGTGTTACTGGTGTATAAAAGGGATCTTCTTGAATATGTTTAGTAATCTCATTTAAATGTATTCACTGTACTGAGTCCTTGATTCCAATTTAAAATATAAATATATGATATTTAAGAATTGTATATGCAAAGGATATAAAATGTATACCTATATGAGCAGTCTCCCATTTCTTTTAGTTTTGTCACTTCTGACATTTCTAGTTCAATGGAAAGCATTAAATATTACTTAGAGAAAAAAATTACATCCTGAGAAACTATCAGTGTAATTGAGTGAGGGCAGAAAACAATGCAGGTAAATTTGTTTGGTTTTAGTTTGTGTTTAGGGATTTGGTAATGGCTTTATTGAAATGCAAAGTGGGATTCCAAGATCATTTATTTAGTAAAAAGAAATGTCATACAAATTATTATTTGTCACAAATGACATTCTGAAAAACTTGTTTCTTGAACCTGTAATTTGAACAAATCAATGACTTCTAAGTAATGAATAGTTGAAAGGAACAATTGCTAAATATTTCTACTATGTTTTGCCATAGCCATAATGTTTCTAATTTATACAGTGTTTTCCTATAAAAATATGAGAAAACAAGGCTTTTCTATTTTTTTGTAATAATTGCAAGACTACTTTGGTAGCATTTGATGCAGAGTTATATAAAAACTCTGGTAAATGGCATTATCCTTTTCTTCCTTAAAATATTTACATAATAAGAATTTATTTCAGATTCAAAATGTGATAAATTGCCTGAAACAATATGCTACATTATTAGTAGTATTTAAAAATCTTTCTATAAAATTTGTAAAGATTTTCTTCATCTTCTTAAACATATATTATTAACCTTTGAATTATTCAGTGTCTGAAAGCTGGTTAGCCACAATATACACCAACTGCAATTCATTTTTAAATACATTCAATGACTCAGCTCATTTTTCTTTTCTAATACAAATTAGAAACAGATTATTGGCAATTTCCAGTTATTGCACTTTGTCAAATCCCTCATTGACTACAATTTGTTAAATTTTCACTTTCACTGCAGACAGAGTAGGCCTGGGGAAAGTATACCAATAGTTATTTTTCATGACAATTATAGAAAAAGTGTAGTTAATAGAAATGTTATGCCTTGCTAGGCTAAATTCTTGTATAGAAATATCACTTTAGGTAATTTATTAAATACCAATGTAGAAAAAAATAACAAACTCTGTTATAATATTTCCTAATTCTTTTAAAACTTTATTCAATATTTTCAATATATTTAATTTAGAGACATAGAAATAGCCAAAAGCTTCCAAAAATTATTGTTATTGTTACTATGTGGAATGCATGCTGTATTTAACTTTCCTACTTTCAGATGTTCCATTCTGTAAAACGCTACTTATGAAAAATTAATTTCATGATGAATGCCTATAACAGTTACAGCTACTACCAAAAATATACTAGGCCTTTGATAAATATATGTGGAATTGAATTGAATCATGGATGTTAAAACATTTTTCATTTCCCATAGCAAAAATATTAATAGTATTTTCTTCCCAACCCTTAATTATTTTAATTCATTTATTTGTATATTAGCCCCAGATATGTTTATTAAATATCTAATATCTAGAGAGAAAGCAGATAGAAATTTGAGGTTTGTGAGGATATATAAGATAGTATCATTACACAAAATGAGTTAATAACTTTAAAAGAGTAAGGACATGAAGTATGAAAAGATAAATAACAACAAAAGGAAATAAGCTTGAAATATTTATTTTCTATGAGTGTATATGCCACTGAGGAATATGATTGCAATATTTTAATTCAAGGGAAAGAAATTAGTTAGATCTGTTGTCATAAAAATAGTTGCAGTTGAAAAAAGGTAGGTGCTAGAGCCATTCAATATTCAAGGAATATTTACTGATCACCTAAAAAAAACTTATAATCCCTATTGTATTGATTCACTTCATTAATTCTACTTAAACAGCCAAATATTGTTTAGTGAGTCAATTTACTCTACTGTTAACTAAGATACTTTTATTTTTTTTTCTTTAAGTAAATCCTCCTGGTTTAGGTTAATTTAGTTTCCTAATGATTGAAAAGATTGTGGTAATGTTTCTGCAATTAATTATATTAATGTTGAAACTTCTGTACATTTAATAAATAATCTATAAAGTTAAAATATTGTTAAATATAAAATATATTTGTATTGTTTTATTATTTTACCTGACATCTTCCACCTCTGTATTCAATTCTGCATTTTTTAATGAAGCTAGTGGCCTTACAGACTATAACATAGTGTGGCAATTTCATTAGTGTAAGAGCATAAAAATTCTAAGATCATCAACACATTCAGTGAATAATATAATTGGCTTATTTCTAAATTCATTTGTTCCATGGATGATTTAACCTCAAACTCTCTGTGGAAGTTCCAATAATATTGCAAAATCTAATTGGTCTCATGTTAATTTAGCTTGTAAATTATCTTCCTATTTTCCTTCTTGCCTAGTTTTGAATGATTTCCCCTTTGAAAATATTTAGAGCACCTTCAATACACATGCTTTCTCTGTTTCTTCTATCTGTCCTGTTATGATTGCTTCTGAAATCACACTTACCTAGGCCAATTATAAACCTGAGATATACTCTCAGGATCAGAGGATGGAATAAACTCTGGAAGAGGGGAAAATGATAGCAATCAAAATCTAATGGTTTAAGACACCCAGACTTAGTTATATATCCAGGGGGAAAGTATGCAAAAGTATGAAAAAAATTGGTTTAGGGAACAGAAAGCTACAAGCCAAGGACAAGAAAAAATGTGAGAAGACTATTGGAAATAATATTTGTTGACACTCAGAGACTCTTTCAATAAAAAGTAGTTACTTCTAATCTTTTCTTCCCTTCTATAAATGCCTTATAATAAGATTTCAACTTCTTTAACAAGATTACAAAACAGACTTCATTACAATAAAATAACTTAAAGATATCCTCATAATGATTCTCATTTACTATGGGTCATCAAGAAATACAAATTTATTTAAAAATATGGAGTTATATTGAACCAGTTCTACTTACAGATTAAAAATATTAATTTTTCATAGGGACGTTTCCCTAGCTCTGAAACTATAAAAGGATATAAAATGCTTTAAGCTTTTAAATAAGGTAGATGTTACAAATTTATATTGTTCATGGCTACAGTTTTTAAAATGTTTTTATTTTCAAAAGCCTTCAATTAAATTCCCCTTTCATATACTCCTTCAAAATTATGAAATAAGGGCTTCCCTGTTGGTGCAGTGGTTGAGAGTCCACCTGACAATGCAGGGGATGCAGGTTCGTGCCCTAGTCTGGGAAGACCCCACATGCCACAGAGTGGCTGGGCCCATGAGTCATGGCCACTGAGCCTGTGTGTCCGGAGCCTGTGCTCCGCAACAGGAGAGGCCACAACAGTGAGAAGCCCACGTACCACAAAAAAAAAAAAATTATGAAATAAATACAAAAATAGTAGGAAATATGTTACATGCATGCACAAGGAAGGGAAACTCAAATTTATTTTTGAAAAATATTCTAAGAATTGAAACACATGGGATTGGAATTAAGAAAAAAATGTGTCAATTAGTCTGTGATTTGGCACAAATTAAGGAAGGCCCATATTGGACACCAGAAAAAAATTTAATACATGGAGGATTAAAAAATATAATTTTGAGGGGGGAAGATAGAGGAGAGCTAAAGGGAAAGGAATTTTCTTAATTAAGGAAAATTTAGAATAAACATACCTCAACATATACTGGTGACAACATTTTTTAAGATGGTAATTCCATCTACACTATACATATATACATACATAAAATATGAGGGGAAGGGGGGAAGATGGCGGAAGAGTAAGAACCGGAGATCACCTTCTTCCCCATAGATACATCAGAAATACATCTACACGTGTATCAACTCCTACAGAACACCTACTGAATGCTGGCAGAACACCTCAGGCCTCCCAAAATGCAAGAAACTCCCCCCGTACCTGGGTAGGGAAAAAGAAAAAAGAATAAACAGAAACAAAAGAATAGGGACAGAACCCGCACCAGTGGGAGGGAGCCATGAAAGAGTGAAGGTTTCCACACACTAGAAGCCCTTTCCTTCACGGGCGGAGACTGCGGGTGGCAGAAGGGGGGAGCTTCGGAGCCGCGGAGGAGAGGGCAGCCACAGGGGTGCAGAGGGCAAAGCGGGGAGATTCCTGCACAGAGGATTCCTGCACAGTGCCGACCGGCGCTCACCAGCCCGTGAGGCTTGTCTGCTCACACGCCGGGGCAGGCGTAGGCTGGGAGCTGAGGCTCGGGCTTCAGTTGGAGCACAGGGAGAGGACTGGCGGCATGAACACAGCCTGAAGGGGTTAGTGCACCACGGCTAGCTGGGAGGGAGTCTGGGATAAAATCTGAACCTGCCAAAGAAGCAAGAGACTTTTTCTTCCCTCTTTGTTTCCTGGTGCGCAAGGAGAGGGGATTAAAAGAGCTGCTTAAAGGAGCTCCAGAGACAGGCGCGAGCCACGGCTAACAGCGCGGACCCGAGACGGGCATGAGATGCTAAGGCTGCTGCTGCCGTCACCGAGAAGCCTCTGTGCGAGCACAGGTCACTCTCCACACCTCCCCTCCTGGGAGCCTGTGCAGCCCGCCACTGCCAGGGTCCCGGGATCCAGGGACAACTTCCCCGGGAGAACGTACGGGGCACCTCAGGCTGGTGCAATGTCATGCCAGCCTCTGCCATGACAGGCTCGCCCTGCACTCCGTAACCCTCCCTGCCCCCGGTCTGAGTGAGCCAGAGTGCCCGAATCAGCGGCTCCATTAACCCCGCCCTGTCTGAGCAAAGAACAGACGCCCTCCAGTGACCTACACGCAGAGGTGGGGGCCAAATCCAAAGTGGAGCCCCGGGAGCTGTGTAAACAAAGAGAAAGGGAAATCGCTCCCAGCAACATCAGGAGCAGTGGGTTAAATCTCCACAATCAACTTGATGTACCCTGCATCAGTGTAATACCTGAATACAAAACGAATCAACCCAAATTGAGGAGGTGGACTTTGAGAGCAAGATTTATTATTTTTTTTCCCTTTTCCTCTTTTTGTGAGTGTGTATGTGTATGGTTCTGTGTGAGATTTTGTCTGTATAGCTTTGCTTTCACCATTTGTCTTAGGGTTCTATCCGTCCATTTTTGTTTTTTATTTTTACTTAAAATTATTTTTTCTTAATAATTATATTTTTATGTTAATAAATTTATTTTATTTTACCTTACTTTATTTTATTTTCTTTTATTTCCTTCCTTCCTTCCTTCCTTCCTTTCTTCCTTTCTTTCTTCTTTCTTCCTTCCTTCCTTCCTTCCTTCCTTCCTTCCTTTCTTTCTTCTTTTTCTCCCTTTTATTCTGAGTTGTGTGGATGAAAGGCTCTTGGTGCTGCAGACAGGAGTTAGTGCTGTGCCTCTGAGGTGGGAGAGCCAACTTCAGGACACTGGTCAACAAGATACCTCCCAGCTCCACGTAATATCAAAAGGCAAAAATCTCCCAGAGATCTCCATCTCAACACCAACACCCAGCTTCACTCAACGACCAGCAAGCTACAGTGCTGGATATCCTATGCCAAATGACTAGCAAGACAGGAACACAACCCCACCCATTAGCAGAGAGGCTGCCTAAAATCATAAGGCTACAGACACTCCAAAACACACCACCAGACGTGGACCTGCCCACCAGAAAGACAAGATCCAGCCTCATCCAATAGAACACAGGCACTAGTCCCCTCCACCAGGAAGCCTTCACAATCCACTAAACCAACTTTAGCCACTGGGGACAGACACCAAAAACAACGGGAACTACGAACCTGCAGCCTGCAAAAAGGAGACCACAACCACAGTAACATAAGCAAAATGAGAAGACAGAAAAACACACAGCAGATGAAGGAGCAAGATAAAAACCCACCAGACCTAACAAATGAAGAGGAAATAGGCAGTCTACCTGAAAAAGAATTCAGAATAATGATAGTAAAGATGATCCAAAATCTTGGAAATAGAATAGAGAAAATGCAAGAAACATTTAACAAGGACCTAGAAAAACTAAAGATGAAACAAGCAACAATGAACAACACAATAAATGAAATTAAAAGTACTCTAGAAAGGATGAATAGCAGAATAACTGAGGCAGAAGAACGGATAAGTGACCTGGAAGACAAAATAGTGGAAATAACTACTGCAGAACAGAATAAAGAAAAAAGAATGAAAAGAAGTGAGGACAGTCTCAGAGGCCTCTGGGACAACATTAAACGCACCAACATTCAAATTATAGGGGTTCCAGAAGAAGAAGAGAAAAAGAAAGGGACTGAGAAAATATTTGAAGAGATTATAGTTGAAAACTTCCCTAATATGGGAAAGGAAATAGTTAATCAAGTCCAGGAAGCACAGAGAGTCTCATACAAGGTAACTCCAAGGAGAAACTTGCCAAGACACATACTAATCAAACTGTCAAAAATTAAAAACAAAGAAAACATATTAAAAGCAGCAAGGGAAAAAACAACAAATAACACACAAGGGAATCCCCATACGGTTAACAGCTGATCTTTCAGCAGAAACTCTGCAAGCCAGAAGGGAGTGGCAGGACATATTTAAAGTGATGAAGGAGAAAAACCTACAAACAAGATTACTCTACCCAGCAAGATTCTCATTCAGATTTGATGGAGAAATTAAAACCTTTACAGACAAGCAAAAGCTGAGAGAGTTCAGCACCACCAAACCAGCTTTACAACAAACGCTAAAGGATCTTCTCTAGGCAAGAAACACAAGAGAAGGAAAAGACCTATAATAATGAACCCAAAACAATTAAGAAAATGGGAATAGGAACATACATATCGATAATTACCTTAAAAGTAAATGGACTAAATGCTCCCAACAAAAGACACAGATTGGCTGACTGGATACAAAAACAAGACCCATATATATGCTGTCTAAAAGAGACCCACTTCAGACCTTGAGGCACATACAGACTGAAAGTGAGGGGATGGAAAAAGATATTCCATGCAAATGGAAACCAAAAGAAAGCTGGAGTAGCAATTCTCATATCAGACAAAATAGAATTTAAAATAAAGACTATTAGAAGAGACAAAGAAGGACACTAAATAATGATCAAGGGATCGATCCAAGAAAAAGATATAATAATTGTAAATATTTATGCACCCAACATAGGAACACCTCAATACATAAGGCAAATACTAACAGCCATAAAAGGGGAAATCGACAGTAACACATTCATAGTAGGGGATTTTAACACCCCACTTTCATGAATGGACAGATCATCCAAAATGAAAATAAATAAGGAAACACAGGCTTTAAATGATACATTAAACAAGATGGACTTAATTGATATTTATAGGACATTCCATCCAAAAACAACAGAATACACATTTTTCTCCAGTGCTCATGGAACACTCTCCAGGATAGATAATATCTTGAGTCACAAATCAAGTCTTGGTCAATTTAAGAAAATTGAAACTGTATCAAGTATCTTTTCCGACCACAGCGCTATGAGACTAGATATCAATTACAGGAAGAGATCTGTAAAAAATACAAACACATGGAGGCTAAACAATACACTACTTAATAACGAAGTGATCACTGAAGAAATCAAAGACGAAATCAAAAAATACCTAGAAACAAATGAAAATGGAGACACGACGACCCAAAACCTATGGGATGCAGCAAAAGCAGTTCTAAGAGGGAAGTTTATAGCAATACAATCCAACCTTAAAAAACAAGAAACATCTCGAATAAACAACCTAACCTTACACCTAAAGCAATTAGAGAAAGAAGAATTAAAAAAACCCAAAGTTAGCAGAAGGAAAGAAATCATAAAGATCAGATCAGAATTAAATGAAAAAGAAATGAAGAAAATGATACCAAAGATCAATAAAACTAAAAGATGGTTCTTTGAGAAGATAAACAAAATTGATAAACCATTAGCCAGACTCATCAAGAAAAAAAGAGAGAAGGCTCAAATCTATAGAATTAGAAATGAAAAAGGAGAAGTAACAACTGACACTGCAGAAATATCAAAGATCATGAGAGATTATTACAAGCAACTCTATGCCAGTAAAATGGACAACCTGGAAGAAATGGACAAATTCTTAGAAATGCACAACCTGCCAAGACTGAATCAGGAAGAAATAGAAAATATGAACAGACCAATCACAAGCACTGAAACTGAGACCGTGATTAAAAATCATCCAACAAACAAAAACCCAGGACCAGATGGCTTCACAGGCGATTTCTATCAAACATTTAGAGAAGAGCTAACACCTATCTTTCTCAAACTCTTCCAAAATATAGCAGTGGGAGGAACACTCACAATCTCATTCTACAAGGCCACCATCACCCTGATACCAAAACCAGACAATGATGTCACAAAGAAAGAAAACTATAGGCCAATATCACTGATGAACGTAGATGCAAAAATCCTCAACAAAATACTAGCAAACAGAATCCAGCAGCACATTAAGAGGATCATACACCATGATCAAGTGGGGTTTATTCCAGGAATGCAAAGGTTCTTCAATATACGCAAATCAATCAATGTGATACACCATATAAACAAATTGAAGGAGAAAAACCATATGGTCATTTCAATAGATGCAGAGAAAACTTTCGACAAAATTCAATACCCATTTATGATAAAAACCCTCCAGAAAGGA
The DNA here is from genome assembly GCF_937001465.1 of Orcinus orca. NCBI lineage: Eukaryota > Metazoa > Chordata > Mammalia > Artiodactyla > Delphinidae > Orcinus > Orcinus orca. The sequence continues at coordinate 113,328,322 of NC_064563.1, forward strand.
GGCATAGAGGGAACTTTCCTGAACATAATAGAGGCCATATATGACAAACCCACAGCCAACATTGTCCTCAATGGTGAAAAACTGAAAGCATTTCCACTAAGATCAGGAACTAGACAAGATTGCCCACTCTCAGCACTCTTATTCAACATAGTTTTGGAAGTTTTAGCCACAGCAATCAGAGAAAAAAGGAAATAAAAGGAATCCAAATTGGAAAAGAAGAAATAAAGGTGTCACTGTTTTCAGATGACATGATACTATACATAGAGATTCCTAAAGATGCTACCAGAAAAGTACTAGACCTAATCAATGAATTTGGTAAAGTAGCAGGATTCAAAATTTATGCACAGAAATCTCTGGCATTCTTATACACTAATGATGAAAAATCTGAAAGTGAAATTGAGAAAACACTCCCATTTACCATTGCAACAAAAAGAATAAATATCTAGGAATAAACCTACCTAAGGAGACAAAAGACCTGTATGCAGAAAATTATAAGACACTGATGAAAGAAATTAAAGATGATAGAAATAGATGGAGAGATATACCATGTTCTTGGATTGGAAGAATCAACATTGTGAAAATGACTCTACTACCCAAAGCAATCTACAATTCAATGTAATCCCTATCAAACTACCACTGGCATTTTTCACAGAACTAGAACAAAAAATTTCACAATTTGTATTGAAACACAAAAGACCCTGAATAGCCAAAACAATCTTGAGAATGAAAAACGGAGCTGGAGGAATCAGGCTCCCTGACTTCAGACTATACTACAAAGCTACAGTAATCAAGACAGTATGGTACTGGCATAAAAACAGAAAGATAGATCAGTGGAACGGGATGGAAAGCCCAGAGATAAACCCACGCACATATGGTCACCTTATCTTTGATAAAGGAGGTAGTAATGTACCGTGGAGAAAGGACAGCCTCTTCAATAAGTGGTGTGGGAAAACTGGACAAGTACATGTAAAAGTATGATATTAGAACACTCCCTAACACCACACACAAAAATAAACTCAGAATGGATTAAAGACCTAAATATAAGGCCAGAAACTATCAAACTTTTAGCGGAAAACATAGGCAGAACACTCTATGACATAAATCACAGCAAGATCCTTTTTGACCCATCTCCTAGAGAAATGGAAATAAAAACAAAAAGAAACATATGGAACCTAATGAAATTTAAAAGCTTTTGCACAGCAAAGGAGACCATAAACAAGACCAAAAGACAACCCTCAGAATGGGAGAAAATGTTTGCAAATGAAGCAACTGACAAAGGATTATCTCCAAAATTTACAAGCAGCTCATGCAGCTCAATAACAAAAAAACAAACAACCCAATCCAAAAATGGGTAGAAGACCTCAATAGACACTTCACCAAAGAAGATATACAGACTGTCAACAAACACATGAAAGAATGCTCAACATCATTAATCATTAGAGAAATGCAAATCAAAACTACAATGAGATATCATCTCACACCAGTCAGAATGGCCATCATCAAAAAATCTAGAAACAATAAATGCTGGAGAGGGTGTGGAGAAAAGGGAACACTGTTGCACTGCTGGTGGGAATGTAAATTGATACAGCCACTATGGAGAACAGTATGGAGGTTCCTTAAAAAACTACAAATAGAACTACCATATGACCCAGCAATCCCACTACTGGGCATACACCCTGCGAAAACCAGAATTCAAAAAGAGTCATGTACCAAAATGTTGATTGCAGTTCTATTTACAATAGTCTGGAAATGGAAACAACCTAAGTGTCCATCATCAGATGAATGGATAAAGAAGATGTGGCACATATATACAATGGAATATTACTCAGCCATAAAAAGAAAGGAAATTGAACTATTTGTAATGAGGTGGATGGACCTAGAGTCTGTCATACAGAGTGAAGGAAGTCAGAAAGAGAAAGACAAATACCGTATGCTAACACATATATATGGAATTTAAGAAAAAAAAAATTTCATGAAGAACCTAGGGGTAAGACAGGAATAAAGACACAGACCTACTAGAGAATGGACTTGAGGATATGGGGAGGGGGAAGGGTAAGCTGTGACAAAGGGAGAGAGTGGCATGGACATAAATACACTACCAAACATAAAATAGATAGCTAGTGGGAAGCAGCCACATAGCACAGGGAGATCAGCTTGGTGCTTTGTGACCACCTAGAGGGGTGGGATAGGGATGGTGGGAGGGAGGGAGATGCAAGAGGGAAGAGATATGGGAACGTATGTATATGTATAACTGATTTACTTTGTTATAAAGCAGAAAGTAACACACCATTGTAAAGAAATTATACTCCAATAAAGATGTAAAATATATATATACGAGATCATCTGTTACACTACCCACCAAGGTTCTACTTTTATGCAATATGGAGCCCAAAGTAACTGAGGCAGAGTACCCAGCTGCAGTATTCAGTAAAGACAAAATTCTTAAACACAGAAGCCTACCTGTCTTACCTTCTCAAATTTAGGCAATTCAGAGCTAGTGACAATATAGGAAAGCCCAATCAACCTAGAAATGTTTACTATACATTTTCTGTTACCAAGGTTCCTGAGAGCCTTAAGGCGCAGACAGTTACCTCTCAACACAACAGGCAGTGTCGTGTCAGACCACCTCATGGTGTATCCCTCCTGGATAACTTAGTTCTCTCCTACACCTCATTGGTAACCATGGTCCTGACAGTAGTGATAATAATGTCCTGGCTTTCCTTATGTTTTACAACTGTATATGTGATACTTAACAAATTTATTTAATCTAGTTAGTTCAGTTTTCACTTGTTTTTATCTTACAAGAATCTTTGTGCATTATTTGGTCATTTGCTTTTCTTGCATAACATTTTGTAGAGAGACTGATTTGTGTAGTTGTATGTGTGGCTCATTCATTATCTTTGTTGTGTTACATTCCTTTGTCAGAATATGCCACATTTTATTTTCTATTCTCATGTAGTTGGATTATTTCTATTTTGAGACTATTGCAAATTTTGCTGTGATGAATATACTATATGTGTATGGGAATAATTGAGACAATTTTTCTTTGTCAGACACACACACACACACACACACAAATCAGGGCCTTTCAGAAGTTGCAAAGACACAATATTCAATAGAAGAACAAAATTAGAGGACGGACACTACCTGACTCTAAGACTTACTGTAAAGCTATCAAGACAGTGTGGTATTGGAGAAAGAATAGACAAGTATATCAATGGAACAAAATAGAGAGCTCAGAAATAGATTCTCATAAATATAATAAACTGACCTTTGACAAAAGAACAAAGGCAATACAATGGAGGAAAGATAGTCTTTTCAACAAATGATACTGGAAAAACTATACATCCACATGCAAAAACGTGAAACTCAAGGCAAAACTTACACCCTTCTCAAAAATTAACAAATTGGATCACAGCCTAAATGTAAAATGAATAACTGTAAAACTCCCAGGAAATAACATAGGAGAAAATTTAGACGTCCTTGGGTATGGTGATGACTTTTAGATATAATGCCAAAGGCACAATCCATGAAGGAAATAATTGATAAGCTAGACTTCATTAATATTATAAATTTCTATTCTATAAAAGGCACTGTTAAGAGAATGAAAAAACAAATCACAGACTAAGAGAAACTATTTACAAACTTTTCACTTATCTGATCAAAGACTGTTATCCAAAATATACGAAGAACTCTTAAACCTCCCAAAAATAAGAAAACAACAAGATTTTTAAAAAATGGGCCAAAGGCCTTAACAGTCAGTACATCACATAAGATATACAGATGGGAAATAAGTATATGAAAAGATGCTCCATATTATGTCATCAGAGAAATGAAAATTAAAACAACAATGCAATACTACTACACACCTATTAGAATGGCCAAAGTCCAGAACACTGACGTTAAATGCTGGTGAGGATGTGGTGTAACAGGAATTCTCATTCATTTACAGTGGGAATGCAAATTGGAATACTTTCTTTGGAGGACTATTTGGACGTTTCTTACAAAATTAAAATACTCTTATCATACGATTCACAAATTTTGCTCCTTGGTATTTTCCCAAAGGAGTTGAAAACATACCTCCATACAAAAGCAGGTATACAGATGTCTACAGCAGCTTTATTCATTGTTGCTAAAATGTGGAAACAACAAAGATGTTCTCCTGCAGATGAATGGGTAAATAAACTGTGGTACATTCAAAAAGTGGGATATCACTCAGCACTAAAAATAAATGAGCTATCAAATCATGAAAAAACTCAAAGAAAGATTAAATATTAGTAAGTGAAAGAAGACCATCTGAAAAGGTTACATACTGTATGATTCCAATTATACATTTCAGAAAAGGCAAAACTATCTAGACAATAAAAATATCAGTGGTTTCCAGGTGTTATGGGGGAGGGAGAGATGAGTAGGCAGAACAGAGAGGATTTTTTGGACAGTGAAACTACTCTATGATACTATAACAGTGGCACATATCATTATATGTTTGTCCAAACCCATAGCATGTACAACACCTAGAGCGAACCCTAATGTAAACTATACATTTTGAGTGATAATCATGTGTCAAGGTAGAGTCACCAATTATAATGAATGTACCACTCTGGTGGGGATATTGAACATGGGGGAGGCTATGCATGTATGGAGGTAGGGGACATATGGGAAATCTCTGTACTTTATGCTTGATAATGATTGCTGTAATCTTAAAACTGCTTTAAAAATAAACTCTAATTTAAAAAGACGCAAAGACTTCATACTATCTCCATTTTTTGAGGGTACCCTCATATAGAAAATTTTTAAACTACCAAAAGAAACATTAAAAACCTGCAACACCCTCCACTGAGAGGTGATGTTCCTTCCTCTCAAACTTCAATAAAATGAATAATGTTTTGGTCAACAGAATGTGGTGGAAGATGAGCAGTAGAAAGTAATATAAATTCCACTTGGCTCTCTCTTAGAACACATACTTTGGAAGACCTGATCCTAAATATGAGAATTCTGGCCACCCTAACCATGATGGCTAGATCACAAGGAGAGAAAGAGATTCCTGAAGAATTTCAGTTGTTCCAGCTCGGAGCTGTTCAAGTCTTCCCATCCCAATTACCAGATTTGTAAATGTAGAACCCTTTGAGATAACCCAAGCCCCAGACAGTATTATACAGCAACAGCTTGATGGACCCTAAGCTAGAATGGCCTAACTGAGCCACTCCAATTCTTGATCCGCAGATATCATGAGAGATAATAATTACTATTGTTTTAAGCCATTTAAATGTCACTTAATTTGGGGTGACATTAAACAAAAATAGTAACCGATAGAGAAATGTCTCATTATTCTACAATGATTCTTGCTATCTTTATTTTTAACAATCATTTTAGATATATATTTAATCCAAGTTTAAAATTGATATTTTATTTTTTATTTCAAAGAAATCCTAGAGCAATTTGATTCTATTTACCATCTCCTACACACACAAACACACATACATCTATATGTTTATAATTTTTAGTATGCAAAAACTCATTATAATTGTTTTTAAATGTCAATGTCTGTTGACATTAACCCATACAGTTACTGTTTCTGGAGGAATAAACAATCTTAGCCATTATAGCTTCTATTATTTCCTGTGTTATGTTCTCATCTCTGTTTTTATCTGTCTCTCAAAATTCTGAACTCACAAAACTTATTGATTAAAACATATGGCTCTCTCCCCCACATCTCTGAGCTTCTCTTTTATGTATTCCACCATTTTATTCCTCTTTGTTGAGTTCTGCATAATTTCTTCTCAACTTTATGTCAGTTTATTAATTTCCTCTCAACAATGTCTAAAGCATTGTTTTAAAAATACATTATATTTATATGTATTTTACATATGTATACATTTTATTTTACAGTTCTATAAGTTCTACTTGCTTCTAAAACTATCAAAATACATAATTTAGAATTTTACCTAAATTTTTTGTTCTATAGTGATCCACAGGTTTTAGAAATATAAATTTTTAGAAACCAATATTTTTATGTATTTTATATATTTTTAAATGTATAAAAGATATTGTTTAATAAAAATAGTGTAAATTAGGATATATTGGGCAGTGGAATACTAAGTATAAATAATACTGTGTAATTGCTTTCAAAAAGTTTGCTATAATATAAAAGAAAAGCAAAGGAAACAGAATTATTTCCAATGATACAACTTATGAACTCCAAACTAAATCTGATGAGTACTAAGCTTGAATATCAGTATTGCCCCTAAAATATATAGTAAATGTCTTGACAGCTTAATTCATGTACAGATTAGTTTTGTCAATAATTTTTAATAATACATGGTCTTCAAGATTATATATTATTAATTAAAATATATTAGATAAATCAATTATAAGGCATATTTGGGGTAAGTATTTAGGTCCCATTGTTCTTTTTACCCACTTGTATGAGTTACTTATATATGATAATATTTGAGAGAAATGTCAGGTGGATTACTCTTCATTGCCAAGTGTGTTTCACTGCCCAATTTTTGGATTAGTAGTAGGACTAATGCCAAAGTAAGCTGTATCTAGATGTAACTGGAATAACAGAACAAGTAACTGAAAGGCTAGTGCTGAGAAGTACAGGGAAAAGTGGTTCCTGTAGGATAGCCAAGAGGAAGATAGCTCCTAGAGATCTGCCTGTCACTGCCCCATTGCCCAGATGTCAAGGGACTATGTGGCACTGTATCTCAGATAAGGCACTCACTTAGCTATTCTTGACTCTTTTCACCGAAGTGATACTAAATTATTTGTTAGAGGTAGAATTTTGAAATTAATATTCTCCTCTCTTTGATGTGCAACAATATATATGATATTTTATGATATAATATAAAATATTGTTGTATTTCACATGCCTTCTACAGAAATTACCTTCTCCACAAAACATTCTTAGAAGACTTTCAGGAAATATTCTGAATTTTGTAAACTAGAATGGAACACTGAGAGGAATAGATTGTGTCAAGTTAAAATGAAGAGAAAAATAGCCATTATAGGCAGAAACAGAGCGAAGAGAAGGCTGAAATTAAATGTATGTTTAGAATGTGTTCCAAATTGTCATGTTAAAAATTGTACTGCAATATTATAAAATAAACTCAGATACCTCTAAAAATTCAGAGATACCAAAAACACGGGATATATGTATACATATAGCTGATTCACTTTGTTGTACAGCAGAAACTAACATAACATTGTAAAGCAATTATAATCCAATAAAGATGTAAAAATAAAATAAAATAAAATAAAATAAAATGGGGCTTCCCTGGTGGCGCAGTGGTTGAGATTCCGCCTGCCGTTGCAGGGGACACAGGTTCGTGCCCTGGTCCGGGGAGAACCCACATGCCGCGGAGCGGCTGGGCCCGTGAGCCATGGCCGCTGAGCCTGCGCGTCCGGAGCCTGTGCTCCACAACGGGAGAGGCCACAGCAGTGAGAGGCCCGCGTACCGCAAAAATAAATAAATAAATAAAAATAAAATAAAATAAAATGGCTGCTTTCAATGTTTTCCTGTGGTCCACAATCTAAGTTTTGATTTGCAAGCCTTCTTTTAAATATATAGCTGATAAACACAGCCTCAGATTCCTAATTTTATACTAACCACTAGGCAATTAATTCTCATATATATTTCCTTTTTCAGTGAGATTTTTCTTTACCCTTATCAGAGATAGTCAGCACATATTCATGTGACCTAAAGTGTAATATATTCAGCTTTATTACTGCCAGGATAACATACATTTTTTCAGTGGGATAGTGTTATACAAAATTAAATCTCTCTTAATGGTGGTCATTGTACAGGTGTAAGCCTGACCATGAAGTATTATTAAGTGCTACTGACCTATATATTTTCTGAATCATAATGTCTCTGAGTTTTAGTAATCAACTATGTGCTAACTAGAAAAATAAAAACATTTTTAAACATTAAATAAACAGTTTTAAAAGGATATGTATTTTCAAGACTGATGAAAAAACTGTCATATTGCTAGTATTAGGATTAAGCAGTAGAAATCTTTAGAAAGCAATATGAAAATATGTATCCATAAAAATGATAATATTTGTACTTATTTCTAGTAATTTGTCATTGGAAAATAATGAAAAAATATGCTTATCAGAATTTTAATAATATATATAAAATCTTTATTATATATACATATATGTATTCTACTCTAATTTTTAAAGCATATATTTTGAGAGAGTAGAAGATATGAGAAAGAGAATATATAGAATATATATTTTCTTTAAAACACTGTTACAATATATTTACTTAATTTTAAGTATAAATAATCTGCAGAAATAATGATATGTTAGCTGAGAAAGTAGAACATTCTATAAATATGAATTGACATATGGACTCAGATTGGAAGACATGGGCATAATATGTTAGTGTGTTAGAATTTTTGTGATAGTTTCTTCCTATTTCCAGATATTCTAAAAAATAATTAAAGAATTGAATTTTGAACTATTTTAAATATCCCAAATTCTTTAAAATAAAGAAAATGTATATGATAAAAATAGAAATGTTTCTTACTGTATTGGTTGCCAAAAAATGGATGGTTTAAAAGAACAGAAATTGATTATCTTGTAAATCTGGAAGTTGGAAGTCCAAAGTCAAGTTGTTAGCAGGGTTGGTTTGTTCTAAAAGTTATGAGGGAAAGATCTGTTTTAAGCCTCTCTCCTTGGCTTATAGATAGGATTCTTTATCTTCATACCATCTCCCCTCTATGCATGTCTGTATCTGTATCCAAACTTCCTCTTTTACAAGGATATAATATTGTATTAGGGTCCATCCTATTGACCTCATGTTAATTACAATGACCCATTTCCAAACAATGTCACATTCCAAGGTATTGGGGATTAGGACTTTGTCATATGAATTTGAGATAAGACACTATTCAACTCATAGCCCTATGCCTTCTTGCCCCCAAACAGTCATGCCCTTCTAACATGCAAACTGCATTCACCTCATCCCAACATTCCCCAAAGTCTTAACCTGATCAGCTCCAAATTCAAAATCTCATCTAAATAGCACATAAATCAGATATGGATGAGACCCCAGATATGAATCATCTTGAGGTTAAATTCCACTTTAGCTGCGAACCTATGAACAGACAAATTATTTGCTTTGAAAATGCAAGGGTAAGACAGGCATAGGATAGACATTCCAATTCCAAAAGGGAGAAATCAGAAGAAAGAATAGGGTCATGGGCCTAAGTAAGTTTAAAATCTAGCAGGCACATTCCATTTGATTATAAGGCTTGAAACTAGTCCTTTCTGTCTTGATGCTCTGTTTTCCAGATCCAAAAGCATGGCAATCAAGTGGCCTAAGCTCACTTGAACTTAGAGGGAGATGGCCCAGTCCTCCAGGCTGTCTCCAGACTCTTTGGGCCTTTGGTGGCAGTGGCAACTGCTCCCCACTCTGGTTTCTGAATTATCTTTGTGGTCATTCTTTCCTTTTCTTAAAGGATAACATGTGTTCATAACTGAATAACCCCATTAATCCATTTTCTGTCTATAGAGTGCCAGAAATTCTATGCCCTTCTTTCATTCTGTTCCACCTTGTTTTCCTTCAGTCCAAGCTGAAGTATTTCTGCTAAGATGGTTGATTAGATCCTCAAGTCACGCACAAAATCCCTTTAGCAAATTCAACCAGTCACACCTTTAGCATTCTCCCCCAAAACAAACTTTTTGCTTAACAGTTTCTTCTTCAATTTATCTCTGTCCTCTGGTGTTTTACTATAAGTAGCATGAGAAAATAGGGCTACACCTTCTAACATTTTCCTCAGAAATCTTCTCAGCTAGATATGTAAGTTCATTGCTTATAAATTTTACTTTCCATCCAAAAGAACATTATTCAGTCAAATCCACTGCCACCTTATGACAATATTTATTTAAGAAAATACTCTTTTCCAAGGAAGGTACAAAGCAAGTTGTATAATATTTCCTGCAAGTGCAATGAAGTTTCAGCTGTTTTTTCTTTAGGAGCTCCAAACACTCTTTCCATGAAAGATGCTCTCAAAGAAAATGCTCTGATAGATCAGAGGCAGGAGACTATTAGCCTTATAGATAACACTGTCACAAGAAGTCTTTCAAATGAAAGGATAGACTGGACACAAGCTCATTTAGGAAGTAAGGCTTGGACACCATTAATAAATGTATGGAGTACAGTCTTTGTCAGATTCTTATTTCATATTCATGAAAATTCAGACACTCGCTAAAACATTCTGGTCAACCCACATATTATCAATATTCAATTTCAATGAGTACCTATTTCTAATATTCATTAATCAATGAATCATTAATTTTAATTTCATCAATTCTCACACATTACAGACATTCACTAAACTAATAACTAATCACCTTATTTGATCAGAATTAAAGGAAGCTGAACTGTTTATAGTACCAGTGTCTAAATTCTATCCTTTTTGATAAAATGCTAGATGGCATCCTCTGATATGAATTTGTGATGAGATAGTAACTGCACCTGGGCATAATTTTAAGTACTACCCATATACATAGTATCACAATATCTTGAAATGTTTTTAAATGAATTATTGTCATCATAAAAAACTGAAAGTCTTAAAATTTTGGGCAATAATGTAAGAATGGGTGATGCTAGGGACAATGTATTAAAATAATGCATTTTATGAGAAAGGAATAGAGCAGTAACAAAAAAAAATATGGAGACGATAAATCTAAAATAAATTTTAACAGATGATTTATTAGTCTCCATATATGTATGCCCTGGGATAACACTTGAGAGCTAGCCACAAAATAAATTTTTATAACATCTTATATGATCCAACCCCTTCTTTATCAAGCTTTGATATACTGCTTTTGGCAGCAGGGAGATTGGTTGTTTTGAGGTGGTAGTGCAACCTTTCACCTGCCAAGACATTTCATTATATCCTGTCTTCTGTAAAGTTAAACCTCTACTTCTGAAGATGAGTATAATTTAATCCCGAGACAGGGGCAAAACTAAAACTATTTTTAAAGTTTAAAGTGTTTCATATTTCAAATCTATGCTTCCCTAAATATTGGCATGCTTTTGCTTGCAGTCCTAAAGCTTATTTTGTAGCATTTTGAAATTCTTTTTCTGGAAGCAAGGTTATTGATAATTCCCACTGTGTCTGTCATTTTATGTTTTGTTTGTTTTCTTTGATCCCCACACCATGGAAATGAGCATTTTATTTATAAATATGATGTATTTCAAAACAAGTTGCATAAATGCTTATTCAATTAAGACTAAACAATTCCTTAGAAGAATTGAAAACTTGTGGAATATACTAACAAAAGGAAACTTGATGTAAATTAACCTATGTATAGAGTCTTCTATGAGTCTTACCAAAAAAATAGATGAAAAAATACAACTAAAATGATTAAACACATCCTTACAAAAATCAATATCATATGACAAGCTTTGTATTTTTATGATATAATCATATTATAAGGTGACTAGAATCTAATAATACACTTTGATCCTCATAATTGCTTGACTTTAATAAAACTGTAAACGTGGCATGTGATTGTTAACTGACATCATTATAGTTGCAGAAGCTATTGTAGGCATGTATTAATAAATACTCAGGTATGCACAACAATATGAGCAAATTGCTTTGTGGTATTCAAGATAACAGTATTCTTCATTAAAATGATATTCTGAGCATAGCATTGACTCAATTTTTGGTTAGAAATACAGATTTTATTCTGTAAAATATTTGTATTATATAAATATATTTTATCTTAACTTTCACAACTACTAGGTTCAACTGTAATTTTGATTTCATATCTCTAATAAACTTGTGGCCATCCACTACAAATGTCATAGCTTGGGAGTGTTTTTGGAAACATGTTATCTATCTATCTATCCATCCATCCATCATCTATCTATCCATCCATTCATCAAAAATTCATCCTGTTACATATAATGCATCAGTGTTATAATTGATAATCTGAATTTTAAGTACAGAAAGGAGTAGAATCAAATTAAATTACTGCAGTTTGGAGCTGACCTTTCATTAGCAAGCAAAACTTTCAGGATGTAAACCACCCCTGTTACATTCTTTATTAAACAGAATTTAAACTAGTTAATATAGCATATTTATAAAAGATCATATATAAAATTCAATATTGTTATAATTCCTTCAGAGCATTTCTGCAAAATTAAAAAAGTAAAATCTGTATTGTGTATTATTTGATTTTAAGATGACTATATGAGAAAATCCTGATTATGCTTCAGAATTCTTTTGGGAGATTTAGTTGTATGCTAGTTTACATTGGCTTACTCTTTTAGTACACTACTTTAGAGCTATATTCCCATCCAATGCAGCCTGAGGATTGAAAAAATTCCTAGATGCCAGCTTCTTGATTACAAGGAAGAAATTAGTAATAGAATCTATATTTGCATTCCTTAGATGGAGAGATAAACATGGAGATGGAGAGTAATTCAGTGAGCTGCATTTCTGAGAGCCATACCTAGAAGAGCAAAATGCATTTTGGAAAAAAAAAAAAAGTGTAATACCATCAATGTATTTAGATGTATTTATTTAAATTTATCTCAACTTTATTTTTCCATGATAGTCTAATATAACATATTAGAACAATTGAGATTGAATTCCAGTCTAAACCATAGTACAGATTATTTGACTGTATATATTTCACTATTTTGAAGAATTTTCTATCTTTGTGAAGTGTTACCACCCTTTTCATGTTTATTTTCAAAAAAGTTGATTAAGAATTTCTACAAAGAAAGAAGAGAATATCTGCAAAACATAAAGAAACAAAGTAAGAATCTCTAATCAACTTTGCTAATTAAAGAATATTCATTTGCTCACACACACTTTATTAATGGTATATTAAGGATTTAATTCACAAGATTTTAAAAAAAAGAAAAACATTCTACAAGATCAGTGGAATATATACCTCACTAAATATATCACTATATTACGTATAGCATATTTAAATAATTAAAATTCATTTCATGCAAAAATGGTTGCACATATTTTATCTTAAAAGTCTTTTTGTGAGTACCAATTTACAATAAAAAATGTCAAATTGATTAGTCCAATATAAGTTATTGTTCATAGGCTGAGGAAGCATTTTATCTATATATGCATCAAGTTGCCTACTTTATAAACATAAGTAGACATCCTTTCAGATTATCATGACCATTTTGTGGGTGAGCAAATAAAATTGTTTAGCTAATTATTCAGTCAATAAGGGACACAATGAGATTCAAGCAATTTGCACACAAACGGTAAGGCTGAGAACTTGCTTTGCTCCACCTCTTTCCTGGATCTTACCAATAAATGTCTAACATATTGGCCTCCATTTGATGTCCTCCTTTCTCAACCACTTGTTCACACTTCAAACCACTGTGATCTAGATTTGCCCAATCACCCCTCTGAAACTATTTGTTTTGAAGTTAGTTAGCTCCTCAAACATGGATCACCCAACAGATAAATTATTTTTTCAACTTTTAAGTTACTTAATCTCATTGTTAAACTTTAATAATTTTGGCCACTCCCTCTTCATTAAGGAAAACAAATACCCCTCTGATGTTTCTATAATACCTCTCTTGATTCTCAATCTGAATTTACAGCTAAGTCTCCCTTGTGGACTACATTCTTTAGTGTCAGATGCTTAAGTGGTTAGCATTCCCTACATTTCTCTGATCAGTCCTGGCACTTCCAGCAGTGAAATATTCCAAACAAGGACACAATTAATAATTTACATTATGATAACTTCTAATTTTTTATGGCCAGTGGAGAGTATCTCACTGGAACCCATATACATGTATTTGTTTTTCCCCAATTGGATCTACTACATGGCCAAAAGGAGATTCAATATCATATTCCAAATTGAATTTCATATTTGTCCTGATAATTCTAAAGCCTACTCTGTTCTCTCTGACTTGTTGGGTTATACTGCCATCTACCTAATCCTAACCCATGAAAGCTGAGATGATATTATTACATGCATATTTATTGTAACAGATATATATCATCCAGAAATCTTGATACATCCTTATAATAGTTGTATAGCTCTCAATTAATTACTGTCATAATATTCACCTTTATATTTGGTATTATGTACAACCTATAAAAGATTCAAATGAAACTAAAATTTAGTGGATTACAAAATAGGAAGTAAAATTTGGATTTTAGTATTATATTTGCAAGATAGGAATGCATAGACTTTATATAAATTTATATAAGCAAAACAATTCTATAGCACAGACTGTACCATTAACTGGTGAAAATCTATTCACATTATTTTGGCCTTTGTGCAAATTTTTGCCTTTTACCTAAAACATAGTGAATTAAGAAATATGTCAACTTGTTTTAATGGTTAAGGCAGTCCGTTTTTGCAGATGTGAATGCTGCTGCAAAAATGCTGCTTTTCTATCCCTGAAAAGTCACATTTTTTGACAAGCTTGACATTTCTTGTGGTAGGTTTTGCATTTCTTCAGACAGTATCAAATATTCAAAGATTTGATATAAATCAACTTGCATATCTTTAAACCAAGTTTAATTCAAATGGGTGAAAAAAGCAATCCCTAAAAAATTAATTCTTCTCCCTGGCTTTTGGCATTTGATGAAAAAAGACAGTGCATCTCTCAAATAAATAAACACAAAGAGACAAATTTTAAAATGAATCAATCAAAGGCATCAGAACGTGTGACAAAAAATTTTACTCAGAGAAAGCCATATGTAGAGATAAAATGATTGGGTTTGTGAAAAGTTAGATGACAGTAACATCCCTTTCTCCTGGGTACCTCACAAGTTTTCTCTTAGAGTTCCAAGAGGCTAGCAGATAAGTTTAAACTTATTACTATTCAATAAACTGTTCAAGCCATAGAATTAGCAGTCGTGTTTTACAGCTCAGTTTTCCTAGCTGTCCCTCTCCAATCCATCAACATGTTTGATTATCTCTACCTGTGAAGCAACCACAAAACTGCCCTCTTCTCATCAGTTTCACCATTACCTTGCTTGTTCAAGCCACCACTATCTCTCCCTTGAAAAACCCTGCTGCTACTTATAAATCCCTAAAGTCCATTCTCCACTCAGCAGCCAGTGTGATCTTGAAAATAATCAGATACTATCACTTCTTGGTCATGGTTTCTACCATGACCAACATGAACAGTGGTAAGGTAGGGTCCAGTGCAAAAGTATATATGGTGGCAAATATACCATATATTGAAATTTGCCTGGATATTTTAAAGTTATATGTAATGCTAATAAAATGTTAAACTATATTGTCTGTGTGGTTTGAAAATATGTCATTATAAAAATTTGATTTTGGAGCTTATGGATCCCTCAGAATTCTGAATGTGGTCTCACAGGGCAAGTTGTTCACCAGGCACTAAGACCCTGACCCAAATTCTGCCCCACTTCTCACCCAGAACCTTACTTTGTTTCAGAGCTCAAGGTATATCTTGTGCATGATTTGGACATCCTAACCCTTACATCCAAGCTTTGTCCATACTCCTCAAAGGTAGCCAAAGGGCTACTATTTTGGCCACTCTTTGAGACTGGAGTAAGCACACTGTCTATATGGTACACCTTCTGAAGAATGGACCTAAGTAGACCTTTGAAGCCAACTACATGGACAGAAAATTCTGGAGCCTTAGGTACCTGAAGCATCTTATGGGTAGGGCGGGAAGAGTGTCTTAGGGGAGGGCTTCTCACTGTTTAGCGAGTAGCACAGCTGGGGGAGGCAGGAGAGACCTTTCTAAATAACAAGGAAAGGACAAGGGGCCTCTTTGCCTTGGACCAAGAGTAACACCTAGAATAAAATTCAAACTGTTTATCATGGTCTACAACACCATACTTGCTATGACTCTTCTCCATCTCTCAAGGTTCACTTTCTATCACTTTTTATTGCTTACTTGCTTACAGTATCTGTGAATCAGGGGTCTGGGCATGACTAACCTGGGTAATTTGCTTAGATCTCACAAGGCTGCAAAAAATGTACCAGTCAGGCTGCGTTTTCATCTAGAGATGACAATTTGTGAATTTAATGGTGTAAGTGGACAAGATGGCAAGGGACTGTGGGAAGCCTGTAAGATGTGGGGGCAGTTTCTGATTGAAAGCCAGCAAATAAATTAATTCTGTCAATAACCTGAATGAGCTTGTAAGCGGATCCTTCCAAAGTCGAGCCTCCCAATGAGAATGCAGTTTGGCCAACGTCTTGATTGTAGTCTCATGAGACTCTGAGCAAAGACCCAGATAAGAGGTGCCAGAGCCCTTACCCAGGACTGTGAAAAAAAATAATTGTGTTTATTTTAAACTGTTAAATGTGTGGTAGTTTATTATGAAGGAATAGAAAAGGAACATAGACAGTGTTACACTCTTTCTCTCTTCTGTGTACTTTCATTCCTTATTTCATTCCTTTCCTTCTTCTTTCCAAAAACATTACTAAGTATTCTTTATGTGCCTGCCTAATTTTATGTCCGGGAGGTGCTGAGAGTTGAACCAGGCACCGGGAATTTTCTAACAAATTTAGACTCAGTAATCTACTTATATTCTACCTACTTCTAACAGGATTTAAGGAAATTAACAACGGAAATGCATATTTCAGTGTGAGTACAATAACCACAATGAAAATAATAGATAAGTCAGGAATATTACTGAGAAGTATACAGTTATTAATCTAGTTAGAGAAATTTATTCTATGAGTTGTATTGGTTTGAAAATTCTACAACTATATGGATTTTTAGGTTTCCAAGTCTTTGGAAAGTTATCCATTTATGCTTCTGTAATGATCTACTAGAATTTTAAGACTTTACTTTGTCTTTGTTTTTATTCTTTGGTACTAAATTTCAAATATTTTGTTGTAAGAAATTTTCACGAGTGTGTGCCATTCTAGATCTTAAAACAAAATTGGGGTAATTTCTCCTTAGTAATAAATCAATAACCCTCTTATGGAGTTTTATTTTAGTCAAAACCAAAGATTCCCTTCAGGGATATTCTAATTCATGTGGAATTCTAAACTGAGCTTAAAACCCACTGAGTCTATATAATTCAAAGAGACAGCGTGGAATACTAAAAAAGGTAGGAGATTCATTGTCATAAGGTTTGCATTCTGCCTCAGTATCAGTCACTTATTAGCACTGTAACTTTGGATAAATATTTTAATTCACTGGAGACTTGATTTCTTCATCTATAAAAGATTAAAGGTAACATGTCAGTAAAATTGCTTTAAATTTGTATGGAAATTCAAAATATAAGTAGTAAAATACTGAACTAACCATATTATCTATAAATCAGGATATTGTTCAAAAATGCTATTTAAATGCCTCCAAATTTGTCAACTCCTTAGGAGTAAAAGACTTAGTGTAAATCTTACTCTGGCTACTTAAGAAATGTCAATAAGGATGAAATTAGGAAATGCTTGAAGCCTGCTGAATAGTGCACATCTATGAATCTAGCAAAAAGGGAGTGATCCTTCTTTTATTTAATCTGCTGCCTAGTTACTTAGTATGGAAATCTGGACTGACAAGAGAACTACGCCATTCAAATTAGGAGAGTGAACTCTTGAGAGATAGTAGACTTAGAACTTGGGTTTTGATGGGGTTACTAGAAAAACAGATATGGCAATTCTCAAAGCTACTAGCAATTTCAGTTGATTTTTCTTGTTGAAAGGCTCTAGCTGATGACCATAAATCAATTACAGTTAACTTATTTTTCCTCAGTGTTCAAAAATTAGACTTGAACAGCAAAGGACTTGTTTCTATGAATGGAGGGTATGATGAACAATTGGGAAAATTACTCTCTCACTAGGAAGCATTGGTAAATTGAAATAGTAGAGGAAAAAAAAAATCCTTAAGAAAACTTGGGGAAAATTCTGGACACTTTATTTCAAGAAATATCCAAGCATTTCTCTGGAAGTATTTGTGAAAATAATCTCAGTAAATAAAGCAATCTCAAATTCCATCTTTTTCAGTATCTGTATATCTGAATGTATTAAGCATAAGAAGTCCACACTTTTAAAAATGTATGCCCTGTAACAAAATAGCTTGTCTGCCAAAACATTTCTAAAATAATACAGTCATGGCATTGCACGTTTAGAATTTAAAAAATAGTACTTTCAGACATTGGATAACATGGTATTAGCCAAATGTCATAAAGTAAAATATTTGGTATTTTATTTATTCCTATGTTTAGATATTTTTAAAAGTGAAATATTCAGAATTATGTTGAGATCTGAATTCAAAGTGCATGCATGATATAGTAGAATGTGGATACAGATTGGGAGGAAAAAGAGATTTAAAGTAAGAAGATTTAGGTAAGCAGAGTATTCCTCTTATTCAATATTTGCCTATGTAATGGCCATTGTACATTTCCGAATCTCAGCTATCTATCAGATAAAGATGCAGACAATTACTTTCCAACAGAATTATAACATTACAATAGTAGTATAAGGTCACTGTTACCTAGAAAATGTATCATAAATACTAAGTTTCAAAGGTTTTATATTTTATGTAAGCATTTATGTAGTGGTTTATATATAATTGTCTTTAAGTTTTTATCTGGGTATGATAATTAATGATTGGGATTTTCAGGCCCTTTTCTCTTAGTGTATGTTTTTCTGATCATCTCATTGGTCATTATACCTATCAGAATAATTGGTGTTCAGGAAAAGAGAGTCAGAATTTATAAAACAATTATATAACTTTGGTAACTGTAGTAACAAACTTTCGTATGAGGTTTGAGAATAGCCAAAGGTGTTCATGTAGTCCACATTTATATCAATAACTTGTGTAACATTATAACTGTGCCTATAATGAAAAGAGATGCATTTTCCTTTTCTCATATTGGTTGACAAAATACAACCTTAAAAAATCTACTGCTAAGGGAATGAAAATAAACAATATTATTTTTATATACACTTTTAGAATACTCTTTGATATGTAATTAAAACAAAATGAAAAATTACATTTCAAATAAGATTATTTTTTGTTATTGTTCAAAACATGATTTTGCCATAAGTAGTAGCTTCAGGGAATATATAAAGAGAGCTGTTAATGACTTCTGTCACGTATTGGATTTTACAAAACAACATCTAGATATATAGTTGTGTCTAGATATAATTTGGTATTGCTTTTTTTTTAATGATTGGAGACTTAAATGAAATGCAAACATAGGCATTTTATTTTTATCTTAAAATATTCCCAGAAGTAACAAGGTAGCACTTTAAGTAAGTGTAACAAAAATAAAAATGGAGAAAAAGAAAGGCTGCTCTCAAAATTGGTAATTACTCCTCTACTGATATGTTACATTATTCAAGTGGCAATTTTTAGTAGACAATTGATACAATATTATCTTAGCAAATGCACCTGTAATATTCAATAAGAAGGATTTGTTTTTATAAGTTATTGTTTTCAGAATAAAAAAAATCTAAATAATTATATTAATGGACTGTATCCACCTCTGCCTTACATCCTCATCACTGTTACTCTTCACATTCTTACAGTATTTCTCTGTTGTAAGAAGATAGCATGATGATTTATAACTGATTACCACATCTATAATAAATTGGTAAAAAAAACTGTTAACAGCAATTTAAATATTTTTAAATTAACCATTTATAATTGTAGGGTAATATAAATATAGATTATAGAGTTAAAGATAGTGATAAATGCATTGTTTCTCAGAATTTTTTCTTCCATACTAAAGAATAAATTTTTGGCCAAGGAATATAGAAATAATATGTAATATTATACATTTGATTGATTATAACCTACTTGTATAAGGTCCTTTCCCTGAATATAATCCACTTGTAAAACAACGTTGGAATTTGTAGTTTTAAGATATGACTGATATTTGGGAGACTTATAGAATCAGTGTTTAACTTATAATCACAATTTTTTGAGGTAGATGATGCAAGACATTTAAAAATATTTCATATAATCTACTGTACCATTTTCGATTCTGATTCTAATAAAAATGGCATTTTAAAAGGTCTTAATATATTTCTCAGCACTTTCAGATAAATTAGTTACTACTTTTATATTTAAGTTTCTGCCATTTAAGATCACAGAAGAAAATAATCTAGAAAATAAAGTGATCTAGAAGGTGAAGGATCTTATTTTTAACAATAAGAAAATTAGTTGCACCTAGTAGACTTATTCAGCATGCATGACAGTTGTTATTAAACATTCAAGACCCTGTCATTTTGATAACAGGAATAATATGAACAATGGGCAGTGTTCTATTCAAATGTCAAGGGTGAAGATGGTTAATTAAGCTGTTCAGATGTCTACAGAGAAAATGAAGTGAAATAAAAGATAGGTGCAAACTATAGAACATATTCCAGGGAGCTGTTCATGTAATTACTGTTCATAAATGCAGGCCAAGGGTAATATTGTCAATTATTCCTTTGGGGAATAATCTTTAAAAATGACACCATAAAAAGGTTAAGAAAACAGATATCTATTCATTAAATCCATAGTGAAAATCTCAAGGAAAATTTATTGATGCTGTCAAAATAAATAAGAAGGAATGTGTGATAATAATGTTAATAATTGAAGAGTAAAATCTTAAAAAAACTCATTTTCCAATGCAGAAACCATTCTATTTAAGTATCATTAATTCTAAAGTAAGGGTTTAAGAAACTAATCATTACCAAAGGGGATATGTGCATAGCATTTTATTCAAAAAAATGTCAATAATACAAACTTATAGGATGTTTAGAATTTAAAGCAAAGAAATTATAGGGAAATGGAATTAACTATTGAAACATGATGTACTTAGAATTAATGTACACTTTTTAATAGGTCTTTAAAGTTGGAGTCTATAGATAGAAAAATCTGAGAATAAGAGAAAAAAAAACTATTTACCTAAAATCACAGCTAGTCAATCATAGAACCAAGACAGAAACCCATATTAGAAATTCATTAAAGAAACTTAACAGTTACTGAGTACCTAATGAAAAAAGAAGCACTAGGGACTTGGGACAGAAAAAATGACTAAGATAAATGAAAAAGCCTCAAGAATTCCTCTGGCAAGTAGCATCAAACAAAGTATTATAAAATGATATACAAATGGACGTCCACTTCTGAAAATACAGTATATACTAATTATTTTCCTATTCTTCACAACAAGTAAAACTTAAAACTCTGAAAATTACAACATACACATATACAGACACAAGAAGACTCTGAAAAGCAGAAAAAAAAATAGAATGACTAGGAACTTTAAAACACAAAGAAAAGCATGATTTTTGAGTTCCCTACATTTTCTTTTTGCTTCATTTATCCCAGAATAGTTACTGGAGAAGCCAGGAACCTATAAATGTCAATGAGCACAGACCTAAAAAGTTAAAACAAAAGTCTACTCTCTCAAATCAAAGAACCTAAAAAGGAAATCCTAGCAATGATACAATACCTCATTATGGCCTTGATTTGCATTTCCCTGATGACTGGTAATATTAAGCAACTTTCCATTTGCTTGTTGGTCAGTTGTATATCTCTGGAAATTTTTCTTTTGAGGTTCTTTGCTCATTTTTTAATTGGATTTTTGTGTTGTCCTTGTTAAATGGTAGGAGTTCCTTATATACTGTAGATATAAAACTCAAATTTATGGTTTGCAAATATTTTCTCTCATTTCATTGGTTGCCTTTTCACTCTGTTGACTGTTTCCTTTGCTGCACAGAAGTTTTTAAGTTTGATGTACTCCCATTTGTCTATTTTTTACTTCATTGACTGTTTCTGGTGTCATAACAAAGAAATCTTCCTTGGTTAAGTTTAGTCCTAAGTATTTTCTTCTTTTTGATGCAATCATAAAGGGGACTGTTTTATTAATCTTTTTTTTTTTAGATTGTTCATTGTTAGTATGTAGAAACAACTGATTTATGTGTGTTGATTTTATATCCTGCAACTTCACTGAATTTGTTTATTATTTCTACTAGTTTTGGGTGGAATCTTAAGTGCTTTCTACATTTAAGATCATGTCATTTTTGGATAATTTTATTTGTTTCCAATTTAGATGTCTTTCATTTATTTTTCTTGCCTCATTGCTCTAGCTAAGACTTCCAATACTATACTGAGAAGTACTGAGAGTTGGCATTCTTTCCTTGTTCCTGATTTTAGAGAGAAAGCTTTCAGGTTTTCACCACTGAATACAATGTTAGATGTGGGCTTTTTTGCTGACTTGTTAAAAAATAATTATTGGAGTATAGTTGATTTACAATGTTGTGTTAGTTTCAGGTGTACAGCAAAATGAATCAGTTATACATTTACATATATCCACACTTTTTTTTAGATTCTTTTTTCATATAGGTCATTACAGAGTACTGAGTAGAGTTCCCTGTGCTATACAATAGGTTCTTATTAGTTATTTATTTTATATATAGTAGTGTGTATATGTCAATCACAATCTCCCAAATTATCCCTTCCCCCCTTTTCCCAAGTAACAATAAGTTTGTTTCCTACATCTGTGACTCTACTTCTGTTTTGTAAATAAGTTAATTTGTACCTTTTTTTTTTTTAAATTCCACATATAAGCAACGTCATATGATATTTGTCTTTCTGTGTCTGACTTACTTGTCACTCAGTATGACAATCTCTAGGTCCATCCATATTGCTGCAAATGGCATCATTAGTTCTTTTTTATGGCTGAGTAATATTCCATTGTATATATGTACAACATCTTTATCCATTCTTCTGTTGATGGGCATTTAGGTTGCTTCCATGTCCTTGCTATTGTAAATAGTGCCTTAATGAACATTGGGGTGCGTATCTTTTTGAATTATGGTTTTCTCCAGGTATATGCCTAGGAGTAGGACTGCTGGTTGATATGGTATTTTTAGTTTTTTTAGGGAACCTCCATACTGTTCTCCATAGTGGCTGTACCAATTTACATTCCCACCAACAGGGCAAGAGGGTTCCCTTTTCTCCATATCCTCTCCAGCATTTATTATTTGTAGAATTTTTTTGATGATGGCCATTCTGACCAGTGTGAGGTGTAACCTCATTGTAGTTTTGATTTGCATTTTGCTAATAATTAGTGATGTTGAGCATCTTTTCATGTGCTTTGTGGCCATCTGTATGTCTTCTTTGGAGAAATGTCTATTTAGATCTTGCATCCGTTTATGTTGAATTACTTTCCTTCTACTTTGTTTGTTCATTTTTTAATCAGGAAAGGATGCTGAATTTTTCAAGTACTTTTTCTGTATTACTTGAGATGATCATGTGGCTTTGCTCATTCTGTTAGTATCACATATTATAGTCATTGTTTTTCAGATGTTGAAAATCCTTGCATTCCAAATAACAAATCTCACTTGGTCATGTTGTATAATCCTTTTACCTTATTGTTGAATTTCATTTTCTAGTGTTTTTTTGAGGATTTTGGCATCAGTATTCAACAGGGATGTTGATCTGTGGTATTCTTGTAATATTTTTGTTTAGTTTTGGCACTAGCGTAATGCTGGCCTAACAAAAAGAGTTTGGAAGTATTCCTTTTTATTTAATTTTTTGGAAGAATTTGAGAAAGTTTGGTGCTAATTCTTTAAATGTTTGGTAGAATTCCCCAAGTGATACCATCTGGCCCTGGGCTTATTTAGGGGGACTTTTTTTTTTTTTTTTGATTACTGATTCAATCTCCTTATTTGGTATAAGTCTACTTAGATTTTTTATTTCTTCAGGATCCACTCTTAGTATATTATATGTTTCTAGAATTTTTTTTTCTTATATGTTATCTAATTTGTTGATAATTGTTCATGGTAGTCTATTATAATCCATTTTTTCACTGTGGAATCCATTGTACTGTCTCCTGTTTTATTTCTAATTTTTGCTATCTGAGTCTTTTCCCTTTATTCTTAGTTAAGAATTTGTCAATTTTATTGATTTGTAAAGTAATCAACTATTATTTTGTTCATATTTTCTATTTTTCTATTCTCTATTTCATTTATTTCTGCACCAATATTTATTACTGCCCTTTTCCTGCTAACTTTACATTTATTTTGTTATTCTTATAGTTCCTTGAGGTATAAAGTTAGCTCACTGATATAAGATTTTTCTTCTTTTATAATGTAGGCATTTACCACTATAAACTTCCCTCAGTATTGCTTTGGATGCATCTCATAAGTTTTGGTATGTTATATTTAAATTTTCATTTGTCTCAAGATATTTTCTATTTTCCCTGTGACTTCTTTGACCCATTTGTTGGTTTAAGCATGTGTTGTTTAATTTCCACATACTTGTGAATTTTCCAATTTTCATTTTGCTATTATTTCTAGCTTTATTTCATTGAGATCAAAAAGGATACTTGGTATGATTTCAATATTCTTAAACTTGTTAAGACTTGTTTTATGGCCTAAAATATGATCTATCTTGGAGAGTGTTTCATGTACTGTTGAGAAGAATGTGTATTCTGCTGCTGTTGGATGTAGTGTTCTGAATACGTCTGTTAGATCCAACTGGGGTCTATATTGTTGTTCAGATCATTTTGATCTGTCTGGTTGATCTACCCATTACTGAAATTCTGGTTTTGTTAACTATTTCTCCCTCTATTCTGTCAAGTTTGCTTTATATATTTTGGAGCTCTGATATTAGATGCATATATATTTATAATTATTATATCCTCAAGTTGAATTAGCCTTTATATCATTATATAATTTCCTTCTTTGTCTCCTGTGACAATTTTTGACTTAAAGCTTATTTTATCTAAGTATGGTCATCTGTACTTTGGTTATCATTTGCATGTGGTCTCTTTTTCTATTCCTTCATTCTCATTTTATGTACATCCTTGTATCTAAATGAATCTTTGGTAGACACCATATCTTTGGATGCTTTTTTTGCCCATTCAGTCAGTCCTTGTCTTTTTTTTTTTTTTTTTTTTTGCGGTATGCGGGCCTCTCACTATTGTGGCCTCTCCCTTGCAGAGCACAGGCTCCAGACGTGCAGGCTTAGTGGCCATGGCTCACGGGCCCAGCCACTCCATGGCATGTGGGATCTTCCTGGACTGGGGCATGAACCCATGTCCCCTGCATCAGCAGGCGGACTCTCAACCAGTGCACCACCAGGGAAGCCCACTCCGTGTCTTTTGAACGTGAAATCTAATCTATTTGTGTTTAAATTAATTACTGCTAGGGAAGGAATTATTATTGACATTTTATTAATTGTGTCCTGTACATCTTGTAGTTATTTTGTCTCTTTTTCTCTCCTCGTGCCTTCCTTTGTGCTTCATTGATTTTTTTTTTTTTTGTATTTACAAAAATACATGCTTTTATTTTTTCTCGTTTTCTTCTGTGCATTTTCTATAGGTATTTTCTCTGTGGCTACCACAGGGATTAACTAAAACATCCTGTAGTAATATACCATCTATTGTAAACTGATAGCTTCAATTGCACACAAAAATTCTACCCCTTTACATCTCTCCCCACTTTATGTTATCAATGCCACAAATTACTTATTTTTTTATATTTTGTATCAATTAGCATAGTTTTTATGCTTTTAACTTTTAAATTCTATACCTGAATTAAAAGTGATTCATATCCCACCAGTATGGCATTGCAGGTTTTTGCATTTGGTTATTATCTTTACCTTTACCAAAGAGATTTATATTTTTGTATGCTTTTTCATTGCTTTAGGTGTTCCTTGGTTTCAAAGTGAAGAACTCCCTTTAGTAATTCATATAGTGCAGGTATAATGCAGTCCATCACCTTTTATCTGCAAAGGTCATTATTCCTCCTTCATTTGTGAAGGACAGCTTTTACAGATATAGTATTATTGATTGGCAGCTTTCTTCTTTCAGCACTTTGAATACGTAATCTCACTCCTTGCTTTGTACTATTTTTGCTGAGAAATCTGTGCATAGTCTTATGAGAGTTCCCTTCTATGTGACAAGTTTTTCTCTCTTGCTGTTTTCAAGATTTTCTCTTTCCCTTTGATTTTTGACAGTTTGGTTACAATGTCTCTCAGTGTGGGCCTCTTTGAGTTTACACTGATTGGGATCCTTTAAGGTTCTTGAATATGTATGTCTATTTCCTTTCTGAGATTTGGGTTGTTTTTGACCAATATTTCTTCAAATATTCTCTTGGTCCCTTTCTCTCTCCCTTTTCCTTCTTGGATTTCCATAATGCTTATATTGGTCTACGTGATGAGGTTCTACAAGTCCCTTAGGGTTTCTTCACTTTTCTTCATTCTTTTTTCTTTTTCTTCCTCCAATTCTATAATTTCAAATGACCTATCCTTGAGTTCACTGATATTTTTTCTTCTGCTTGATCATGCCTGACGTTGAAACCCTCCAGTGAACTTTTCAATTCTGTTATTGTAATTTGCAGCTCCAGAATTTCTCTTTGGTTCTTTTCATAGTTTCTCTTTGTTGATGTTCTCATTTTGTTCATGCCTAATTTTCCAGATTTTATTTAATTGTGTATCTGTGTTCTCTAGTGGCACACTGAGAATCTTTAACATGATTGTTTTGAATTCTTTATCACATATCTCATAGATGTTCATTTCTTTAGGGCTGGTTTCTACAGATTGTTATTGTTGTTTTGATTGGGCCATGATTTCCTGTTTCCTTCTGTGCCTTGTTATATTTGTGGTAATTTGTGAATTTGAAAAACAAAACAAAACTGTAATCTCTCCCAGGCTTTACAGACTGTTTTCATACAAAGAATGAACTTCACCAACTATCTCATCTAGAGATTCTGGCAGCTTATCAAACCTTTAATTCAGATGTATCTTTTCTGGGCTTATGTTTGTAATTTCCCAATTAGAGAAATTTGCCCATCTTTTTTTCTTTTTTTCCCCATGTGCTTGTCAGCTCTTACTCTAATGAGCAAGGTCTCTGGGCTACAATAAGCCACAAAGGTACATTTTTGTTCTCAGCAGCCCCCAGGCATCCAAAGTAAACTGATTCCCTGTCAGTGCTCTGAGTCATGCAAGACAGTAACCAGTCCTTCTGGCAACTCCTAGAAAGCTGGAATGTTTAATATACATTCCACACTTACCTTTGTCTCCTAAGGGAGAAGCTACAAGCTGGATAATGTCTCCTGATTGCTCTGAGCTATGCCAGTGTGGAGGAAGGGCTGACATGGTTGAAATGGAACATGTTTATTTACCCATTTAACTTTGGATGTTCTTGACTTTGAGCTTGGCTAAGACATTGTTATTTCTTAAAAGTTTTCTGTAGTTCTTATTGGATTTTGGATCATATATCATTAAGTCAATTTCTCTGTGGGGGAATGAGCTCTGGATCTTCCTGCCCCACCATCTTGCTGACATCACTTTCCACTTACAACTGACTTTTGACAAATGTACAAAATTAATTCAAGGGAAGAAAGACGACCCTTTTAACAAATGTTGCTGGAGAAACTAGACAGCTTCAAAACAGTAAACCTAAACTTAAGTCTCACACCATATATAAAAATACATAATTGTTATGAACTGAATGTTTTTATCCCTCCAAAATTCATATTTTGAAATCCCACCTCACAATGTGATGGTATTAGGAAATGATATCTTTGGGAGGTAGTTTGATTAGATGAGGTCACAAGGGAAGATCTCTAATGAATGTGATTATTGCCTTAATAAGAGTCATGAGAAAGCTTGTTGCCCTCTGCTTTCTGCCATGTGAGGATATAATGAAAAGTGAGCAGTTTGCAACCTGAAAGAGAGCCTTCATCAGAACTAGATGTTGCTGGTCTCTTGGATTTCCAGAATCCAGAAATGTGAGAAGTAATTTCTGTTGTTATAAGCCACCCAGTTCATGGCATTTCTGATATAGCACCTCAAATAGATGGAGACAATCATGTAATTAAATAAAATGTAAAATTAAAACACAGAAAAATTATTGGCTGAAATCTTCCATATCTAGGATTTAGCTAAGAATTCTTAGATAGGAACAAAAAACATGATTAATAAAAGAAAAATTTGATAATTTAGACCTTCTCAAAATTAAAGGAAAAAGTTTTGCTCTGTGAAAGACAAAAATACAAGCTACTTATTGAATTTTCAAACCACATATCTAACAATGGACAAGTATCTTGAGTAGATCAATAACTATCAAATTCAAAGGTAAAAATAAATCAAAGAATCCAATTAGAAAATGAGCAGAAAATATGAAGGGATTTTTTTTTTTTTTACAGAAGAGGATGTATAGATGGCACATGAAAACATGTTCAACAACATTTGCTATTAAGGAAATGCAGATATAAACCACAATGGAATATTAATACACACTTATCAGAATGGCTTAAATGAAAAATAGTGGCAATACCAAATACTGACAAGGATGTGGAAAAACTGGATTACTCATACATTGCTGTTGGGAATGTAAAATGCTATGGCTACTCTGTAAAAATTTGGCAAGTATACAGTTTTTCCAATACCATTTGTTGTAATGATTATCCTTCCCTCATTAAGTTGTTTGGAATGTTTATTGAAAAATCTTGACTATGATTGACTATACATGCATGGATCCATTCCTATACCCTCTATTCTGTTCCACTGATCTGTATGGGTATATTATTACTAATGATATCCTATATTACTTAAAATTTAGAGTAAAATTTGAAATTCAACTGTAAATTTTTCTGCAAGTTTGTTCTTCTTTTGAAAGATTGTTATTATTCTAGGTTGATTGAATTTGCATTAAATGTTAGAATTTTGATTGGATTGTATTGAATCTATAGATCAACTTGTGGAGAACTGACATTTTAATAACACAGAGTTTCCTATTTCATTACAAGATATATTTCTTCACTTATTAAGTTCTTTATTTTATCTTAATAGTGTTTTGTAATTTTCAACATGGAGGAAACACAGCTCCATATTCTTTCAAAATTTTTGCCATGTGTCCCATTTTTTATATTATTGTAAATCAATTTTTTTTAAATTTGTATTTACAATTGTATCTCTTTTATTTTTTTTTTACCAATAAATCTACTATTTCCATAACATTTCACATTTTTCTGTGTATTACAGTTTGCGCTCCATATCATATCTCTTCAGCCAGAGAAAACTGGCTTTTCTTGTAGTACAGGCAGGACCACTGGCAGCAAATTCTCTAATTTTTTTTTTTTTTTATGTAAAAATAGTATCTTTTTGCTTTTACTTTAGAGGATAATTTTACTAGGAATAATTGACAGTAATAATTATTATTATTATTACCTATTGTTCTTTTCAGCATATTGAATGTCTTTTTTATGTCTTCTGCACTCGATAGTTTCTGCTAAAAACTCAATCATTAATTTTAACATTTTCCCCAATTTACATAGAAAAAACATACTGTTTGATTTTACATAAATGTTTAAGATTTTCTCTTTATCTTAGGCTTTTGGTAGATTTATTATCATGGGTTAGATATAACATTTTTGTGTTTTTATCCTACTTGTGATTTATTGAGTGTTTGGGATCTGTAAATCTTGTACTCTGGCAAATTTGCAAAAATTTTGGCCATTGTTTATTCAGTAAATTTTTCTACACCTTTTTAAACTCCCTTCCCTTTCTAGGACTCTAGTTATATAAATTAGACACTTGATATTTCTTCACATGTCTCTGAGGCACTTTCAATTTTTTCCTTTAACCTTTTTTCTCTCTATTCTTTAGATAGTATAATTTTTCTTGATCTATTTTTAAGTTTGCTGATTCTTTATTCTATTAACTCAAATCTGATATTAAGCCAAACTTGTTACTTTTTCCTTTACAGCTACAATTACTTTTTAGCACTCAATTTATTTCTGTATAGTTTCCACTTCTCTGTTGAGATTTCCCATCTGTTCACACATTAAGATCAGTTTCTATTAATTTTGTAATATGTTTCTATAATTATTGAGCATATTTATATAATAGTTGCTCTAAAATTTTATCTTGAAATGAATTCAATCTGGGTCCACTCAGTTTTTATTGGTTGTCTTTCTTCCTTGTTATGAGTGACAATTTCCCTTTTCTTTGATGTAGATATTTTTTATTAAAAACTAAACATTATAGATCATGCATTTTTGTGGCTCTAGGTTCTGTTTTGTGCTCTCTGTAATTTTCCTGCTCTTAGGGGATTTACCCTAGATTCTTAGTTGTTCTACCAACCTCAGGATCTGTCTTCTGACATCTCAAACTAGTAAGGCTTCTACTGACAATTGCCTGGGTAGTGCACAATTGGGAACTAATTAAAAAAAAATACAAAGCAACAAAATCCCAGATTTTACCCCATGCACCTCTGTCTTTAAAAAGTAATGTCTTTGTTTTCCTTTGGCTAAAATTTGCTGTCCCTCCTGCTGTCTTTCTCATGATTCTGAAGTTTAGATTACAGCCAGGAATATGGGCAAACTTACACACAACTTTTGGATCTTACTCTTTCTGCCATTCTCTAGCTTTGTCTTTAACTTCTCAATTACTCTTTTAGCACTAACCCCTGTTTACTGGCATCTTCAGTTGATAAAAATGAAGTTTCCTCTGCTTGTTTTTTAAATAGGCTTGGGTGTTGGGGAGAGCACTCAGTCCAGAATGCCAAAGACTTGCAATTCTCACCCAGCATTTTAAAGAATAAACTCTCCTCTAACTCTATTTTTCTTTTCACTCTTTTTTTTTTTTTTTTGAGTTTTATATGTGGGAGGACTCACACTATCAATGTTACTAGAAGTTGTCCAGGTATAAATTTTTATGCCAATTTTTAAAAAATCCTCCTTTATATTGATTTAGCAATTATTAGGATAAATTTTGTTTAATAGTAGTTTTCTGGAAATGAAGAGAGGGAAAATGGTTATGGTCTAGAACAATTTATTGTTAAAATTTACTGAGAAAAATAAAAAGAATTTACATATTAACCTAGCACAATGAATTTTTAGGTTCCCTGCCTGAAAAAGACACACTTGCAACTGGAAAGCCAGAGCTTCCCTATAGCTATAATGTGGGTAGCCACTCTGCTCCCTGTGTTTCAGAAGGGTGGAGTCTGGAAATGTTAACTTATGCCTGTTGCTACTGACACATCAAGATCTAAAGAGAAAGCTGTTATATTGATGTAAGTATATATTGAAAAATAGGAGAAGATAAGGAAATAAAACATTTAGGCATTCTTCTCTAATGCTGCCTCCCCTTCACCACCAACCCTTTCCCAAATCTACTGGCAATCTTTTCACTAGTGCTCATAGCCCTCTTCACACACTAAATTTGCAGAACTTATACTGCTCATTCCTCAAAATATCTTGTGAAAGTCATAAGAATGCATATATCAGGTTCTTAAGTTCAGGATGTGCAACTGAGTGATGACCCCAGCTAATGAACTTTAATAACCATCACTGTGTTCAGACAAAAGCCATGCTTCTTGTGGCCAACTCTTAGCCAATGATTGAGCACACAAGAGATATTAAGGCAGCCCCATTCCTAGGAAACACAGGACTTTGCTCTTGGGCAGCTTTGATTTGAGGACTCTCTAACCACTTTGCTGAGTTCTTTTACACCTACACTGTGGGCTAAGGTATCAGCACCCCCTCCTTCCTTCCTTCCTGTTCTCCTTCATACAGAGTCAGACTGGCCATAGTCTAATGGCTCTCATAGCCTAACCTGGATCCCACTCTACTGTCTCTAATACATACGTTGCAGAGCTAACCCTATTCGGTGTCTGTTTCTTTAAGGATTCAAATACAGATCTTAATCTATACCAGTCACCTTGGAAAAATTCCCTGGATAGGTACATTTTATTTTTTCTGTTAACTCTTTTTCCTCTCTCATTCCCCACATACAGGAAAAAAAAAAAAGTAGAATATAAAGGAAAGGATTGATGGAGCGATTAAGTACAAGGGAAAACATTGTTTACATTTCTAAAATATTGATAGTAAACTTCTTAGACTGCTGTGTATTTGTTTAATTTTAGAAAAACATGGAAAAAATCTCAGTTTGGCAGTGAATGAAATTTGCAGGAAATCGACCAGTTACTAAAGTCTAAATAATAAAAAAGGGAGATGTTTTGGACACTTTCAATTAACTAAGATATACCTTATTCCTTAGATCTTTCACAATTACATAATTTCTTCCTCAGGTATTTATTTTGAGGAAACAGTCTTTGTTATTTCTTTAGTAACTTGTCAAAATTAAAGTACCATCCAAAACCAACATGACTATGAATGCTGATAAAAATATCGTTCCCAAATTCTGTTTCTGTTTGGTTAAAAATGGTAGCCCCTAGATTATCCAGGCTCTATTAGTATACTTTAAGGGTAAAATAATTTCATAGATAACTCAAAATAAACAAGAATATAATTGCAGACCTATAGGTACACAAGGAACATAATTTGAAACCAATGGCTTACAACTGAGGACATTTTTAAATCCAAACTCTTCATGATATGGCTCTCACTTCCTTTTCTAACCTTATGTTCTACTTGAAAGAGGGAAATGTTTAAGAAAACCATAGTACATGAACTATTACATAGCCACTGAAATTATATTATAAAAATGTTCCTGACACATGAATGCAAAATGTTCCTGACACATGAATGCAATATTTGCTGAAAAATTGAACTGAACTAAAACCTGTTTAGTTATATTATCTTAAATATGTAAAATACTGAAACAATAGTAATCACTGTTGATGGGATTAAGAGGTTTTTCCCATTTTCAGAGTACAGGTGTTTCACCTCCTTGGTTAAGTTTATTCCTAGGTATTTTATTCTTTCTGATGCAATTTTAAATGTGATATTTTAAACTTTCTGTTTATGATAGTTCATTATTAGTGTATTGAAAAGCAATAAATCTCTGTGTATTAATTTTGTATCCTGGAACTGTGCTGAATTCAGCAAAGTTAGTTCTAGTAGTCTAGTATTAGTATTAGTTCTAGTAGTTTCTGGGTGGAGACTTTAGGGTTTTCTATATAAAGTATCAAGTCATCTGCAAAGAGTGACAATTTTATTTCTTGCCTTCCAATTTAGATGTCTTATTTTTTTCTTGTCTGATTGCTGTGGCTAGAACTTCCAATACCATGTTAAATAGAACTGGCAAGAGTGGGCATCTTTGTCTTGTTACTGATTTTAGGGGAAAAGCTATCAGCTTTTCAACTTTGAGTACAATGTTAGCTGTGGGTTTGTCATAAATGGTCTCTATTACATTGAAATATGTTCCCTCTATACCCACTTTGTTGAGAGTTTTTATCATGAATGGATGTTAAATTTTGTCAAATGTTTTTTCTGTGTCTATTGAGATGATCATGTGATTTTTATCCTTCCTTCTGTTAATATGCTGTATCACTTTGATGTTGAACCATCCTTGTGACCCTGAAATAAACCCAACTTGTTCATGGTGTATGATCCTTTTTGTGTGTTTTTGGATTCAGTTTGCTAATATTTTGTTGAAGCTTTTTGTATCTATATTCATCAAATATATAGGCCTATAATTTTATTTTTTGTAGGTCTTTGTCTGATTTTGGTATCAGGGTAATGGTGGCCTTGCAGAATGAATTTGGGACTGTTCCACCCTCCTTAATTTTTGGAATAGTTTGAGATGGATAGGTATTAGTTTTTCTTAATATGTTTGGTAGAATTACTCTGTGGAGCCATTAAGTCCTGGATTTTGTTTGTTGGGTGGTTATTTTTTTTTGTTTGTTTTTTGTTTTATATTACAAATTCAATTTCACTAATAGTGATTTGTCTTTTCAAATTGTTTCTTCTTGATTCAGTCTTGGCAGGTTATATGTTTTTAGAAATTTGTCCATTTCTTCCAGGTTATCTGATTTGTTGACATACCTGATCATAGTATTCTCTTTTGATTTTTGGTATCTATGTGGTATAAGTTATTTCTCTTCTTTCATTTCTTCCCTTATTTGGATTCTCTTTCTTTTCTTGATGGGTCTGGCTAAAGGTTAATTTTGTTTATCTTTTCTAAAAACCAGTTCTTGGTTTCACTGATGTTTTCTATTGTTTTTCTTGATTTTCCTTTTTTTTCCTATCTGATCTTTAATATTGCCTGTCTCTGCTCACTTTGGACTGTTTGCTCTTCCTTTTCTAATTCTTTTAGGTGTTATGCTAGGTTGTTTACTTGAGATTTTTCTTGCTTGAGGAAGGCCTATATCACTGTAAACTTCCCTCATGGAACTGCCTTTGCTGCATCCCATGATTTTGGAGTATTGTGTTTTGATTTTCATTTGCCTTAAGGTGTTTTCTGATTTCCTCTATGATTTCTTCATTGACCCATTGGTTCTTTAGTAGCATGTTGTTTATTCTCCATATGCTTGTTCTTTTCCCCTTTTTCCTTCTGTAGTTGATTTCTGGTTTCATACTTCTATTGTCTCAAAAAAAATGTTTGATATAATTTTTAACCTCTTAAATTTATTGAGGCTTGTTTTGTGGCCTAGCATGTGCTCTATCCTGGAGAAGGTTCTATGCACTTCATAAAAGGTGTTTTAGGGCTTCCCTGGTGGCGCAGTGGTTGAGAGTCCACCTGCCGATGCAGGGGACATGGGTTCATGCCCCGATTCGGGAAGATCCCACAAGCTGCAGAGCAACTAGGCCTGTGAGCCATGGCTGCTAAGCCTGCACATCCGGAGCCTGTGCTCTGCAATGGGAGAGGCCACAACAGTGAGAGGCCCATGTACCGCAAAAAAAAAAAAAAAAAAAAGAAAAGAAAAAAAAAGGTGTTTTGGTTATAATATCCTATAGATATCTCTTAAGTCCTAGTGGTTTATTGTGTCATTTAAGACATTTTCTCATGTTTTAAATTGTTTTCCAAGCTGAAAAAATATTTTAAAATTTTACTGAACAAATATCAGTCTTCCGGGAATGTTAAAGAACAGAATACCAATGTGCTTAATGTACTCAAGAATTTTTTAAACCAGTGATCACACTTCAAGAAAATGCATATAAGTAATTCATGTCATTTATTCAGCAGGAAAAAAAAATTCTAATGTGAGAATGAGAATGGTTAGGATTTTACAAGACAAGTTAATTGTGAATGCATTTTTGAATGTCAAGACACAAGTTTCTTTCACTCGTAAACAGTGTAAACACAGAGAAGTGTAATTTCTCACAGAAAAAAAATCCTTTCTCAAAACTAAATAGTATTATCCATTGTTCAAACAGTAAAAAGGGGGAAAACACATCAGGCCAAGTAAACCCTTACGAAACATAGTTAATTATCAGAAGTGGAAACTATTTAATTATCTTATGAAAATATATCATGTTATACTTTGTCTTGGTGGCAAAACATAAATGGTAGTATTGAAGAATGACAATCCTAATTGAGATACTAATTACTGGTATTTTACTGTATTTCACATAACATTGCTACAATAAAACAAATGTCTTGTTTTATTTTGTTTTTATCTTGTGTTTCTTTACTTATTTTATCTTGTGTTTCTTTACTTACTTATTCTTTACTTACTTAACTGAGAGGGAAAATATATTTTAATATTTGGACAGATAGTCTTTATACAAGTACTCCTGGGCAATTTACACTTTGCAGATGTGGGTCACTGAGCAAGAAAATAAATAACTAAGACATTAATAAAAATAATTGGATGGATTTTCTTGAAGTCTTATTCAGCTGTCGATATGACACCTCAATTCATTTGGTGCAAACATAGCCTGCAGTGGTGGCTGTATTACAAGGTCTGATTCAGATTGATAACTCAAAGTATCTCAGACAGTTCAACATTTACTTTAGAAATATCAAAAGCAATTAGGTCAGGAGTTTAGCATTTCATTAAAGCATAGTCTATTTGAACCTTTTACACACATAAGAAAAGGATCTGCAATCAATAGATATCTATTTTATTAACCTTTGGAAATTCCTACTGATTATCTCTAAGAAATAATCAGAAAAGATCAGTTAGAAAGTAGAAAATAAATAAATTATAAGAACATGTTTTAAAATACAGAGTTTTCTACTCATTTCACCTTTATTTTCTTTTCTGTGAAGAACTGATTAAAAAGAATGAGATAAAATCAGATATAGGAATGTATGTTTCTATAACACAAAATGATTATCAATACTAATGTTATTTTCACAACATCCTACCCTGAAGTACTTAAAAAACTTAAATGCTATGCCTTAGAGGACTATAAGAATTGGAAAACTGCTTTCCTACCAACATCTTCAAAAGGAAGCCTGGAGCAGAGTTCCGAGATATGGCCATGTAGAATGCCATGATAGAAACATGCAGAATTCTAGCAAAATGGAGCTGCAAAGTCAAAGGAAGGCAGAGGGTTAAGAACAGGGAAGAACTCTAGAATAGAAAGATATCTAGGACAAACTTCCAAAGCCACTAAAAACTAAAGCCCTCTTAATGGATAAAGCAAGTCTTCACCAATTATGTTCATTTTCATCTATAAGTTACAAGTGGAATTTATGGTAAATGACTCTACTTGTATGCCCTCAAGATGATGCAGGCCACAAGAACTGAGTTATATGTGTAGAGTATAATCCTATCCCACAAGGAGATTGACCAGGCCTGAATGAAAATGAGCCAGTGTTGCTCTACTATATCATGTAAGCTTAGAAGAAAAGTACAGAGACATAGAATTAGATCCAAAACCAGCAATCACAGTATAGAGTGCAATTGCCAGGAGACAGATAGTGCTGGAGATATTGGGACAGTAAAATGTTCAGGAAGATTCTTTCATCAGAAGCCTGGAACTATCCTTTCCTGGTGGAGATATTATGCCCTTACCCTTGTGAGCTGGGACAAGTGTTGTGCATAACTGTATGCACTTCTGTGGAATTACTAAAGAAAGTTTGACTGTTTATTTAAAAATAAAGGAAGTCCAGTAAAAAATAGATGGAATGGAAGGGAGGACACAGACAATACAAGTTTCAGTCCCACTTACTTTTCAACTTTCATTTAAGGTCTTGGATAAATAACAGGATAAGCAATGTAGACTGGACTGGACACTACTGCTGAATATAAGTACAAGACATTCACAGGGGGTGTCAAGTAAAGTCCAGAGGAAGATGAATGGAATTTAACAACATAGGGACATGTTACAGGAATTAAGTGATCAGAAAAATGCAGGTGGGCTTTAGAAACCCTATAGTGTCCATCCTTGAGAAGCTGCATCAAGCAAAAAATAGGGAAAGAAATTTAGCTGATCTTCATGAGTTCCTGGCCCTTGAGCAGAGTAGAAACACCGAGGAAACAATATGTTCCTGAACAGCCTGAGGAATGATGATCTTTCTACTTTGGAAGTGAAGCTGGGAATCTTTATTACGGATACTAAAGAAGAATTGCCAGAGCAGGTTTAGGAGAATATCAAACAAATACTGGACTCACCTATGATAGGCTTGACTAGCAAATATCTTATGTTAGAGACCTAAGACCCACACACTATCCTCCTCTTCCCCATACACACACAGAGGTACGTGCACCTTGCCGTGGGAATAACATCTTGTTAAAATTAAGAAAGGCTGTCAAGCAGATATGGAAATTATTCAGAGTATAAGTCAAGTTTGGCAGATTTTGGCTTGTGGAGTAAATGTATCCCACTACATGTTTTTGGAAGTAAAATTATATTGGAACACAGCCATGCTCTATTATTACATATTGTCTATGGACACATTTGTGCTGCAAAGGCAGAGTTGAATAGTTGTGACAGAACTGCATAGATCCAAAAATTCTAAAATATTTATTATCTGTCGTTTTACAGACAAAGTTTGTTAATTCATGTAAGATGGTAGGGTTAAGCAATAGGTTAAGGGTCCAAAGACAAAGCTCAAACTGGAAAAAATTTAATACTCATGAGCTACTTAATCCAAAAGGCAGTGGATCTCTAATGTGGGTTTCTTGGTCTAGGATAAGATGTTGCTAAGGATACTATGGTTTTACTTCCTAATTTTTAATGACTAGGAGGGAATCTCAGCTGCTCTTGGCCTATTTGGGATGGGACACAAGAAAGCAGATGGGGAACATCTCACCTTGCACAGCTAAGTTAGGGAGTAATGTACAATCAGCAGGTAATATCTATATCAGCAGGTAATAAGAACAATGTAACACCCCATTTTGAATCTGCTATCAATAGCTATATGACAAACTAATTCCAAACTTAGTGGTTTAACAATTGCAACCATTAATTTTAATCATGACTTATGGATTTGCAATTTGCACTAGACTCAGGTAGACAATCGTGCAGCTGTCATCCATGTGTCTGGGGATGAGTGAGAGTCAATGGCCTCATTCTATGTCTGATGGTTATCTGGGATGACTGGGTTAACAGGGATACATGCTCTTACCCTTCTGCAGGTTAACCTGGGCTTATTCATATACTTAGGATCACAGGGTTTCAGAGAAAGAGCAAATCTCAAAGCTAAAGCACTTATAAGTCTTTGCTTCCATCAAGTTTGCTACAGTTTTATGGATCAAAAACCAGACAAATGGTCAGACCAAGAGTAAGTATGGGTTAGGACCACCCAAAGGCATGAATTATTTCAACAATTTAGCACATAGTGACTGTTTAATAAGTTACTAAAAGTTGTAGACTAATGATAGGAACCTGTTTTAAGATGAATAAAAGTTAGTGCTATTTATCCATTGAGGAACAGAGATGGGGGATCCTCACAAGTGCAACATGGTAAGCATCATGTTCTGATTACCAGGTAGTACTTCAACAGCCCAGAGAGAAGCCTCTCCCTCACACTGACAAATGGTAATGACCTGGAAGGAAGCGCTAAATGTGTCTATGGAGGGT
Organism: Orcinus orca; assembly: GCF_937001465.1. Taxonomy (NCBI): domain Eukaryota; kingdom Metazoa; phylum Chordata; class Mammalia; order Artiodactyla; family Delphinidae; genus Orcinus; species Orcinus orca. The sequence continues at coordinate 113,366,944 of NC_064563.1, forward strand.
TTGGGACACTATCTTAGCACTGGGAGGCAGAGTTCCCTCTTAAATTCCTTAATCCAGAGGTCTCAGAATTTGGCTAGTTCAGAAACTCTGTAAGGAGAACAGAGTGTCATAAAAATAGAAATGAATATTTCTGAGTAAATGGAAACGATTAAATTGGAGGTAGAAGTGCAAGGGTAAGGGATACACGAAGAATCCACAATTATCACAAATAATACTATGTTGAATGTTCTAGGACATCTTGTTTTACCCAGGTCATAGCTGGTTTATGACACAGTTATTACTCTTATTCTGATTCCACGGATTTTAAACCAAACACTCAAGGGAATTTTGTATCTCCATTCTAGAGATCCTGAAAGAGTTAAAATATGCTCCCATGGGAAGAAGCATATGAATGATTATCCCTTCTGGTTTAGTTATACAGGCCACACAAAATGGAGGAAATAATCCAGGGGATGGGCAGGGGAGTAGAAAAAGAAAAAGGCTTACAGGATAATTTAGAGTATCAGGTTCTCCTCCAAAACCTACTTGGTTTTGAAAGAAATAACTACTAGTTGTAGTTATTTTCTGCTTGCATGTATTACTTATGCTATCGTGCTGAAGTTCAGAAATAAATTTGGTCTAGGAATACACAAATAATTATAAAATATCATAAGCACTTACCAGTCACTATTCTCATCTCTTTATTAGTATTATCTAGGCCCCCTTCTTTAGAGATTCTGATCTAGTTGTTGTGGAATAGGGTCTGAAAACCTGTGATTGTTTTTAAAAATCAACCCAGGTGATTCTAACTTGCAGTCATCTAAATTAATCCACATCATACTTTATTCAGGAGGCACTAATATATTCCATTTTAAAGATGTGAAAACTGAAACAGAATGAGCTAATCAGTGTACCCAGATGTACTAGTTCATTATAGAATATCCCCCATCACAGAATTAGTACATGTCAGCTCCAGGATTTGAACCTAGGCAACCTGAATCCAGAGCCTTTGCCACTACTCTCTCCTGATCAGAAACATTTATCTCAAAACTATTAGCTCCTTTGATAGCACCACTTTATCAAAATCAAGGCCTAGACAATTCGAACATTTTATAATACAACTCTAAGTAAAGAGTTATCAGTTTCCCCTCTGGCCAGTGCAGGAATAGGCACTGGAAACTTGGAAATCTTCAGCCTACAGTTTCAGTCATCTGGTCTCTATGGCAGTACCTTGGAAAGCCTGCTGATGTAGTAGCATCCTAAATAGCAAAGAGGCTTTAGATATCAAGGTGTTGCCCAATTCATAGATTATCAGTGTGATATAGATTCTGAATAGGATTTTTTTTCCCTCAGGAGGATGACCTTAGGAGTTGTAATCCCAAGCTAGACAAAGATTTGGAAAACATACAGAATCCAACTGTATACCATATTAACATTCATAAGACTTTTAAAGGTAAAATGACAAAACAATGAAGCATAAACACATTATTTAAATCAAATTAAGCATTAGAGACAATAGGGGTGGATTTACAGACCCTAATTTGATTTGACAATTAAGTAATGATGACTTAAATACAGGGATATGACCACTTATTTCTTTATATATTTTAGTCCATGATATGATGAATACACCACACTCAGCATGGCAGCTGGGGTCATGAGAAAAATTGTGTTCATGTTCATAATAACAAATTATGGTACAGAGTGACTCTCTGAGCAATAAACAATCTCAGGAGCCCCCAAAATTTGTCTGAGGAGGCCAACATTTTTTAGGATCATATATTTTTTTTATTAGTGAGTCAGTATTATTAACTTCTGGGAAATTTAGAGTAGAAATGCATTAAAACAAACCTATAATGTTATAATTTTTGTGTTAAGTTTAGAAATCATGTGTATTTGTTACTTAAGCACTTGTGATTTATTTTAAAATGTGACATTTTAGCAAACTAACGAATCTTATAATTCCAATTTTAATGAGTATAATTGAGAAATTAATATAGATTTCCTAATTTTATATTCAGTATTGTAACATTTAAGAGAACTTATGGCTTAGTTTACCGCACTAAATTTACATGAGTTATTTAAGTATTCAGGAAGGTTTTATTTGTTTATTAGACAATTGGAATACTTAAAAAGAAATTGAATATATTAAATTTATGAATGCTGTTTAAAATGTTGAAGGTATTTAATTAACTAGGTTTGTAAATGGGGTCAAACACTATCCAAAGCCCATTAAAATAGGTGGTAAAATTTTACCTTACAGAAATATAATTTTTATATGGAGAGCTTAAAAGCTTAAGGAAGAACTAGTTTTGAGATTTGTAAATTTAATAAATTGAATATTGTTTTTTGAAAATTAAGTAAACGCTAATCTTTTTAACATAAAAACCTCCTTTGAGGACATAATGAATTTTATAATGATACTTAATTTTCCAGTATTTTGGGGTAATGCATGACATGGCAGCTTTGTCCTATGGTTAGCTTTTCCCTCTGGTTGTTAGTATGTACTCCTGTTCCATCGATGCAAAAAATCCTGTGCTAAGCTCAGCACTGGGCTTCAAACCCCATGTCAAACTTTTAACCATTTTTCCTGAAGCACCTGATGGCTCCTATACTCTCCGGAGGGTCACTGACTCCCTGCTTCAAAGTGAATAAACCTAATGGAATCAGAACTTTCCCACCTATTCACACCTTGATTTCTACATGCTTGAAGGCATACATTGTCCAGCGCATCCATCATGCTAGATGTAAGTGGTTTCCTGAGTCCGGAGGGAACCCAGTCAGTTGCAGTGGACCATCATTTGTAACCCACTTGGCTCTTCTCACCAGTCCTTTATACCTTCTGCTTTGACATCTCCTCCCCCACAGCACATTCAAGTGTTCTATGGTTGAGGCTTTGGTATTATCGATAACTGTGATCATAACAGAGAAAAGTAATATCTTTCCAGAAATGTTAATATAAATGAAAAATTGGTCATCATATCAGGCTTTGTATAATTTCTGTGCCTGGGTTTGAGAGAAGTAACCCATCTCCAGTGTCACCAGCCTAGTCCAAGTGATCTCTACCTTGATCTAGAATATATTAATGGTGTCCTGGTTGGATTTAACTAGCTTTCTCATTGCCATTTTTTGATCAATTCAACACAAAGTCAGTTCTTCATATAGCTGAAGTATACTATTTTAATAACTCTTATCTGTTCGAAATATCCTCACATTTAAAATCACTTGATGATTCTCCTTTTTTTTTTTTTTTTTAACAGTAACTCCAAAATCTTTTGAGGGCCTAAAATGGCCTATGGTATTAGGCATATACCAACACCTCTAACCTCACTACTTATCACTTTATCCCTGGTTGCTTTTGCATACCTTAAATGACTATGCTTCCAACCTCTCTGACTAAACCCTCAGGCATGAGACATTACTGATATTTCTCCCTCTAGATGACTTGACAGGTGTTAGAAATATACCTGCCTCCAGGAGGTAAGCTGAATGTCATCATACACATACTGATACTTATGGAAAAATTAAAAGTGATGCAAAGGAAAGAAATAAAGGGGGAGGGAAATTTTTAGACCTATTGTCATCTATTTTCATTTGTCAATAGAGAAAAATGTATCAACATTGTCCATTAACCTGAGACCTGGTGATATAACAAAAATAAGAATTTGACTTCATATAGAATACTTTAATAAAAAAATTACTGTGATCCAATAAACCTATTTTTAATAAATTATCTTGGTTTCAGAAGCATATTTGCCCTCAAAACATTGAAATTTAAAGATTATACTAGCTAGTAGGTAATAATTACTTTGGGATAGCATATATGAGTAAGACAGACATATACAGATATAGGTATATATTTTTTCTTTTTTTTCTTTTTTTAAAATTTATTGAAGTATCGTTGATTTACAATGTTGTGTTAATTTCTACTGTACAGCAGTGATTCAGTTATATATCTATATCTATATCTATATATAGATATAAATTCTTCTTTATATTCTTTTCCATTATAGTTTATCACAGTATATTGAATATATTTAGCTCCCTGTGTTATAGAGTAGGACCTTGTTGTTTATCCATCCTGTGTATAATAGTTTGCATCTGTTAATCCCAGACTCCAGATACATTTTTAGATTATTAAAAATGAAGAAAATAAAGATTATTTTTCTGCCTTAAATGGAAACTGAACTTTGTAGTCAAAACTATTTCCTGCAAGCCATCATAAACCTAATTATGAGTTAGGACTTATTTAATCTTATTGAAAATTTATTTAGATTTATTTTTACCAAGCTATCAACCTCTGGATAAATTTGTATAATTTGATGAGAGGAGTGATTTCATTAAAAGTTACTCTGAACTAAAATCAGAGGACAAGGATAAATCCTCAACTGATTTGGATTCCATAAATTAAAGATAGGTGATAATATAAACAGTTTGAATATGCATAAATAAAAATAAAGTGTGCTTAAAAAATTAATGTATATGATATAGCAGGAGAAATAATTAAACTAGGAAAGGGACAAATTTTCTAGTTCTTGGTGATGTTCATTTGTACATGAGTAATGTGTTATTTTATGTAACTAGTGTTCACTGAAGTTGGATATCTGGCAAAATGTCCTTGTGTCAAGAAGCCGTTAGCCATTTGTTCTCTCTTGTTATTTGAAATAAGGGAACAATACTGCTTTTAACATACTGCATATTTTAAACTTATGTTTACCCTAATTACCTAAATTGTCTGTGAGATTTAATTTCTGGTCTGATGATATTCCAATCAAGTGTCACTTAATGTTTTGACTTTAAGAAATAACTTCAAGTTACACGGCACCAGTAAAATCATATCAACATAATACATTTATTTGTAAAACATCGATACTATTTAAACACTGTTTGAATTCTAAAGTGTATTAATAATGTTAAACTGTGTAAACACAATTTTAACACACTATATTAAATGTACTCTATTTTTTAAATTTGGTGTTTCAGATTTGTTTATTTTAATTACCATTTTCAGTCTTCCCTCAGTATTTGTGAGGGGGATTGGTTCCAGGAACTCCTGCCCCTATACTAAATTCTGTGGTGCTCAAGTCCCTTATATAAAATGATGTAATACAGGCAGCCTTCTGGATCCATGGGTTTTGCCCATGCAGATTCAGCCAACTGCAGATGGAAATTTTAATCTTTGATTGGTTGAATATGCAGATGTGAAACTCAAGAATACAGAGTGCTGACTGTATAGTTATTGAAAAAAAAATCCAAGCATCAGTTGGACCCACGCAGTTTGAACCCTTATTTTTCAAGGTCCAGCTGGATTTAGTTTTACTATCAAGAAAATAAGAAATTGGCACAAGAATTAATTCTAAATTTTTCTATAAAAATAAAGAGAAGAAATTATATTTTAAAAGTTTCTTTAGGAAATGGGTTCCTTGAAAATTCTCATGTATCTCTAAATTACCTCTGCCAAATATACTAAGAGCTAATCCATAGTATGGTATTTTCCAAGAGCTTCTATGAATATATCTTGCTGGAAAATAGAGCAGGAAAGGGCATGTTGTTATAATTATCTTTAAAATTAAATTATTTAGAGTTTAATTCCTAATTGCCATATATTTAGGAACAAAATGAATTCTGGGTAAGTAAACTAGAATTTACAGAGTATCATTTTCAACTAAACACTAACGCTTAGAAATAGCCATAGTGAATGAAGATCAATTAGTGTAATAAACAGATTATTTAAGTTTAGCCCTTAAATATGAAAATGAGTTGCTCATTTTTGAAATTTAAGGGTCTATGCAAGAAAGAATCTCAGGAGGGAGTTATTGGAATTTTTCATAAGAATCAAAATAAAAAAGATACAATCTTCCCCATACCTGGAATTTATGGATATTTTACAATTTATTAAAATAGAATAATATAACACTTGAGTAAGAAGAATAATCAAGAAGCAATGACATTTATAGGAAATGGAAAGCCTAGTTTTGAGGATTGATTGTATCTGGGCTTGAATCACTACCACTTATTATTCAATACAAGCAAATTATTTAACCTAAAGAGTTTCCTTTTGATAAATAACCTGCAAATTTAGTATAATGAATCAGAGATGATCTTAGACAAATAACAGATTCTAAGCCAACCTTTAAATATGGAAACATTTTTTAAAGAAAAAAAGGTTTCTTTTTCAAAGAGGTAGAGCAGAAAAACAGAAAAAAACATTGAGCCATGGGGGACATTTTGGCAGTGTCCAGCCAGTGTCTGATGCGTCCAACAAAGAGTAATGTATTCATTCCAACTCTACATATTAACCATGTAAACTTGATGCTTTAACATCTACCCTACATGCATAATTTGTACATGCCTTCTTCTGAACAACCCAGTAATATGCCTGAGTGCCTTGTCTTGGTGCCACTCCCTTCCGCAGAAAGTGTCCTCCTCCTGGCGTAATGCTTTTCAAATACAAACCAACAAATCCAGGGCCCATACCTCCACCCAATTCCCTTGTTGGGCTCTCACACTCTGGGCCACTATACTGTAACTGCCCTGATCATCGCAGGACCAAGTGCCAGACAACTAGGGACAGTCCCTAGTCCCAGAGCCCACTGAAATCATTCACACTAGCTAATCCTAAACCCGTTTATTCTGCCTCACCTTTTCATTCCTGTGGAAAGCACAATAAATACTCTTTCCTACATTCCCCCCACCCTCTGTCTACCACCACCCTCTGTGTTTTCCTAAGTGGCTCTACTTACTGTGGTGTGCCCTTTCCTTGCAGGAACTCTGAGTAATAAACTGTCTTTTCAAAGGCAAGTGTCTTCCGATCTGGTAGCCTTACTGTACCTCAAATGTTTTAATAATACACTAGCTTTTAAAACAATGATGTATTTTTATCTATTGCTCTACATCAAAGGGTATAAAAAAACCTGAAACCAACTCTCATAATCCAAATTTTTTCTTCAACTTTGTTTTTAATTTAACCTATCTTTTATTTAGATGATAGAGATAGAGCTAACTAGATTTCTAGTCTTCTAAAAGTCTTTTTATTTATAATATATTAATTTATTAGCTTTTAATTTTTAAGTCTATATGAGTTAAGCTATATATGAGTTAAGCTATATGTAAGTCTGCCCACAGGAAACTGACTTATCCTGATAGTTAAGAGTTCATTCTTTAGGGTAATTTAGACAGAGGAAAATTAACTATTATTGCCAACTTGGGGGTCCTGCCTGGCAGCCAGCTACATTTCTCTCACTTTGCTGCAAGAGCTTCATTTATCCAAAATGTTTCAGAAGTAATTGAGACAAAATTAGTATTATCATTACCCAGAATAAGCATTCAATATTATGATTATCGTTCCTATTTTTGTTGTTATTATCTATGTGAAATTATCATTGATCATATCAGTTTAATGTTTAATTCTGATTGGTATATGTGATTATTCACCAAGTAATTTCTGTACAATCGGATTGGTTATTCTGTTTTATACTATTATTATCCCTAAATACTTTAATTTTTATTTATTTATTTTGAATTTTATTTATTTTTTTTATACAGCAGGTTCTTATTAGTTTATCCTTAAATACTTTAGACAGATTGTTTTTCCAATATATCGTGTAATGTATTTCTTATGTATGAATAGAATATATTCCAAATTGTTTACAAACATTACAACAAACAATATCAGGGCAAGTCTTAATCAATAAAAGACAATATTAGTATTGTGGGTTTTAATGTTAAAGAGTTCCATGGAATCTGATCCTCAGTAGTAGAAAGTATCATATCTGAAATGATTTAATATGTTTTTCATTGAAAGTTAACCTCTGAAAGTCTTAATAAGACAATTAAATAAGAGCTTTCCAATCATAAAGATCTGTCAATATTCACTGAAGAATTCTACAAAACATATAAAGAAAAACTTATACCAATCCTTCTCAAACTCTTCCAAAAGACTGACACCTAGGGAAAACTCCCAAAGTCATTCTATGAAGCCACAGTCACTCTGATCCCCAACCAGACAAAAACACTACCAAGAAAGAAAATTACAGGCCAATATCTTTGATGAATATAGACGTAAAAATCCTCAACAAAATATTTGCAAACCAAGTCCAACAACACATAAAGATGATCATACACCATGATCAAGCTGGATTCATCCCAGGGCCACAAGGACGGTTCAACAGATGCAAAACAATGTGACACACCACATCAACAAAAGAAAAGACAAAAACCACATCATCATCTCAATAGATGTAGAAAAAGCATTTGAAAATAATCAATACCCATTTATGATTAAAACTCTTACCACAATTGGTATAGAGAGAACATATCTCAACATAATACAAGCTATTTATGACAAACCCACAGCAACACAATACTCAATGGTGAAAAGCTGAAAGCCTTTCTGCTAAAATCTGGAACAAAATAAGGATTCCCACTCTCACTACTTCTATTCAACATAGTATTGGAAGTCTTAGACACAGCAGTCAGACAAGAAAAATAAACAAAAAGTATCCAAATTGGAAGGAAAGAGGTAAAATTGTCATTGTATGTAGATGACATGATACTATATATAGAAAACCCTATAGACTCCACACAGTAACTATTAGAACTAATAATCAAATTCAGTAAGGTAGCAGGATACAACATTAACATACGGAAATCTGTTGCATTTCTTTACACTCACAATAAAATATCAGAAGGGGAAAGTAAAAATAATCCTTTCTAAAATTGCATTAAAAAAAAAAAAACTGACCAAGGAGGTGAAAGACTTATATGCTGAGAAGCATTAAACATTGATAAAGGAAACTGAAGATAATTCAAAAAAATGGAAAGATATCCTATGCTCCTGGATTGGAAGAATTAATATTGTTAACATTGCCATACTACCCAAAGCGATCTACAGATTTCATGTGATCCCTATCAAATTACCCATGACACTTTTCACAGAACTAGAACAAATAATCCTAAACTTTATATGGAAACATAAAAGACCCAGAATTGCCAAAGCAACCCTGAGGAAAAAGAACAAAGCAGGAGGCATAACCTTCCCAGACTTCACAGAATACTACAAAGCCACAGAAATCAAAACAGCATGGCAATGGAACAAAAACAGACATAGGGATCAAGGGAACAGAATAGAGACCCCAGAAATAAACCCACACACCTACGATCAATTGATCTTAGACAAAGGAGGCAAGAATATACAATGGAGAAAAGACAGTCTCTTCAGCAAGTGATGTTGGGGAAGCTGGACAGCCACATGTAAATCAATGAAGTTAGAAAACTCCCTCACACCATGCACAAAAATAAACTCAAATGGCTTAGAGACTCAAATGTAAGACATGGCACCATAAAACTCCTAGAAGAGATAATGGGCAAAACATTCTGTGACATAAATTGTACCAATGTTTTCTTAGGTTAGTCTCCCAAGAAAATAGAAATAAAAGCAAAATAACCAAATGGGACCTAATCAAACTTATAAGCTTTTTTCTTTTTTGAGATTTTAGAAGGAGAGTGTTGTGTATTTTATTTTTTAAATATCTTTATTGGAGTATAATTGCTTTACAATATTAAGTTAGTTTCTGCTGTACAACAAAGTAAATCAGCTATATGTATACATATATCCCCATATCCCCCCTACCTCTTGAGCCTCCCTCCCACCCTCCCTATCCCACCCCTCTAGATCATCACAAAGCATCAAGCTGATCTCCCTGTGCTATGCAGCAGCTTCCCACTAGCCATCCATTTTACATTTCGTAGTGTATATGTGTCAGTGCTCTCTCACTTCGTCCCAGCTTCCCCTTCCCCTCTGTGTCCTCAAATCCATTCTCTACATCTGCGTCTTTTTTCCTGCCCTGACACTAGGTTCATCAGTACCATGTTTTTAGATTCCATATATGTGTGTTAGCATAAGGAAACCATAAACAAAATGAAAACACAACCTATGGACTGGGAGAAAATATTTGCAAACAATGAAAATGACAAGGGCTTAATTTCCAGAATATACAAAAAGCTCATACAACTCAATAACAAAAACAAATAGCCCAATCAAAAAAAATGGGCCAAAGACCTAAATAGACATTTCTTGAAAGAACAGTCAGAATGAAATAATCCCTTGATGACTCTTAAAAACTATGTCCACTAATACTTATGAGTATTAGTGTTAAAATCCCTGTTCTCTCAGGTGATCTGTCTTAATGTCAAGTTAGATTCATAATGTAGTAAAAATTTACTCTGCAGAGTATCTCCCTATTTTTAATTAAAAAGTTCACAAAGATATACACAATTTGGCAAAATTAGGATAATGCACACTACACTGAATATTGACAAGGATGAGTAAAGTGAAAACAAAGTCTCTATTGAAGGATTAGTGCTCCACTCCCCAAAAAGTAAAAAACAAAGATGCTATTCTGAGAAACTGGATTAAATGTTTCAATCTAAAATAGAACTGATTTTAATAATTTATTTTACTTTATCCCCAATTTTTATAAGAAATATCACATTTAAAATGATTTTTTTCTGATTAAAAAAATTAATGACTCTAGTAGAAGTTTTAATTTGTAGAATTACATTTTTTGATGGAATATTGTCTATCTAAATCACTTTTACAGTAAGGAAAGTAATAGATAATAGCTATATGTATAGTAGATATCTACTTCTTAACTACCTCTCTGTTTCATAACGCTTGGTAGGACATATCAGTGTGTATTTATAGCATTCCCCTTCACTTGCAGTCTACAATTTTCCTCACAGTAATAAAGAAGAAATTTCAAATGCAAAGTACATATGTAAGTCTATCAGATAAAATGTCTGAAGCTGTGTATGTTGGTATTGGATAGTGGATAGAATCTTTGACTTGATCTTTGTCAGTTGCATATCCTTGGTTTAATTAATTATTCTGAACCTCAATTTCTTCATTTATGAGATTGTTATATTTATCCATTTAGGCTGGATGTGCGGTTAGAAGATAAAAAATATTTCATAAAAAATGAAGCTTACGTAAAACAATTATACCCCAATAAAGATGTTAAAAAAATATATTTTCTCATGAAAAAAAATGAAGCTTACTGGATAGCTATAGAAAACAAAGTATTCTTCCCACTTTTCATTCGATTTTCGCTCTAATATGTTCCTTTGTGTGAAAACTAGGACAGGTGACATGGCTTCTTATAACTCAGGTAGTTATTTAGTTCCTTGAGTCTTAAAAAACACCTTAGTTCAATAGTTAATATATCTACCTAGTAAATATTTAAGAACTTCAATTTTCAAGTAAAGTTTCTCTCTTTCCCCTACTTAGACTGTTCCTAGTAAGTTGCCTACTGTGGTGAAGGGACACATGAATGTTTTTTCTCTACATTCCTACCTTGCATTTTTCCTAATTTGGGGATGATTCAGGTGCCTTTAATATTGAAGTGGAGAAACAAAACTTAAGGGGCAACAAAGCCTATACTTAATTAGAAATATCGTGTGATGGTATTGACATTCCTTGTGCTTGGCAGATGGTTAAAGATTCTTTTCCTTGTGAGATACCATCATGAATCCTTCCCTATCACCACTAGTGGTCTCTCACAAGCTGTTCCACTAATTCAGGATACCGACCAAATAGATCTCTTTCACACTTGGAAGTCAAAAAGACTACATCCTTTTTGGGATAGTAGTCCCTTCCCTGCAAGTAGTCCTCTTGGAGGGAATATAAGACAATCCCAGGCCAGTTCTCTTTCACACACATGGCCCACATACGGTATATCAAAAGTACTAATATGTTTTAATCCAAAAGAGCTCTTAGAGAAAATACCACCCTAAATCCTTTGTCTCAAAGAAGGTATGCTGCCACATGTACACAGATTTTTAAGCATGTCTGACATCAGCCTGTTAGCCCAAGATCCAGGAAGCAATGTCACACCCACTGAGTGGTTTTATTGAAGACCTTCCCTAGGCTTGAGACAAGGGTGAAGGATTCCCACCACTTTTTTTTTTTTTTTTTTGGCTAAGAAGTGCCTATATATGGTTTTGGTAAAATTTAGCCTCTTATCAAAGTTAAAATCCTAAAAGTTTAAGTAGTGTGATATGAGAAAAGACAATATTTAGAGTGTGGTGAGACTCTTTACCTTTTTACACTTTTAGTTTGGCAAATATCTCACTTCACTTTAATATGCTAATATTAAAATTCTATTACACTAATAATTACCCTCTCTGTCTTGGTGCCTCAGGTGAAACTTTAAAGTTCTGAGTTGGGTGTCTAGCACATAATATTTAGAAATTAATCATTGTTTTTGCCCATATAATTAAAATAATATCTATTATAATTTTGTACTAAAGATGTCTAAGGGAACCACATTCAGAAAAAGAGTTCCATGGAAAGGACAATGATTTTATTTTGCCACTTCAGTGTTATGGTAAATAGATTTTATTGAATTGAAATAGATATTTCACCCTTAAGGAACACATGGTTGTTTTCCTATGATGTTGAGTTACATAGAGCCCTAGGAAACAGAAAATGAATCAGTTCTATTTCTTAGAGTGATGAACATACAGATGTTATCTATATTGGTTCTGTAGAGCTAGCAGTTTGTGCTTTTAAAAAAAAATATATTGGCTTGCATCATTAATATGACTCTACATTACTACAATATTGACTACATACATATATATGTATACACACACACACACACATATATATATATATATAAAGTTTCTCAAATCATGTACATATTTCTGTTAAAACTAGGAAAGTACTCAGGCTTTAAGAACACCTTAACCCTAAAAAATAAGTTTTAAAATTGTTATTATTGGACTAAAATGGAAAATTTGTTCTTCTTAGCAATAAAAGGCTACTGTAATAAATTAATTTGTGAAAGAAGGTAATTTTCCATGGCAAAGATTTTAATTCCATTGGAAACATGGTCTTGAATACAAATTTGGTAATTTTCTGGAAGAAAGAATAGGGAAGCACACAGGAACCAAAACCAAAATCTGCCCAGATAGACTAAATTTTACAATATAAAAATTGTCATCTTCAAATATTGCAAACCACCTTTTAGATGCCCACCTAACCAATAGAGAAATACCAATGCTTTTATTTATAAAATCTGAAATTGGTATACTCCTACATGGAAGGATTTTTATCTGTACAAAACTTAAGCAAGCAGATCTCAATAAAATGTAATTGTAATATGAGTATGTAGTACGATTTAGTTGTACATATTAGGTCTATCTAAAGATTCTCATAATTTACTCCATTGAAAACAAGTGCTAGTAAGATATTCGTGTTGAAACATCTTTAATAAGATGTTAACTAAAGAGTATGCAAAGCATCTTCACAATTCTTTTCTGTAGTAGTTTGATATGCAAACTTGCATGTGTCTATGTTGTTTTATATTATATCACAACATGTAAATCATGAACATATAATTAGAGCATTAAATATTACTAATAATATTTTGATGTGCCAGAATCCATCATATATGATTGGTTTCATCAAAGGTAAAATAAATAATACCATTGTAAATGATATAAATAAAATAATTATTCATTTCTCATTTTCTCCTCATAGGAATGATTCTGTAAATGGGAGAAATACTGTGTCATAGAATATAAACTTTTATATGCCTAATCTGTATTGCCAAATTGCTTTTCAGAAAGGCTGTACCAATCTACATGTCCAAATGTAAAAGTTAATATTTTGTTATACCACAGGGACATAGAACATCAATGTGTATGAAAGTTAACATGTGCCCTTCTTTGAGCATTGAATACATGAGAACAAATGAGAATTTTATTTAAATTTCTTCTATGAATTATCCTGTGTTCATTAGTGTTCTTGATTGTACTATTTTAATTATTTATTTATCACTGGATTTTAAGTATGTCTAAACTTTTGTTATAATTGCTGAAAAATTAGAGAATGTTTTTAATATGACTTTCAGATATAATTTCGAAGGGAATTAAACAAAATTTAACCAGACATGAGAACAAAGAAAATGACTTTTTAAAAATGAGTATGGTTAGTTTTCTTTGTTTTAGAAATAAACTGTTAGAAGTCATTATGGAAAATTATTCCCTTCAAAATAGCAGTAACAACAAAAATAAAATAAAAAATATATGTGCTAACAAATGAGCAGAAATTACCAGACTCATATTATAGAAATTGGAAAAATAGTGACAATTGTTTTTTAATATTTTGAGAAAATTTAAACATGAGAAAGAATAACAGACCCCCTTATTACTCAATGTCTAGATTTAACAATTGCACCTGTACCTCACTAAAGGACTTAAATTTGTTCAGAATATCCCTGTTGTTAACTTGAAAGATACCAAATGCACAAAACAAAAAAGAAAAAATAACTTTAATTGGAAGACTTATGATGAGTACTATCTCAACTATGATAGCCAAACAATATCACACATTGAAAAGAATTAAACAATATACTTTACATAAGTAGTAAGCAACAATTGGAGAGCAAATTTAAAGACTTTGTAGATAAAATATAATGTAGGAAAGGTTTACTTAACAGAGGAAACAAAGACTAGAAAATGGGTGATAGTAAGTAGAGGAAAGTTATGAGGAATCATTATTTAAATGATGAATTATTTTATTATGCACCATTTTCTACATTGATTTTTTTAACCAAGTGCAGACTTATTTGCACTTAAAATAAACTCAAGAATAAAGTTTAGCACAGAAAATCTACTTTCAGGGCAAAAATAAGGCTAAACAGCAAGAATACTCTGGAATGCATGGAAATGGTACATGTGGAAAATGGACTAGAAATTCATAATAAAAATGCCATCTGTTCATTTCTTTTAATTGGTGTATGTATGAAAAGCAGAACATTTTGTCTTCATGCTAATATGGTGCACAATACAAATTTTTTCTATGTGATATACGAGAAACTGCTATGTTGAGTAAATTGGAATGTGTGTCTTTCAAAAGCTGAACTGTTGAAATGTGACTCCTTTAGTTTAATGTTTTTGGTAAAAAAAAAAAAAATATATATATATATATATATATATATATAATTCCTAAAAAGGGAAAATAAAATAAATTTCTGTCCAACAGTATAAGAAAAAGGCTGTTTGATGAAGAAGCAAGTTTTGTCTTTATTTTGTTGATTATTTTAATGCTAATAGCACATATGAAACTTCGCCACTAAGGAATTTACCATGCGTCTCTAAAAAAGGAGAGACATTTTCTAATATAAACAAAATACAATTATATCCTTAGAATTTGAAAAATATACTGTTATCTAATATGCAGTTTATTTTGTTTTCCCCCATTTACCCTTCAAATATCTTTTTTTTTTTTTTTTTTTTTGCGGTACGCGGGCCTTTCACTCTTGTGGCCTCTCCCATTGCGGAGCACAGGCTCCGGACGCGCAGGCTCAGTGGCCATGGCTCACGGGCCCAGCTGCACTGCAGCATGTGGAATCTTCCCGGACTGGGGCACGAACCCATGTCCCCTGCATCGGCAGGCAGACTCCCAACCACTGCACCACCAGGGAAGCCCCCTTCAAATATCTTTTTAACCATTAACTTCAGTGGTGATCTTTTAACTATTAGAACATTTGTTTAGTAGAAATGGATTAGACTTCACTGGAATTCCACGTGTAAGATCTAAGACTAGTGGGCAGAAGTTACAGACAGGCATATATCTGCTTATTTTAAGGAGTTTTCTATAACTACAATGACCTGCCTAGTGAAAAAATAAGTTTGTAGACATTGAAAGTATTTAAAGAAAAACTGGCTGGCCACATGTAAGGGATAAAGTAGTGAGTATTAATACACTGAGAAGCTGAACTAAATTACCTTCACTTCCACTCTAAGAGTCAGTAATTTCATGGAAAATGTCATTGCTATATCACTTAAAAGCTTACCCATGATTAAAATAATTTTAAAATAAGTAAGGTATGTGAACTGTGAAGTTTATATTTAATAAGTAAATGTTATAGGAAATAAATACCATGCTATTGTTTCACTTATGTTTCACTAGTTTAGATACTCTTCTTCACTGAATCATTTCTTATAATAGATCTATAAAATTTCTTTAAGAAAATGCTTAATCCTTTGGCTTGAAACCACCAGAACAAACAAATTTTTTTTTTTTGATCCTGGTAGACCAAGACAGTGGATAGTATTGAAATAACAAAGTATAAGAAAAAAAAGAGAGAGCTGCATAGATACAGAATTCTGGAGATTGGCAAAGAATCACCTTCACATGATCATCTGAGTACTACTCAATAAATATGTGAATAAACTACCAAGATTCACATGAATAATTCAGATAAAGAGTCAACACTCACACAGGGCTGGGAGTAGATCCTGCTTCATCAGCCAGACTGGAAAAACTAATGATTCATCAGGCATGGGGTAGAGTACACAACAGAGTGTCTTAGTATTAGGGAATATGTAAACTATAAAGAGAATTGTTCTAGTCCTTCCTACGTTTTCTTAACAGCAAGTACTCACAGGATCAAACATTCCAGGAAAATTAAATTGCCTAGAAGTAAAGCCAAATATATTATAAAAATATAAAAACACCCAGCATCTAACAAGGCAAAATTCACACTCTTTGTAGTCCAATAATACTTTAGCAGGTATATAATGGAGCATAGAAATACAAAACATAATGAAGAGATATATCACTTAGATGAACCTGTTCAAAACTGATAAATATAATAGAATTTTCAGAGAAACATATTAAAAGTTATCACAACTTTATTCTATGTGTTTAAACAGTTGAGAGACATAAAATATATCTGGTAGGCCCAAAAGGGCCCAAATTAAACTTCTTGAGATGAAAACTATACTGCAAACAACAAAGAATACTCTGAAGGAAATAACTAATTATAATAAATTATTGAAAAAGCTAGTAAACTTGAAGACATAAGAATATTTTTCCAATTGAAACACAGAGATAAAAGAGACTCAAAATTCATGAACAAAGCACCAGTGAACTGTGAGACTATTAAAGTGGTCAAATATATGTCTAACTGGAATCCATGAATGAATAGAAAAAGAGGTGGAAGTGAAAAGATAAAAACTTTGAAAAAAATAGATTAGTGTGATTTGAGTACATTCTAAATCTTAATGTACTCAAATAACTATAATCAAGAAGAAAACTACATGGCACATCTTAATCAAATTGCTTAAAAATAATGATAGAGATGAAGAGTATAAATGAAAAGATGTTATGTGTCAAGGAAGAAATATAGGAATGACAATTTCTCATTGAAAAAAATGAAAGGTAAGAGAAAAGCAGACTCAAAAATTTAAACACTTAAAGAAAACAAAAGCCAGCTAGAATTCTAAATGCAGCAAAAATATTTTTCCAACTTGAAGGTTAAAAAAAATAGACGTTTTAGGCACACAAAAGCTAATATATATATATACATATATATACACACACACACACACACATATATATATATATAGTAAAAGAAGACTCACACTATAATATTAAAGGAAGTCTTTTAGAGAGAAGGAAAATCATAACAGAAAAGAATCTGGATCAATACCATCAAAAGAAGAGCATAGGCAATAGTAAGTAAACAGATAAATCTATGAGTTTTTAAAATAATTTAAATCTCATTAAATATAATTGATAGTTTAAATGTAAATAATAATAATGTACTGTAAGCCTATAAAATAAACATTAAATAGATGACAGCAATAACTCAAAAGTTTAGTGATAGAAATAGAACTATACTATTGCAAATACACTATTGTTTCTACACAACACATGGAATGAGATACTATAATGTGAATGTAGACTAAGGTAAGCTAATGCTATATACTGCAAACCATAAAACAATCATTAAAATAAAAAAGTAAATAGGTAATAATCCAACAGAATAAATAATATGCTATTAATTTTACATAATTAATACTAAACTAGGAAGAAAATAGGAATTATAAAAAAACATAGACGGCTGATGGAAAACAAAGAAAAAATGATATAATAAAATCTAAGCATCTGAATAATCACATTTAATATAATAGTCTAAACCCCCAATTAAATGGCAGAGAATGCCAGATTTTATTCTTTTAGAAAGCAAGACCCAACTATATGCTACCCAAGGGAAGATACAAATATGCTGACAATGAAAGGATGGGAAAACAAATATCATACTAATCAAAAGAAAGCTAGAATGACAGAGTCAATTTCTGAGAAAAGAATATTACCACAGTTAATGAAGGTCACTTCATAAGGATAAAGGGATCAATTTATTTAGTGCAAATAATAATCCTAAATATTTATCCACCTAGTAACATCTTCAAAATACATGAAGCAAAACTGATAAAATAGCAAGGAGAAATAGACAAATACTATAGCTGGACATTTCAGTAGCCTTCTCTTAGTAAACTAAAGAAGTAGAGCATAAATCTATGAGATTATAGAAGATATAGAATGTTGAACAACACTATCAAACTGAGCTAAATGACATTAATAGAACACTACACTCAACAACAGCACAATGCACATTCTTTTTAAAAGACATCATATTTTGTACTAAAAGGAAGTTATATTAAATTTAAATGGATTCAACTCATATAAAGAATGTTCTTCGGCCAAAATGATATTAAGTTAGACATCAATAATAGACATACTATACCTTGAATTGACCATATATTTAGAAACTAAGTAATACAATTCAAAATCACATATTAATCAAAGAAGAAAAATTTTTTAAACATGAAATTAAAGATACCACAATTTAGGAGATGTCTTCAGAAATTATATAGCAAATATGTGTAACACAAAATAATTATGAAAAGAATAAAGGTTTCTAATCAATGAATTATATTTTAATAATTTGAATAAGAAGAGCAAATTCAATTTAAAGAAAGTAGAAGAAAGAAAATAATAAAGATCAGAGTCAAAAATGAAATAGAGCACAGAGTAACAATTAAAAAATAAAATCAAGACCTAGTTTGCTGAAAATATCAATAAAATTCTATACATCTCCACAGACTATTAGAGAGGAAAAAAGAAGACAAATCAAACTATAAGGAATAAAACAGGTTACATCACTGAAACTCACTGATATTAAAAGGATAGTAAAGGCATATTTATGCCAATAAATTTAACAACTTAGACTAAATGTAAAAATTCCTTAAAAAACAAATTGCCAAAGCTCATTCAAGAATGAACGATTATCCTGAATAGTCCCATATCTACACAACCATTTGAGTATGTAGATAAAACCATTCTCACATAGAAAATACCATGTTTACATAGTTTTATTCTCAAAATCTACCAAATGTTTAAAGAAAATACAGTCATGATAACAATTCCACAAAAACTTATGCAGAATGTAAAAGATAATTTCCAACTAATTTACCATTACCATGTTACCAAAACCATATAGAGACAGTACAAGAAAAGGAAATCATAGACAAGTGATTTTTATAAATATAGATACAATAACTTACAATAATAACAAGTCAAGTACAAAAATATAAAAAGATGGTTAATGAACATGACCAAGTGGATCATGACAAAGAGGATGTGAATTACTAATGTCAGAAATGAAGAGAGACATAACTACAGATCTCAAGGATTTTAAAATAATAATAAGGAAATATTATGAACAATTCTACTGGGTGAAATAAACCAGTTCCTTGAAAAACACATTCTACCAAGATTTTCACAAGAAGAAATAGATGAGCTGAACAGGCCTCTATCTATTAAAGAAATTGAATCAATAATTAATAACCTCCCAAAACAGAGAGCACCAGGCCCAGATGTGTTCACCAAAGAATTCCACCAAACATTTAAGGAAGAAATATGCCAATTTACTACAATCATTTTCAGAGGATAAAAGCAGAGGGAATATTTCCTGACTCATTTAATGAGGCAAACATTATTCTAATACCAATACCAGAAAGACATTACAAGAAAACCACAAATCAATATCTCTCATGAACATAGATGCAAAAAATATTCAACAAAATATTAGCAAATTAAACCCAAGAAGTACAAGCGTGTTTATATACCATGACCAAGTTGGATTTATCCCATTTATGTAAGGATGGTTCAACATTCAAAAATTAATGTAATGTTTCATATCAACAGACTCAAAAAGAAAATTCATACTATTATATCAATAGATGCAAAAAAAAAGCATTTGAAAAAATCCAACACTCATTTATGATAAAAACTTTTAGAAAACTAGAACTAGAGAGGAACTTTCTCAACTTGTTAAAGATTGTCTAAGAAAAACCTGTAGCTAAGATTATAGTTAATGGTGAGAAACTTGAGGCATATCCACTAAGATCAGGACAAGGCAAGGGTGTCAACTCTCATCACTCCTTTTCAACATCATAGTGGAACTCCTTCCTATTGCAATAAGGCAATAAAGGGAAATAAAAGGTAGAGAGGTTGGAAAGGAAGACAAAAAATATATATATATTTTGCAGATGACATGATCATCTGTGTACAAAATTTGAAAGAAGTGACCCAAAAAACCTCCTGGAATTAGTAAGTGATTATAGCAAGGTTGCAGAATACAAAGTTAATACAGTTAAGTCAATTGCATTCCTATATAATAGCAATGAATAAGTTGAATTTTGAATTAAAACATTATCATTTACATGAGCACCCCTCAAAATAAAACATTTAGGTGTAAATCTAATAAAATATGGAAAAATCTGTATGAGAAAAACTACATAACTCTGATGAATGAAATAATAGTATAAATAGAGAGATATTTCATGTTCATTGATAAAACATTCAATATTGTCAAAAATGTTAGTTCTTCACAACTTGATCTACAGATTCAATGCAATCTCAATCAAAATCCCAACAAACTATTTCATGGATATGGTGATTTTAAAGTTTACATAGAGAGGCAAAAGACCATAATTGACAATACAATATTGAAGGACAAGAACAAGACACCAAGTCTTCCTATAATGCTATAGTAATCAGGACAGTGTAGTATTAAACAAGCTGAGCAATGGAAAATAGAGACTGCAGAAAAAGACCCCATAAATATAGTCATCTGGTCTTTGACAAAGAAGCAAAAACAGTGCAATGGAGTACATATATTCCCTTCAACAATTGGTACTGGAACAATTGGACATCCACATGCAAAACAAATGAATCTGGACACAAACCTTATACCCTTCACAAAAATTAACACAAAATAGTTTAGAGACCTAGATGTAAAATGCAAAACTGTAAAACTTGTAGAATATACTATAGATGACTTTGGATATGGTGATACATTTTCAGATAAAATACCAAGGACATAATCTATGAAAGAAATAATTGATAAACTAGAATTTATTAAAATTAAAAATGTCTGCTCTCTGAATGTCAAGAAAATAAAACAAGCCAAGAACTGGGAGAAAATATTTGCAAAAGTCATATCTGATAAAGGAATGAAATATATACACACACACAAAACCAAAACAAACTCTTAATTAAAAAAATGATAATTTCATTAAAAAATGGGCCAAAGACCTTAATAGACACCTAACCAGAAAAGATGTATGGATGACAAGTAAACATATGAAAAGGTGTTCCACATTATATGCAGTCAGAGAAATGCAAGCAAAAATGAGATGCCACTACACATCTATTAGAATTGCAAAAACCCAGAAGACTGACAAAAGCAAATGCTGACAAAGATATGGTACAATACAAACTCTTATTCATTGATGGTGGGAATGCTAAATGGTACAGGCACTTTGAAAGACAGTTTGGCAGTTTCTAAAAAAAACAAAATATACTCTTATCATACAATCCAGCAATCACACTCCTTGACATTTACCCAAAGGAGCTGAAAACATGTCCACACAAAATATCTCCACATGGATGTTTATAGTGGCTCTATTAATAATTGCCCAAACTTGGAAGCAAACAAGATGTCCTTTCATAGGTGAATGGATAAATAAACTGTGGTACATCCAGAAAATGGAATATTATTAAGCAGTAAAACAAAATGAGCTTTCAAACCGTGAAAAGACATGGAGAAAACTTAAATGCATATTACTAAGTGAAAGAAGCCAGTTTTAAAAGCTCTACATGTGTGAGTCTAAATATATGACATTCTGTAAAACACAAAACTACGAAGACAGTAAAAAATATCAGTGGTTGCCAGGGGTTAGAGCATGGGAAAGATGAATATACAAAGCACAGAGTCTTTTTAGGGCAGTGAAAATACTCTTTATGTTATGATGATGAGTATATGTCATTTACATTTGTCCAAAACTATAGAACACACAACATCAAAGTCCAAGGGAAACTATGGACTTTGGGTAATTATGATGTGTCAATAGAGGCTCATCTTTGGTTTTTAAAAAAGCCCCATTTTGGTGAGTGATATTGATAATGGGTGAGGCTATGCCTGTTGGTGGCAAAGGGTATATGAGAAATTTCTGTACCTCCCTCTCAATATTGTTGTAAACATAAAACTTCTCTAAAAATTAAAGCCTTAAAAAATTAATCATGTAATTCAGTATCTGTATTAGTTTTCTAGGGGTGCTGTACCAAAATACAACAGACTGGGTGGTTTAAGTACAGAAATTTGTTTCCTCCCCCAGTTCTGATGAATGGATGTCCAAGATCAAAGTGTCAGCTGATTTGGCTCCCTCCGAGGTCTTTCTCCTTACCTTGCAGATAGCTGCCTTCTCGCTGTGTGTTCACAAGGTCTTTCCTCTCTGCATATGTACTCTAGCGTTTTCTCTGGGTTCTATTTTCCCCTTCTTATAAGGACACTAATCAGATTGGGTGAGGGCCTATCCTAATAGCCTCATTTTAACTTAATTACCTCTTTAAAAGGTTCTATCACTGAATAAAGCCACATTTGAAGGTACTGAGAGTTAGAACCCCTACTTATGAGTTTTGAAGGGAAAAAACTTTCAGTCCATAACTCCATGTTTACAATAAAAAAGTACCACATCATCTCAACAGACAGAAAAAATGTCAGAATTTAAGTTCCAGTTCTCATAAAACCTCTCAGCAAACTAAAATGGAAGGAAGTTCCCTAACATATGGAAACCTACAGCTAATACCATGTTTAACCATGAAAAACTGATTATTTTCTCCCTTAGATCAGGAACATGACTAACATGTTTACTCTCCTTAATTCTATTTAACATTGTACTAGAAGCTCTAGAAAGGGCATTGAGAGGAAGAAATAAGTTAAATGCATCCAGATTGAAAAGGGAAAAATAAAACTGCCCTTATTCACAAATTACATAATTATCTCAGTAGAAAATCCACTGAAATCTACAAAAAAAGGTAATAGAGAAAGTCATTTAAAACAGTTGCTGGGTACAAGATCAATATGCAAAAATCAGCTGTATTTCTATATGCTAGTGACAATCAATTGGAAATTAAAATTTTAAAAAGCACCATTTTAATAGCATTAAAAATAGAAAATAAAGAAAAAATATTACAAAAGATGTGAAAACCTCTACAGTGTAAACTATAAAATATTGCTTACAGAAATTAAAGCAGAGCTAAATGAAAGGAGAGAGATATATGCTCACCAGTTAGAACACTCAATATTTGTACAATATTTAAATCTCCCCCAACTAACAATTAGATTTAATGCCATTCTATTTAAAGTCCAAATAGGCATTTTTAAAAGAAATTGACAGTTATTCTAAAATTAATTAGAAAATTCAAGTGATCTAGCATAGCTAAAACAACTTTGAAAGAGAAGAACAAATTTGGAGTACTAACTACCTGATTTCGAGTTTTATTATAAAGCTACAGTAGTCAGTAGAGTGTGGTATAAAGGTAAGCAAATAGAACAATGAAACAGAATTCAGTGTCCAGAAATAGTCCCACACATATGGGAAACTGATTTCTGATAGAGGTGCAAAGGCAATGCAGAGAAGAAATGTCAATCTTCAACAAATTGTCTGATACATTTGGATAACCATATGCAGAAAAGTAAACTTGTATCTATATTTCACAACATACACAAAAATTAACTCAAAATATCATAGGCCTAAATACAAAACTAAAATTATATAATATCTAGAAGTAAACATGAGAGAACATCTTTGTGACCATGATTTACACAGAATTTTTTTTTAATTCTGATACCAAAGGCATTATTAATAAACGGACAAGTTATTACATTGGACCTCATCAAATTAACAACTTCTGCTCTTTGAAAGACACTGATAAGACTAAAGATAAACCACACATTGAGAGAAAGTATTTGCAAAGCATATATCTGAAAAAGGTCTTCTATTAAAAATATTAAAGTATACTTCAAACTTAATAATAAAAAACAGATAATCTAATAAAATATGGCCAAAATATCTGACTAGTCATTTTACTAAGGAAGACGGACAGATGGAAAAATGTGAAAAAAATCTCTATATCATTAGGGAAAGGAAAAAAATAATTTATAATGTGATACTGCTACAGACCTATTACAACGGCTAAAATTTAAGAAGACTATACCTGCAGTCAGCATAACATGGAGGAATTAGAATTCTTGTGCATAGCGGTAGAAATGTAAAATAGCACAACTGATTTGAAAAATTGTTTGATAGTGTCTTAAAAGTTATACACTTACCTATCATATGATCCAAGCAATCCACTCCTAGGTATTATCCATTGAAAATGAAGGCATGTATCCGTACAAAATCTTGAACACAAATGTGCACTGCAGCTCGTTTATAAAATCTGGAAAAAATTCAGATGTCTTTCATCAAGTAAATGAGTAAACAAAATGTGGTCAACCCATAAAATATATTGCTAACTCATAAATAAAAAGTCATGAACCACTGATACATACTGCAATGTGGAAGAATTTCAAAATCATTTTGTTAATGAAAGAGAGACAAAAGATTACACATTTTTATTCCATTTATATAAACTTCTAACATATACTGATAAAAATCCTATCAGTGCTTGCCTGGAGGAGCACTGCACCATAGCTTCAGGTGTTCCCAGTAACTAGAAAGGAGTAGAAGCAGCTGGGAGAGAACTGCTACTATCTGAAAAGCTTCTCATGAGTCAGTTTAGGATTAGATTTTTGCTTTCTTTTCCATCACCACCACAAAAGAATAGAAATAGCTTTTACTACTGTTTGAAATGCCACTGCTTCCATGACTGCCAAAACTTACCTAGCCACAAAGATTTTGGCAAGTTGTAATACAAATAAGCAATAAAACAAAACAAAGTTGAGCACTTAAGGGGACATGGTAACTGGAAAATAGAAGCCTAAACTAAGCTTAGTGAGTTGGAGTGGTGTATCATTAGCATGTCTTTGCTGATTTAACCCCACCACCAAAATAAGGGAAATTCAGAATATATTTAAGACATCATTTAAACATCTTTAAGAGTCCCAAACCAAAAAGAGGGAGAGAGAGAGAGAAGAAAATAATCCAATTCAATCAGAAAGTATTTGTTTTAAAATATATTTTTAAAAGAAATCTGTGAAATAATACAGGACAAACAATGGGGAAATGGTAATGAAATAAAGGTAAAACAAGAATAGAAGTGTATCTATAGTTGAAACTGAGTGATGCATACATGATTTTTAAAAGTAATATTCACATTAGTTTTTTTTTTAATAATTAAAGTGGTAATTAAGAGTTAAGTGATGGAATTGGTCATGATTTGGGAGTGAAGTTTTAGATATAGCAGTCAGAAGAAACAGGTAATGATATAAACTGAATTCAGAAAGGAGATTTTGAAGCCAATCCTTTTTGAAAATATCTGCTTGAAATATCCATGCACATCTAGGGAAAGTTAGAATAACTGAAAAAATATGTATTTTTGAGGTCCAATATGTGCATCCCAGGTTTCTGGCCAGTTAGTTAATTAACAAACTCCTTTGTTTAGGATGACAATCTCTACTCCCTTGAAATTATTAAGCTCTTTTTTAAGTAAGTTTAATCTCAAGAAGCTTTCTGACTAAATATGATAAATCATGCACATGGGGTTAGCAATTTTGTATTAAATTAAGAGAAATCTGTTTAAATTTGTTATGTAACATTTTCATAACAGTAAATTTGGAGGACTTGATACATTAGGTTTCAGATTTTAATGTAATATGTGGAATTCTGTAATTTTTTAAAAATTTGAATTAGGAATGTATATGATATTTTTTTTGATTTAGTCCATTAACACCATTGGACTATTTGAGCAAACCCAAAAGAAAGTTCATTGTATTTATAAATTCAATATATTAAATTTAAAAGATGTTTAATCACTACAAAATTTTTCTTACTATGTCATATGAAATTAAACGGAAAGAAAATGGATATTTTAAAGTCTGAATATGAGGAAATTTAAGTTGTAAACTGAAAATGATTATATAAAGGAATTTAATCTGCTTCACTTGAGGTAAACAAATGAATAAAACAAAATGTAATTTTCTTTATTAGATTTATAAATATAATAGCATTAATTATAAGCTGAATTTAAATGCTTTAAGAATACTAGATTCCAGGGCAGAATGTAGTATTTAAGAATACTAGGGCAGAAAAAGTGTGGAATTAGAGAGGTCAATAAATCTGAGAGATCATTAGGAAAAAAGTCAATAGTCTATGTGATGGATTGGATATAAAGTTTATGGGGTAGGAAGGTTAAACTGTGATTCCTAGGTGTCTGGTCCCTTGGGACTATTGGGAAATGTTGTCATTTATTGGGATAAGGAACTCTAAAGGAAGGCAATTTTAAGGGGTAGAGGTGCCTGGGTTTATTTTCCCAGTATTGACTTTTGGGTTAATACATGTTTAGGATTCAGAGAAGATATCAGACCTAGGGATATAAATTTGGGAGTCATTTAGATATAGGTGTTTACCCAGCCCACCTAGGAAAACTTGTATAGAGAAGAAGAAATTTCAAGACAAAGTGTCAAAGAACCCCAACACTAATACTTGAGTAAATGAAGATGTGATGGCAAAAAAAAAAAAAAAAAAAAAAGAGTGACCAAAGTGGTAGGAGAAAAAACAGTAAAGTTTTGCCGGGGAATCTAATACAAGAGATTTTTTTAGCGCAAATAATCCTAAGAAGTTAAGCAAGATAAAACATAAAATATCCACTAAATGTAAAGACACAGAGGTACTGGAAATCTGGATTCTTAGTCATTGGGAATCTTTGTAAGACTGGGAGTGCAAGGTTGAAATTGAATGAGGGGGTGTCAGGAAAGTTAATGAAAGAAGAAAGTCATCTATAATGGGAAGGAGACTGATAGGCTAGGCAACAGGAGGTGATGTGTGATCAGTATTGTGTGTTTAGTATTTTCCTTTAAGATAGGAGACTCTGTAACGTGGGGGACATGGAGATATTGAACATATAAGGGAAAGTAGTTGAATTTTCAATTCTTGAGGTGAAAATAAGAACTGTAATCTACTGCACAGTTTAAAGTAGTCACCTAAAATATTTGGAGGAACACCTCCTTCATTGTACAAGAAGATAAACTGTAGACATAGAAAGACTGGTAGAAGGCATCCCTGTCTCAAACCTTCTGCATGGAGAAGATTCAGGGGAAGAAGGTCAGGTATTTATAAATAATGGGAACGTTTTACAAATCATTGTTTTAGCAATTAGGGCATTGAATTTGAACATAGAAATTTAGTAGTGTGCATCGATAGAAGTAAAGTGTCAAGCTCCATTGCAGTCATATTTGAGGTTCTTGGTCCTGCATTTATCATGTCTGCAACATGCCGTTTATTATGACTATCTAACAAAGCACAAAAATAACTCATAGATTATTTCCCTGTTAGTGTCTTTGCCGTGCAAGGTAAGGTAATTTAGGATGAATGTACTGTGAACATTTTGCTGGATCAGAAAGGAAGTGAAGAAAGGATTGTCAGAATGAAGAAGGATCTGGGAACTGGGTGTCCTAATGAGAAGAAAAAAGTTATTTATAGTTTTTTTCTTTGACTAAGGAAGTCTTTTTTTTTTTTTTTCCAGAGAGAAGAGACATATGTTTGAATTGGTCATTTTAGAGATTAGAATCAGGGGAACCAAAAGTTTCTGTTGTTGAGAAGGCATTTTATTAAAAGTCTCAAAAAAAAAAAAAAACACAAAAGAGTCTGTAAATCAGGAGGGTAAGAAACTGGGACAAAGTCATCAGAAAAAAAAGTTATCTATATAGTGTATGAAGCCATTCAAAGAACTGACCAATTTCTTTTGTGAAAGAGTAACAGCTTCCAAGAATTTAACAGATGTCAATTACTAGGAGTGAGGGAAAGATTGGTGGGAAGAGGGTTTAAACAATGGCAGGTATCACAAAGCTTCATATGTATTTTACTTTTGTGGTGTTGTTTGTTGACTGGTTTTCCTAGAAAGTGGTAAAGAATTGGGCTAGAAACAATAATAAGGGTATCAACTGCATGGCTGGGGGGAGGTGCTGAAGAGGAAATTGTGCCTTTAAGGAAGAAAAAGATTTCATTATCAAGAGAAGGAACAGGTGGCTTCCCTGGTGGCGCAGTGGTTGAGGGTCCGCCTGCCGATGCAGGGGACGTGGGTTTGTGCCCCAGTCTGGGAGGATCCCACATGCCGCGGAGCGGCTGGGCCCGTGAGCCATGGCCGCTGGGCCTGTGCATCCGGAGCCTGTGCTCCGCAGCGGGAGAGGCCACGGCAGTGAGAGGCCCGCGTACCGGAAAAAAAAAAAAGAGAAGGAACAGAAAATTCTTTCATGAGGCGGTGATAAAGTCACTGAAAATGTTGTGTAAATTCCTGTAAGCAGATAGAATTTAAGAGATGGTGGATGAACCAAGGTCATAATTGAGATTTAGAACAGTTGGAGAGATTTGGCCTAGGAACTTAAGTTTTGTGTATTTATGAAAACAAACATGAGAGGCCTAGGGATCTTGTTTAAAGAATTTTTGAGGTCTATATTAGTTTTCTATTGTTGAGTGACAGATTACCACTAATTTAGTGGCTTAAAACAATACCCGTTTAACTCACATTTTTGTAGGTCAGAAGTCCGGACAGGCTTGAGAATTTTCTGCTTAGAATTTCATAAGACCAAAATCAGGGTCTCATCCAGGCTGGGTTCTTATCTGGAGTATCGGAGAATTTGCTTCCAAACTCACTCAAGTTGTTTGTAGGATCCAGTTCTTTAAGGTTGACTGAGGGCCCCTTTTTCTTAGTGGCTCTTAGTTGGGGGGGCGGGCGGGGTACTGGTGCTCCTAGCTTCTAGAAGCTATCAGTCTCAGTTCTTTTTCAGGAAGTCTCCTCCATCTTTAAAGCCAAACAACAGCACATTAAATCACTCTCCTGTCTTGAATCTATTTAACCTTTCCTCTCTGCTTTTAAGAGCTCATGTGATCAGATCAAGCCTACCAGATGCTCTGATTTTCTTAAGGTCAACTGTGCCATATAACATAATCAGCAAAGTAATACCACCTCATATTATCAATTTCTAGGGATTAGGGTTTAATATCTTCGGGAGACATTTTACAAATTCTGCCTACCA
Organism: Orcinus orca; assembly: GCF_937001465.1. Classification (NCBI taxonomy): domain Eukaryota; kingdom Metazoa; phylum Chordata; class Mammalia; order Artiodactyla; family Delphinidae; genus Orcinus; species Orcinus orca. The sequence goes on from NC_064563.1 coordinate 113,396,322, forward strand.
TAAGGTCTTTGAGGAAGGTAGGAATTGGGCTTGGAGGCTGAACTATTATCACTCATCTACACCAACATCTTAACCTGGAACACACATTAGAATCAATCGCTACTCAGGTTTGGGGTCTTCCCCAGAACAATCAAATTAGAATTTCTGAAGGTGGAGACTAGGGATCAGTACAAAGCTTTACAATCACCTTAATGTGTAACATCTGCTGTCTCTGCAGTTACAGGTTAACTCACTTAGGGCTATATATGTGGTAGCAACAACAGAAACAGTTTGAATTAACACTAGATTTTCTCAATCTCATTTGACTCTGAGCATTTCCCAGTGTCTCTTTCTAATTTCAAAGATTCTGAGTGTTCTAATTAAGTTGAATATTTGTGTGCACATTATGGTCCACATGTGAACAGTGCACACGTGCACATAGGAATCAATCTACAGACGGATGACAAATAGGCCTTGCCAAATTTGGAGAATGACTTAAAAACATTTAAAACCTGCTGAAGCATTAAATATTTTCAAAGGTGGTTTATGCAATAGGAATATCAGATTTCTGAGTGAAACAGTGGACCCATTAAATATACCTATGGAGTATGTAAGCATTAGGAATATTATTTGATATTTTGGAAAGGCATATACAAGCCTTTGTAAAACTGAAAGCCTTTCTAGTGTAAATTTTTCTGGAATTATGTTTACATCAAGTCAGAGCTTACTACTGTAATAACTAAATAATTCCAAATTGTTCCCTAAATTTGAATTAACCTTGATCATTCATAAATAATACGTTTATTTCAAAATGACAAATTTCTAAGGAAAAAACTAAAAGCACCACTATCAATGGCCATTCCATCAAAAAAATTAATTAAATATATTGACTATATGAAAATATTTGCATCCTTATTATATTTGAATCTGGATGTATGTCACATATAACAAATATATAACTGACCTGTTTAAATGGTGAAATATTATTCTAATCTCCTGAAAAATTAAAAGACAATTATTGTCCTCAAAGACTCAACAATCCAATGTGAGAGGCAGAAATAATAATGAATAATGACAATAATAGTAAGAACACTTGGTGAGTGATCTTGGTTGAAAGGTTCAAAAGCATTGACTAATTTAATCCTCACATCCACAGTGGCATTGGTACTTTTGTTTTTAATTAATTAATTTATTTTTGCTGTGTTGGGTCTTCGTTTCTGTGCGAGGGCTTTCTCTAGTTGTGGCAAGCGGGGGCCACTCTTCATCGTGGTGTGTGGGCCTCTCACTATCACAGCCTCTCTTGTTGCGGATCACAGGCTCCAGACGCGCAGGCTCAGTAATTGTGGCTCACGGGCCTAGTTGCTCCGCAGTATATGGGATCCTCCCAGACCAGGGCTCGAACCTGTGTCCCCTGCATTACCAGGCAGATTCTCAACCACTGCGCCACCAGGAAAGCCCCGGTACTTTTGTTTTTTAAGTCTCATTTCCCAGATGAAAAAATGAAGCCCAAAGAGCTCCAGTAACCTGGCTCAGATTACACAGCTTTTTAGTTACTGTGGGAGTAAGATTATAATTCAGGTAGTAAAGCTGCAGAAAGCATACTTTTAGCCACTTTACTCTAGAGACTCCTGCAGCAGTAGGACTACCTCTGACAAAACTAAAATGTGGAACAAAATGCTTGAAGGCTTACATGCAAATATAAATTATTTATTTAGATTTGAGAGGTGACATATGAATTGCCGGTAGAATTTCACCAGTTACAAAATTTGCGAGGGCAGAGGATTCAAGACACTAGCAGTGTCATGAACTGAAGTCTTAATGAGTAGTTTAAAACACTGAGACTGCATTATTATCTTTCTTTTAGAAATCTCATAGGGGTATTCATTACCTGATCCCTTCATTATATCATCTCTTACCTATTCTTAAAATATTTTAATCTGACTTTTAACCATTCCATAGAAATATTTTCTCTGCATTATCTTTCTCCACTTTATTGAGATTGGGTAAAATTGTATAAAATATTGTTGTCAAATTATTTGACACAAAAAATTGTATATATTTTTATATCTACCATAAGCATACAAGGAAACCAAATGTTAGAATTTTTAAAATATTTCATTATTTAGAGTTACAAATTATTACCTCATTTTGATAACTTTTCTTATAACAATGGAAGTCTCTAGATGTAATAAAGGGCATACATATAAACTACAACTAACAACATGCCTAATGATGAATTATTGAACACTTGCCATTATATCTGGAAACAGAGAGTATGTTAAGTTTTATCATTTCTATTCAAAATTTTACTGGAGTATGTAGTCAGTGTAATGAAAAAAAATGCATGAAGATTCAATGAGGTACTTTCTGGCCCCTCCCATTCAAACGAGTGTGTTTTGAACTGAGCTCTTGCTTCCTCTAGAACAAGACTGCACCAGGCTGGGAAGGGGGGTTGGGGCAAGTGTGAGTAAAAGTGACAAGAAATTTCCCACTATTTCGAATGTGACTTTTTCTTGAGTGGGTGTTCACTTGGTTGCTGTAGACCTTTGACTGTTTTCCAGAGCTCTTATAAAGTTACTTTAGCTAGTCTCTAGTTTAATAGCTTTTGTTTATTTGTTTGGATTTTAATATTTCTGTGGATGATGAGGGCTTAGAGCTTCCTAATCCACCATTTTGCTAATGTAACTCTGGAAACTTAGAACTTCTTTATATTGTTTGTTTCTCAGCAAATGTTGAAAATTATTTCAACAAATTAATACTAATAATCATTTATTTAATGTATTTCAGGACCTGTACCAACATCACCGGTTTTTTTTTTAATCTTTCAATTCTCAGATTAAGAAAAGGTGGAGGTACAAATAATTAAAGCAATTTTTTTTCTGACATTAACCTTCTGTTACTAACTCTGCAATACTGGGATTATTCTCATAGGATTGTTATATTAATGCCATGATTTTTGAAACGAATTTTAAGTTCAGTGCATAAGGTATTGCAATTATTCAATAATTTGAAATTGCTATTGTTATCTTTATGTGGCTAAATACTAAAAGATCCATATTTTATTTATTTTTTTTAATTTAATGTTTTATTGAAGTGTAGTTGATTTGCAATATTGTGCCACTCTCTGCTATACAGTAAAGTGATTCAGTTATACACATATAGACATTCTTATTTTATATTATTTTCCATTATGGTTTATCATGGATACTGAATATAGTTCCCTGTACTATACAGTAGGACTTGTTTATCCATCCTATATACAGTAGTTTTCATCTGCTAATCCCAATCTCCTAGTCCTTTCCGCTCCTGCCCCTCTTCCCCTTGGCAACGGCAAGTCTGTTCTCATTTCTGTGAGTCTGTTTCTGTTTTGTAGATAGGTTCACTTGTGCCACATTTTAGATTCCACATATAAATGATATCATATGGTATTTGTCTTTCTCTTTCTGACTTACTTAGCTTGGTATGATAATCTCTAGTTTTATCAGTGTTGCTACAAATGACATTACCTCATTCCTTTTTTATGACTGAGTAGTATTCCATTGTATATATGTACTACATCTTCTTTATCTATTGATCTGTCAATGGACATTTAGGTTGTTTTCATGTTTTGGCTATTGTGAATAACATTGCTATGAAAATATGTGTGCATGTATCTATTTGAATTATAGTTTTGTCCAGGTATGTGCTCAGGAGTGGGATTGCTGGATAATATGGTAATTCTATTTTTAGTTTTCTGAGGAATGTCTACACTTTTCCAGTGTGGTTGCACCAAATTACATTCCCACCAACAGTGTAGGAGGGTTCCCTTTTCTCCATACCCTCTCCAACATTTGTTATTTGTAGACTTTTAATGATGGCCATTCTGACTGGTGTGAGGAGGCAGTACCTCTTTGTAGTTTTGATTTGAATTTCTCTAATAATTAGTGATGTTGAGCATCTTCTCATGTGCCTACTGGCCATCTTCTTTTGAGAAATGTCTATTGAGGTCTTCTGTCCATTTTTTGATTGGGTTGTTTCCTTTTTTGTTGTTGAGTTGTATGAGCCATTTATATATTTTGAAATTTTGGAGATTAAGGCCTTGTCTGTTGCATCATTTGCAAAATTGTCTCTCATGCTGTAGGTTATCTTTTCTTTTCTTATGGCTTCTTTGTTGTGCAAAAGCTTGTAAGTTTGATTAGGTCCCACTTACTTATTTTTGTTTTTATTTCTATTGCCTTGGGAGAGTTATCAAAGAAAACATTGGTACAATTTATGTCAGAGAATATTTTGCCTATGCTCTCTTTCTGAGATTATTTTTGAACATGACATGAGGGTGTGTTCTAACTTCATTGATTTACATGCAACTGTCCAACTTTTCCAGCACCAATTGCTGGAGATACTGTCTTTTTCCCATTTTAGATTCTTCTCTCCTTTATCAAAGTCTAATTGACCGTAGGTGTGTGGGTTTATTTCTTGGCTCTCTATTCTGTTCCATTGATCTGTACATCTGTTTTTATACCAATACCACACCATTTTGATTACTGTAGCTTGTTGTATTGTCTGAAGTCTGGGAGAGTAATGTCCTCTGCTTTGTTTTTATCTTCAGGATTGCTTCGGTAATTCTGGATCGCCTATGGTTCCATATAAATTTTCAGATTATTTGTTCTAGTTCTGTGAAAAATGTCATGGGTATTTTGATAGGGATTACATTAAATCTGTAGATTGTTTTGGGTAGTATTGCCTTTTTAACAGTATTCATTCTTCTAATCCAAGAGCATGGAATATCTTTCCATTTCTTTGCATCCCCTTCAATTTCCTTTATTAATGTTTCATAGTTCTCAGTATATAAGTCTTTCACCTCCTTGGTCAGGTTTATTCCTAGGTGTTTCTTTTTTTTTTTTTTTGGTGCTTTTTTAAAAGGTATTTTTTTTAAACATTCCCTTTCTGATATTTCATTGTTTGTGTAAAGAAATGCAACTGATTTTTGAGTGTTAATCTTGTATCCTTCTACTTTGTTTAATTCATTTTTTAGATCTAGTAGTTTTTGTGTGGAGTCCTTAAGGTTTTCTATATATAGTCTCATGTCATCTGCACATAGTAACAATTTTACCTCTTCCCTTCCAAGTTGGATACATTTTCTTTCTTTTTGTTGTCTAATTGCTGTGGCTAGAACTTCCAATACTACGTTGAAGAAAAGTGATGAGAGTGGGCATCCTTGTCTTGTTCCAGATTTTAGTGGGAAGGTTTTTAGCATTTCCCCATTGAGTATTATATTGGCTGTGGGTTTGTCATAAATAGCTTTTATTACGTTTAGATATGTTCCCTCTATTCTCACTTTGGTAAGAGTTTTTATCATGAATGAATGTTGAATTTTTTCAAATGCTTTTTCTACATCTATTGAGGTGATCATGTAGTTTTTCACTTTTCTTATGTTAATGTGGTGTTTACATTGATTGATTTGCAAATGTTGAACCATCTTGTGAACTTCAGATGAATCCCACTTGACCATGGTATATGATCATTTTTATGTGATGTTGGATTTAGTTTGGTAATATTTTGTTTAGAATTTTTATTCATTGAATTTATTGGCCTGTAATGTCTTTTTTTTGGTGGTGTCTGTTTGGTTTTGGTATCAATGTGATGGTGGTTTCATACAATGTCTTTGGGAGTGTTCTGTCCTCTTCAATCTTTTGGAAGAGTTTAAGAAGAATCAATATAAAATCTTCTTTGCATGTTTGGTAGAATTCGCCTGTGAAGCCATCTGGTCCTGAACATTTGTTTGTGGGGAGTTTTTTGTTTGTTTGTTTTAACTAGCATGTTGTTTAGTCAACATGGAGTCAGTTTTTTCTCATTTCTTTTCCTGTGGTTGATTTCTAGTTTCATGCCATTGTGGTCAGAGAAGATGCTTGATATAATTTCTATACTCAAATTTGTTGACATCAGTTTTGTGCCCTAGTATGTGGTCAATCCTAGAGAATGTCTGTGTGTGATTGAAAAGAATGTGTATTCTGTTTCGTTTCGGGATTTTCTGGATGTAATGTCCTAAAAATGTCAATTATGTGTAACTGTTCTATTGTATCATTCAGGATCTCTATTGCCTTTTTGATTCTCTATCAGGAAGCTCTGTCCATTGATGTGAGTGGGGTGTTAAATTCTCCTACTATTATTGTGTTCCCAATGATTTCTCCCTTTAGGACTGTTAGTATTTATTTTATGAACATGGGTGCTCCTATATAAGGTGCCTATAAGTTGATGATTGTAGTATCCTCTTCTTGTATTGATCCTTTTATCATTGTACAGTGTCCTTCTTTCTCTTCCTTTATATTCTTTAAGGTCTATTTTGTCTGATGTGAGCATTTCAACTCCCACTCTCTTCTCATTTCTATTTGCCTGAAATATCTTTTCCATCCCCTCACTTTCAATCTATGTGTGTCCTTTGCCCTAAGGAGAGTCTCTTGTAGGCAGCATATCATAGGCTCTTGTTTTTATCCAGTCTGCCACTCTATGACATTTTAAAGTTTTTTATTTATTTATTTTTTATATAGCAGGTTCTTATTAGTTATCTATTTTACACATATTAGTGAATATATGTCAATCCAAATCTCCCAATTCATCTCACCACCACCACCGCACCACCCTCCACCCCCGTTTCCCCCCTTGGTGTCCATACATTTGTCCTCTATATCTGTGTCTCTATTTCTGCCTTGTAAACCAGTTCATCTGTACCATTTTTCTAGATTCCTCATATATGCATTAATATATGATATTTGTTTTTCTCTTTCCGACTTACTTCACTCTGCATGACAGTCTCTAGGTCCATCCATGTCTCTACAAATGACCCAATTTTGTTCTTTTTATGGCTGAGTAATATTCCATTGTATATATGTACCACATCTTCTTTATCCATTCATCTGTTGATGGGAGTTTAGGTTGCTTCCGTGACCTAGATATTGTAAATAGTGCTGCAATGAACATTGGGGTGCATGTGTCTTTTTGAATTATGGTTTTCTCTGGATATATGCCCAGTGGTGAGATTGCTGGGTCATATGGTAATTCTTTTTTTAAGGAACCTCTATACCGTTCTCCATAGTGGCTGTATTAATTTACAATCCCACCAACAGTGCAAGAGGGTTCCCTTTTCTCCACATCCTCTCCAGCATTTGTTGTAGATTTTCTGATGATGCCCATTCTAACCAGTGTGAGGTGATATTTCATTGTAGTTTTTTTTTTTTTTTTTTTTAATTATTTATTTATTTATGGCTGTGTTGGGTCTTCGTTTCTGTGCGAGGGCTTTCTCCAGTTGTGGCAAGCGGGGGCCACTCTTCATCGCGGTGCGCGGGCCTCTCACTATTGCGGCCTCTCTTGTTGTGGAGCACAGGCTCCAGACGCGCAGGCTCAGTAGTTGTGGCTCACGGGCCTAGTTGCTCCGCGGCATGTGGGATCTTCCCAGACCAGGGCTCGAACCCGTGTCCCCTGCATTGGCAGGCAGATTCTCAACCACTGCACCACCAGGGAAGCCCCATTGTAGTTTTGATTTGCATTTCTCTAATAATTGGTGACATTGAGCAGCTTTTCATGTGTCTCTTGGCCATCTGTTTATCTTCTTTGGAGAAATGTCTATTTAGGTCTTCTGCCCATTTTTTGATTGGGTTGTTTGTTTGTTTTTTAATATTGAGCTGCATGAGCTGTTTATATATTTTAGAGATTAATCCTTTGTCTATTTATTCATTTGCAAATATTTTCTCCCATTCTGAGGGTTGTCTTTTCATCTTGTTTGTAGTTTCCTTTGCTTTGCAAAAGATTTTAAGTTTCATTAGGTCCTGTTTGTTTATTTTTGTTTACATTATTCTAGGAGGTGTGTCAAAAAAGGTCTTGCTGTGATTTATGTCAAAGAGGGTTCTTCCTATGTTTTCCTCTAAGAGTTTTACAGAGTTCAGTCTTACATTTAGGTCTTTAATCCATTTTGAGTTTATTTTTGTGTATGGTGTTAGGGAGTGTTCTAATTTCATTCTTTTACATGTAGCTGTCCAGTTTACTCAGCACCACTTATTGAAGAAACTGTCTTTTCTCCATTGTATATCCTTGTCTCCTTTTTTTATAGATTAGTTGACCATAGGTGCATGGGTTTATCTCTGAGCTTTCTATCCTGTTCCATTGATCTATATTTCTGTTTTTGTACCCGTACCATATTGTCTTGATTACTGTAGCTTTGTAGTATAGTCTGAATTCTGGAAGTCTGATTCCTCCAGCTCCATTTTTTTCCCCTCAAGATTGCTTTGGCTATTCAGGGTCTTTTGTGTCTCCATACAAATTTTAAGATTTTTTGTTCTAGTTCTGTAAAAAATTCCATTGGTAGTTTGATAGGGATTGAATTGAATCTGTAGATTGCTTTGGGTAGTACAGTCATTTTCACAATGTTGATTCTTCCAACCCAAGAATATGGTATATCTCTCCATCTGTTTGTGTCATCTTTGATTTCTTTCATCAGTGTCTTATAGTTTTCTGAGTACAGGTCTTTTACCTCCTTAGGTAGATTTATTCCTAGGTATTTTATTTTTCTTGTTGCAATGGTGAATGGGATTGTTTCCTTAATTTCTCTTTCTGATCTTTTGTTGTTAGTGTATAGGAATGCAAGAGATTCTGTGCATTAATTTTGTATCCTGCTACTTTACTAAATTTATTGATTAGCTCTAGTAGCTTTCTGGTGACATCTTTCAGATTCTCTATGTATAGTATCATGTCATCTGCAAACAGTGACAGCTTAACTTCTTCTTTTCTGATTTCAATTCATTTTATTTCTTTTTCTTCTCTGATTGCCATGGCTAAGACTTCCAACACTATGTTGAATAATAGTGGAGAGGGTGAGCATCCTTGTCTTGTTCCTGATCTTAGAGGAAATGCTTTCAGTTTTTCACCATTGAGAATGATGTTTGTTGTGGGTTTGTCATATATGGGCTTTATTATGGTGAAGTAGCTTCCCTCTATGCTCACTTTCTGGAGAGTTTCTATCATAAATCAGTGCTGAATTTTGTCAAAAGCTTCTTCTGCATCTATTGAAATGATCGTATGGTTTTTATTCTTCAGTTTATTAATATGGTGTATCACAATTGATTTGTATATATTGAAGAAGCCTTGCATCCCTGGAATAAATTCCACTTGATCTTGGTGAATGACCCTTTTAATGTGTTGTTGGACTCTGTTTGTTAATATTTTGTTCAGGATTTTTTCATCTATGTTCACCAGTGATATTGGTCTGTAATTTTCTTTTTTTGTAGTATCTTTGTGTGGTTTTTGTATCAGGGTGATGGTCACCTCGTAGAATGAGTTTGGGAGTGTTCTTTCCTCTGCAGGTTTTTGGAATAGTCTGAGAATGATGGGTGTTAGCTCTTCGCTTAGTGTTTGATAGAATTTACCTGTGAAGCCATCTGAACCTGGACTTTTGTTTTGGGTAGATTTTTAATCACAGTTTCAATTCCATTACTTGTGATTTGTCTGTTCATATTTTCTGTTTCTTCCTGGAAGGTTACACCTTTCTAAGAATTTGTCCATTTCTTCCAGGTTGTCCATTTTATTGGCATAGAGTTGCTTCTAGTAGTTTCTTATGATGCTTTGTATTTCTGTGGTGTTCATTGTAACTTCTCCTTTTTCATTTCTAATTTTATTGATTCATGTCCTCTCCCTCCTGATGAGTCTGGCTAAAGGTTTATCAATTTTGTTTATCTTCCTAAAAAACGTGCTTTTAGTTTTATTGAGTTTTGCTGTTGTTTCTTTAATTTCTTTTTCATTTATTTCTGATCTGATTTTTATGATTTCTTTCCTTTTGCTAACTTTGGGTTTTTGTTGTTGTTCTTCTTCTTCTTTCTCTAATTGCTTTAGGTGTAAGGTTAGGTTGTTTATTTGAGATTTTTCTTGTTTCTTGAGGTTGGATTGTCTTGCTATAAACTTCCCTCTTGCTATATACTTCCCTCTTAGAAATGATTTTGCTGCATCCCATAGGTTTTGGATCATCGTGTTTTCATTGTCATTTGTCTCTAGGTATTTTTTGATTTCCTCTTTGATTTCCTCAGTGACCTCTTGGTTATTTAGTAACATATTGTTTAGTCTCCATGTATTTGTGTTTTTTTTTTATGTTGCTTTGCCTGTAATTTATTTCTAATCTCATAGTGTTGTGGTCAGAAAAGATGTTTGATATGATTTCAATTTTCTTAAATTTAGCAAGGCTTGATCTGTGACCCAAGATGTGATCTATCCTGGAAAATGTTCCGTGTGCTCTTGAGAAGAAAGTGTAATCTGCTGTTTTCAGATGTAATGTCCTATAAATATCAATTAAATCTATGTGGTCTATTGTGTCATGTAAAGCTTATGTTTCCTTATTAATTTTCTCTCTGAATGATGTATCCATTGGTGTAAGTGAGGTGTTAAAGTCCCCCACTATTATTGTGTTACTGTCAATTTCCTCTTTTATAGCTGTTAGCATTTTCCTTATGTATTGGCATGTGCTTATGTTGGGTGCATATGTATTTATAATATTTATATCTTCTTCTTAGATTGATCTCTTGATCATTATGTAGTGTCTTTCCCTGTCTCTTGTTACATTCTTTATTTTAAAGTCTACTTTGTCTGATATGAGAATTGCTACTCCAACTTTCTTTTGATTTCCATTTGCATGGAATATATTTTTCTACCCCCTCAATTTCAGTCTGTATGTTTCCCTAGGTCTGAAGTTGTTCTCTTGTAGACAGCATATATATATATATCTTGTTTTTGTATCCATTCAGCAAGCCTGTGTCTCTTGCTTGGAACATTTAATCCATTCACATTTAAGGTGATTATCGATAAGTATGTTCCTATTACCATTTAATTAATTGTTTTTGGTTTGTTTTTGTAGGTTCTTTTCTTCTCTGTGTTTCCCACTTAGAGAAATTCCTTTAGCATTTGTTGTAGAGCTGGTTTGGTGGTGCTAATTCTCTTACCCTTTGCTTGTCAGTAAAGCTTTTCATTTCTCCGTTGAAAAAAACGATCCTTACTTTAAAGTTGATTGGCTCCAAAATATGAGATTTTACTACACTATATTTTGGGCCAGTATTTAATATAATGTTAGAACACCTAATATTTTTTCTCTATGATAGTAAAACAATATTAATGTAGTATGATCTAGCAGTCATGCTGATGCCAAACAAACACTGATAAACATAGACCTCAATTTTTAATTTCTTCTTGTATAGCTTTAACAAGACTTTATAACGAAAGACATTACAAAAGCACTTTTTTTAAATGGGGGAGAAGCTGGATAGATGAAGGGTAGTAATTTATTTAGAATATTATGATTTCTATAGGTATATTCTCTGAGAACTTCCTAGCAATGAGAAGAAATATTATGATCAACATTGTCATTTTAAATTTTTCTAAGCCACATTTCTTCCTGTAAACAAACTATAATTCTGTCAGACAGAAGAGAAAATATGTTGAATATATGAATTTTATATGAATATACACCATGTCTTTTCCAGCTCGCTGTGTATTTAAAATGTTACAAATTTTTTTAAAAAGGTAAAACAGATAAATACAAACATATTTAATTAATACTCTCTTGACATGCAAAGACTTCAGGTAAATGAGCAAACTATACTGCATGCTACTACTCTCATCTATTTTGGCATACTTTGAAGTTCTAAAATTAAATGTTTTCTATATTCTGGACATGTAAATATTTGAACCAAATATACAAACACAAATCTTTTAAAATCTAGTTTTATAGGCAATACTACACATTTGTCATTTAAAACTAAAGTAATTCACATAATCAAGTTCTAATTAACACAAATAATACCTCTATTTATTTGTGTCTGAAACGTTTGTTAAATAAATGGTGGCTTAAAATTGTTCAGGTAAACAGAGAGCACCATTTTTATGTTGGCTGAACTTTACGAATGCTATTAAAATTAATTCAGATATAAATTAATTATGAAACAAGTCATAATGGCTTTTCTTTTTGTTAGATGGCAGAGAAGAGATGTTGTTAATTATAGGGAAGTGGAAGACTGGACAGTAGTTGTTAAGAGTTAGAATTGACCTTTAAAACTATGGTCCAGTTTTCTCTGGGCTCATAATTTTAAGTGACTCTCCTAAACTTCTCAAGATGTCATCAAATACTGGTTTGGAGTCCAGAATGTGAATCTTCTTGTAAAGATTTTTTTCCCCACCAAAAAACTGTATCCTTAAGTGATGTGTTTCTTTTACTTCCTCCAAATATTTTTATGAAATTATCAGCAAATGAACATACTTGATATGTAAGTAGACAGCAAAAGATTAAAACTCACCAGCTTTACTTCTTTGTTTTTCCTTCTTTCTTACATCCAGCCAAAGAAGAAATTTTTCCCATGAGTCTATCTAGTCTATATATGGTAAGGTGACAAAATATCCCTAAGTGACAATGATCAATTCTAGATTTTCATTTTACCATCTCACTGGCTTTTCAGTGGTAGTTGAAACAATTGATCACTCCTACTTTCTTTAAATGTCTTTTCACTTGGCTTCCAGTACACATACTCCACTAGATTTCCTTTTACTTCACTTGTCATTCCTTATATTTCCAATTTTCTGAGTCTTCCTCCATGTCTCAAACCCTGAATGTTAGAATATTTCATAGCTTATTTTTCTAGCCCTTTTCCTTTTCATCTATGTCTACTGAAGTATTCACTTCAAGTCCCTTGACTTTAATTAGCACATATTCACTAATTCCCAAATCTTTTTCTCAACCCTTGATTACAGTTTTAGGTGTGTTTGTGTAATTACCTATGAAACACAGCTTATATTAATAATACAGATGGGTCTACCCTTAAAATATAACTTGAATGTAACCATACATCACCGTGCATGGGTATAATCCTTGTCCAATCACTCCTCTCCTTTTGTCTCGAGTCCTTCTCTCCTCTTGCCTATTCAATATCCTCCTAACTAGTCTCCTTGCTTAAACTAATAACTCCATGTAGTCAATTCTCCATTAATCAGCTAGAATAATATAAATCAGCAAAGCATATTGTATTATTTTTGTGCTTAATGTGTGCCAGTGTGTTCCTACAAAGTTAGAACAAAATTCAAAGTACTATCAGGCCCTAGATGATATGGCTTCACAGTTTCCTATTACTGCTATAACAAAATACCACAAATTCAGTGGCTTAAACAATACAAATGTATTATTTTGTAGTCCTGGAGATTAGAAGTCCAAAATGGGTGGCACTGGGCTAAAATCAAGGTGTCTGGAGGATTTTGTTCCTTCTGGAGGCTCTAGGTGAGAATTCATATTTTCACTTTTTCTACTTTCTCTCACCTGCCCACATTCCTTGGCTTATAGCCTCCTTCCTTCTTTAAAGCCAACAATGGCTGGTTGAGTATTTTTTATTTGTGTCAGTCTGACACTGACGTTCCTGCCTTACTCTTACTTATAAGGACCTTAGTGATTACAGTGGGCCAACCCAGATAATCTGGTAGAATTATCTCATCTCAAAATTAGCTGAAAGGTAAACATAGTTTCATCTGTAATCTTAACTCTCCTTCACCATTTAACATAACATATTCACAGAATCCAAGAATTAGGATATGGACAATTTTGTGGGACCATTATTCTGACTAGCCCATGGCCCTTGGATACATCTTTAACAACGTATTATAAAATTTCCTGCTTCATTCCCCGTGTTAATACTAGTGACCTTGATTTTCTTCCTACATAAATCAAATTTGTTCCCATGTAAAGGAATATAAATGTCTGCTTCTTTCTACTTTGAATAGTCTTCTCACATGTTTTCAAATGACTTTTTTCTTCTTTTATTCAGATTCTGTCCAAATTCACACCTCAAGAAGTTTTCCTTCATCATTCTACTCATAATTTGCTTTGACTCATTAAATCTTTTTCCAATTAACCATCTTTATTACTTATAAATATAGCCTGTATCTACTGGTATCTATCAATCATTACATTGTATTTTTATATAGAACAGCATCTATATGTGTGTATATATAAATTTTTCTGAGTCCCAAATTAGAATATAAACTCATTGAAGCTGAAATATAGTTCCATATTATTTATCAGCTTATTGTCAGTAACTGAAACAGTGCTTGGTACATTGTAGGTACTCCATAAACATTTACTGAATAAAGAAAAATACCTTTAAAGAATACTTTGTAATTACAGACTGCCATCTGTTAATCTACACTATCCATTTTAGACCCTTTGAGAAAAAAAAATTCAAAGATAAAATATGACAAGCTTCTTGAAGTATTAGAATTGGGATATTAATATTTTGAATTGTTGTTTAAATGTATATCAATTTATCTCTGGGATATAACTAGTATTCTACACTTTTGGCATTTCAGAAAAAAATAAATATAATATAATACATATTATAATTGGAGCATTGTTAATGCTGACTTCTATTCAATATGGCAGATTTAAGTTTGTGTGAGAGAGTCTCACTTCTCATTTTGTCTCTCAAAAGATATAGCAATTAATATAGAATCATTTTAGAAAAAAACTTAGTTCAAACCAGAAAGGAAAACATTACAAAATCAGAAAGATAAAAACAGAAATCATAGCATCATAGTTGATATTTGTGAGTCAGACTTAAATGCAGATAAATCACAGGTAAATCAAAATTATATAAATACTTGAACAGCTAGAAATTTGGATGTTAACATCTACATAGGGACAAGAAACAAGTACTTTACTTTTTGCTATAAAATCTGGATCTGTGTTATCACATAAAGACAGTAGTTAAAACTGGCACATCACCAAAATGAAATTGAGAACTTTTTCTTTTATTCTGGAACCCTGCTGACTATTCAGGATCATAAGTAAAGAGACACTGAGAAATCAGAGCCCTAAATATGCATCATCCTTGGAAATGGATTCTAAATTTATATTACCAAAAGGGTGGAGAAAGTCCAGAAAAATCTGCATGACAACATGTTGTGACCGTGTATACTAATCTATAGTAAGTTCAAATGTGAACTCAGAGAACTGGATAAATAAAAAATACATCACAATAAACTTGAACTCAAAGAAATAAAATAAAAATTACAGCATAGAATCAGGTTATTCCAGAAACAAACAAAAAAAAAAGTATTTCATCAAATGAATGAGCAGTAATGGAAATTTTAAAGAGTCATTGAAATAAATATTTTCAAATTATTCACAGATATAGTATCACTTATAAGTCAAAAATGTATTATGAAAATCAATCTATAATTTTTGAATAAGTATATTTGAATAAGACCAAAATTACAGAAGTTAACAATGTATTCACTGAATGGAGAATTCTGAGAAGAAGGAAAAGTAGGAAGCATGAGGAAACTGTCTCTCCACTAGACAAAAATTGCAATGACAAAGTCTCTCTGCTGTAACTATTTTGGAACCCTGGAGTCTATTGAAGGTTTACAACTTCCAGGAAAAGCCTTGGATGGTAAACTGCAGTTAATTTTGGTCAATTTTAGCTCTTAGCATAGTAGAACTTACCCATGCCCCACCCCCAGACCTGTGACAAGCAGCTGTTCACTGGTTCCTGGAGAGATCAGCATACAGCTTACAGGAGCTAAGGTATGCAAAAAAGGGCCTTGTCTTCCAAATATCAAGAATCAATGCTCGAATAACTGATTATTGCTTCCGATCACAGAGGTACAGACAAAAAGCCTAGCAGTCATTATTTTGTTTCCCCACATTGTGACAGGTTCCTCCTCCTCTAGCTGAAATGATTTTCAGGGGATTTAAATGGTCAGTGCTCTTTCCCTCCCTTCATTTTTCTCTTTTCTTCTTTCAGGGAGCCAGAGATTCAAAAGCAACTGCATATACTGGGAAAATAAAAAGTGACCATACATGCCCAGGAAAAGGTGAAGACTCAGCAAAGACCAGAAAAGACCTTAAGTTTACACCTCAGATTGATTCTTGGACTAGAGACAGCCTATAACAATAAAATATAATAATAATAAAAAAACCCAGAAAAACCTGAGGAGAGAGTCTGATTTCCAGATTTATCACATTAGTAGACTTAAATGTCCAGTTTTTAACAATAACATCAACAAAAATCACAAGAAATACAAAGAAATGAGAAAGCATGGTCCATTCAAAAAAAATTAAATCAACAGAAACTGCCCCTGGGAAAGACCTGATAACAGACTTACTAGACAAAAATTTTAAAATGACTGTCTTAAAGATGCTGAAAGAACAAAAGGAAGATGAAGAGAAAGTTACAAAAACAATGTGTGAACAAAATTAAAATATCAATAAAGAAATAGAAAATGAAAAAAGGAAAAATAAATTCTGGAGCTGAAAATTACAATAAATGAAATAAAAATTACTAGAAGAATTCAAAGACTGAGTTGAGCAGGAAGAAGGAAGAATTCACAAACTTGAAGATAGGACAATGGAAATTACTGAGTCCGAGGGACAGGAAAAAAAAATTTAAAAAGTGGACAGAACCTAAGGTATCAGTGGGACACCAGCAAAAAGATAAGCATGTTCATTATGGGAGTACAGAAGGAGACAAGAGAAAGAAAGGGGCAGATAAAATTTCAGAAAAAATAGTGGCTGAAAACTTCCCAAATTTGATGAAAGACATGAATATAAGCATTCAAAACTTCAATAATCTCCAAGTAAGATGAACTCAAAGAGGCCCACACTGAAACAAATAATCAAACTTTTGAAATCCAAAGAGAAATAGAGAATCTTGAAAGCAGAGGGAAACAACTCATATCACATATAAAGTCTCCTCAATAAGATCATCAGAAGATTTCTCCTGCAATTTTGAAGGCCAGAAGACAGTGGGCTGATACAAAGTGCTAAAATAAATAAATAAATTAATTAATTTTAAAAAAATGAATTAAACTGTCAACCACAAATCCTATATCCAGCAAAACAATCCTTCAAAAGTGAGGGAGAAATTAAGATATTCCCAAATAAACAAAATTTGAGAGAGTTTGTTACTACTAAACCTGCCCAGCAAAAATTGCTCAAGGGAGTACTGCAGCATGAAATGAAAGGACACTAGTCAGTAATGTGAAAGAGTATGAAAACATGAATATCTCAATAAATTAATATCTCAATAAAGGTAAATAAATGGGTGATTATACAAGTTAGTATTATTGTAAGAACAGTTTGTAACTCCATTATTCATTTTCTACATGATTTAAGAGATGAATACATCTTAAAAATACAATAATTACTCTAAAAGCTAGTATTACTATAAATTTGTCTGGTAATTCCATATTTTGTTTTCTACATAATTTAAAAGCCTAATGAATTTAAAATAATTATTAGTTTATGTTTTCCAGCACACAATGTAGAAAGATGTAATTTTGTGACAACAACAACCAAAAGGAGTATGGATAGAACTGTTAAAGAGTAGACTTTGATATGTTATTAAAGTTAAGCTACTATAATTTAAATTAGAGTGTTATAACTTTAGAACGTTAAGTGTACCTCATAATAACCACAAAGAAAATAGCTATAGAATATATGCAAAAAGAAATGAGAAAATAATTTAAACATCTTGCTACAAAAAGAAATCAACTAAACACACACCAAAAAAAGACAAATGCAGGAAATGAGGAACAAATAATTATAACATGACAGAAGTGAGTTCCTCTTTTTCCGTAATTATGTTTAACTGTAAATGGATTAAACTCTCCCATCAAAAGACAAATATTGGCAGAATGGATAAGAAAAGAAGAACCAGTTATATGCTATCTACAAGAGGCTCATTTTAGATCCCAAGACACAAATATACTGAAACCTAAAGGATGAAAAAAAGTTGTTCCATGCAAAGGGTAACTAAAAGAGAGCAGGGATAGCTATACCAATTTTAGACAAAATAGACTTTAAATGAAAAAAAGACTACTTGGTCATTTAATAAGAAATGTGTGTTAAAAAAAAAGACTACTTGAGACAAAGAAAGACATCATATATTAATAAAAGATTCAAATGGATGAAATGATACAGTAATTATAAATATCTTTGCACCTAAAAGAAACCATCAAAATATATGAAGCAAAAATTGACAGAATTGAAGAGTGAAAAAGACAGTGAAAAGACAGCTTATAATAGTTGGATATTTTAATACCCCACTGTCAGTAATAGTTAGAACATATAGACAGAAGATAAATAAGGAAATAGAGGACTTAAACAACATAAGAAACAAACTAGATCTAACAGACATATAGAAAACACGATACCCAAATACAGCAACATGCACATTCTTCTCAAGTACACATGGGACATTTTCCAGGATAGATTATATGTTAGGTCACAAATTAAATCTAAATAGATTAAAAATACTCAGATATCATATCTTATCTAACCACAATGGGATAAAGTTAGAAATTAATAACACAAATAAAACTAGAAAATTCAAAAAAGTGTGGAAATTAAGCCACACATTTGTAAACAAAAAATAGATCAAGGAAGGAATCACAAGGAAAATTAAAGTCACTTAGAGACAAATGAAAATGAAATACAGTGTACCAAAACATATGAGACACAATGAGAGCAATACTAAGGGAAAAATTTATAGCTGTAAAGACTCATTTTGAAAGGGGAGAAATATCTCAAATTAACAACCTGACTCTACAAATAAAGGAACTAGAAAAATATGAACAAATTAAACCCAAATCTAGCAAAAGGAAGAAAATAATAAAGATTAGAGCAGAAGTAAATGAAATAGAGAATGGAAACACAAATGAGAAAATCAAAGCAATCTAAAATTCATTCTTTATATGTATAACTGATTCACTTTGCTGTACACCTGAAACTAACACATTGTAAATCAACTCCACCCCAATGAAAATTTTAAAAAATTAATTCTTTAAATCAAAAATCAACAAACCTTTAGCTGATAGACTAAGAAAAAAGACAGAAGAGTCAAGTTACTAAAGTCAGAAATTAAAGTGGAAACATTACTACTGATACTACAGAAATAAAAAGGATTAGAAGAATATACTGTTAACAATTATGACAACCAATTGGATAACCTAGGTGAAATGAACAAATATCTAGAAACACAAAACCTAACAAGAGTAAATCACAAAAAAATAGAAAATCTGAATTGACATAACAAAGATATTGATTGAGTAATCAAAAATCTCCCCCCAAAAGCCCTAGACATAATTAATTTACTGGTGAATTTTACCAGATAATTTATAAATATTAAGCATATATTGAGAACTAAAACTCAACAACAAAATCCTAATTCAAATATGAGCAAAGGACATGAATAAACATTTCTCCAGAGAAGAAATACAAATGACCAGTAAGAAAGTGAAGAGATGCTTAACATTGCTAATCATTAGGGAAATGAATATTAAAACTATAGTGACATACCATTTTACTCCTATTAGGATGGCTACTATCAAAAAAAAAAAAAGGAAATTACAAGTGTTGGTGAGTACATAGAGAAATTGGAACACTTGTGCACTGTTAGTGGAAATGCAAAATGGTACAACTATGGTACAACTGTGGAAAACAGTATTTCTGGTCCTCAAGAAAAAATTTTTAAATTGAAACAGAACTAACAAATGATCCAACAATTCCACTTCTGGGTATAAAACCAAAAGAATTGGAAGTGGGGTCTCAAAGAGATATTTTTACACCCACGTTCATAGCAGCAGTATTCACAATAGCTACAATGTGGCAGTAACCCAGTGTTCATTGATGGATGAATGGACAGGCAAAATGTGGTATATACATACAATGGAATATTAGTCATTCTTAGCAAGAAAGGAAATTCTAACATATGCTATTACATGGATGGACCCTGAGGACATTCTGAGGTAAGACAGTCACAAAAAAGATAAATACTGTATGATTCTATCTCTATGAAGTATTTAGAGTGGTCAAAAATCATAGAGACAGAAAGCAGAATGGTGGCTGCTAGGGTCTGGAGTGAGGGAGCAAAGGAGACTTACCATTTACTAGTTTCAGTTTTACAATATGAATATTTTACAATATGAAAAGAATTATGGAGATGAGTAGTGGTAATGGTTATACAACATTTTGAATGTATTTAATACTACTGAAGTATATGCTTAAAAATGTTTAAAATGGTAAATTTTATGCTTGTGTATTTTACCATAGGTAAAAAATACATATATGTAAATATTCATTGATATTAAAAAGTCACTGGATAATGTAAAACATATACAAGTGAATACATACTTATGCTTCCCTTGCTAACCAAAACTTCCTTACATGCCATCCATAGATTATGACATTCTTTACCTGGATTTAATGGTTCTGGCTGGCCTTACCTCAGGAATTTGCATATCAAGAGAAAGCCAAACTTCAATCGCCACTCTTATTATCCCTTAGATTGGAGTTTCATTCTAGCATGCTTCAGGAGACCAATAAAGCCTGAGGAGATATAGACCACCAAAAATATTTCAAGACATGACTAATTTATACAAGCTCATTTGTGGAAAATATATGTGGATATGTATTCTGACAATGCTTGACCACAAGGTAAAAAAAGAAAAAGTCTTGGCTGAATGTATTGATTTCATTCAGTAGTTCTCATTCAGAGGTGATTTTGCTCTCAAGGGGACATTTCATAAATTCTGCAAACATTTTTGCTTGTCAGCACTGGAAGAGGTATAATTGGTATCCAATGGTTGGAAGCCAAGAATGTTGTTAAATATCTTACAATGAACAAGGATAATACCCTACAATAAAGAATTTTCTAGCCCCAAGTGTCAAGTGTGACCAGATTAAGGAACCATGATGTAGATGCATTTACCATAGTCTAGATTTAATATGTTAACCTACGCAGCTATTTCTCATTGTTTATTTGGTTGGGTCAATGTGAGAAGATGAAACAAAATTGAGTTATCATAAAATCCTTAGAATTATGTGGTAAATATCAATAAACGACTATTGGAATAGATTACAATATATGGCATAACTATTCCACTATTATATTGTTCACCTTAGAGACTGAGAAGATTGTCTTACCATCGAGGCATTGAGAAATTAAAAGTATGGCAATTTCTTAACGACATCGGTAGATGTGGCGGTAGAAATGGAAGATATTTCAATGGAAATGGCTCAATCCCAGAGTGTCAGAGACATAATAGAACATTTATCTGACAGAGTTAAAATATTGGACAGAAAGGTCAAAATAACGATCAAAGAGTCTAACCTATAAGGATACTTCATATGAGGAAATTGACAAGGGTGCCCCTAAGACCAAAATATATGGATACCCCCTTTAAATTTGTATTTTATTTTCTATAGCCAAAAGAATACTCTAGAGTCTGATGATTAAAGAGGTCAGACTGGAGTTACCAAGGTTTTTGAAATGATTTTACCCAAATTCCAGTTCTGAGTCATTTCACAGCTTCAGGGTCATTCAGATGAAAGGGGAAAGAAGTACTGAAAAAGAAATCTGAAATGATATCACTGGTATGTATAATGCATTTTCAACCTATTTCACATCTGCAAAGAGACCTGCAGCAATTTAGCAGTTTGCATGGCAAAACACAAGGGGAATAATTTTGTCCTTTTTGAAATAAAAGTCCTGCCATGTGGAGCAGATTCGAAATAATCCTTAGAATATAATGACTTGTATAATGATGTCAGCCATCCAACTTCCCCTACAGCCTTGGGCTTGCTGAGGTTTTGAGACAAATACAACAAAGTGAATCTGATGGTACAATGGAGGCTATTCAGGAACTGATCAAAAGAGACTTCACCTCACCAAGACTGATCACATCCACCACTGAAGGCACAACATACCTCATCTTCAAGTCTCTCCAATGGAACATAACTCAGGATTTGGTTACAGATGAACATATTTGACCCATTTTTTCAAATCACACATGAAATTCATTTATTTATTCAATAAATATTTATTAGGTCCCTATTATGTATAAAAGATAGCTCTGGTTTGGGGTACATTACAGAAAAAAAAAAACAATAAAAATAACCAAAAGTCTTTCCTTTGTAGATCTTACATTCTCATCGGGAGCAAGGCAAAAATAACCAGTGAATATCATAAGAAAGTAAGTTATATAATATATTGCATGCTGATAAATATGATGGAGGACAAAAGTGAAACTGAGTTAGAGGATCCAGCATGTCTGGTTGCCGAGGTAACGTAGTAAATATAGCCCACTCTAAGATCATATTTGAATAAAGATTTGGAGACTGGTACTGAGTCAGGTGGATAACTGGGAAAACATTGTTTTGAGCAGAGAAAACTTTACACATAGTCAGTGTAATGAATAAGAATGACAAGGAGGCCATCGTGATGGGGTAAGGGTGAGGAAACAAGGGGGACAGTAATGATAAGTCAGAGAAGTAAAATAAGCATATGGCAGGGACCTGTATTCCTACTATAGTTCTGAAACATTGTATGACAGAAATATTCAGCAAGCAGTACTGGTGACTACCACTATGTGGTCTTCTGTTCTCGCAATACTTGACTCATTCTTCTCCATGTTACATACTCTTACCCCCTCACAAAGGAAAAATCCTAGAAGTTATAGCTAGCTATGGCATTAGTCTCAAAGTCCACGACCTATGTGTATTGTGTAGTAGTCTCACTACCCAGTCTAGGTGCAGTTCTGTTTGATCCTGTGACCATGAATTGAAAGGACAAGTTATGCCCCCATACATTCCAAACACAATGGTGGAACAAGGACAAGGTAGCCATAATATGCAGTCCCCATAATAAAGAGGAGGGTAAGACATAGCCAATGATGTGCTAGTGTCAGAATATAATGGCTTGCAAGGCCCAACTACTAAATTTTCAGGAAATTTGTAAGTCAGTTAACATTATATTGGTAGTTTGAAATTAGCCATGGTGGGGATATGTCTACCAGGGAAATCAGCAAATGCTACAAATCAGGATTATTTTTCCCCAGGTAGCTGGTTGTCAAATATTTATCAATAAAAACTGAGACGTATAACAGTCATTATTTAACTTTAACAGGACAGATGGTGGGGAGGTTCATTACCCTGGGGGCTGGGAATGATCATTTGTTGATCTTTGATTCTGCTTCTGGAAATTAGAGAAGACCAGGCTCTCCTTGACAGCAGATTACTCAGCCTGCTTTCTGGACATTCAGGGGAATAAGGGATAATTTCCGGCCTTAAACTGTCCAGACTACTGGTACTTTTGAAAGCACAATGTTTTCAAAAATCCAAAGGCATTGTACTTCTTTAATTCCAATATATTCCATGTGCCACAAACAAAACACAATATTATTTTTGAGATACAGATCTCACACCTATTTCTTTGATTGCTAACTCATGTGTCTTTTTCTTTCTTTCCAGTTATGTTGAAACTCTTATGCTTTAGTGAGAAAGTTACATACCTATCCTTTTTTCCCTAAGGCATTTTGTACATTTGAAAGGATATAAATTCAAGTAGGGCTACATTCTTAACTGATCTTTGCTCTGAAACACTTTAATCCATTCATTGGTTTTAAAAGTGACAGAAAGCAGTTCAGCAGTTGCCTGGAGAGGCTGTAGAGGAGGGCTGGATTACAAAAAGCACAAGAAAACCTTATGGGGTGGTGACATTGTTCCTATTCTTGTTTGTGGCAGTGGTTTCTTGGATTGTGTACATATGTTAAATCTGATCTTCATATACACTTTGAAAATATGCAGGTTGTCGTGTTTCTTAGAAATAAATGTGAAGTCCATACTTTCATCTGATCTTTACAAACAGGCTTTTACAGTTTTATCTTTTTCTACTGGTGTGGAGGTGGAAGGGTAGAGAGGAAAAAATGGCCACTTCTTAGTGTGCTTGTCCCCTTTATACTTAGTGAATGAGTTGATCATTTTTGTCTTGTCAGTGTCAGTAGAATCCAATGCATACTATTAACATTCTATTTTTTAAAATCTTCACCTAAAGCTAATACATTAGATTAAGTCAAATATTTAACTACTGACTAACATTCTGCAAGGCTCTAGTATTTTCACTGCTTATCACCAGGCCTTTAAGACACAGCCACATGTGTTAAGATTTTTTTACATCACATTGCACTTCTAGGAGACAATTAATTTTCAGTCAGAATATCCTAGGTTACACAATGTAACAAAAACTCTCCAAATATAATTTTGTGATGTTTAAAATAATTGATATCTTACTAACTTTTGCAATTAGTGCAATGGCCTTAGAGTAGTAATTTGCCTGGCAGATGTCAAAACGACAAGGAGGGCATATGCACGTACATCAACAGGTTGGCAGGGACTTAACTACTTGTCCTTATTCTGAGATTCAAGTTATCAGACCAACTGCTATCTGGAACTATGTTGGTAGCTCCTTGTACAGGCAAGTAGTAGAAACAGATTTGCTGCAAGAAGTGACCAAGAAATAATAGATTGTGTTTGGGGAGTAGAGTGCTTGTAACTGAGATTATGGAAGCCTTATGAATATTGGTAATGACAAAGTCTAGAGTATGACCATGAGCTTGAGGGGACATTAGAGCGACTGGAGGACAAGGTCATTAGTCAAGAGTATTTCAAACAACTGAGAAGCTAAGGCATCAGACTTATCATCTAGGTGTATATTGACATTGCTAAAAATTAGTATTGGAGTAGAACTGGGGACAGTAACATAAACCATGAGTTAAAATTACTGAGACATGAAGTGAAGTGAGTTGAGCTCATAAATATTCACTGTTGCCTTGAGAAAAAAAGTAGTAAGCACAACAGTGATAACCCATATTTTTTATCTATGGTGTGTTACGACTATAACTATATTTTAACAAATTTTACATTTATATTAAAATTTACTCTTCACTAATTTTTAGACAATTTAGGTGATGGTTAAATTTGCATTTTAGTTCATAGATTACAGTATATTTATATGTGATCATAAAGTGACATGAGGGAAAATGGAGAATTGTAGAGAAAATATCTGACAAACTTTAGAGTTGAAGAGAGAGTGCATTTTTGTTTGTACTAGGTAATGGTATATTATATTTAGAAATATTTCTTGAAGAAAAATGTCTAAAGTGTTGAATTATAGTGACTCTATTACTTAGGAACCTGAAGGTCTGACACTACTTTTTATTAAGAAATGTTTCATAATATTGGAATTTGTGGAAGGCAGCAGTTATATCCCCCCATACACATGGAAAAGGACATACATCTTTTATCTTTTCTTGAACATTGGACAATATGGGATACTATGTTTCCATTAAGAAGGAACAATGTAGCACCTTTTCAGATGGACATTGCAATATTCTGTCTCTAGAATTCAGTGGAAGTGGTTGTAAAGCCAGTATCCAGTGTCCTGCATTAATGGTGTTGGCTAAGAAGCTAACAAAATGTCATGGTCAGCAGCGGTGGCAGTGTTCTCTCTGGCCTCCTTTTGTGGTATGCTCTTGTTTGTGCCGATTGCTTTGCTTTCAGGTACTTATGCTCATGTACTGATTTCCATTCTTCTGCCCCTGTAAATCAGGATTTGTTTTCTCCTTAAACCAGGCAGTTTATTTGTTTTGCTTGCAATCAAGAACATTGACTGCAAGGAGTCTCAGAGGTATAATAAACAGAATGGGGGATGAGAAAACCTTCGTACAAATAAAGTCTGAACGTTGTCTAGAATAGGAGAAAGACATGAGTCCTCAAATTAAAAGATCACATCAAGTTTCAAGCAAGAAATACAAAAAACAATTTCACCAGAGACTCATCAGACTGAAATTGCAGAATATCAAAGAGAGAAAAAAAAAAAGTAAAGCCTTCTTTAAAGAGACTGAAAGACTGACAGATTTCTCATTTGTAACAATAGATTCCAGAGACAGTAGAATAATACATTCAAAATAATATATTCAAAATAACTGTCAATCTAGAATTTGATTCTTGTTTTACCAACCATTCAAGAATGAGAGAAATTAAAGCTTTTTTTAGACCAAAATTATGTTACTCCTTATAGGCCTTTACTAAGAAAAATACCACAATACAAACTTCAGAAAGAAGAAAATTAATACAAAAAGGATGATGATCTTTTAAAAATGATGATAAATGAAAATTGATAACATAATGTGGTAAATAAATATTCGTTGCAAAAATTAAAAATCAAAAAATTTAAAGCAGTAACCCACCTCTGCTTTAAAAAAAATAACATTTAAATACAGTTTACAATCTAAAGTGTATCTACTTTAAGTGTATATTTAATGCAGTTTGAAAAATGTATGATGGTTTTGTAATCTCCAGAACAGTCAAGACACAAAGTATTGCCATCAACCCAAAGGTTCCTTTGTGTCCCTTCCCAGTCAATTCCTGTGTAGTGACATAGAAATTCACCGCTCAGCTCCTTCAAGAGAACACGTTATAGGGAGAGTGGTTGTTTCCTCTCTGGATCCACAAATGCATTCATGCCTGCCTCTTCTAAAACCATAATGCATTCATGACAAGATTATGCTTCCAGCAGGCTTCTCCCAGCAAAGGATTTAGCACTGCAGAAGTACTAATGCTGCACCCTTCCTCAAGGCTGTGGGACTCCCCCTACATTATCCACACTAGCCTGACCACAAATGAAAACAGAGCTGTAGTCATCTGTGACTCTTCCTACCCACCCGCCCAAAACTTCTCCCTCCCCTTAGTCTTCACAGGCATTTCCCCAGTAAATCTCCTGCACACTGAATCCCACTTGCTGTGTGACGCTCAGAGGACTCAAACTGACACAAATGCTAAGGAAAGTGGTCCAAGAAACCATTTGTAAAATGAGGTTTTGAAACTGGCTCGTATATCAGGCCAGAAGACCATGTTTAGATTTGCTTTCTATAGTTTAGATTTTTATACAGATGTAAAATTTATATTATTGAATATGCTTCTCTAAAATTATGCATACCCCATAATGTCAACATCTCAGATTCTGATCGACCCACATACTGCTCCCCAACAAACTTGGAGGGAGTACTCTTCCCGCCGTGCATTTGACTGTTAAGAATTATTCTGTTAAGACATTTCCTCCAATGAAAGTAGTGACTAACTAAATAAATGCCACTTTTAGTGTAACAATAATGTCTGAAAGAATTTTATGACAATTAACGTAAAATGGGTAAACTATATTTTTGTTTCATTTTCTTCTCACTTGGCCTTTAAAAGGTAGACTATTTTGTCATGCTTTTTCTCCTCTGTTGTTGGTTACTACTGTTATGGACAATGAATCCCTAAAGAGGTAATCACTGGGAACCCATGTCCAAAGCTGGTTGTATATGTAGATGTTAGATAAGCAGTTGATTTGGTATAAATATTTAATAATTCTGGAGAGCAATTTATTCAAGAGTTTTTCTTGCCAGTCCATATTGACACTTGAGTTTTATTATTTTTGTTTAAGATTAATTTTTCTTTGTATAAGAAGTAAACTGGAAGTCAAAGCAACATAAGTCATTCTAAATATTTACACCTTAGAACAGAGTAGAGTCCTAGAGAAGGCAAAAAAGCACTATTTGCTGAACAGGAAGGAACTTAAATAAGGTAGACAAAGGAGTTTAGAAGCAAGACAACAATGAACCACTATTAATAGAAACAAGGGAAGTATCACTAGTCTGCTTAGTACTGGCCCTTTTTGTACTTTGTCAAAAGAAAATTTGTGATTTCTAAAAAATGTTTTGAAGATTGTTTTTGTTTTATAAGAATCAACTTAGTTTGTTTCCATTTAAGCATCTTTTTTTGGTTGAAAAACATGCCTTCATAATCACTAAAAAAAAGCTACTAGAATACAAGTCTCTACTTCTTAAATTAAGTACAAAAAATATTCTAAAATAGCTAATAAATACCGGTATTCATTTTATAGTCGTACATAATATATTGCTTTTTGTATAAAAGAGTTAGGCTCCCTGATGATAAATGCTGCAAAAATAATTCATGCTCAGTCTAAAACAAAATTGGCAGTAAAGATTAAACTCACATTATACTAGAAAGGCAAGGGATTTCAACTTGAGCCTCAAGCAACTAGAAGTTCTAGTTAGAAATGTGTCAGTAAGATTAAATAGTTCAGTCTTTCCTCCTGGTAACATGGACAAGACTGAATTTTCAAACATACTTTATTGTTAAAGAATGGTAGTTGATATTGGAAAGTAGCTTTTGTTCAGTAAATATTAATAAGGCTTTATTATGTGCCAGGAACAGTTCTAGGTTCTAAGCTTACAGCAGTAAACAAAACAAACAAAACCTGTACATTATGAAGCTTATATTTTAGTAAGTCAACTTCTAAGTCAAGATATAAAAATTTCCAGTGTAAGGAACTTCATATACTGTTTTTCAAATATTTATACTTAAATTTGGGTAACTTTAAAACATATTCCCTAGGCTGTGGTGAAAATATAACTCTTGTATTTTTTATTATAAAACTAAAATAATCCCTCATGTCTAAACATAATTAAGTACCACTCAAACAAAAAATAAAATTCCCTCGGAAATGTTTTATCATTTTTGTGTGTGTGTTTCTGTGCAATTGACTAAATTACAACTTAGTGTTTTAAAAAATTACTATAAAATGTAGAACTAAAAAGGAATTCAGTACCAGCAATATATAATTCAAAATTCCTGTATCACCTAATGAATATTTTGAGGTAATCTGTTCATTTTTATGTCCCCAATATATTATTTTTTATTGTAAAGTGCTATAAACTTAATTTTCTGAACAATCAACTGCTATGTTCCATGCAAATCATATAAATTTGTACTAAAAATTAGCAACTTTAAAAGATTTTATTCACATAGCAAATTGTCTATGAGTAGTCGTAAAATTATTGATTAAATTATTTCATTGCTGGTTGTACAGATATTTTTTCAAAAAAAATTAAACCTCAGAATTATAATAAATGTTATTTATAGACCTTAGGATAATATTCCATTCTAGGTAACTCTGCAGTATTTGAGTTTGTAAACTGACTTTCATGGGACTTTATTTGGCTAAGGAATCTGATCCATCCAATTCATGAGAAGAAAAACCATACTATTTGCAACCATCATTACTAGCTCCTGATTAATAATAGGTCATGTTCATTTGAATCTAAGTTTATTAAAATAAATAATCAAGTGAATATTTTAAAAAATAATTTTAAATTATAGAAGTATAGGCAAATAATGAATGAGCATGTCTGACTGCAGAAATATTGCTCCAGTGTAGATACTGATTTTGAGATAATTTATACACTACATAAAAGCTTTTCTAAGTTGACTGATATGGTTAATCATGGAGTTTAGACTTTACTCAACATTTCCTTGCTTCTCTGGTTTCCACTTAGACCTTTATCATCATTTCAGCACTATTGTTTTGGTTCAGTACCTTCTTGCTAAACAGCTCAGAATTTCCGCCAGGATCCTTGTGGGCTCAATGCTGGACCCACTAAAGCTTTCTTTGACAAATAACCTTCTGGTAAGTGTGACTTGTGTGGCAAAAGCACACTTATTCATGGTTTATATAGTCTTGTGGCAAAAGAACATAAAATTGAAGTTACAGTTAATAACCTGTCATTTGGTATTATGCCTGAATTTTTGCTCTTTTACAGCTAAGGTTGTATGAGTATTTCCATTAAAAATTGATTTTCAGTGGTTTGTAACTTAAGTGCAAATGATCTGTCCATGAGAGATGAAAACTGATACATGAGTGCATCCCTTAGGAGGAAATGCATAATTAAATTTGTATGGTAAAGTTAAATCACAGTATGTTAAGGGTGATATAGAAAAGCCATGCATTTAGAGGAATATTGTAAATTAAATTTAGGTTAGATTCCTTTAGTTTTTAATTAGCAAATGCTATTAATTTAAATAATCATTTTGATTTCATAGAAATTATAAAAATATCAAAGTACATAACATTTTTGCCTTTAAGGATGTGTAGGTTCAACCACTTGTTAGCTATCAATATTAGGAACATTCTACAAAAATCATGCTTTGGATTTTGTTGATATTCACTTTATATAAATGAATCTTATTATTTATAACCTTAAAAAGCATTTAGTTATTTGAACCAATAGATAATTATCAATTACTTTCTCTTCACAAGATACTGTACCAGGTGCTGAGGGTTCAAAAATAAATGATACTATATATCTTCCTGGAGGAGTTAACACTCTATCATGGTGGAAAAGAAAATAGCACATAACATTATATAAGTGGCATACAGAAATGGTCTCAGAAGAAGAAGGCAGGGCTGGAAGTTGGGAGTAGAGGATTTCAACTATTGTCCACAAAACAAGTGAATTTGGAGACAATAGCTTCACCAAAGCCATAGAAGGGGATGCAATCATGTTTTTGAATGATCTAGGGACACACTACAGGAAAGGAAGAATCAGGATAAAAATCAGGCCTAGGTAGTGTATATATATGTCCATGCCCCTCTCTCACTTCGTCCCAGCTTACCCTTCTCCCTCCCCGTGTCCTCAAGTCCATTCATTACGTCTGTGTCCTTATTACTGTCTTGATTCACTTTGCTATAAAGCAAAAACTAGCACACCATTGTAAAGCAAGTATACTCCAATAAAGATGTTAAAAAAAAAAATCAGGCCTAGGGCCACAATTTCATCACTAGGCAATAGGATATCACTGACTGTTTTTAAGCAGAACGTTGTCAATGTCAGAAGGCTATTTGTAGAAGATTAATCTGGAAAAACTGTAAATTGGAGTTATTGTATTTTGTTTGAGAGCATGGACTCAGGTC
The DNA here is from genome assembly GCF_937001465.1 of Orcinus orca. Taxonomy (NCBI): domain Eukaryota; kingdom Metazoa; phylum Chordata; class Mammalia; order Artiodactyla; family Delphinidae; genus Orcinus; species Orcinus orca. Next base: position 113,426,942 of record NC_064563.1, read on the forward strand.
AGATTCCTGGGTTTCAATCCCAACAGCAATATTCCCTTGCTTTGTGAATTTGGGAATGTCTTTCATCTCTCTGGTTTAACATGGAAATGCAGATAAAAGATGATAAATACAATATCTCTTGTGCAGTTGTAAAAATTAAATGAGAGAATACAAATAAGCACATGGCACTATGCTTAAATACAATGATAAGTACTCACTGTTATCGTTATTAAGATGAATGAACAGAGAGAAAAAAATATATAAGAAAAAAATTGAAAATAAATGCAATTGTTCAAGATGGAATTACTGATGAGCCTGAATGAGGGTCTTAATCAGCAGGAATCAAAATAAAATTATGCATTAAATATATAAAGTGTGAAGTTGAAATAAGCAAGAGTAGGAAGTAGATTGTATTTGAGTTGTGAGAGAATTGTGAGGAAAATAATTATTTCCAGACTTCAAGCCTGGATGACTGGGAGTATGAAGGTAGTTTCTTGATCATAAAAGGGACATCATTAATCATAATGACATGGTTAAGGGATGAGTTTAAATATAAATGTTAAAGCTCCATGTGTTCATTGGATATATAACTATCCAGAAGGTAGTTGTAAATACGACAAGGAACTTTATTATAAAGTTTCCTTTAAAATGTATAAGAACAAAATTTAAGTTTACAACTGCAATATATGGAGATGCACAACCATCATTCTAATTCTTCATTGCCCATGTTCATAATCCTTGCATTACAACACACATAAATAAAAGTAATATGCATACTTAAAAAGTGTTTTAAAAATATACATGTATAATACCAAAGATTACTCTGTAAATTATCATGTGTTTAGTCAAATGGAAATATGTAAATAACCCTACGAAATTTGGGAGAAGATGACAATGTAAATTACAAAGATGAAATACAAGTGTAAACAATACACAGCTAAAAAATCTTTGACTTTCCTAGAAACAAAAAATGCAAAGCAATATGATATATTTACATATGCAAAACTTAAAAATTATTGTCTTCAATAAATAATATCTAGAGTTATCAAGATTATAGGAAAAATAATATTCTCCTCCAACACAATATTCTGAATATATCAGCGATGTTCCTACAGTATTAGTTCCTGAATCTTCTTTTATCCTTTTGGATACAGTGTTGCTGTTACTGAACCAAACTTGGGTCCACTTATCCACAAGCAGTAAAGCCAACCTACTGACACTGGGTAGTGGTGAAGGAAAGTGCAGTCTTTATCGTAGGTGCCAGACAAGTACTGCAGGGCTGCTAATGCTCAAAAAACCTGAGCTCCTTGATGGGTTTCAGGGAAGACATTTTTAAGGGCACGGTGAGAGAGGGAAGTGACAGGTTTTGTGATCAGCTCATGCACAATTCTATGATTGGTTGATGGTGAGTTAACAGGCTGGTGTCACAGCAGTTAACATCAATTCTCAGGTTCCAGCCCATCTTGGGGCTACATGCTCATGGTCATCATGCAGTAACTTCCTTCATTTAGTGGGGATTTTAGTAAAACAACTTCCTTCATTTAGTGGGGATTTTAGTAAAACAACTTCCTTCATTTAGTGGGGATTTTAGTAAAACAACTCAGGAATATATATACTGTTATCTATATACTGTTATCTATGTACTTCAAGGAGAAATTAAAGATTCTGTGACTGCCATATGGCTGATTTACTGCTTAAATGGTTACCAGTTCTCCTGGCCAAACTATTATTTTTGTAAGTGCATGTTTACATCCTTTTAATAGTTAATTCTTGAACCAGGATTTTTTGACTCCGGTGAGGCCTGGGAGACTACAGCTTTTCTACAAACAAGAGGCAGGCAGAGTACATGGGGGAGGGTCTGTCCGGGGAAGGCCCCATAGGATCTGGCTTGGTTACACTGCTATCTTTTATTTAAACAGCAAATGTAAGTCTTCTAAATTATTTTGTGTGATCTTATTTTATTTCCCAGCACCAGTTTTTGGAGAATATTTTCTTTAAGATATATCTTGAATCTATCCCTTAGTTTCCATTATGAATCCTACCACCAAATCTAGGTATTTTAGACTAATGGATAATTACAAGTACTTTTAAGCTTTTCTTCATCTCTCTAAAGTGTCCCTTATCCAACATATTCTTCATTCTGTTCCAAGAACAACATTTCAAAAAATTCACAATGCTTAAATAATTAATTCTTCATTATAACATGTGTGTTGTAAAGGGAGGAACAAAGAAGCATCAAAAAAGGAAAGACTTATTCTCTGGTGTATTTATTCCCCTTGAGAATAATAATTATAATAATAATGGTTAATAATAATAATAATATTACTGGAGGAAATATTTAGCCCTTTCTTCCTGTAGAAAGTAACAATAAGAAAGATGTGGCCATTGACTAAAAAATTATGGCTAAAGAACCCAAACACATAGATAAGTTTCCCTTGTTATTATCAACTGCAATCTTGCAGTACATACTGATTAATCTAAATCTAGTTGCTTCTTTGGATGGCAGATACTGGTGAAGCAGGGAGAAAAGCCAGTCAATTACCAAAGAGAGAACATGTTCAAAGAATAAAACCTCAATGAGCAAAACAAAACAAAATAAAAACAATTTACAACCATCAAACACACACACACACAAACTGAGGAATTAAATGAAAATTTGTGGAATAAATTCCACATCAATATTTCTTAAATATTGCCCATCTAACAAAATATAATATAGTGAAATGCCTGCAGAAGGTAAAAATATGCAAGAAGTATAGTGAAATGCATTAAACTATAAAATAATTGAGAGATAAGAAATATATGGAATTGCTATCATTTTTTGGTAGAAATTGTGGTGAATGGACACTAAATAAATGTAAGGGGGTTAATGAACTATGATTATAAAAATAGAAGACAGAAAATAGAATAAGTCAAAGTAACAGAACAGAGATGGGTGGTATAGAAAGAATACAATTTGAGAAATAAGAAAATCTGACTTTGATTTTCTGCTTCACTGCATATTCACTGTATAAGCCTGGGGAATTCACATTCCCTCTTTGAATATCTATTTCCAAACCTATAAGATAGAATGTAAAAAAAAAAAAATTATCTATCTGGAAGATACATACGGGGGTATGGAGTTAAATCCAAGTGCCACGGCAATATCACAGCAAGGTGCTCATTTTATTACTGTAAGGCACAATGACTAAAGCAGAAAGAAGGAAAAGTTTACATGAAAAATGCACAGATCTAAGTGGACATTACTGTTCATTTGGCCACTGGCCAAGGTGTCCAGGTATTCATTTGTTAGTTCACTCACTAAACTTTTATGAAATAACTACTAGAAACCAAACATCATGTCAAATATCAGTGGGGGAATCTGGTGACCCTCAGGTACTGAAAAAAGAGGTCCCTGATCAGTATGTTGTAAGAGAGTGGTCACAGAAATGACACATAAAAGGGATGCCTAATCTGAGATTAGAGGTGACAGCATTGGAAATGAAGGGTGATAAGGACTATTACAATTTTAGTGGAAGTTTTGACTTCTTTTAAAGGCATCTTGGGAAGTAACTGAGATTATGTATTACTGACAGTTGTCCTCTTTGGATTCTTAATGTACATTTATCAAACAAATATTACTTTTGTGCTTATGATAAAATATTGAAGTTTTGAGAAAAACTATTGTGCTTAAATTTTTCCTAGTTTTAATTATTTTATGAAAAACATAAAAATAAACAAACAAAAAAAGACACCAGATGTTAAAGAAACTGTATCTTGTAAAGAGAGCAGGTTTCTGATAAAATAAGCAACAAGCATAAATAAAAGTTTATCAGTATCAGTCCTCAGAAAATCATAATTATAAATGCTATCAAGGAGAATATGTTATAGATAAGTTATATTCTAAATAGAAGATTCATGTAGTATTTATTAGAATTTATTCAGGTCTTCCAAGCCTAAATTTTTTGATGTTATCAACATTAATGTTTTTGCAATTCAAAAGCTTATAGTTGGAAATTACATTGCTAATAAATATGTTTCAACTAGGCCTGGCATGATATCTACATTCTTCCTGTTAATTTATAATATCACATTATTCTTTAAGTATTTTACATATGAAAGCTTATACATCTCATACCTCATTATCCTCTATAAACTTGTTACTGTTTTCGTCCTTCCTACCACAGTATTTTTTTTGTATGCATGACTAATCTTTTCAATGGATTGAGGAAATTTCCATGCAACTAAACTTTATATGGAGTGAAAATCATATGTGGAATTACTTGACTTTAATCAGTTTTGTTTAGCCATTAAGTCCCACTTTAATTATTGTCATTTTCTTTCAGTCCTAAACTTGTCAATTCTAAGTAAGACCTGGTTTGTAATATCATACTTCTTCTTGACATTTAAGTCTTTTTCCAGCATTCTATTTTTTTTTTATTAACCTTTATGTCTACATTTTACACTTTCCTCTTTGCATTTTAAACACATTCTTTTTTTTCTTAGATGGGCACAAAGTAATGTCAACATGTTTCCCTTCACACCATCTTAGCTGCCATCTCCCTATTTTATGTTAAAAAAATAATTTATCTATGGCCAACTCTGAACAATGGCATAAACCCTATAACCAGGATGCTCCAATGATTAAAATATTCTACAAACAAAATTTGTAGTTTGTCCCTAATATTTTTTCTCTGATATTACTTCATCTAGAAAGAAATGATATCAAGTCGTGTTATTTTCCAACCTCAAAGCATTTAGTTTCTCCCTATTTCAGTTTCTTATTGTATTATTTTTCTAGTCATTTGCCCTTTGGACATAATCTAATGTGGCTAAAATTTGCAACGGTAAGATAGTTTGCTTTGGGATAATCTTCAAATTTTCCTGTATATTGTTTTACCTTCCTTTAAAATAGATAATAATACTTGACTAACTTGCATGGCCAGCAGGCTTCTTTGACTTTACAAAGGTCATTGAGGCACCTTAATGCAAAAAAGAAATTGAAATCCAGGACATTATTACTGTTGTTATGTAGAAAATGATATTAAAATACAACTGTATCTTTACGCTTCCCCTGGGCCATTGTCCTTTATGTGTTCACTTTATTCACTCTTCCCAGTGTTAGACTTCCATGAATATAAATTTCATAGGAGATTAAAGGCTACTAAACACAGTATGTATGCTTGAAACACCCCCTGTAAGGAAAGAATTAGTTAAGCCTTTTGGCCTCATCCTCCTAAATTTAAATAAAGGTCTACGCCTTTAGTAAGTATATTTTATTTTCATGGGAATATGACTTAGTCGGCATATGTATAACTACATGGAGATACTGAATGTGTTGGAAAGATAAAACATGTTCACTTAAAATCTAATCTTTCACATGAATTACTTGCCTTAGTAGAGTGGACGGTGCATTCTTAAATCATGCATGGCAAAATTTTATTGTCTCTTTTCAGTCATTTACAATAAATGTTTTGTCTTGAAGTGGTCTTAATGTCAGTCTTTCTAAGTGTAAAATGAAAGTTTAAAAATACATCTGAGGGAAGAAAGTTTATGGATGTGCATATTTTTAGGTTACATTTTGACCTACATTTTCCAGAGATAGTACATGACGTTTTGTTATTCCCCTGGTTTCCTTTCAGAGCAATGGGTCCTGATTACTTGGAACAAAGTGATATGGTTTCATGTAAAATCATTTGCCATGTTGCTTGGACAAGGACAGCAATCTCTTCAGCCTCCTGAGACTTTCCAATGAGGTTAAAATATGCTTACAGATGTCAGAAGCATGTACACAAATTAGGGAAGGAAGAGAGTGAAAAAAAAATGTGCAAAGAGCTTCATATGGTTATCACTGGAATTTAACATTAGCAATTGTTTTGAGTGCTACAAGTTTCATAAATTTCAGAGGAAATAAAATAATGATCAATATTGAAAATTAACATAAAGGCTTGCAGTTTGTAATTGATTTCCCTTTCATTTGGCATTCAATAATTTGATGTCAGAAAGAAGTGTTTATCCTTTCAGGAAGGAAAAAAGCAATTGCTATAATTTTTTTTTCTCTTAAGTATATTTTGACATAATTTCAAATTCATAGAAAAGTTGCAAGAATAGTACAAAGCATTCCATTAATTTCCTTCCCCAAATGTTAACATTTTAATATAATTGAGAATAAGTTGCAGGTATAGTGTTCCTTCACCCCTAAATGTTTCAGTATATTTCCTAAGAACCTGGACTACTAACACAAAGCTCTTTTCCATTATCACAGCACAAGCAACAATTTCGGGAAATTAACCTCAATATGGTGCTATTATCTAATATACAGACATTATTCACATTTCACCAATTGTCCCACTAATGTCCTTTAGAGCAAAATACAATGCGGGATCATGTATTGCCATCAACTGTCATCTCTCTTTAGTCTTTTAATCTGGAATAGTTCCTCAGTTCTTAATTCTGTTTCATACATTGATATTTTTAAAGTTCATAGTCCATACATTTTGTACAGTGTCCCTCAGTCTGGGTTTATCTTATATTTTATCATGTATAGAGTCAGGGCATACAGTTTTGTCAAGAATACTTAGAAACATTATTGTGATTTTCTCTCAGGAGGCCTATGAAATTGTTTTGCCTCATTTCTGGAATATCAGTGATGTTACCACTGATCGCTGGGGTAAGATGGTGCCCCGTTTCTCCAGATGTAAAGTTAAATGTAAACATCTTTGCACGTAGACTGTTTGTAAGTTTTGCCACTTTTCCTTTATAACTCCCGCTAAAGTCTTACCTGTTTTTTCCCAAAGTGTATGTAAAGGTAAGGTACAACAAATATATTTTTAAGGGTACTAGTGTGAAGTGCAAAAGAAAAAAAAATGAGAGAAGGAAGGAAGGAAGAGAGAGAGGAAAGGAGAAAGAAAAGCAAAAACAGCTTTGGCCTCAGGCAGATCTGTGCTTAGAATTTTGTCTTGCTATTTATTCTGAGTTTTGTTTTGTCTTCTGAAATATGAGGATAATATAATTTACCTTCCTTCGTTGTTTCAGATAAAAAAATAAAATATATATGGGCATGGGAAGAGCAAGTGTGCATCTTTATACGTTAGTTATCATATATATTGTGAGCTCTGATCAGTTACCAAAAATAATTAGGAGAAGTTAGTGTGAATTTCTATTGGAATCCAGAAAAGGCAAAGTGAACTGTAAATTTATTATCTGGTAAAGCTCATATTAGTTGTGGCGTCCTTGACCGTGATCATTCAGACAGGAAAATGTATGTGTCTTGAGGAGAGTCTACTGACCATTACTTCAGAAAAAGTCTTCTTCTGGATCTGACTTGTTGAAATACACCAAAATATGCAACTCGTTCCATATTTCATGTTATTACATTGTCAAATTCTCATGATAAATATCTTCCAGCCATGAAAGATGGTAACACTCAGTACCTTCCCTCACTTTAATTTTCACCTTGGCACTTCAGAGAAAAAGAGATGGCACACAATTCTGAAAGTATTCTCATTGTCTATTATAAAAATACTAACTATAAATATTATTTCAAAATTAATAGAATAGCAGATCAAAATAATAAAGTTGAAAATCATGCAGGTGAGGTCTATTTTAAATTTCAAAGAAAAAATATATAGAACATATACATTGTTTGGTGATAAGTAAGAGAAATGCATTCTGTTCTCAAGAAATCATTTTTATTATCTCAACTAAAATCAACAAATTCATTATACCTCTTCATTATGGTTTAAATAATCCAATATTTTTATTTTATTGCATTTAATTTATACAGAAGAATCCATTTTGTTTCAGATTAAATGCCTTATTTAAAAAAAAAGAACATATGATTATTATTGTAATGTTTACTCTAGAATTTCTCTGAAGCAAAATGACAACTCTCTGTTGAATTACATGCAGTAGAAAAAGTTATTGTAAAATTTATCAAAATGATAGAATTTTACATAAATTTTTCAGTGTTTACTTGAGGATATTCTGTAGCACACATTGTAGCTTTCTGAGCACCCTCCATCCTCTTTCTTCCTCGTTAGCAAAAATTTATTTTATATGCCAGGTGGCCATATCTTTCAAGACAACTTTCTGGCCCCAGGAAGTAAATTTTATCAATCAAAAAAAAACCCCGATAAATTAGGAATAGGAGTATGCTACAAGAATGAGGATATGGTGCATTTCTCAACAGTGGGTCAGGAGAAGACATCTGCTAAGGCCTTCTAGAAAACAGATAGAAGGAATGATATTTGATTATGACCCTACCTCCAGTGCTGAAATTTTTGTGATGAGGAGAGCAAGCTAGATCATAAAATCTACATGCTAAGGATGACAGAACAGAAAGATTAGGAAAAAAAAAAAAAGAAAAGAAAAGAAATCTGAATACTTGATAACATTGTAAAACTGTTCAATTAACCAATATTGGAAGTCATTTATGGTTTGTGTTTATGTTAACTGCAGCCCAAACAATCCTATTTCAGGTGCTGTGACAGGAAAGTAAAGAGATAAATAACATTATCCATTAAATAATTATTTTGAGCATTTACTCTAACTGCAAATCATTGTGCTGGATGTTAAGGATGCATTTAGATCAAGACATGCTTCTAGTCATCAGTTGATTTTCATAATAATTAAAAATATTTAAAGAAAAAATGAGTATGCCTTAAAAATTAAAATGCATACACTTCAATGAACAAATATAACATTAACTGCACATTGTATTAACTAGTTCTAAGAGGAATCAAGTGAGATAATCCTGCAAAATTCCAGACAAATCCTGGCACATGGTAAGCCCTAATGACTTAACTAATAGTAATAATATTTAAATATAAATATTACTAGAACAAAGCTTTGTAATATAATGACATATTCTGAATTGTGATAAGAAAGCTTTTTTAATGTAAAGTTATGTAAAATGGTAAAAAATTGTTTAAACTTTATTTCAAATCAAATGCTGCTTTAGAAAGAAAAAAGAGTCACCTGAAATTTCACTTAAAAATGGGTATTAACTATTTACACTTAAGGTATTTAAAACTTAAGCACTGTAAAAAAAAATGTACAACTTCTTAAATTAGGGCGGTCTCATGCTACTACATGAAGTTCTGGGAATTTGAAGATTATAGAACTCTGTGCCTTTAGAAAATAACCCATGCATCTGTGGTTACTCCCAGGGAGCCCTGCTTTGAATAAGCAGTATATTAGCCTTCTTCAAAATGTTTTTCCAAAATCTTGCTTAAGCAAGTGAAATTAAGGCACTCTCTAATCCTAGCAAAAGAAATGTCATGAAAATGGTAATATCAATGAATGTTAATAAAATGTTAATAAATCACTAGCCCATGGGTGGAAAGGTAATGTTACCACATACTCTTAAATCCTTCATCAGAACAGTCCAAACATCAGAATTTCCATTTCTGTTTACATTTCCCTCCATCATAATTGCTAGTTTGTCACTATTTCTTTACTTGCTTGGAGGCATTATTCTAACTGAATACATTCTGCATGTAGAGAAGAATCCCCGCTCATCAAGACTGTCAATTTCACCACTTCTCCTTTTAGTTATTCTCGTTAGTTACTCTCCTTCTGCTTTTACTTACTTAAGACATGTCACTCATTCAGCAGATGCACTGACAGATACTTGACTGACATGTAAATTTATTCACAGAAAAGAACGTTTTTGTTCTAACGTTTTATTTTTATCTGTGTGCCATTTTTACTTTACAGATTATAAAGCCATATTCATATTAAAAAGCATCTTTAAATAAAGAGCAATTTGCCATATCAATATTGTCTTCCCACTTCTTTTATTTCCATGGCCTTAGAAGGCTTACTGAAAATAACATTTCTCACATGCAGAGATGGTAATCCAAGTAATGGTGAATAGCCACCCTTCCTCTCTTTTTTTTTATAATTATTTCTGGTTTATTCAATGTACACAGGGAAAAATGTATCATCTTTCTATATCATGGAGACAAGTGGATTGACATATACTCTGCTTGTCCTTTTCTGAACTGCTTGAAGAGATTATAATTTATGGGCAACAGGAAATAAAATAGTCAAATTCAATAACCTAGGAACAGGAATCAAGAAGAAAATCTGTCATATTTTATTTAACAAAGACCCTATATAAAAATGACAAATTCTCCTTTACATGTCAGTGAAATGAGAAAAAGCTTTCTTAAAATTAATGTTTTTATTCCCTTTAACAGTTTAGGTATTGAAATCTAATAGTTCTTTTGTAAAATGGTGTCCAAATATATATATTTTCTTTATATTAAAAAGTATGTATATCAAGTATAATTTTTTGAGGAAAAAAAATAACACAGACCAACATACCCATAGAACCAGTCATCCCAGATGTTAGAAATGAACCATTAGCTGTGCTCACTGAGCACATGTCAAGTCAAAATCAACCCACACACAGCACTCATCGACAGCCTAGTAGTCTTGGACATAATTGGAGTAGATAACATGAATGTCTATCAGATGCTCTACATGACACTTTATCCCATTAAGCTAGTTCTTTCTGTGACTATTACTGCTCAAGTAGTCCTCAAAAGCTAGAAGTTCTCCATTTGTAAGATCACTTGATCGTTTCCAAATAACTTAGGGATACTCATGTCAATATAATAACTGGGGTGAATAAATGGGAACTCTCCCTTCCTGCAGTAGGCTATTAGTATTTGTTAGGTATTTCACAATAGTTTCTATTTCACAATAGAAACCTTTCTTAGAGATATTTACTCTTGCAGCATATTTATTGTAAGTCTAGAATCTATACATTAGAATCAAGAGTATTTCAAAATTTCAAAGAAATACTTTATATCACAATGTGGATTTTGGAGAGAGGAGTCAAAAAGAAAAATATGTGAGAACAATTAATAGGATAAATATAAGAGCTTGAAATTGAATAAAAATAGACTAATGGAGTGTTTTCTTATAAACTGTATGAAGGTTAAAATTCAATGTTTTGCTTAGCATTTGATCTTGAGTGTCTAGTGCAGATGTTGCTAGCACATAGTGAGTACTTAATTAACGATTGCTGACTGAATGAACAAATAAATGAACGAATACCCAAGAGCTACATTTTGAAAAGATCCATATGAGCCACTACTTAGGCTAAATTCTTAATACTTTCATCTTTTCAATTTGCAACTGTGCATTGCTTTTAAACCTAAGTTTAAAAAAATCATTAGTTTATTAATTTCAACTGGGTGTTTCAGAAACAAGAAAATGTATACTCTTTTCAGAGTTCTGTTATTTCTGGTACTCTTAACATAAAGTTAAAATCTTTGCTCCAATAACTACTTATCCACATTTCATATAGCTAGTTTACCTATTTTTAAGAATTCTTGAAAACAAAGTACCGAGCAAACAACAAACATAATTACTTGGATATTATTCATTGAATATATGCTGAGTTATTGAAATTTGTCTTCAGTGGGTCCAAATATACACTAACATGAGGCAAGGAAAACATGTTGTTAATGATACACAAAGTTAGTTTTTCTAGCTCTGAGGTCATAAAAGAATTTTCATCTCAGTTTTTAATTGACTCATTTTTTTCTATTACCTGGAGGACACCATTATGAGCCAACACCTGTTGGAAGAAGTTTGCTTGACACTTTCAGCTCATTCTTCTGTTGTATTTGTAGCCACTCACCAGATGTGCTTGCTGGACAACTGATTCCCTGGGCATGGCTGTAAATGCTTCATGATGTACTTGGATATGAGTTTTTACCTACAAAATACTGAGGCGGTCATTTCTTTGGGATGAAAAATTATGAGTCCAAAACTTCACTGCTTCATGATAAACCAAGATGACTGCTGAATCATAATTTCTCAGAAAATCTGACTTTTAACAAAATAAATGTACCTCAGGACACTTATACATCTCCAGTTCCTTGGTATTTACAGCCTTTCTGTTACAAATGCCTGGGATAAATCCATTTCATTTGTGGCTATTTTCATAGACAAGAGCCCTAGAGAGAGCCTAATTTCCTTTCATCAACATTGTTTAATACTATTTGTTCACTGTGACTTTAGTATTGACATTTCTGTTTAATGTTTCTACAAGAGTTCTTCCTCAGGAAGCTATTCTCTGAATAATCTAAGAAATATTAAAAAAAAACAATAATGCCCTTAGAGAAAAAGAAAACATTGTTTTATAAAGGAGTTGAATGATTTATGTGGGTTAATGTGACTTTTTAAACTTTTATTACCGAATATTTGTTCATTATAGAATATGAAAATAATGAAGAAAAGTAGTAAGGAAAAAAATCTGTGTATTCAACATATTTGTTCTATTTTCCTTCTATGTATAGGTTTTTAAAAAATATACCTGTGTAAATGTATAAGTGGGTACATCTGACATGAAATGTATTATCATATTCCCATGTTATTACATATTTCCATTAGTGCCTGTTTTAAAAGTTTTATAGTATTTTTGCTATGCAAGCTGCAAACATTTTTCTGGCCTTACTCAATGTCCAGCAACTTGTCCATTTCTTTTGTAATGAAAACTATGATATTTTTCTTATGTTTTGTACATTTATTCCTAGCAATTCCACTCTCAATTATATTTCTCTTATTTTTGTGATAATTTAAAATATTTAATTAGTAATGTATGTGAAATGTATTCAGCTATATGGTGTCAATAAAAATTCTAGGTGAGTCAATATATGTAACATGCATTTTTGTTTTTCCTTACACTGGAGTATATGGCTATTACTCTTTGGAAAATAATGTTTAACATAGTATATTCTTACTGGTAACATAATGTATGTAAAAATTATTTGCTTTGTGTTTATTATCTTTGAATTTATCTTATTATATTCATATTTCACTTGATTATTATGGATTTTTTGGACATAAAGTCACATAATGTACAAATAATATTAAAATTCTTCAATTTTTATACAGTATTTATCAGCATTCAAAAGACAACCTTTAGTTTTTACTGCATAAGTCCACACTTAATATTATTCCTATGTTCTGTGCCTGCTTATTTTGTGAATAATTCCACTGGGAAGTTGAAATGCTTCTCTGTGCCTGGAATGTGAGTATTCCACCTCTCAAAATCGAGAATTGTAGTGTAATTTAATGAGCAAAGGCACCCATCTTTGTAAATAAGCTTGTAAAATGAAACAGAAATGAGAGCATTTATTTATAAAGTTCCACGTAGAGGACAAGCATCATTTCGCCAGCCCAGTCAGTATGCCTTTACCCTTTTCTTGCTATCTGCACCACAATATTCCTTCAGGAGCTATTATAAACATGCTCCATCACATACAGGTCTGTTGAGAATGCCAGTAAATGTACCCATCCCACTCTGGCAAAATTATGGGCACAGGACACAGGCAAGAACAATCAATGTCTCTTCACCCTGAGAATCGGGACATTCCAGCTACATAAGGCTGGAAAATGATGGGTTTGTTTAATTAATCTTGGAAGTTCCTAGAAACATTTCCTGTTAACTATAGTCCCTTTCCTGAGCGTCATTGTTCATAACGTGTTTTTGAATCCTCTGAGCCATTTTTTACTTTCCAATAATTTATTTTTCTTTTTCCTTTATCTTTTTTCTCTTTTGTTAAGTTTTATGTCACTTTTAGCCAGATATGGCATCTGGTGCTTAAACACAGAGGACTCTGAAATATTTTTTAAGAAAAAATTTAGAGAAAAATATAATAATGTTAATCTTTCAAAGTTAACGTCATACTTCATACACTGTAATAATTTGAATTGTATTTTGAAAAGAATTTAAAGAAGAAAATATTGATTGCTGAATTACTGGATTCTATTTTTAATTTTTAAGATTAAAAAATTTTTTTTTCTAAATGTACATATACACACATACTTGTGTGAATGTGTGTGTGTAATATGTATAGACAGGTCTATTTTGTCAAATGTGCTTAACAGTATTAAATACTAATGTTAAATATAATTCTATAAGTTTTATATGTCATATATTATATACTATAAAATTATATATGATTATATATTACATGTTATTATATGCAGACACACAGACACACATGTATATATTACTGTACATGCAATTATGTAACCTGTTCTTTTGATTTAATAACATGTAATTTAACCATTTAATATTGTTTTTATAGGTACATATTGTTCAAAATTTTATGTGTATAAATATGTATAACTATTTCCTACCTGGAAAAATTTAGAATATTTAAAAGTATACTTACATTTTATTTTCTACTAATACCATAATTAATATTAAATGATAAAAGTTAATATTAAATATCTATGTTTCACAATTTTCTTTGAGAATTTATTAGAAAGTGAATTGTTCAGTTTATGAGAAAAAATTTTTTTTATTTAAATAATGAATGTTAGATCTGATCCCACACATGAAGGAGCGATGCTAGGTAATTTGTAGGTAAGTTATTTTACATTTCTGTATATTGGGACAAATAATATAAAGGGTCAGAGGAAACAAATATTCTTTATATTTTTAAAGTCTCTTTAAGAACTTATTCAAACAATCAAATCCTTTGAAGAACTTCGAAACAGATATTTGTGTAAACAAACATGATTTTAGTTTGTGACTTTACAACATTATAAAAAAAAAACTTTGTGAGCAGGAATTCAGTTAAAACTAGCTTTTCCATCCATCTAGAGGGAATAAAAACATTAGGTTTGACTTTGCCAATCATTATCCAGCTGCTCTATATGTGGCTTTATGCATTTTTACCAACTCATATCATTTTTAAATTAGTTTAATTAAATATATGTTTAGACACGCTCTCTGGGAATTTTAATATAGGGTATTCTCAAAAATATTAAATGTTCCATAAACTTAATAACAGCAGTCAGAAATTATATTTTCACAAAAAGAGATGAACAATAGATACCACCAAGTAAATCATAAACTGTCTTCAACCAGTGCCTCAGGCTATAGAGACTTCTGAAAATTTTATTTTTAGATTCTTTTCAGAAATTTTGAATCTGGATTCCATAGTTAGCTTCCATATATGCATTCATATTCTTCCTCATAGGTCTCAAATCTCTATATTTACAAGTATCTTTTTCAGAAAGCATGATTTTTTAAGGAATATGTTGCAGATATTGTGCTCCTGTCTGTCTAGTAGTTCTGCCTCAGGGCTGCATATTAAGCCAACAATTTCCACACTGAAAAGCCTTTCCCATGATGAAATGTTATTGTTTCAGGTATGCTAATGAATTTTCTTGAAGGGCAACATATAAAAATAAAAATGAGCTATCCATTCCTAGTATATATATGTATAAAGGCTTCCCAATTATATGTCTTCTCCAAATGTCTCCTGTGTAATTTACTGAGTGATATTTTCTGATCAGATTCAACCTTTACATTGATTTGATCCCTCAGTATGAAATAAAATTAGCCTTTGACCAAACCAAAACTTGAAGAAAATAAGAAGAGTTCTATAATCCCACAGCCAGAGTGTGTGTCTGTGTAAAGGTTTGACAAAAGAATTGATACTGTCAGTCGGCTTTCTAATTAAGGAATATAACAATGTGGAAAAAAAAAGTTTTCTAAGTTTTTTTTTTCTTTCAAAGTTTTCTATATGGCTTCTTGTTATGGGGTGATATGAAAGACAGAGAAAGAGATGATTATGAAAAATCATTCAACCTTTCCACCCAATAGTTCAAGTCTTTGGACAACAGCTGTCAGTTAAAATCCATATACTTACATTTTAGTCTTAAAAAAATCTTTCACATGGAAATATCAATTAATTTTATAGAAAATATTGAATTATATTGATTTAGTATCTGGTAAAATACTTGATTAAAATAAAACTTTATAAATATATCAAGCTAGCTCATTAATGTGAGATGTAGTGTTTGTTTCCTCCATTTTAGCATTTTGTTTAAAATTATGAGGATACACTTCTAATATTTTCTTATCTGTTACCATAAAACAAAAGTCTGAAAAGAGAGAACTCTCACCTTAATATTAAGGAGAACATATGTAATATTTCTAAAATCACTGCTATTGAAATACATTTACTGCGCAAGAATGTTAGCTTTGAAGTTGATATCATAAAGCTACTGTTGTGTACTGTTGTGACTAAATAGGAAAACATATATGTTGCTTATCAGTAAATAATTAATGAGATTAACCTAATTATTATTTTATTTGATAAACTGCAATAAAAGATTATAATATGATTTTGGTGTTTATTATTCAAGATTCTGTTATTAATGTTTAAATATATTTTTCTGATTTGATGATATCCAGATACCAGATGAACCTACCTAAACTACTACTTTTTAGAAACCACTCACTTCTTTATCAAATATTAATTGAAAACCTAATATTTACCAGTGACCATCTAAGGCTCTGGAGATATACGAATAAATGGGATAAACAAAGCAGGAAACACATAGAGTTAGTTTTTTTACCAGGATCATATAGAGAATAAGAGAAACATAAGCAAAAATGTGGCAACTTTAGATAATAAGAGTGATATTAAAGAAATAAATTTTAGACAATTTAGGAGTTGTAGGATGAGAACTAATTTACAGAGCCTGGTAATAAAACCCTTGCCTGAATAGAACTGAAACAAATGGTAAAAGACAAGAGGTGAAAATTGTTCTAGCAGAAAGAATTGCAAGTTCAAAGACCCTGAGGTAGACTTATGTGCAGTGTATTTAAGGCACAGACACAAGAAGGGTTTGGCTGGAATTTCATGAACAAGGGAGAAGAGTGATAGCAATTGACATTGGAGATATAGTCAGGGATCAGATCAGGTGAGGCATCTTAGGCTTTGGTCTGTGGTTTGGACTTAATTCTATGTTAAAGACGGTCAGTTTGAGAAGTTGATTAGACATACAAATGGAGATGCTTGAGAAAAGCTCGAAAGAGAAAAGAGGGCTGGAGATACATTAGTCATCTGTATACGGTTGCTATTTAAAGTTTTGGAAATACCTGAAAAATGCTGGAGAAGGTTGCAAAAGGACCAGGAGGCAGAAGAAAACTTGAGGGTGTGGTTTCACAGAAATCTAGGGAAAGTGGTCAACAGCTAAACGGGGAGGGAAAATGTAGTAGGATAAGAACAGAAAGCAGACTACTGTACTTCACAAAAGGAGGACTTTGATGCTTAAGTGGAGTGATAAGGAATGACCCCTAACTGAAGTCGGTTTAGGGTGGAAGGAAGGGGGGTGAATAGGAGGAATATTAACCGTGTTGTGAAATTGGGCCATAATTGGGGAGGAAGGGAATAAGGTCATAGTGGAACACAGGGAATCATGGGATCAAGAAAAGTTTATTTTTTTCAAAGTGAGTAGGATTAATGCACGTTTCCACGTAGATGAGAATTTTTGTTAGCAATAGAAGGTGAAGCAGGTTATACACAACATCTGCAGTCCAGTCCTTGTGAAATACAGAGCTCAGGTTGAGGGTGTGCTCCCAGAAGGAACCAGAAAACTGTTTTTGTTGTGCTAGCAGGAAATGCAGACTAGGGAGGTGTAAACCAGCAAGGTAGTGACTGCAATGGTCAGAAGATGAGTAGTCCTCGTCTCATGATATATATATTCTGACAGAGCGACTTCCGGGAAGATGGCGGAAGAGTAAGACGCGGAGTTCACCTTCCTCCCCACAGATACACCAGAAATACATCTACGCATGGAACAACTCCTACGGAGCACCTACTGAACGCTGGCAGAAGACCTCAGACCTCCCAAAAGGCAAGGAACCCCCCACGTACCTGGTTAGGGCAAAAGAAAAAACTAAACAGAGACAAAAGGATAGGGACGGGTCCTGCACCAGCGGGAGAGAGCTGTGAAGGAGGAAAAGTGTCCACACACTAGGAAGCCCCTTCGCGGGTGGAGACTTCGGGAGCTTGGGAGCCGCGGAGGAGAGCACAGCAGCAGGGGTGCGGAGGGCAAAGCGGACAGATTCCAGCGCAGAGGATCGGGCCGACCGGAACTCGCCAGCCGAGAGGCTTGTCTGCTCGCCCGCCGGGGCGGGCGGGACTGGGAGCTGAGGCTCCGGCTTTTGTCGGAGCGCCGGGAGAGGACTGAGGTTGGCGGCGTGAACACAGCCTGCAGGGCGTTAGTGCACCGCGGCTAGCCGGGAGAGAGTCCGGGGAAAAGTCTGGACCTGCCGAAGAGGCAAGAGACTTTTACGTCCCTCTTTGTTTCCTGGTGCACGAGGAGAGGGGATTAAGAACGCTGCTTGAGAGAGCTCCAGGGACGGGTGCTAGCCGCGGCTAGAAGTGCGGAGCCCAGAGACAGACATGAGACGCTAGGGCCGCTGCTGCCGCCACCAGGAGGCCTGTGTGCGAACACAGGTCACTAGCCACACGCCCTTCCGGGGAGCCTGTGCAGCCCGCCACTGCCGGGGTCCCGGGATCCAGGGACAACTCCCCCAGGAGAACGCACGGCGCGCCTCAGGCTGCAACCTCACGCCGGCCTCTGCCGCCGCAGGCCCGCCCCACACTCCGTGACCCTCCCTACCCCCAGGCCTGAGTGAGCCAGAGCCTCCGAATCAGCGGCTCCTTTAACCCCGTCCTGTCTGAGCAAAGAACAGACGCCCTCCTGCGACCTACACGCACAGGCGGGGCCAAATCCAAAGCTGAGCCCCTGGGAACTGTGAGAACAAAGAAGAGAAAGGGAAATCTCTCCCAGCAGCCTCAGAAGCAGCGGATTAAAGCTCCACAATCAACTTGATATACCCTGCATCTGTGGAATACCTGAATAGACAACGAATCATCCCAAATTAAGAAGCCCTGTGGATGAAAGGCTCTTGGGGCTGCAGCCAGGAGTCAGTGCTGTGCCTCTGAGGTGGGAGAACCAACTTCAGGACACTGGTCCACAAGAGGCCTCCCAGCTGCACATAATATCAAACAGCAAAAATCTCCGAGAGATCTCCATCTCAACGCCAGCACCCAGCTTCACTCAACGACCAGCAAGCTACAGGGCTGGACATCCTATGCCAAACAACTAGCAAGACAGGAACACAACCCCACCCATTAGCAGAGAGGCTGCCCAAAATCATAATAAGTCTACAGACACCCCAAAACACATCACCAGACGTGGACCTGCCCACCAGAAAGACAAGATCCAGCCTCATCCACCAGAACACAGGCCCTAGTCCCCTCCACCAGGAAGCCTACACAACCCACTGAACCAACCTTAGCCACTGGAGACAGACACAAAAAACAACAGGAACTACGAACCTTCAGCCTGCAAAAAAGGAGACCCCAAACACAGTAAGATAAGCAAAATGAAAAGACAGAAAAACACACAGCAGATGAAGGAGCAAGATAAAAACCCACCAGACCTAACAAATGAAGAGGAAATAGGCAGTCTACCTGAAAAAGAATTCAGAATAATGATAGTAAGGTTGATCCGAAATCTTGGAGATAGAATGGACAATAGAATGGACAAAATGCAAGAATCAGTTAACAAGGACCTAGAAGAACTAAAGATGAAACAAGCAATGATGAACAACACAATAAATGAAATTAAAAGTACTCTAGATGGGATCAATAGCAGAATAACTGAGGCAGAAGAACGGATAAGTGACCTGGAAGATAAAATAGTGGAAATAACTAATGCAGAGCAGAATAAAGAAAAAAGAATGAAAAGAACTGAGGACAGTCTCAGAGACCTCTGGGACAACATTAAACGCACCAACATTCGAATTATAGGGGTTCCAGAAGAAGAAGAGAAAAAGAAAGGGACTGAGAAAATATTTGAAGAGATTATAGTTGAAAACTTCCCTAATATGGGAAAGGAAATAGTTAATCAAGTCCAGGAAGCACAGAGAGTCCCATACAGGATAAATCCAAGGAGAAATACGCCAAGACACATATTAATCAAACTGTCAAAAATTAAATACAAAGAAAACATATTAAAAGCAGCAAGGGAAAAACAACAAATAACACATAAGGGAATCCCCATAAGGTTAACAGCTGATCTCTCAGCAGAAACCCTACAAGCCAGAAGGGAGTGGCAGGACATACTGAAAGTGATGAAGGAGAAAAACCTGCAGCCAAGACTACTCTACCCAGCAAGGATCTCATTCAGATTTGATGGAGAAATTAAAACCTTTACAGACAAGCAAAAGCTGAGAGAGTTCAGCACCACCAAACCAGCTTTACAACAAATGCTAAAGGATCTTCTCTAGGCAAGAAACACAAGAGAAGGAAAAGACCTATAATAACGAACCCAAAACAATTTAGAAAATGGGAATAGGAACATACATATCGATAATTACCTTAAATGTAAATGGACTAAATGCTCCCACCAAAAGACACAGATTAGCTGAATGGATACAAAAACAAGACCCTTATATATGCTGTCTACAAGAGACCCACTTCAGACCTAGAGACACATACAGACTGAAAGTAAGGGGATGGAAAAAGATATTCCATGCAAATGGAAACCAAAAGAAAGCTGGAGTAGCAATTCTCATATCAGACAAAATAGACTTTAAAATAAGGACTATTAAAAGAGACAAAGAAGGACACTACATAATGATCAAGGGATCGATCCAAGAAGAAGATATAACAATTGTAAATATTTATGCACCCAACATAGGAGCACCTCAATACATAAGGCAAATACTAACAGCCATAAAAGGGGAAATCGACAGTAACACATTCATAGTAGGGGACTTAAACACCCCACTTTCACCCATGGACAGATCATCCAAAATGAAAATAAATAAGGAAACACAAGCTTTAAATGATACATTAAACAAGATGGACTTAATTGATATTTATAGGACACTCCATCCAAAAACAACAGAATACACATTTTTCTCAAGTGCCCATGGAACATTCTCCAGGATAGATCATATCTTATGTCACAAATCAAGCCTTGGTAAATTTAAGAAAATTGAAATTGTATCAAGTATCTTTTCTGACCACAACGCCATGAGACTAGATATCAATTACAGGAAAAGATCTGTAAGAAATACAAACACATGGAGGCTAAACAATACACTACTTAATAATGAAGTGATCACTGAAGAAATCAAAGAGGAAATCAAAAAATACCTAGAAACAAATGACAATGGAGACACAACGACCCAAAACCCGTGGGATGCAGCAAAAGCAGTTCTAAGGGGGAAGTTTATAGCAATACAAGCCCACCTTAAGAAGCAGGAAACATCTAGAATAAACAACCTAACCTTGCACCTCAAGCAATTAGAGAAAGAAGAACAAAAAAACCCCAAAGTTAGCAGGAGGAAAGAAATCATAAAAATCAGATCAGAAATAAATGAAAAAGAAATGAAGGAAACGATAGCAAAGATCAATAAAACTAAAAGCTGGTTCTTTGAAAGGATAAACAAAATTGATAAACCATTAGCTAGACTCATCAAGAAAAAAAGGGAGAAGACTCAAATCACTAGAATTAGAAATGAAAAAGGAGAAGTAACAACTGACACTGCAGAAATACAAAAGATCATGAGAGATTACTACAAGCAACTCTATACCAATAAAATGGACAACCTGGAAGAAATGGACAAATTCTTAGAAAGGCACAACCTGCCAAGACTGAATCAGGAAGAAATAGAAAATATGAACAGACCAATCACAAGCACTGAAATTGAAACTGTGATTAAAAATCTTCCAACAAGCAAAAGCCCAGGACCAGATGGCTTCACAGGCGAATTCTATCAAACATTTAGAGAAGAGCTATCACCTATCCTTCTCAGACTCTTCCAAAATATAGCAGAGGGAGGAACACTCCCAAACTCATTCTACGAGGCCACCATCACCCTGATACCAAAACCAGACAAGGATGTCACAAAGAAAGAAAACTACAGGCCAATATCACTGATGAACATAGATGCAAAGATCCTCAACAAAATACTAGCAAACAGAATCCAACAGCACATTAAACGGATCATACACCATGATCAAGTGGGGTTTATTCCAGGAATGCAAGGATTCTTCAATATACGCAAATCAATCAATGTGATACACCATATTAACAAATTGAAGGAGAAAAACCATACGATCATCTCAATAGATGCAGAGAAAGCTTTTGACAAAATTCAACACCCATTTATGATAAAAACCCTGCAGAAAGTAGGCATAGAGGGAACTTTCCTCAACATAATAAAGGCCATATATGACAAACCCACAGCCAACATCATCCTCAATGGTGAAAAACTGAAACCATTTCCACTAAGATCAGGAACAAGACAAGGTTGCCCACTCTCACCACTCTTATTCAACATAGTTTTGGAAGTTTTAGCCACAGCAATCAGAGAAGAAAAGGAAATAAAAGGAATCCAAATCGGAAAAGAAGAAGTAAAGCTGTCACTGTTTGCAGATGACATGATCCTATACATAGAGAATCCTAAAGATGCTACCAGAAAACTACTAGAGCTAATCAATGAATTTGGTAAAGTAGCAGGATACAAAATTAATGCACAGAAATCTTTGGCATTCCTGTACACTAAGGATGAAAAATCTGAAAGTGAAATCAAGAAAACACTCCCATTTACCATTGCAACAAAAAGAATAAAATATCTAGGAATAAACCTACCTAAGGAGACAAAAGACCTGTATGCAG
This sequence comes from Orcinus orca, assembly GCF_937001465.1. Lineage (NCBI taxonomy): Eukaryota > Metazoa > Chordata > Mammalia > Artiodactyla > Delphinidae > Orcinus > Orcinus orca. The sequence continues at coordinate 113,449,436 of NC_064563.1, forward strand.
AAAATTATAAGACACTGATGAAAGAAATTTAAAATGATACAAATAGATGGAGAGATATACCATGTTCTTGGATTGGAAGAATCAACATTGTGAAAATGACTCTACTACCCAAAGCAATCTACAGATTCAATGCAATCCCTATGAAACTACCACTGGCATTTTTCACAGAACTAGAACAAAAAAATTTCACAATTTGTATGGAAACACAAAAGACCCCGAATAGCCAAAGCAATCTTGAGAACGAAAAATGGAGCTGGAGGAATCAGGCTTCCTGACTTCAGACTATACTACAAAGCTACAGTAATCAAGACAGTATGGTACTGGCACAAAAACAGAAATATAGATCAATGGAACAGGATAGAAAGCCCAGAGATAAACCCACGCACATATGGTCACCTTATCTTTGACAAAGGAGGCAGAAATGTACAGTGGAGAAAGGACAGCCTATTCAATAAGTGGTGCTGGGAAAACTGGACAGCTACATGTAAAAGTATGAGATTAGATCACTCCCTAACACCATACACAAAAATAAGCTCAAAATGGATTAAAGACCTAAATGTAAGGCCAGAAACTATCAAACTCTTAGAGGAAAACATAGGCAGAACACTCTATGACATAAATCACAGCAAGGTCCTTTTTGACCCACCTCCTAGAGAAATGGAAATAAAAACAAAAGTAAACAAATGGGACCTAATGAAACTTAAAAGCTTTTGCACAGCAAAGGAAACCATAAAGAAGACAAAAAGACAACCCTCAGAATGGGAGAAAATATTTGCAAATGAAGCAACTGACAAAGGATTAATCTCCAAAATTTACAAGCAGCTCATGCAGCTTAATAACAAAAAAACAAACAACCCAATCCAAAAATGGGCAGAAGACCTAAATAGACATTTCTCCAAAGAAGATATACAGAGTGCCAACAAACACATGAAAGAATGCTCAACATCACTAATCATTAGAGAAATGCAAATCAAAACGACAATGAGATATCATCTCACACCAGTCAGAATGGCCATCATCAAAAAATCTAGAAACAATAAATGCTGGAGAGGGTGTGGAGAAAAGGGAACCCTCTTACACTGTTGGTGGGAATGTAAATTGATACAGCCACTGTGGAGAACAGTATGGAGGTTCCTTAAAAAGCTACAAATAGAACTACCATATGACCCAGCAATCCCACTACTGGGCATATACCCTGAGAAAACCATAATTCAAAAAGAGTCATGTACCAAAATGTTCATTGCAGCTCTATTTACAATAGCCCAGAGATGGAAGCAACGTAAGTGTCCATCATCGGATGAATGGATAAAGAAGATGTGGCACATATATACAATGGAATATTACTCAGCCATAAAAAGAGACGACATTGAGCTATTTGTAATGAGGTGGATAGACCTAGAGTCTGTCATACAGAGTGAAGTAAGTCAGAAAGAGAGAGACAAATACCGTATGCTAACACATATATATGGAATTTAAGAAAAAAAAAATGTCATGAAAAACCTAGGGGTGAAACAGGAATAAAGACACAGACTTACTAGAGAATGGACTTGAGGCTATGGGGAGGGGGAAGGGTAAACGGTGACAAAGCGATAAAGAGGCATGGACATATATACACTACCAAACGTAAGGTAGATAGCTAGTGGGAAGCAGCCGCATAGCACAGGGAGATCAGCTCGGTGCTTTGTGACCGCCTGGAGGGGTGGGATAGGGAGGGTGGGAGGGAGGGAGACGCAAGCGGGAAGAGATATGGGAACATATGTGTATATATAACTGATTCATTTTGTTGTGAAGCTGAAACTAACATACCATTGTAAAGCAATTATACTCCAATAAAGATGTTTAAAAAAAAAAAAAAACAGAGCTACAAAATTTGAGGATTGTAGAGTGAATTATAAAAAAAAAAAAAATCTTAGGGAAAAAATACACACACACATACTTTATAACATAAAGCCTGTTTCTTCATCTCATCTTTTAGTCTGGTTCAGAGAATTCTCTTTGGAGCTTCCAAAACACTTCTATCTCAATGCAAACTACCTTGCACTTTAATTGTCATTCTATTTATGCAGAGTAAGTATAATTTAATATTCTCTTTATATCTTGAGTTAAGCCATTAGCCTTTGGAAATTTTAGTGTGCAAAAAAAAATGTGATGAATGAATGAGTTAAAAATTTAGCAAAGATAAAACAAATGCATGTGTCTCTGGAATTTTGGACAAATCACTTTACCCTATAGCCTCTAAATAAATTGTTTTTTTTTTTTTTTTTGGTAACTCATATGGAAAAATATAAGTAGCATGTGTGTTTTTGTATCTTTGACAAATCACTTTACTTTTCTGGGTTTCAATATGTTTGACAAACTTAAAAATAACTTTAGAAAGTACTCCAATTAAGATTACAATCATTTGTCATTTGTGGAGTTTTATCATCTAATGTTTCTTTTGACTAACAAATTATATACAAAATAGTCGACTTTCAAATAATATTGTTCAAATTTATGGTGATAGAAAATCAGAATCTAAGGTGTTATGTTCCACTGAGTGAAGTTATGGTGCTTAAATACTGAAAGATTTTAATTAATGAATGTCAGATTCTATTGATGTTTTAATTTGTTAGAACATATCTTCTAGAGATATGTATTGTAGTTATCTTAATTGAAGAGGCTTGCAAGTCACTATATAATGTTTTCCTTAATTGTTCTGAAATACATTAGGGGGCCCTCTGAAATGAAATCCATATTTATAATAGGAAGATGTTTATAGAATATCTAGCTTATGTGACTTTAATCTATACCTATTAAAATCCATATAATATTGAGACAAAGAGATTCATGTTTACCTTGTATCACACAAAATTGTCACGATTTATTAGAATTTGAAAGAAGTTACAAAAAGCATGTGTCGAAGCAAAAGCCTGAGAAAATTCATGATGCTAAATTTTACTTTTCTATTTGATATAAAAGAGATGAAATTTTTTCTTGAAATTTCAATGAGAATGATTCATAGTATTTAAATACTGAAATTAATTTAGCAATATTACGATTATGTATATCACTGTTTAGTTTTTCAGAGAAATGAGACATTTTTTAATCTGATATTTTGAAAAATTAAACTCATTCTGGAAGGATTTTTTTTCAAAAAGATTTTTACAGTTTCATGAATGATCAATTTTAAATGTTATCCAATCTTATAAGGGAAATAAATTAAGGAATATATGTGCTTTTAATAGTCATACATGGTTAAAATTACCATTTATTTAACTTCAGCACATTAAGGTGAATGAAATTATAAGTGTGTAATCTGCCAACTTACCCTTCCTGGTTATGAGTAGTGGTTTTGTTCTATTATTTATGGCTATAGATGTAGGCAGTCTCTCAATGTACACTGCCCATTTTTCTATGTCACTTCACTGGCAATGCTTGCTGACTAAATTTTTCTGCCTAGAAGTCACTGGATATTTCACAGCATCACTTGGAATATTTCTTATATTCACTTTGTTCATGTTCGGTTTATGTTGGCATTTTAATAGAAAGCACATACTTGAATACTATGTGCCTCAATAGCTTTGGCTTGTTTCTACGTAGAAACACTGAGGTCTGGCAAGAATTGATGTGTGATATTATTAGATGAATATTTGGGAGGTCTTGTTTTAATTCATCTTCTCCCATAATTGATTTTGAAAATATATAGTAGAGAGTAGGAACCATTTAAGTGCCTAGAAATAACTTATATGCCAGATTAAAATATCACAGATATAATATACATTTATAGACGTATTCTAATTTTCATTTTGATAAATCAGCATATGGAAAGAAGTACATTCTTTCTTCAACTATTTTCTCATTTGTATCTTAGAATTTTCCTCATGTGAAACTATGCTGCAAAGTTAGATGATCTATTGGCAGATCCTTCCTTCAAAATCAAATCCAAGCTCAGGGCTTCCAGAGAGTTCTTCATTATTAATTATACAGTGTATTCTTCACTCCTTTACTGATTGTGAATTTAGTCTACATCATTCTGTAGCTGTGCTTTTTTTGCCACTGCATTATTATTACTCAGAAAGCAATTTGTGTGGGATCATCTCTCCAAGTATTTTGAAGTCATGTCAGGTAAAGCACAACTGGTTTATTAGCTTTGTAAGAAAAATAATCAGGCCTCCTCTAATTTTATACATTAACTATTTAATGTAGCATTTACAATAATAACTTGTACATAACTGAGGATAAATCAGTATTGATTAGTTGATTAACCTGTGTTTAATTTGGTAACTCCCCTAATATGCATTTTTCTCATTTGTGATACTTTATGTACTTTTAAAAAATACCTTCTCATCTTCAAGGAAAATCTATAGATTTACATATACATCTAATTTAATTAATTTTATATGAAGGGAAAACATTATATAATTTACTGTTATATACCTTACTCTAGGAATGACAATTCTAATATTAATAAATTTTAAAACATCTTTACTTTCCATTGTTGAGTTACATACAAATGTACAGTTATGAATAGGACTATGACTATGTTTGGTCAAGAATTTTTCTTATTTTATATTTTCCTTAACAAAAAATTATTAAATAATTTTTGCTGTCAATTATCAATAAAAGTGATCAAGTTGAGTCTTGTCTAGATTCTAAAATTAAGAAAAAAGGACAACAATTTTGTATGTACTGTTTCAAAAATTTGGATGAAAGATGATAAACGAACTTGCCATTAGAGTATCTAATAAAGAATAGGATATAGATATATATTTAGTATATTTTCCCTTTTTGCTCAAGAATGCAGAGATTTCATACCTAAGCAATTTCATCGAGTAGTTTATGTTTCATATGACTACATGTTTTTAATCATTTAGTTCTCTTGTTTGGGCATAAAAACCACACAATAAATTCTTAATGGTCACTTATTAATAAATGGTAACAGAGGTCAAGATACAGGAAAAAAATAATATGTAAATAGCAAATATTTTCATCTGGACAAGGAAAGAAAGCATTATTTTTCCACCAGAAAACTACCCTAAGTTTTTAAGAACAATAAGGCTGTGCTTCAATTTTTAAGTAATTTACTCTCCAGTGAAAAGCATAATTGTCTTCGTCCTAGACATATACACAAAGAAAAGAAATCAGCTGGTGGCATTTAGGCCAAGTAAAGTGACTGGGCAGAGGAACTACAAAGTGAGTGGGTATTCAGAAGAAACAGAGTCCCAGAGAGAAAAAGCTGCAGCCTAGAATTGAGATAACTCCCCTCTTTTCCAAAGAGACAATAGAAATTTGATCTCTGAAAAGGTAGAGGATCAATATCTGGATTAGATCTTATAATCATATCTAGACTATCATTTTGTTTAGATCATTATTGTATAGAAATGATATTGTTATCATTTACTTCAGTTGAATCTCCATTACTAATTTAGAACATCTAACCCATAATTCCAATTCCATCACTGTGCACCATGGGGATTTGGTGTCTCATTTTTGAGGTATGGTTTCTGGTTTAATCAACATTACCACAGGTTTCTCATTAAGAACAAATGAGGCTAACATATATATGAAAACTATAAAGTGAATAGTTGAAGGACAATATATTATAGTATTACTTCCTCTTCTCTAATGGAGAGATATCAATGACTTGAAATTTCCAGTGGAATCTAAACCTTGATCATTACACTTAACCTTATTGCTGTTTTTATTAGCATTTAATTGTTCCATTTATTGGCATAACTCCTTTCATTTTGTGTAAAAATATTCATTTTGTGTAAAAATACTCAATCTAGATCAGATTTGAATCCTATTAGACTTTTTATGATCTTTTCTTTCTTATCATTAATCATTAGCGTTCAACACGTTTCAGTTAGTCTAATTAACATAATTCCACATAATTACAGGTGTGGAACTGACACAAGTTATTTCCAAGTTACTTTACTCATAACATATCAAAGGAAATCCTAAAATAATGTCATATCTCAATTTGGCTATATAAGAATATTTGAATTTTTAAATTGTGATTCTTTGATTATATAATTTTTCTCATTGGCAGGAAATTGGAACACTCATTTTACATATAAGAAAATAAATGTTAAATAATTTTCCTCAAATTTTAAGGAGTCAGTTTTATATGACATAAGAATAAGAACTTTTCTTCTACTCATCCAGATACATTTATTTTTTTTTTCCACAAACATATACAGCATTTTTAAAATTTCAAAAGATAAGGTCATAACAGAAATGGTTTAGTGCAACCTACTGCAATTCTGTTCAAGCTCTGATATTTAGGAGGAATTGAAGAGGGATTTCCAATGGTAATAATTTTTCAAACTACTATTTCCCAGACTGTTAAATGAAAGAAAAGAAAAAAAAAACAACTGCAATTTTGTAGACATGGTACAGACTGGAAAAGAGAAAACTAAATGTTATTTGCTGATTTTATTTTAGGATAACTTGTTTATATTAATGGACTGAAAGCACTTTAGTCATTTTTAAAGTTTTCCTCTGCTTAAATAGCCCATCGCTCGAAAGGGAAACAATAAACCACATAACTCAATTATAAAATGTCAAAGCTTAAGAGCTAGTGTTCACAAAGCACCATTATGAGATTTCAATAGCACTGAGACCTGCTCAGGTTAACCTGCCAACTGTGTCCTATTTGCAAGTAAAATGTGCCCTCTTTCCTAATCAACTGCTCTAGAGCTGATTATTTCCCATTTATTTAATGCTATCTCCCAGGCCTCCCAAATGTTTTAGTCCTTATTTTAGACCATCTCAGACTCATTAGCCTTTTGCCTGACAGTGCCAATGTGACTGTCTGACAGTCTGAAACTTGGAGATGTTATGCCATTGAGTGTCAAGAGCTTTCCAAGAAAAAAGTGTTTTTTAAAAAATGAACATATATTTAAATAATGCCAATTTATGCAGCAAGGTAACAAAGCCAAATATTTTAAATTATGTCTGATATGCCAGAATATTATTTTTTTCTAATACAACTAGAATAAAATGTTTTATCCATAATTCTGAAAGCAATATCCCCTTTTAAAATTTACCATGACCATGTGTTCCTTTTGCAATAAGCTATATGTTTGTAGAATAATTATCTTTGATTATATTTAAACATTAAATTACCATTATTGATATTTTCCAAAATAATCAAATAACAGCACTTTTATATTGTTTAATATAATATATAAAAAGTTATCTTATAGAAACACATTTTTCACATTTATAGATAAACTTTAAATTCACAAGGCAAATTAAATCTATTTGCCAACTAATTATTTTACATTTCTCAAAGAATCAAAATTAATTCATAAGTGATTTAAATTAACAAGGACTAAACTAGTACAACAGGAAAAAAGAAAGGCTTCTCTATCTAATTGTGAAAACATACTAAGTGACCAAAAAGTAATTTTAATATTAATCCAATCTGTAGAAATTAGCCATGTGCTCAGTTAATTTAGATTAGGTTTTCATGCTGTTTTGGGTACCACCAACATTTAGCTTGGATTGCTAACCTAAACTGGCTAGGTCACCTTAGGGAAAACCTAAACCCTCCAGGACTACTGTGATCTGGAGGAAAACAAATCAAGTGAAGGAAGATAAAGAGGATCTAATGTTATAAATTTACATAAAGGAACCATAAAAATCCCATTACCTTATAACTTTGTGCTAGGCACTTTGAACACAATTATGTAAAGCTTTAGAAATGGTAAAGAACCTATCAGAGGTCGCACAGGTAATCTTGACAGCTGAAGAATCTAGTGATCCCAAAGCCTTGGATCCCTCCTTTATCTCACTCTGTTTTAAAATCCCATTGCATGAGATTGCTGAGTGTTTAGCTAAGCTGCTTCTTGGAATTGGATCCTTGTGTCCATTTTGTTTAACCAATGGGCTTGCAGGGATCTTAAATTGACATTTGCCCTGTCATGCAAGCTCATACCCTAGATACAAGCAAAGATCTGTCCCTGAGATACTTCATTCCACAGCCCTTTTGTCAACAGTCTCTCTTGCCTCCTAGCACCCATATGCCCTATGTGACCCTTGCGGGATTTACTAAAACCCCACTCTTTTGGTTTAAATTGACCAATCAGGCCATAGCCACAGAACCCCAATGCCTCCTCCCCATCTATGGTCACTAATAAAGACTTGTGCCCCAAGTCCTTTCTCTGTCTGCATTCTGCCTTGACCTTGCCATGTGTCCCCCTCAAGGTGCGTCTTTAATTCTTCCAGAACTTAAGAACTGAGAATAACAAACTTCTCTATTTCAATTTCTCTTTTGATCTGTTTGCTGAACTGTGTTTCACCATCAGACACCCTGTGCTCCACTTAAATGTTTATTTAATAAAGTCATAACAGCATCTTCTTCTTATTATTATATCAAAAGGAGAAAATCAACTGACCTGACAACCACTATATATATAAACATAATTAAAATTATTTCAAACACAGGCCAAAAAAAACAAGTTACACATCAGACTGTGAATTCTCAAGGTTCATTTTTAAGGCTTTTCAAATGAAGCATACTCATATTCATTTTTAGTTTATTAGTTAAATACTTTTAGACCAAGATTTATGCTTGTTATATAAATTGAAGATCATGTGCCAATGATATATTGGTGTATAATTTCAGTGACTAAATAAAAGTCATTGGTTAAAACATGTTCCAAAAATACTCACTATATATGGGAAAATAAATTTCAAGTGAAAAACTTGAGTATAATTATCAGGCAACTAGAATAAAAATAAATCTTAATACATAACAGGGAAACAAAGCAAGACTAGTATAAATTCAGGATGCCATAGTTAACAGTGTTAAGAAACTTATAAGAGAATGATCCCAAAACAGCTGTTCCAATATGGTTCCAAGATGGCTGACACATAAATGTCACCATACACCAGTGAAAGCACTCTTGTAATTTAAACTGCAGAATAGTTAAACTTTAATTTATGAACAAGATCAAATATTTAAGTAGGTAAAACAAGCTTAAGGAATGGAAGAACGTAGGCAAGGTTAAACTATTAAAGGTTTTTGAACAGTAAAAGTCATCACCAATTGCAAAGTATCGATAGTTTATAAGCAGAGTGTAAAAAAGTGAAAGATGTCAACATATTTCTAATTTATTTTAATACACATATATATTTATATACCTATCTACATATTAATATCTATATAAATCTGTATCTATATATTTATATATAATCTCTGAAGTAAAGGGAAAAATGATCAAAACTTATTTTAAACACGGATAAATACCTAAGACTCCTTCAAAGAGAAAGCCATCCAATGTCATTAACATGTATATGGATTGCATAAACATTAATCGGTGTCATACTAATAGTATTTGGCAACATATTCACAATACGTAAACTGTAAAACTGACAGAAAAAAAAATCATGAACCTCACCTTTAACATGTTTTAAAGGCAGTAACCAAGAGGAATTGGCTCCAATATTATAAACTCTTAAAAATATGGCCCCTTTTCTACAAGTTTTTTGTGCTTGCATTCTACTTCATTTCCATTTCCCCTTTCCTCTCACATTTCATGCCATTGTTTAGAATTGTGTCATGGTTTTATTTTCCTTACGTAAAAATTATGTTCCAATCCTGGATAGGCTTTTGGTGTCCCCTGTCCTTCAGCCTTTCTTTTGGAAAAGAAGCTAGACTTATGCTGCTGGCTGATGAGGGGGGAATAAAAGGTTAGAGCCAAACTGACCTTTCTGCTCCCTGCATAGGCATTATAGATGGGCCTACAGCAAGTTCAGCCTAGAGAGCTGTGACCACCCTGCTCTCACACTGAGAATAAAGTCACCTTCACAGTATGCAGAAAACTTCTGCCACTCTTTTTTTCCCCTCTCTGTGGGGAGACACCTCACTAGTGAGACTTCTGAACCTGACCTTCCAGCATGACAAGACAGTCTTCAGGATACCATGCTGCTTAAATGACTAAAGCCACTGCTTCACACTGTTTAGAATTTCACCCTTTGACTTACTACACTATCTTTAAAGTTCAGAAATTTAGTCTTATAACGGTCTTGGCTTTCTTCAAATTAGTTCTAGTTATGCCTTTTGCCTTTCTTAACTTTAGTGGTAACCAAAATATTTCACATCTCGGAAGCATGATTCTCAACCTACTAGCTCATAAGAAGATATATGACTGTGGCAAATAACATATTTCCTTGTCTTTCTTCCCTTATTATTTACTTTAATTCTTAAAATTAAAAAAATACTATTAAATAGATTTCTGATTCCAATAAAAATAGAGTAACAGGGGTTATATTAACACTTCTTCCTATAACAAAAACATAAACAATAAAATGGGCAGAAATATGGCCAAGAAGTACATGAAAATCTGCTCAACATCACTAATCATTAGAGAAATGCAAATCAAAACTACAATGAGGTATCAACTCACACCAGTTAGAATGGGCATCATCAGAAAATCTACAAACAACAAATGCTGGAGAGGGTGTGGAGAAAAAGGGAACCCTCTTGCAATGTTGGTGGGAATGTAAATTGATACAGCCACTATGGAGAACAGTATGTAGGTTCCTTAAAAAATGAAAAATAGAATTACCATATGACTCACCAATCCCACTACTGGGCATATACCCAGAGAAAACTATAATTCAAAAAGACACATGCACCCTGATGTTCATTGCAGCACTATTTACAATAGCCAGGTCATGGAAGCAACCTAAATGCCCATTAACAAAAAATGGATAAAGATGTGGTACATATATACAATAGAATACTACTCAGCCATAAAAAGGAATGAAATTGGGTCATTTGTAGAGATGTGGATGGATCTAGAGACTGTCATACAGAGTGAAGTAAGTCAGAAAGAGTAAAACAAATATCGTATATTAATGCATATATGTGGAACCTAGAAAAATGGTATAGATGAACCGGTTTGCAGGGCAGAAATAGAGACACCAATGTAGAGAACAAACATATGGACAACAAGGGGGGAAAGTGGTGGTGGGGAGTGTGGTGTGAATTGGGAGATTGGGATTGACATATATACACTAATATGTATAAAATGGATAACTAATAAGAACCCGCTGTATAAAAAAATAAATTGGGCTTCCCTGGTGGCGCAGTGGTTGAGAGTCCACCTGCTGATGCAGGGGAAACGGGTTCGTGCCCTGGTCCGGGAGGATTCCACATGCCGCGGAACGGCTAGGCCCGTGAGCCATGGCCACTGAGCCTGCGCGTCCAGAGCCTGTGCTCCGCAATGGGAGAGGCCACAACAGTGAGAGGCCCGCGTACCACAAAAAAAAAAATAATAAAAATTAATTAATTAAAATTAAAAAACAAAATGCAAAAATATGTAATTCAATGTTTTTCAAGACAATGGACATCAAACAATAGAAGACATTAAACCCTTTGATACTAGAAAGAGGTGAGGTGGGCTCTAATATTGTTTTCTGTTTTGGGAGAGGTTTAGAAATGACACCAGGAGAAGGAATCTAAGCAGAACCCAGAAATCACAATATTTGAAGAGACAGAGTTAAGAGTGCAGCAAACCAAAGTAGATAGAGTTGCAGGATATAGTACCAATTATTAAAAGTGATACAGAGAAAGAAACCCAGAAATCTGCAGATACTCAGCAGAATGTATTTCTTGAGTATTCGGTAGACTATTGATCATCATATTGCATATAATAAAACTACCTGAAAACATGTAATTATGAATATTTGTCTCCAAAATATTGATGTTGAAATTTAGTCCCCAATGTGACAGTATTAGGTGCCTTTGGGAGGTAATTGAGTCATGATGATAGAGCCCTCACAAAAGGGATCAGTGCACTTATAAGAAGAGGGCAGAGAGCTAGGTTGCTCTCTTTTTTCCATGTAAGACTATAAGAAGTCTGCAGTCTACAAACTGGAAGAGGGCACTCACCAAAATCATACCATTCCAGCACACTGATTTTGGACTTCGAGCCTTCAGAACTGTGAGAAATAAATATTTATTGTTTAAGCCACCCAGTCTATGGTAATTTGCTATTACAGTCCAAACTAAGACAGAAATTGGTACTGAGAAATAGGGTGTTGATGTAAAACACTACGTCAGTGCAAAGCACTTCCACTAAAAATGTGGAAGCAGTTTTGGAACTGGGTAGTGGGAAGAGGTTGGAAAAGTATTGAAAAACACTCTAGAAAAAGCCAAGATTGTCATAAAGGGATTTTTAAAGGCAAATCTGATGAGGTCTCAGAAATGTAAAGAAACCTTTGTTTTCTTAGAGAATATATAAATAATGTACAGAATGTTGGTAGAAATACAGACAGTAAAGTTTATTTTGATGAAGTCTCAGGCAGAAATGAGGAACTGCTATTGCACAATAAAGAAAAGGCAACCCTTGCTATAAAGTAGCTAAGAAATTGGCTAAACTGTGTTCCTGTTCTAGTATTGAGTGGAAGGTAAAACTTGCAAGCAACATAATTAGACATTCAGGGGAAGAGAAAATTACTGAATCAACATTTTGGTCCACCTTACTTCTTATAGTAAAACACAAGAAGAGGGAAATGACTGGAAGACTGAATTATTAAGCAAAAAGGAACTAGAACTTAAATTTGGAAAATTCTCAGCCTATCCATATTGCAAAAAACGAGGAAGCATGTTCAGAAGAGAATACTAAGGGTATGGCTAAGCAACCACTTGATAAGGATATTAGTATGCTTATGAACTCTGGACTTAATCAACTACCCCAACAAGAGAACTACAGTTTGAACTGAAGATGAGAGACAAGACAGAATTAAGAAACATTGTCAGACTTCATAGATTTACAGGATGGGACCATGGGGCTATTTGGTTGTGAATGTACTGTAGTTTTTAATATAATGGAAGAATGATCTCCTAAGATAATTCAAAGATTATCAGGGCTGCTTCCTCATTTCAAAAGTGGGGGCCATTGCTTCATTTTTAATAGGGCAGTCAATATCTACCCCAAGGCATGGGGGCTTGATCTCTACCCAGCAGAGGTCTGGGGACAGGAACCTCTCCTGCTCTTCTGTAGCAGTAGGACCACTACCCTAGTGGGCCTGAAGGGCAGAACAGGGGGCCAAAGAGTTTATTATCAATACTTAAGATCTCTTGCCTTCCTAGGATTTGGACTTATTTGGGAGCCACCATCATTTTCTTCTTCCCTTTTTCTTCCTTTGGAATGGAAATGTCTAACCTGTTCCTATCCCATCAATGTATTTTGGAAACATATAACTTGTTTGGTTTTACAAGTTGACAGCTGGGGAGAAATTCTGCCTCCAGATGAATCATACCTTGAGATTCGCCCATGTCTAATTTAGATTATATTTTGATGAGACTTTAGATTTTAGAGTTAGTGCTGGAATGAGTCAAGATTTTGGGGGATGTTGGGCTGGATAAATGTAATTTTTATATAAGAGGGACATGAATTTTGGTGGCTAGGGGCAGAATATTATGGGCTGAATATTTATGTCCCTTTAAAATGAATATATTGATATTTAATCCCCAACTTGGTGGTATTATGAAGAGGAGCCTTTGAAACATAATTAGATCATGATGGTAGTGTCCTCATGGATGGGATGAATGCCCTTATAAGAAAAGACCAGACAACTAGCTTACTCTCTTTCTGCCATGTGAAGATACAAGAATAAGTCTGCAATCTGCAAAATCAAAGAGAGCTCTTACGAGAACCTGACCATGCTGACACCTGGTTTCACACTTCTAGCCTCCAGAACTATGAGAAACAAATTTCTGGGTTTTTTGTTGTTGTTTGTTTGTTTTAATAAGCCACCCACTCTCTGGTACTTTGTCATTGCAGCCAGACTGACTAAGACACATGGAAAGAACTATCCAAAAAGATAAAAAGGAACAGTACTCACAAAAGAAGCCTTCAAAATTCACAGGATACTGGGAAAACTACCCAGAATGGTTTTGCCTCAGTTGGGAGGGGGGTAATTAACTCTAGATTAAGTTCTCTTCTTGTCCTATCTAACAACTTCTAAAAGCAAGAAATAATTAAGTGTAACTACATTCCAGAACAAAACTCAATAATAGGTGTAGGACTACAAAATATCCAGCACAAAAAGAGTAAAATGCACAATGTCTGGTGTATTAGTTAGGGTTCTCCTGAGAAACAGAACAGAATGTGTATGTATCTGTCTGTCTATTTATCTATGTATCTATGTATTGAGAGATTTTAAGGAATTGGCTAAAGTCATTGTAGAAGGGCTTGGTAAGTCCAAAATCTGCCAGCCTAGAATCCCAGGAAAGAGTTTTAACTGGAATCAGAGGCATTTTCCTGACAGAACTCCTTCTTGCTTGAGGGAGATCAGTCTTTGTTATACTAAGGTCTTCAACTGACTGGATGGGACTCATCCATATTATATAGGGTAATCCACCTTACTTAAAGTCCACTAATTTAAATGTTAATCTCATCCAAAGAAACACCTTCACAGAGGCATCCAAAATAATATATGTCCAAATACCTTGACACTGTTGCCTAACTAATTTGAACCATAAAAGTAACCATCATATCAGGCAATCAATTAAATAATATTCAGAATGCAAAGAAGCAGGAAAATGTGATGTCATAAGGCAAAAAGAAATTAATCAATTGAAATCATCCCAGAAGTGACACAGATACTAAAAGCAACTATCAAGAGTATTAAAAGAGTGTATATATCGATTTTATATCTTTTTAACTTAAGTATATTTTTGAAAAGATAAATAAAATTGATAAGCCTCTAGCTCAGTTAAGAAAAAAAGAGGATATCAGTTGTTAATATCAGAAAATGGGAGGTCATCATTACAGATCCCTGGGCATTAAAAGGATAATACAGGAACAGTTTGAACAATTCTATGCCCATAAATTTGATAACATAGATTACAAAAAAAAAAAAAACTCACAGCTATCCTCATACTTAATTGTGAGAAACTAGAAGCTTTCCCACTAAGATCAAGAGCAAGGCAAGGATATATTCTTTCAACACTGCTTTTCAACATTTTATGGAAGTACTAGCTAATGTAATCAGGCAAAAGAAAGAAATAAAAGGTATATAGATTGGAAAGGAATAAATAAAACTATCTTTCCTCGCAGACGTCTATGTAGAAAATCAGAAAGAATTGACCTAAACACCCTTGGAACTAATAAACAATTATAGCAAGGTTGAAAGACACAAAGTTAACAAACAAAATCAATTATGTACAGATCTCTATAAGGACAACAAACTCCAATGAACAAAATAAAAGAACTAAATAAATGGAGTGACATTACATATTCATGGATAGGAAGATTCAGTATTGTCAAGATGTCAGTTCTACCCATGTTGATCTATAGATTCAATGCAATGCTAATCAAAATCCCAGCAAGTTATTTTATGGATATCTATATAAATTATTTTCTGAAGTTTATATGGAATGGCAAAATACTCAGTATAGCAAAGATAATATTGAAGGAGATGAGCAACTTTGTAGGAGAGACACTAACTGACTTCAAGACTGTAAAGCTACAGTTATCAAGATAGTGTGGCATTGGAGAGGTAATAGACAAATAGACCAACGGAACAAAATAGAGTCCAGGAATAGAGCTGCATAAACATAGTCAACTGATGTTTGATATAGGAGCAAAGGCAATACAATGGAGCAAATGTGTTTCCAACAAGTGTTGCTATAACAACTGGATATCCACAGGCAAAAAAGTGTATCTAGACACATATCTTAAACTCTTCATAAAAATTAACTCAAAATGAATGAAAACACTAAATGTAAAACTAACTATAGAACTCCTACAAGATAACATAGGAAAAAACCTAGATGATCTTGGTTATGACAATGGCTTTTTAGATACAACAAAAAAAGGCATGTTCCATGAAAGAAATAATTGATAATCTGGACTTTATTAAAAATAAAAAACTTCTGCTTGAGAAAGATAATGTCAAGAGAATGAAAAGATAAACAGTAGAATGAGAGAAAGATATATACGATAAAGGACTAATTACCCAAAATACACAAAGAACTCTTAAAACTCAAAAATATGAAAACATCTGGATTAAAAATAGGCAAAAGACTTGAATAGACACTTCACCAAAGAAGATATACAAATGGAAAATAAGCATATTAATTTTTTCCCACATTTTATGCCTTCAGGGAAATGCAAATTTAAACAAAGATGAGGACCACTACACACCTGCTAGAATGGCCAAGATCCCAAACTCTGACAACATCAAATGTTGACGAGGGTGTGGATAAAACAGAAACTCTCATTTATTGCTGGTGATAATGCAAAATGGCACAGCCTCCTTGGAAGACAGTTTGACACTTTCTTACAAAACTAAACATAATCTTACCATATAGTCCAGTTATCACACACCTTGGTATTTACCCAGCAGCTGAAAGCTTATGTCCATACAAAAACTAGCACAAAATTGTTTATAATAGCTTTACTCTTAATTGGCCAAACTCAGAAGCAACCAAGATTTTTTCTGTAGGTTAATGGTTAAATACACTGTGGTATGTCCAGATAATGGAACACTATTCAGAGTTAAAAAGAGATGAACTATCAAGTCGTGAAGACATAGAGAAACCTGAAATTCATATTGTTATGTGAAAGAAGCCAATCTGAAAAGGCTACATACTGTATGATTCCAACTATATGACATTTTGGAAAAGGTAAAACAATGGAGAAAATAAAAAAGATCAGTGGTTGTCACAGGTTGGAGAAAGGTGGGATGAATAGGTGGAACACAGGATTTTCAGGACATTGAAAGTAGTCTTTGTTATACTATAATGATGGATACATGTGATCATACAGTAGTTCAAACCTATAGAATTTACAGCACCTAGAGTGAACCCTAATGTAGACTATGGACTTCAGTTGATTATGATGTGTCAATGTAGGTTAATCAATTGTAACAAGTGTACCTCTCTGGTGGGGGATGTTGATAATAGGGGAAGCTATGCATACGTGGGAGCAGGGTCTATATGGGAAATATCTGCACCTTGCCCTCAGTTTTGTTCTGAACCTAAAACTGCTCAAAAAAGATCAACTCTTAAATAAGAACTACTCATATGCAGTCATTCATAGGTATAGAAGGAAGGAGCTTCTTTAACCTAAAAAAAAAAAAAAGTATGAAATAATAAGAGAATGTCATATTTTATAATTAATGAAGACTTTCTAAGTTCTATAACAAAATAAACACTACTGCTCTCATCACGCATATCCAAACTTTATTGCCGATATTAACCAGTGCAATAAATCAAGAGAATAAGTAAAAGCACACATATTTGAAAGTAAGAAGAAAATTGCCTTATTCACAGAAGATGTCATCAATGGAATATACAAAAAAGCTCTAGAACTGAATTTAGCGTGGATGTAGTATACTAGACCAACATAAAATAATCAAATGTTTATTAGCATATTTCAATAAGTTGTCAAAAACTGAATAAAAATCTTTTAATAATAGCATATAAAATATAAAATAATTTGTGAGAAATCAAGACTAAAGGTGTTTAGGATCTGTACTATGAAAACTATAAAATATTACTGAGAGAAGAAGACATAGATAAAAGGAGATATATACTGGGTATAATCAAAGTTGTTAGGATTTCAGTTCCTCCTTAAAATGGTCTATAGATTCATGTATATCCCAATCAAAATTCCAGTACACTCTTTGTGGAAATAGAAAATCTGATTGATTCTAAAATTCAAAAACAGAATAACAACAACAACAAAAAAAACTGAAAAAGAACAAAGTTGGAGGGTTAATTGTATTTAATTTTGTTTTCTTATAAAACTGCACATGAGATTGTGTGGTATTGGCATGAAGAGAAAATAAATTCACCAGTGGAACAGAGAATCTAGATGTATATCAAAAATATATGGACAAAATTTTTAATCTTTCATTTAGACTTTATTATGAACTTATAATAAATTGCAAAAATAGAGTACCTCGGGGCTTCCCTGGTGGAGCAGTGGTTGAGAGTCTGCCTGCCAATGCAGGGGACATGGGTTTGAGCCCTGGTCCAGGAAGATCCCACATGCCACGGAGCAACTAAGCCCATGTGCCACAACTACTGAGCCTGTGCTCTAGAGCCTGTGAGCAATAGCTACTGAAGCCCACACACCTAGAGCCTCTGCTCCGCAACAATAGAAGCCACCACAATGAGAAGCCTGCACACTTCAACGAAGAGCAGCCCCCCGCTCACCACAACTAGAGAAAGCCCGCATGCAGCAACGAAGACCCAACGCAGACAAAAATAAATTAAATAAATAAATAAATAAGTAAAAAATAGAGTACCTCGAATCCTTCACCTAGCTCCCCACAATGGTGACATCTTACACAACTGTAGTACAATCATAACCACAAAATTGACATTGATTCAGTACTGTTAATTAGAACACAGACCTTATTCAGTTTTTACCAGTTTTAGACAATTTTTGACAAAAGTACAAAGGTAATTTAGTGGAGAAAAAATAATTATTTTCAACAAATATTGCAAGAACAATTGGGTATCCTAATACAAATATACAAAAACTAACTAAAATGGATGGTAGAGCTAAAAATGAAACCTAAAACTATAAAACATTTAGGAAAAAAAATAAGTGAAAACCTTTGGATATTAGGTTCTGTGTGACCTATTTCTTACATACAAGGATAAGGAACATACCATTTAATCAAAATTTAAAAATTTTGTTCTTCAGAAGATCCTATTAATAAAAGACAAGCCATGAAATGGGTGAAAATATTCACAAAACATGTGTCTGATTAAAAATTTTATCCAGTATTTTTTATCCAAACTTGTTAATAAGAAAACAAAATATATAAATATTAGAAATTATTTAAACAGATACTTTACTAAGAATATATATGGATGACATAATATCATGAAAAGATGTTCCATATCACTAGTTATTAGGGAAATGAAAAATTACCCCACAAATGATATATATTTGGACGTCTATTAAAACGACTAAAAGTAAAGATTGAAGATATCTAGAATTTGCAAGGATGTGGAAGAATTGGAACTGTCATGCACTTAGTGGGAATGTTTACTGGCACAAACTTGAAAAACAGTTTGGCAGTTTCTTAAAAATTATACATATACCTACCATACAAGAGATCCGTTCTACTCCTGAGTATTTACTCAAGGGAAAAGAGTATATATGTTCTCACAGAGTTGTACACAAATGTCTATAGTAACTTCATTGTGATAGCCAGAGCTGGAAACAACTTAAATGTCCATCAATGGGTGACTGAAAAATAATGTTTGGTAAATCCATGTGATGGAGTACTACTCTGTAATGTAAATTAACCAGCTACATGCAACGACATGGAAAGATTATAAAAGAATTATGTTGAGTATAGGAGCCAGTCCAAAAAATGTTCATTTGGTTTGATTTCATTAATATGAATACACAAAAATGCAAATTAACCTATAATGACAGAGCAGATCAATTTTCTTTTTTTTTTTTTTTTTACTTTATTTTTGGCTGGGTTGGGTCTTCGTTGCTGTGCACAGGTTTTCTCTAGCTGCGGTGAGCAGGGGCTACTCTTTGCTGTGGTGCATGGACTTCTCATTGTGGTGGCTTCTCTTGTTTCAAAGCACAAACTCTAGGCGCACGGGCTTCAGTAGTTGTGGCTCGCGGGCTCTAGAGCGCAGGCTCAGTAGTTGTGGTGCACGGGTTTAGTTGCTCTGTGGCATGTGGGACCTTCCTGGACCAGAGCTCGAACCCGTGCCCCCTGCATGGCAGGCAGATTCTCAACCTCTGCATCACCAGGGAAGCCTGCAGATCAATTCTTGTTTGGAGACAGGAACAGGGGAGATGGGAGTGATTACAAAGGGCAAGAGCAAACTTCTGGGGGTGAAGATAAGTTCCCTCTATTGATTGTGATGATGGTTTCATCACATATGTCAAAACTCATCAACTGGTACAATTTAAAAATAATGCATTTTATTCAATGTTAATGATACCTCACAAAATATCATTTAATAAATTGAGCACTTGTTTGTAGCAAAAATCATTTAAATTGCTGTTTGACTTTCCCCAACAAACTTATCCAATTTATTTATCATATACAAAGTTAGATATATATGCTAATATCAGTCATCCTTCTACAGTTTAAGATTTTTTTTTGTCTCATCAATATATCAAAATAATACATGCTGAACCATAGTATAATTAATAATTGACCCTTTGCATGGTCTAAAAGGGAAAATGAATATTCATTTTAGCGACTTTGGAAGGTATTTTCTTTTAAAGGCCAATGTATAATAAACACATTTTGTAATAGCTGCGTGATTTCTATTGTTTAAATAAAATCTTGAATAAGTGATTATTTTTGTGTTTCTGCATCTTAATATAATAAATGAAAGTACATGAAAATTTGGTTGTAACATTTATTATAAAACACATAAACCAAGACAATGATTTCTAGTTTCATGAGAAAATATTCAATTCACTGACCCATTAATAGAATAGTAAGAGTCATTAAACATATACATCTTCTTCATAATTCATTGATTCATTGCTAGTTTATGATTTTAAATTTTAATACTTAATATAATACCATGGACAAATGGAATTAAATTTGATAAAGCCCTAAGGTATCCTAGACAAAGATAACAAGGATGCTAACATTATTTGTTATCAAACAATTAAAAAAAAAACTGGTATGAAACATAGGAACACTGTCAAAAGTACTATTTGAAAACTAAAGAAAAACTTCACAAAAGGAAAAAAAGAACACTTAAGGCTAAATACACACAGAGACACACAAACACATGCACATACATTTCTGTTAAATATGAATATTTTTATGGGAATTAACATACAAGTATAATTATAATACACAAATATAAACACATTTCTGGATAGCCAGTTTCTGTCACTCTATGTAAAGGGATCACTATTTTCATTTCATATATTTTCCAAGTTTATATATTCAGTAGGATTGGGAGGACTGGACCATTTTGTGTTGAAAATTGACATGCTCAATTGTGCTTAAAAACAAATATAATGATTTTGTTTTCTCTACATATCATGTATATTTCTTCAAATACTTCTTATTATTGTTTTCATATAACATTTTTAGTTCTGTAATTCCAGATATGTTATAGTGTTCTCACTTATCATCAAAATATTTTCACTTCTTTATAACATATCCAATGAATGACATTTTATTTGAAGCACCAAAATTTTACTGTTTACAATCAGAAGTTCTAAACTAGGAGGATATCAGAAATATATTTTAAGGAAGAGGAGAGATATTCTAAAGTGAAATAACAACTAAATATTACATGTGTTTATGGGTGTGTGCCTTCATAATTTCTAATTCCTTCAGAGATCTGAGTAAAATAATAACTGCTTGATATTTCTGTACATATTTTATTGTAGTCCTAGTTTA
Organism: Orcinus orca; assembly: GCF_937001465.1. Classification (NCBI taxonomy): domain Eukaryota; kingdom Metazoa; phylum Chordata; class Mammalia; order Artiodactyla; family Delphinidae; genus Orcinus; species Orcinus orca. The sequence continues at coordinate 113,470,805 of NC_064563.1, forward strand.
AGGTCTTCATTAAAATTCACAAAATCTTTGATGTTTTACAGTGAAAATAATGAAACTTAACAAATAACTTCCTTGATACAAGGCAAAGTTTATGGACATGAAAATAAAATTTATATTTAAAATAGATTTAATGGATAATTTTAGAAGAGAAAATAGATGGATACATGTATCTTTTTGTCTGTTCTGCATTTTACTTTTGGATCTGTGTATCGTTACTTTGGTTGACTGTTATTGAAGAATTAAAAGCAAAAAGCTCAAAACTGTTCTCAAGAGTTCTGTAGGAAGCACTGAACTGATCCTGTTGGAGCATCATCCCCCATGACCCAGAAATTAAGCAACAGAAAGAAAATCAAATCCTTTTACTGACATGTGCTTCACATTATCTGATATGCAATCTGAATCCCATATTGAGATACCATAGGTGTGACATTTTCTGCTTTTTGTCCTTTTAAAGTCTTCTAAACACTAATCAAAATATCAAGATTATGCAAAGGATTGTCAGCTATAAGAAAATGCATTTCAGTTGAGTTCATATTCCCTTAGGGGAAAAATAATCATCTGAATCACATTATATATATTTGTAACCAAAGCCAGTATGAGGATTTCTACTGGTGATGATTATTAACACCCTATCTATGAGTTGGAAACTAAGCCATTAGAGAGGATTTTTATTTTTCTAAATCCACACTGTCAGATGTTTAAGAAGAAAAGACATGTTTTTGAATGTTTCTTTAGATTTTTGAAATAAATATATCCATATCAATTGAGACAGTTTAATTTTTTGTTTAAGTTTTCTGCTTAAATGGGAAAATTTACACTTTAAGGTGAAACTTCTAAACCTAAATGTTTTGAGTAAAATTTTCCATTTGAAGTGAGCTTGTTTTCCCTTAGTTTAGCATTTACACTCTGCTATTCAACCCCTCCCAGCCCAGAAAAAGTGAGAAGCAAATGTGAAATCTTTGTCTCTTTTCCTGTCTTTCTTCAAATCTGAATGACCTGGAATAGTCCATATTAAATGAGAAGTCACAAACTATTTAATCAAATAAATGAAACAGTAATGATTCAATAACATGTGAAAAGAAAAAGGAAAAAAAAAAAAAAGCTGCATGGGCTGGTAAGTGAGGAGTCTGGTTCCTGGCTAAATAGCCTGTGTCTGATTTTTCAGGCCTGACCAGAAGCAATTACAAGGGCTGTACCTGTCAGGCTTCAGGGGGCACCAGAGTCGCACACAGCCTTTGCCTTGTAGTATCCCAAGGGAGTTGCAGTCAAGGATTCAGGGGTCCTCAGCTGGCCATGATTTTATACATATCTGCATTCCTCCTCCAGGCACTTCTGCTGAGAACGTTTTATAGAGGGAACTGGGGGGAAACTTAAAGACATTTTTCTCCATTCTGACTCAGCATTCAGCACTTTTCTAGTCCTAACCCTTACCCCTGTCCTTCCCCACTGACCATCAGATGTCCCTTGGAAGTGAAAAGATCCCTGTGTCTGTGCTGACCAGGCCTGGAGCCGTTCCCATGGTGAAAAATTGATGTTGGGAGAGCCAACAATTTCTTAGGTTTGGCCTCTTGCTTACACCATGGGAGTAAGTGATTAAAAACTGGAGGATTATTTTCATTTTAGTTTGTTATAATTGACAGTTCCTATATCTGACAGCTCAGCTCTCCAACTCAGTTCTAAAATTTCCACTTGGGTCTTCGCTATGTATTTTATCGCTTTGCTGAGACTTTCTATGTTTTTTTTCTGAGACTGGGCATTTTTTCATTCATTTCTGGCATATTCATAATTGCTGGTCAAAGCAACTTTATAATATCTTTTAAAAAATCTTTGTTAAATAATTTTAACATCTTTATCATCTCGGGGGTTTGGCAACTATTGATCGTCTTTTGTGTTCAGTTTGATGAGTGATTTTTCTGTTGAAACCTTAACATGTCATATGACTCTGGGTCTTATATAAACCTTCTATTTTAGGTAGCTTTCTTTGATCCTGCACAAGAGTGGCATCTAGTTATAGCCCAGTGGGGATAGAAGCCCAAGTTTCCCAATCAGTCAGAGGAAGGAGGACTCCTCATCCTTGCTGGGTGGGAATAAGAGTTTGAGTTCCCATGTAGCCATCCACTGATACGTCCTTGGTTGAGAGTGCTAGGGGTTCCTTGTTACTACTCCCTAACTGGGCTTCTGACACCAATGTGAGGGAGAGGTGTGCCAGGATGGGTTGAAAGTCCAGGTTCCTTATTTAGTCTTCTCTGCTCCTACCCTGGTGGGATGAGAGATTGGCAGAAGGTGGGGGTACTTCTTTATTGACAACAAGAAGAGAAGTTTGTGTTCCCACTTAGCCATTGGTGATTTGGGCCTGGGTGGCCCACAGTTGCTGCTTTTTATTTGTTTGTTTTTGTTTTCATATGTTTTTTGGGTATTTGGCTGCAATGGTACAGTCATTTTCTAAAGGTTTTCAGCCTAGCTAAGTTCCCCATTTCCTGGTCCTTTGGCTATAAAGAGCAGGCTTTTGTTGGGTCTCTTATTGTCTGTGTCCATTGGTATTTCCAACTTATTGGATTCTCTGGCACCCATTTTGGTTAATTGAGGCAAAAATAAACGCTAGAGAATTTCAAAACCATGTAGGTCATTATGTAGAGATCACTAGTTTTTCTACCTTCTTCTCTCCAATTTTCTGAGTCTTCTTATATTTGTTTTACACATAATACCCAAGATTTTTATACTAGCAGGCAGGATTGTTGGGTTTCTTTTTTGTTTTGTTTTTAATTTCCTAACAGGCAGAATAGGGAGAAATGTATGTACTCAATCTTCCTGGAAGAAAGAGCCAACACATGGTATTATTTTAGTCAAAACTATTAATAGCATGCAACTGTATTTAAATATAATAATTTACTCTTTTAGATGAAAAGTTCAATATCATCATTTCATACATGTTTGAAAGACTCCAAGGTCTTTAGGGTTATTCCAAATGAATATAGTGAAAACTAACAATTTTCAGAAGTATTTTATTTCTGATATGATATATATAAATATATTTATAAATATAAATTTATATAACTTCATAAAATATTTTAAATTTCTTTATTAGCTCTATGTACTTCACATGAGAGAAAAAAAAGAAAATAATTTTTCTTCCCTATTTGCATTGGTATTGGTAATGAGAACAAAGGATTTCATCAGCATTTTCTGGTCTATTTTAGAAGGTGAAGCACTCCTTACTTCCATTTAGAATTATCTCACAACTAATCAGGTAAAAAATTGGAAATCTATTATGGAACTGAGCCAGATTTTTTTATTCATAGTTTCTCTCTTGCTTGAGACTACATAAATCTTCTCCCTAGTTTCTGCTGCCACTATTGAATTATAAGTGTAGTGACTTTCACCTTTTGAAATAAGTAAAACACTGCCACTTTAACAAAAAACAAAGTTACTATTGCTTTAATTCAGCAACATGATCTAAATAACGGGTGTATCTTATTTGGTTTAAGTTATAATAAGTATAACAACATTGAAAGATAAAGTGAAGTTTTAGAAATCAAATCCAAATGAAACGATAATATATGGAAAACATTTTTACCCTTTATGTATGAACACATAATTTCCACTTTTGTTTGGTATTTACTTGATACTTCAGTCTTTTGATCAGAACACAGAAATGTGTATTTAACTTGATCACACGTTTGAAAATCATTTCCAACTTGTTTTACGTGTGACTGGTGGAGTTTATTATGTACTTCTGAATGTGAATCAAAGGCTTTAAAGCTAATAACTTTAATAACAATTATTATGTGTTTGACTTATCATAATAATCATTGGCATTTTTGGTATTACCAGCACATAATATAAAGCAGAAAAAAATATACAAATGCATAAAGACCTACTGTAGTGAAACATCTGACTGTAGAATCTGGGGCAGTGATGTATATTATACATAACTCCATCTAGGCAAGTTTTTCCACCCCAGTTCCTCATTATTGAAACAAGTTTCTGATCTATATGGCTTTCATGTGTTTAAATTGAAAATGCTTTACTTTTAAGAGATATTTTCTATTCCATTATCCTAATTTTTATGTCACCATTGGAAAGAAATTTAATCATTCTAGGACTCAGAATCCTCTGTAAATGAAGAGGGTTTTAGGAACAGCTGATCCCTTCTTACTCTGTCTAGCAGTCTCTGATACCTATGGAATGCAACAGAGGGAAATTTTGACCTCTTCACATGTAGCACTTTTCAACCTTGTAAAACCTTTCACTCTCTTTGTATAAAAAATATTCTGTAACATTCCTTTCCTATCTTGGAATGAAAGTCATAGATACCATAACCAACCTGCACAAATCATTAAAAAAAATCCATATCAGTATAACACTCTACCAATAAAATAAAAAGATAAAGAAGAAAGGTAATTAAAAGTAAAACAATATAAATTCCAATAAGCAAATGTTCAATGTTATTGTACAATAGAAAATATGATGACAGAGTGAAATGTTTACACCTAATTCTACAGCTACCAATGCAGAAAGATGTGCTGTTCTCATGATTCAGATATCATGAACATTGCTACTGTTAATGACATGACTCTACAAAATAGTGATAAATGCAAAGGAAAATCTGAACAAAATCAAATGCAAGCTAACCTTGATTTTAGTTCTATTCTTGGGAAATTCCATTTATTTATTAAAATTGTGCAAAAATATTTGACTTTCAAGTATAAATTATCTTCTAGTCTTATTAAGCAACATTTCACACACATGATTGACAATCATTTGTTAAGATAGCCTACTATGATCATTGCAAGGTGTCCAGCAATATGTCCTCCAAATGATGATAATCAAAAATATGCTCACAACACTCTAAAAGGTCCTTTAGGTAGCTGCACTAGCCCGTTCTGAAGCTATTGTTCTAATGGTACACACAGTCTTGGCAGTTCAGAGAGATTCTGGACAAATGTATTAAAAAAAAAAAAGCAAAACAAACAGCATAGTCAGGAAATTTTACATGAAACTGAACATTCAGGAAAGTAGTGTTTTTATTTTCCATCTTGTATGTGTTATCCTTTTTTGTGGTAGGCTTCTATGTATCAGTACTTCCTAAATTGAATATCTAAAGTCTTCACTACATATGGTAGTTGTTTATATACTATTTTAAATGAGTCTCTGGCCATCCAAATGTTCAAATCTCTTATAAGATTTCTCCAAACCACTGAGGACTCCTCTGCATTGGTCATGCCTCTAGGATGGAATTTAAAATAACCCCATTTATTCAACATGCTTTTCTATCCTCCAACAAAATAGAAGCATCTACTTTGAAACACACTGCTTGGAAAAAAAATTAAATTAAAAAAAGAGAATAAGAAGGAGGAAGAGAAGGAGAAGAAAAAGGAGAAGAGGAGTCATCATTAAAGGAGAAGGAGATGGAGAAGGAGAAATAACACATATGTGTGTATGTATATATATGGATATATCTTGTTATCATTTTCAAAATTATTTCTGAAAAACACTGATAGTGGAAGATTACCCTTCCCTATAAGGACTTATGGATAAATAAGTTTAAGAACTGCAGACCATGAAATGTTTTCTTAGGTGCCACACCAAGTTTATAATCACGAATCTGAATACTCTCACATTCAATCCACACTCATATTTCTCCCTTACTCTCTTTCAACAAACTGGCTGTCTCAGTTTTATGAATGCCTCTTTGCTGCACTGTATCACACCAGCATATGAGGCCAGGGTTCCTACTTGATTCTTCTTACTCATACACCAGCCCATGGGATTTTGTTTCATATTCAGCAAGTAATAAAATATACTAGAATTAAAGTGATTCTGAAAATGACAAATTCAGTGTCTTCTACTTTGCTAAAAATATAGGAGCCCTATGCCAATTGTTTGCTCTCACCACATACACTACTCTTGACAACAGTCAAAATGAAAACTTAGCAATACCTCTGGGGCCAACATATCTGACGAACAAAGCTCCTAATCTATGCATCCTGACCTTTTAAAAATATGCCTATTTTAAATGTTTTAACCAGATTAAATTGCTTAACAGAGTTCATTAATCATAGTATGCCTTATATAAATAAAGTAGTTGAGGGACAGAGTAAGCCAGTTTAAAAAATCTTATAATGTAAAAAGCATGGGAAGAAGGTAGTGGGATGTGTTAAATTTCTGTAGTAAATATTAGAAAATACTGCATTTGAAAGAGACTGCAGATCTCCTAAGTACAGAGATACTCTCAACAAAATCTTTTTCTCTACTTTCTTACATACGTTTATATATAAGAGAACCTACTTACCTTGACTTGTCAAGGATGAGTGGCTGAGAGAAGGGAAGTAATAAGAAACTTGAAAGATTTTGAGCACTTTCTGCTTTGTGTTGCAATTTCTTTCTTTCACTAACTTTCCAATTCTAAGAAAACTAAAACTCTCAATGATTATAGAGCAATATTTTCTTTCTGTTAGAACTAACCCACATTTTTTTCCCCTGAGATTTCTGTTTTTGCATTTTTGAAACACCTTTCCTTCAGGGAACTAATTAGCAAGATTAGCAAGATTAATCTTGCTAATATATTCTTTCTTGCTGCCACCAAGTTTTAACCCCATGATTCCCATTGTAGTTTCAGCAGAATTATGCTTGTCACATAACTGATTCAACATAGAAGACCTGGCCTTAGCCACTTCAATTAATTACTACTACCCAAGTGATTCTGGGTTTCCAAGTCCTTTGTGGAGGTATGTACCTTATTAAATTGCCAGGGAAAGTCTTTATGCCTATATGAAGAATTGGATTTTTTCCATGCTTCACTTGTCTGTCCACATTTGATTTATTCACATTATTGCTTGAGGAAAGCAAGATACTGGTGATCTAAAAAGCCTCTTGAATAGGTATTATCCCTTTTGCCAAGTAAGCAAAAATAATTCATTTTTATTAATCACATTGAAAGCCAAATTGGCACATTACAGATTTTACTTATTAGTGTTTTTCTCATACATTCTCCTTGTACAAGGATTCAAGTCTCTGGTCCCCTTTCTCAACAATATCTTACTAATTCACACAGCTTTGTCAAAAATTCTCATATCAGTGTTGCTTATTCATACAATTTCTAATTATAAACGTAAATGTGTTTCTTCATTATTTCTGTCCTAGGGCAATTCACGCACTTAAAAATAATAATGCTATCCAAATAGGGGAAAGGGTAAATATGTATACAAATTGCTTTAAGGGCTGTGTGAAAGTTCAGAGTTACTCAGATTTATAGTTAACTATACATATAGAGTTAAAAATGTACGTTAAGATATGAGTAAAAATGTATAATGAGAGTCTGTTGCCTATTTGATACTAGCATTTAAATGCATAATTTTATATGTCCCTCCAAAGAAGTTTAGGAAGTGCAGAATACTAATCAACTTATCTGACATCAATATTTTGAAAAATCATTTAGTTAATTTGACAGACCTTATGACATCATCTAAATGGAGCTGGGTGTATAAGTAGTCTATCATATAGTGATAAGTGGAAAAGAAAATCAGATATGGGTTCCATCGCATTATGTACTCTTAACTTGACTTTGGTTTACTATAGTGAGATAAGAAATAAAGCTCTAGATAAGGCTTGATGACACGTGAATGTTTTTGCTTATGGTCATAATTTTCGTACTACTCCAAATAACAAAAATGTTTTCAAACCTTAGACTGTATAAAATTTCAGAATTTTCTTTGTGTGTGTAGTATATGTATGTGTATGTAGTTCTCTTACCTTTAATGTAGTGATTGACCATTTTTATCTGACACAAGAGTCTTCTGATGCTTTAGTATGTTTGACTGATGTAATATAAAAAATGGCAATCTCATAAAATGTATAAAAATAATCTGAAAACTTTGGCTCTCTCTCCTATTTCTTTATTAGTAGTACACAATCCACAACTGTCCTAAATTACTATGATCTCTTATGAATAGAAAAGTATTTCTAATGGGTGAACCAGGTAAAAGATAAAGGGTACTGGATGATATAGAACAGCATGAGAATGTATACAACAGGCATTAACTTTACTAAACACAGAAAATATAAATGGATAAAAGTGGGGAAAGGGAAACCAAGACATAATATATATGGTACCACAAAGGAATCACAGCTTTAGTGTTTATTCTTCCTTAAAATAGTCCCCACTGAGATCCAGTAATTTGTCCCAAGTGCCTCTTACAGTGAAGTGGAATATAAGTAGAAATGGATGTGATCAATGGCGGCCTCTGGCATATTATTTTATTTATTTATTTATTTATTTGCGGTACGCAGGCCTCTCACTGTTGTGGCCTCTCCCGTTGCGGAGCACAGGCTCTGGACGCACAGGCTCAGCGGCCATGGCTCATGGGCCCAGCCGCTCCACGGCATGTGGGATCCTCGCGGACCGGGGCACGAACCCGTGTCCCCTGAATCGGCAGGCGGACTCTCAACCACTGCGCCACCAGGGAAGCCCCTCTGGCATATTATTTATGCCCACATACAATTGTTTCAAAGCACAGGGTGTGTTAACTTCGAAATGCACTTTTAAGATTCATAAGAGATGGGCATTTGAAATTAATGTTAGAGGAGACTTGATTTTCAAGAAAAAGCAAGTGTTTGAACCAAGACCTAAAAGCATACAAAAACTTAGACTTTTTAAGTACAAACAAGAAAATTGCTTGTGAATTGGCTTCCTGCAGAGAATGATATGTCTGAAAAACTCTAGAGTATACAGTTAGCATCTGCTAAATGCTATAATAGTTGTATTATAGACAAAACACTCTAAGTAGAATGGAGTGCACAAAGGAAATACCTCGAGTATCTGTGTGTGTATGTGTAAGAATATCCTGTACAAACAGTTATCAAACCTCACTGAGCTGCATCTTCCAATATTGACTGACTTAAAATACCCCAGGACTCACACTGATATCACCTAATCTATCAATGGTCAGAAAAATTTTCAATTCATTGACTTTTTCTTCTTTGGCAAAGAATCAAAGTATCTACTTTCCTACATAGAGTAAAATAAAAATCAAGGAACTCTGTAGGGGCGGAAACTTTTTATGTTGACAGTTCTAGGACATGCTTGATTTTCTTTCACCCTTTAATAAGAAGAGATCCAGAAATGAATGACAGCTGTAACTCAGCTAATTAAAGGATTTAATCCTACTGTCTCATAAATCAATATTCAGGAAATGTTAGATTATATCTGAGAAATCTATTCATGAAGTCAACTTCTATTTTGCCTGCAAAATAAAATTAACCAATATTTCTTTTTGTGTGTTGAAAATCTGAATGCTAAAAAGTGATGGTGTTTTATCCAAAATCATTAAAAGTAATCACATCTAGATACTTTAAATACTTTCTTGGATAGTAGGAAGGTGAATTTGTTTTGTCTGGAGAAAACTGAATAACAAATATTCTAATATGTTATATAGAAATACTGAAAAACCCTAGACCAAGGGTCAGTGAACATTTTCTGTAAAGGGCCAGATAGTAAACTCTTTACACTTTGCAGGCCAAGAGGTGAAATTGAAGTTCTTATGTAGGCACTTACATAACAAGAGATCCAAAAACAAATTTCTTTTTATTTCCAAAAAATGTTTACACTACTTATTTGTTCTGAAAAATTAGCATTTACAATTTTTTTGCCCTTTACCATTATGTTAAATATCCCTCCATCCCAATATAGATGGGCTTGTGTATATTTATTTATAATTCTGTGGTTTGTCTTCATGCATGGGGACTGAAGAAAGAAAAATTAAATCAATATTTTTATTTACAGCTGATAGTTATTTTTCTCTAACTTTATTTACTAGTGCCAGGGTTCCTTATATCATAGTTCTGTTAGACCACAAGAGAGCAATCAGTTACAGTAAGTGCTATTTTAATAATTGATATTATTAGAAAATATCTTATGAAAATTTTTAATAATCACTCTAAGATTAACTTTTAAAAATATATTTTGTATCTCATCTTTGTTAAAAGAAATAAGTAGATCTTAGTACTGAAATGATTATCTGCATTTATTTGCTCAAATATTTTTGATACTCTGAAACTCACTTAATCTTTAGAGGGTATCATTGCATTGTGGTTGAGGTTTGCTATACTTCTTGTTCACTTAAATAACATGAAAGACTTAGAGTAGTTTTATTCTATGACCCAAATTCAAAATCACTTAAATTTGCCAGTTGAATGATCTTCAGAGTTTTAACATGCTTTATTCCATGCAGTTGTCTTAATTAAACTTAAACTTATACAGTAAGTGAAAAGATAACTTTTTAAAGCATTCAATTTACTTTTAAAAACAGACATTGTAAGATTAACTGCTTGGGTACCATTGTGGACAACTGGCCTTTCTAAATAACATAGTTTTCTTTCCAGAAATATTTCTGAATTACTGGAATAAATTTCTTGAAAATAATTTAACTGAAATTATAATTCAAAAAATTAACTTTGTTTTGGTCCAACAGATGCTGACCGCAAGGAGGAAAAGTGTTTATGACTAGGATCTTCCTAACTCAGAAATTTCGACACCCTGTTTGCTTTTTATAGTATGTGTTCTTTCTACCTTTTGAAGTATTTTTTACACAGTACCTCAAATGCATGGACAGAGGTTTTTAAATGGCCATAGGTAAATGCCAACAAAAAACATAAATTGTTAAGGCCCCACCTAGTTATTGGTGATAATAATAAATGTTAATATTACAAATTTCCAAGAAAAAAATAAAATATATTTTATTTAAGGTCCATTTGAAAATACTGCCTTCCTGAAGTTTTAGTTTAAATAAAATAATCCTCTCTAATCTTTACAATTCCAAACATCTTTTATATTTTTAATAGACTATGGGACTCTTAAAAACATATGTTTGTATTTGTTTGTTCCTGTTTTTGATTGGTTTTCTAGAAAGCATAATACCTCATACTCTCCAGCCTCTTCTTCCTTTCTGGAATGTTAGGGGGTTCTTTCTCACAATTTTTGAAACATCAGCCTTCTTGTTGGTGTCTGCAACCCTCGTCTTGCTAGCATTTGTAAAAATAGAGCGTCCAACACACAGAAAGTTCTTAATACATTATTTATTGCAGGAGCAGGAAGCTGAATGAATGAATGATGAAAACTAAATTTCAAAGTAAAGTGAAAACTGTGCAGAGAGGAGGCAATATTTGGCAGAAATATAAATAAGATGTTGCTGCAGAAAATACTATATCATTTCTTCTTTTATTTGGGCAACTCAGCATCTTTTCAGGAAAATAGGAAGAGAAGGTGATAAAGATACAGGTTACTCAATGAGTCTCTGGGGAGAGAAACCCATGGTGTGTACTGTGAATTCCTTGGCCTACCCTATAGGATTTACTCCTTATTCTGCTCACACCTACACCTCATTCCCAGGCTGAACTCCCATCACAGCTGGGCTCCTGAAATTACGCAGTCTCTAGTAGGGATATTTCTAATGCATCTTGCATACTTGGTTTTCCAGTTAACATCTTCACTTGGATATCTAGAGGGCATTTCAGATTTCATATTCTAATAATTACATTCTAGGTACCTCACTCCGATTGCAAGCGTACTCCTTCTTGTTCTGCCACATTCCAGTTGTTAGCAATTTCATTTTTCAGTTATTGGATCAAAAACATCACATATGTCTTTGACACTGAATACCTATTCAATCAGCAAATCTTTTATTTGCTCTAACATTTATCTTAGATCTGATTACTCATCATTTTCCACTACCACCTCCTGAGGCTACAATATTTTTATGGGCTGAACTCTGTCCTCTCCAAATTCCTGTGTTGAAGCCCGAACACCAAGTACTTCAGAATGTGACTCTATTTGGAAATAGGGCCTTTAAAGATTTGGTGAAATTAAATTGAGACCATTAGAATGGGCCCTGATTCAATTGGACTGGTGTTCCTATAAGAAGAAAAAATAGAACACACAGAGGGACACCAGGGATGTATGAGCACAAAGGAAAAACCATGGGAAGACACAACGAGAAGGTGGCAGTCTGAACACCAAGGAGAAAGTCTTAAGAGGAAACCAAACATGACAACACCTTGATCTTAGACTTCTAACCTTTGGAACTGTGAGAAAATCAATTTTTGTCATATAAACCAACCAACCTGTGGTATTTTGTTATAGCAGCCCTAGCAAACTAATACCGACACTGTTATCTCCCACCCACACTGTTACAATGGTGCCTGATGCTTCTGTTTTTACTGGAACTCTCTATATCACTCACCACACAATATCTAATATTACTCTTTCAGAACAAATTTTAACACATGACTTTTCGGCTCAAGGCAGTCCAAGTATTTCCCATCTCATTCAGAATAAAATACACAATATATTCCTTTGAACTGCTGGCGTGTATTATCTTTCCCAGAGCTACTTCTCTGGCCTAGGCTCCTTCCAGGACCCCCTCCCCTCCCCACACTAACCACAGTGGATCCCTAACGAAACCAAGCAGGACCCTATGGGGCCTTCTCAGGACAGACCCTCCATGTCCTCCACCTGCCTCTCATTTGCAGAAAAACTTTAGTTTCCTAGGCCTTCCCTGAGTTCCAAAGAATAAATTTAATCAGAGAAGGGAGAAAATGTAAAAATAAAGGAAAAGAGTCAAGCAAGATAGAATAGTTTAGCCATTAAACAAAGTCAAAGGCCTTTAGTTCCTCCTCAAGGGCTATAGATAATATTCTGAGCCAAATCCTTTGAGCTATTTTACAGATACTGAAAGCCCCAGCAGGTGGAAGAAGTTAACTGTATGCTGCCCACAAGCACGTAGACCCCATACCGGTTGGAACCAGAAGGTTGATGATGTTGATTCCCAATTACCTCACCACCAATTAATCAGAAGAATGTCCACAAGCTGATTACACACACCACAACCCCGCTCCTCACCTCATCTTTAAAAACATTTCCCTGAAAGCCATCAGGGAGTTTCAGTCTTTTAAGCACTAGCTGCTTGGACTACTTGCTTGGCATCCTGTAGTAAATGCTGCATTTTCCTTAACCAAAATTCTGTGTCAGTAGATTGACTTTACTGTGAGAGGGTAAAGGTTTGGTTCAGTAACACTAGCTATTCTTTTAACACATCTGGCATGCTTTTGCCTCAGGGCCTTTGCATATATGGTTTATCTGTTTTCAACTCTTTCTCACAGTTTTCCATACCGTGCACCTTAACCTTCTTTCATATTTCTGTTCTAATACAAACTTATCTGAGAGGGCTTTCCTGACAACTCTCTTTAAAATAATAACTGCCTTCCTATAAGTTCATATTCTGTATTCTTTTTTCTTTCTACTTCATTCCCTTCATAGCAAAACTATTTACATGTTTACATGTGTCTGGACTCTTCCATCAGCAAACATAAGCTGCATTCCCAATGTTTAGCTGCATTCCCAAATAGTTTATAGCACATATTTGATAATAAATATTATTAAGTACATAAATTATCCAAATAATTTCTTAAGAATAGGTATTAATATAGATCACCTTGTTTATCAATTGTTTGGCCTGCCCTTACTTTTGTAGTCTAATTAGGTAGCTTTTTTCCCTCCTATTTCTAAATTTTCTAGAGTTGTTTCATGGTTTTACCTAATCTTTCCTTTTTTCCACTGTACCAATTTAGAATCTGTTCCTGGTATGGCTTGTCTCCCTGGTTAAAATTATTTGTAATTGTAAAATATAATCTTAATTCTCATTCATTTAATTATCTAAAATTTATTTTGTGACAATGTTTAACATCAAAATAGTTTTTCTAGTTATTTTTTTTTTCTTTTTTGCTATTTTGGTTGTTGCTATTGTTTCCTGTTTCTTTTGTTCTCTTCCAAAGACACCAAGTATTTGATTGGAAAGAAAGTGTAGAGAGACTAGAGATAGCTAACTAAAATACAATATACCCCTTTTCTCTCTCTTCATCCCATATAACCTATCTTTCAAACATTTCAATTTCCTCATGCTGTTTCCTAGCTCAAGATTCTTTCCACCATTCACCACTTTTGGCATATGTCTCCTCATTCATATATAGTATCCCTATAAGGAAATACAAAAGTGCTGCACATACAAAAGTTGTGTCTAGTCCTAAGAAGAAATCAGGGATTGAGTTATTTGTAGTGAGGTGGATGGACCTAGAATCTGTCATACAGAGTGAAGTAAGTCAGAAAGAGAAAAACAAATACTGTATGCTAACACATATATGGAATCTAAAAAAAAAAAAAAAAAAAAAAAAAAGGTCATGAAGAACCTAGGGGCAGGACAGAAATAAAGATGCATACCTACTAGAAAATGGACTTGAGGACACGGGGAGGGGGAAGGGTAAGCTGGGACAAAGTGAGAGAGCAGCATGGACATATATACACTACCAAATATATAAAACAAAAGAAATCTGGGAGATGATTATTTAGTTTAAAGATAACAATCGTGAAATACTTGGTGTAAATAAGTATACTGTGTGATGTAGATCTGATCTGAGGCTGCCACCTATTTCCTGTTTACATTTCAATATCTCCTGAAACTGATTTTATTACAAAACAAAAGTGAAACTTGGGAATGCACTTTTGCTGAAAATTAAATTCTTAGCCTGTCAATAGTAGCAAATGTTTTGCTGGAATTACTATATTCTGATCTTATGCTTTCATATTAACAAATATGAATCATTTCTATCTAATTTATTTGGTTTCACATTTCAAATAATGTTGCATCCTTGTAACTGCATTATATCACTGAGTTTTACACATGGATGAGAAAAAATAAAATAGCTTATGCAAGCGGCATGTTAAAAATATATTCCACAAAAGTTAAAATTTAAATTTTCAGATTGAAAGCTCAGCCACATCAAACACAATGGGACAAATGAGTTCCATAATTAATCACCCACAAAATTATGACAACAACAGGAGCCAAAATATTTATACAGCTCCTAGGAAAAAGAATCCTAGATAATGCAGGGCATGACTTACTTTACATATTGTGTTAGTTTCCTAGTGCTACTGTAACAAACTACCTCAAATTTAATGACTTAAAACAACACAAGTTTGTTTTCTTACAGTTCTGAAGGTCAGAAGTTTCCAATCATGGTGTCAATAGGGCAGCATTCTCTCTTGAGGCTTCAGGGAAAAATTGTTTCTTTGTCTTTTTCAGCTCTTCCAGGCTGCCTGTATTCCTTGGCTCCTTGTTCCTTCCTAGAACCACTCCAGCTTTGAGTCCTAGCTCCTACTACCAATTGACCCACCTGCCTCCTTCTTATAAGAACGTTAGTGATTACATTGGGTCCACCTGGATAACCCAGGCAAATCTTCTTATCTCAAATCCTACATTAATCACACCTGCAAAGTCCCTTTTACCATTGATGTAACATAGTCACAGGCTCCATGCAGTGAAATGTAGCTGTCGTTGGGAGGAGTATATTCAACCCACCACTCATGCAAATAAAATTTGAATATACACACACACATGCATATGTGTAACTGTTTATGTATCAAATTGTTCAAATAAAGCATTGGATATATTCAGTTGATTCAGTTGCATTATGTAGTACTAGCAGATAAAAATGCCATAGATAATCTTTTTTGGGAGTTCTATATAAAACATTCTGCATTCTTCTTAGAATCAGCTAGTCTGTAAGTGATTTTCTGTTTTCCCTTTTCTTGCCCCTGACAGTCTCATTGACAATGTTCTTATTTGTGCCGGGAGAGTATTAGTGTTGCCTGCTAGGCACATTGGGCAGTCAAGCACATTGGTCACTTTTTAATATTGATTAAATTTCACTATATCAAAATTCACAGTATATCTCAGCCCCTAGATTTCAGCACAACACTATGTTAAAGCTACTTCAACAATCTTGCCATTTCAATTTTTCACGCTTTTACATTTGTTTGTTATTTTGACAATCATATACCACAACACATACCAATAGGTAATACTGTAGAAAAATATGAAAAACTTCAGTATCAAAATTGTCCAACTTCATGTCATAGATAAAGTCACTTTAACATAACAGTGACCCAGGAATATTTCAAAATCATGTATTTGATAAACTTCTCCTAATTTATCATACCAAGTTTCTACTACTCTATTATTAGTGGAGAGGGGCACTTTAGACCCTGATACCAATGTTTCTTCCTTCCAGTCTGTCCTATGTTTGTTTAAAGGTTTTACAGTTTGGCAGGCTAGAGTTAGGCCAATTCTGCCCATGACCACTTGTTTAAATATCAACCATGGCTGCTTTTACACTATAGAGACAGAGTTAAGTACCTATAAAGCTGAAAATATTTTCTATCTTCTTCTTTACAGAAAATTTTGCTGACCCTTTTGTAAAAGGATTGGATCTCATCAGTGTGTAGACAGTGATGTTTTTAAGGCACCTAAACTATATTTGTTGCATACACACATATATATGAGTGTGTGTGTATATATATATATATATATATATATATATATATATATATATGTCTTATATTTGATGCCAAGGTATAATGTATTATACAACACCAAGTAGTAAAAACAGTTTAATGTAGTTGAATATGCTAAGTCCAAGTTATCAATCAAGCAGGTGGCAAATTTTTCTCTATTCCTATCTGTACCACTGTACTATATCATCATTTCAACTCTCAAGATCTGCCCTGATCCTCTAGGGTTGATTGTGAAACAGAATAACTTTTGACAAGATATAAATATAGATATGGATATAGATGATATAAATTCTCCATTACCCTCTATTTCCTCTACTAAGAATCAGGTTCAAACCAACATTGTCTTTCAGTTGTACTGTTACACATCCACTTTGTGCTCCTAACCCCTGACTGTTGCAGTAGAAAGCCAATACATGCTTTGTAAAACTTAAAGCTGATGTTTTCTCTTTGCTTAAAACTCTGGACTGGTTCTTGTTGCTCTTAGGATAAAAGAAAACTGATGAGGATGACCTACAAGCCTCTGACTCTGAAACCTGTTTATTCTGCCTCCTCACATTTCACTCCTTGCTCACTATGGTCAAGGCACACTGTCCATCTATTACTTCCCAGAATGATCGAATCTCTTTTTACTCCATAGAGCCTTCTTTCCTCTAGTGCTTCAGGTCTCAGCTTAAATTTCAGTGAGGGAAAAGTGCTTTCTTTTATTGCTCAAAATACATTAAATCTCTCCATTGATTTTTCTCATAACATTCTATTCTTTTCCTTCACAGCGCTTAAGATAATTTATAATATTGCTTACATGTGTGTGTTTCTTTATTAAATGTCAATATCCGCCAGTAGACATCCCCCAGTAGACTATAAACTTAACATGGAAAGAAACGAAGTCTGGTCTACTTTATCTCCCACTCCATGCTAAGACCTAGCATAAGGCACAGCAGCTGACCGACATTCAATAAATCATTCTTGGATATTTCTTTGTTATAGTTATCTAGTGTTTTTCTGATTTTACTACTTTATACTTGATATTTTGGAAATTATTTTCATTCCCCAGCAAAATTGTCCTTTCTATTTTGTGGCTTTGTCTTCTACTTAGCTTTCAGCATGGTCTTCTCATACCATGGGAACCACTGGCTACCTTGGAGACCCTACCATTTGTTACCTGTATCTATGTTTGTCAGGTGACATAGTATGAGTTAGTTTGAAATACATCTGTTCTAACAGAGATATATCACACAGTCAGAGATATATTTCCACTTTCCTCTCACTGAAGCAACTGAAATCACACCCAAATAGCACAAGTGAAATTACTTTTCAATTGACTTGTTAGAAAGACAAAAACAAAAACAGGCAGTCTGTTAGAGTGCAGAACAACAGACAGATCAGACATTTCTCATTCTGGTTGATCCACTGAGCTAGTCACTTATAAAAGAGAAGAGAGATGAGTAATAAGGACAAGTATTACTGTGGACCCACTAACTTTGGTATAATTAGCCAGACCAAAAAATTGTTACTCTAAGTAATACCTGTTGATATGGCAACATGCATTTAATAATTGCAACACTCCAAAGTAAATCTCTATAGTTAACAAATAATAAACCATAGATTTTTATATGTTCCATATAATGAGTAATGGAATTTTATGATTCATATTACATTATGCCAGAGAGCAAGCTCTAATAAAGTAATGATTTTTATTTATTTTGTGTACTTTTTTTTAACATCTTTATTGGAGTATAATTGCTTTACAATGGTGTGTTAGTTTCTGCTGTATAACAAAGTGAATCAGCTATACATAAACATATATCCCCATATCTCCTCCCTCTTGCATCTCCCTCCCACCCTCCCTATCCCACCCCTCTAGGTGGACACAAAGCACTGAGCTGATCTCCCTGTGCTATGTGGCTGCTTCCCACTAGCTATCTATTTTACATATGGTAGTATATAATATCTAAGGTGAGTGGAACAATAACTGTTACATAGTGAATATTCAATAAGTTTTTGTTGAATTATTGAATTAGTACTATTTTTGTCACATTTAATATTTTATATGTTTCATAGGAATAATCTTTTTAGCTAGGAGAAAAATTAAGCCTCACAAAAGTCAACAAACAAATAAATAAACCCCTTTTTTCATAACTCTATTTATCACATTTTATTCTCATACAAATTAATTTCAATTTTAGGGAAATTTTAAATAAATTGCAAATGTGATTAATGAGCCTGTGATGCTAAGGATTCCTTTGTTTCCACAAAGTAAAATATTCCTGAAATCTATCAGTATGAATTAAAGTTTCAATAATCTGAAAAGAATGTCAATTTTTTAGAAACTATCGACTTCAAGGAGTATTTTGATTCCCCCCTTTACACAGAGCTCTGGTGTCTTTATCTAGATCTGGGAGACCTGAGGACAAAGAGGAATATTTTCACACCTTCTATTTAAAATGTTTCCCTGAATCTCTTAAGCAATGGCATTTTAAGTGAAATTCTTACCCACACAAGGTCTATAAATAAACTATGTCTATAAAGTGCCACTATAACTTGTTGAACAGTAAAAAGATGATTTTTTTGTATGACACCTATCTCACCAGTTTTGCAAAGTGGAAAAAAACAAATGCTTTGCAGTCCTCAGGCATATTAATTCTCTAATAATCCGGAAAGCACTCAAATGATAGAATCTATTCAAAGTGGCCTCTTTTTGCCAAGGTAGGGATTGGAGAGAATTTTCATAGTCAAACATGAACAAAGAAAATGTATCAATATATGAAAATATAAGAAGATAAAGACCTATCAGACCTAAGAATAAGTACTCTGAGATGAGTAGGTAGAACAGGTAATCCTGAGTTTCTGCCCTAGATGCTGGTGTGGGACAAAACACCATAGGAGCAGCCATGTGGGCTTCTACTCATGGCCAAATTTGGAAGGCAGAAATTAGGCAGTTAAATCCCCTTCAATTGGAAATTCTGTTACTAATTATATCAGGAACTTTGCTACAAGGTAATCCACTAATCATATTATACTTGATCTAGGTATAGCCTCAGATTTACTTTTCTCTTCATATATTTACATTTTTAATACAAACAAACAATTTCATGCATAGTGGTTTGTAAGGATTCAAAATATAGTGGTTTTGTTTTGTTTTCTGAAGAAGAAAGGAATACTGGCTGGGAATGGAGAAGTGAAACAGAAAAGGGCTGGCAGAAAACAAAGCAAGATTCATAAAGACAACATTGGGAATTCCCTGGCAGTCCAGTGGTTGGGACTATGTCTTTCACTGCTGAGGGACCAGGTTCAATCCCTGGTCAGGGGTGGCCAAAAAAAAATAACAACTACTACTCGGGGTGACTGAAGCAGTGTAGAACTCACTCTTCTATTACATCACCAAAGGAATATTTATATTCCACCTCCCATCAGTAGTTAATCAAGCATTGCTCACAGAAGGTGTTAATTTCCCACCTCTCTGGCCTAACTCCTGTGCAGGCAAAGAGACCCTCTCTGGCTTCAGAGAGACCCTTCCGACAGTGATGTGGATACTGATGATAGAAAATTAGTAAAGCCTGCAGGAGTGGGTGATACACTAGAGTCTGCTACTCTATGTTATTAGATATTCTTATTTTAAAAAAAATGTTTTAATGAATGCATAGTATTTCATTATTTGATTAAACCCTAAATATATTAAACCTATTCCTTATTTCATTTCTGAAAAGACCAAGAATATCTGCAAAAGTGTTAATGTTCAGTTTTGTTTATTATGTAAAAAGGTCTTACACTGGAATTAATGAATCAATAGTTGAAAGAAATAACTATTCTTAAATATTTGATATATACTGCAAAATTATCTTTCAGAACATTTGTACCAACCTCTATACATCCAGTTGTGACATGAGAGAGATAGCCCTTCCAATGTACACAGTGGGATATTATTTATTTTACCCTTGTCAAAGTGAGAAGAGAAAATTTATCTAATAAATATTTTAATTTGATGTTATTTGATTACTAGTGTTTTCTATTGCTGCTCTAATAAATTACCACACACTTGGTAACATAAAACACTAGAAATGTATTATCATCTAATTCTGGAAGTCAAACGTTTGAAACGGGCCTCATTGGTCTTAAATAAAGGTGTTACTGAGTTGCAATTTTTCTGGAGGCTCCAGGTAGAGGAGATCCATTTCTTTGCCTTTTCCAGCTTCTAGAGGCTGCCCACTTAGCTGGCCTCATGTCTGTTGCCATTTTCAAAGCCCTTGCAGTTTTTCTCACCACACATTGCTCTGATTCTTTTGTCTTTTATATTTTAAGGACCCTCAGGGTTGTATTGGGCCCACCCACAGAATCCAGGATTATCTCCTTATTTTAAGGGAAGTTAGCAACCTTAATTCCATCAGCAACCTTAATTTCCCCTTGCCATTGCAAGGGAGGCAAAAAGGTACTCCTACTCTCTTAGCATCTTTGGCTGGACCTGAGAATTAACTTGATGTAATATAATTTAACAGGAGAAAAGCATGCAAATTTATTTAATATAAGTTTTACATGACATGGGAGCCTTCATAAGGAAATGAAGACTCAAAAAGTGGCAAAACCCAAGTGTTCATATAACATATTAGATTGAACAAAGAGAGGCAATTGCGGAAAAGTAATTAAATATATGGGGAGATTAAAGCAAGATAAAAGTTATTTTAACAACGTGTGTTTGTACAGAATATTGTGGGCCTCGACTCCCCATCTCTGATGATAAGAATCTGTCTTTCTTTCTGATACAAAGAGAGTATCTTTCTCACAAGAATTTTATCTTCTGCTTTCAGGAAAACAAAGGAGAGGTCAGAGAACCTTCTTGCACCTGCTGCTCTCTAAGTATCTTTAGCTCAAAATAATCTTTATGCCAAAGTGGCATATTTTGGGGTGGCAAATTCCATCACTTTTCACCCTGTAACAAAACATGTTCACAGGTCCCAGAGATGACAATGTGGGCATCTTTGGTTAGAGCAATTATTCTTTTTACCAACACTAGTAAAGCTGAATATTTAGCATATTTTACTCTCAATTTGTACTTTTTCTGTGAATGCTTTATTTATGGTTTTTGCTATTAGAGAGTTGATATTTTTCTTGATTTCTTTTTTTAAAATAATATATCTTATAAAGTCTGTTTATTTATTTATTTATTTATTTATATTTTGGCTGTTCTGGGTCTTAGTTGTGGCATGTGGGATCTTCGCTGAGGATTTCTTAGTTGTGGCCTGTGGGCTTCTTAGTTGCAGCATGAGGACTTCTTAGTTGCGGCATGCAAAGTCTTAGTTGCGGCATGCAAAGTCTTAGTTGCGGCAGGCATGCAGGATCTAGTTCCCTGACCAGGGATTGAACCCCAGCTCCCTGCATTGGGAGCGTGGAGTCTTACCCACTGGACCACCAGGGAAGTCCCATTCTTCTTGATTTCTAAATGTATCTTTTAAAGTATATGTTAACCTTGCTATACACCTTTTTCTCCAAGTTTTTCATTTACCTCTTAATTCTGTCCCATTTTTATTCTTATAAATATAATTCTATATATTGATGCCCCATGCTTTTAATTACACTTTTGATTACTTGTGTATATTTTTCCCCTTATTCCCACACATAGTATTATAATAATTCTTATTTTCATCCCAGTTTCTATCATTTCCTTTTAATTTCTATTAATTCTATCTGTAAAGTCTTCATCTAGGACACTTAGTTATTGTATGTTTCCAGAGGTCACACGTTTTCTTTATAAATAAAGCATTTGTAGATGTAGATCATATTCAGTTTGAGAATAGATTGCTTCCATTTTTGTTATGTTCTTTTTATTTGATACAAAACTTTATTATTTCAATTAGTTTGTAAGCTTAATAAGGATATAAGATGTATCTTTAACTTTGTCCTTATTACTTCTGCTTCTTGAAAAACATTGGTCATGTAAAAATTGTATTGATATATTGAAAAATATTAGCAGATTCACAGATTTTTTTAGCTAAAATGTGGTAACAAATTTCACAGCTACTGTCAGAAGTAATAACAAATCACACAGCAACAATGTGATATCTTTGTGTCTGTCGTGATTATGTAAATAAGACACAGTGAGAGTAAATTTGAATAACATTTATTTAAGATTTAAGCTGAGAAATTGAAATGCAAATGAATTATACATTTTCAAATGTAGGTGGTCTTTTGAAGTGAATATTGTTATTCTTAGCTGATTGATTGTATTATAATTTGGAATTAATTTAGTTAAATAAGAATTTATTTTAGGAATTATAAAAGTTAGCACATTAATTTAATATATATGTGTTTTAAGTTTAGAATTTGACTTTTGGAAAGTAGTCTGTTGTGTAAAGAGCAGTCATATTAAAAATACAACTTTATTGAAATCACATCACTTTCCAAGCTTATATGTTATTAGTCTAGCTTCTTCCCAGTTGTTTCCAGTATGACTCATGTTCCATTAATAAAATTGCCCAGGTTCTCTTCATGGTTATTTAGTATAATCAATTAGATTGGTCAAGAGTATAAAGCTACACTACAGCTATCTTCTAATTTTTAACACTTCTTGAGTTCATTTTTAACTTTGTTAATGTCAGTATATTTGTTCTCTGTGTGGTTCAAAGGAATAGTCATGATTATCCTCTGACTTGAAAATGAAGAGATGGGAGAATTATATTCAGCCCAAAGTACTAAATTTCGATGAGTACTGCAGCATACTCAAAACGCAATCCATGTAATATTTATTATATTTGGAATATGTAAATGGCAGATGTTTCAGAAAATTTCCCTGAATGAGAATTTAAATATGATTTTAATCAAGTTGGTGTGTGTGTGTGTGTGTGCACTCACACTCACACACACACACACACAAAATATATATATATATATAAAGAATTTCATGAAAAATTTCAAACCATGAATGGATAAATAAATTCATTTAATGAATATTTATTTATTGTGCCAATGACATAGTTTGCATTCTAGTGAAAAGAGCAACATAAATATTTAGAATATAATTTGGAAAAAGAATAGCATTATGCACAAAATTCTATGAGTATGAGGACTGATTTGTAAAAAAGGCTTTTGTGTTAGTCTGGGACCTCAATGAAGTAATTACCAAGAAGGAGTTAAGTTAGAAGTGCAAGAGATTTATTGAGAATAACATCAGTGAAGAGTTAGTGAGTAGAAAGGGCAAGAGTTGTCAGAGAGAACTTCAGACTGTGATGAAGATCTGACCTCTGTGAAGTAGAGGGGGAAAAAAGGAAAATTGGATAGGAAGAGCTTCAGACTTGAGTGAAGCTCTGATAAAAACCCTAACCACCATAATAGTTTGCTCCAGTGCAAAGATTGTCCATGAGTGAGTGTCCTGTGGTGGGAAAAAATGGCCCAGCACTAGAACCTCTGCTGTGTACAATCATTCAGTGGAAACTGGGGAAAGGGTGGCCCCATGTCAAATGCTGTGGTGAATCCACAAAGTACTACAGCTGAAGACTGTTGGCTAACTGCACTCTATGTAGCAGGTTATCTCTCTCTCTCTCTCTCTCTCTCTTTTTTTTTTTTTTTTTGCCACACCATGCGGCATGTGGCATCTTAGTTCCCCGACCAGGGATCAAACCCATCCCCCCTGTAGTGGAAGTGCAGAGTCTTAACCACTGGACCACCAGGGAAATCCTGGCAAGTTATCTCTAGAAGAGAGTTCTGTGCAATGCATCTTCATGGCTGCCAGAGATTTATAGAAAATATGGCTCTAAATTTAATCTTCCCACATCAGCAGTTATTTGTTGAATGTCTATCTTGTGTCAGATAATAGAAATTTTTTTCTAAGTAGCCCTTCATCTGTATTACAAGAGGTATAAAAGTGCTCATGAATGGGAAATATATGCATCGTCAGTGTTATCGAAGGCCTGGTACTGTATTGCATGGTCTATAACTTTGTGTGACTGGATAAATCATGGGATAAGAAGTTATAAATGTAGGTTAACTCTAGATGATGAGATGCCTCATATTCTGCCTTTTTATTCCAAAGGCAATTGTAAACCATTTTACCAATAAATGTGACAAAGTCAGGTTTGGTTTTAATAATAATTTAGTGGATGTCTAGAGAATTGAGCAGAGAGAAGAAAAGGGTAGTTGTGTGAAAATCAATTAAAAGGTATTATTTCAGGAACAATAAAGACAAGGCATTAATAAGCAAACAACTGAGGGAAAAAAGGAAAAGGCAAGGACTAGAGAAATATTCAAGACTTAGCAAATGGATATATGATAACACTTCTAATTAAAGAGGAGATAGAGAAGGACTAACAGGTCTGTTTTGAATCTTTGTCAATCAGCAACTGCATCATCATCATCATCATCATTAATAATGCTTGACTGAGGAGGGGGCTAGATGGAAGAAATTAGTATTTTGATGCACTGAGTTTGAATGACCAGCTATACGTTTAGGGGGAGATGCAAGTAGGCAGATGAAAATACAGTCTGTTTCTTAAAGTAGGCATCTAACAATATATTTGGCAAAATTTTGTGTATAATAATAACATAGCATTTTGGGAATGGATATAATTATCTAGGGAATCTAGAGAGAAGAGATGAATGTTAGAAACAGAACTCTTAAGAGTTTTTGCATATGCAGAGAACCAAGAAGCGGATGGTAATTAAGGAGATTATTGGTGAGCCCTTTAGAGTACTCTCATTAGAATCATAGTGGTAGGTATTGTACATCAGCAATTGAAAGATGAAGAAAGCAAAGTATATGATCTTTTTTGAAATTTAACAGTAAGAGTTTAAAAAAAAAGATAGTTCTTTGTATATTGGTGTAGAGACAAATGTAAGGTTTGTTATTTTTACTATTGTTGTTACCGTTATTGTTGTTGAGAGTGAAAGTTTCTTGAGTATATGAGTAACGGAGAAGAGGAATTAGTGGAGGGCAGATTGTAGATACAAAAGAGAGAGGGATGATTAATTAATCAAGCTCCAGAAGAGATAACAATGAAAGAATCAAAATTTATCTTCCAGTTTCACAAATATAAATAAAATTTGTCCTCACATTTTAAAAACGTCTTGTTTCCCCAATGATCATTTCGTGTAAAGAAAAGATTTAGATTTCTGTTCTCAATAACAACCAATATTAGGTTATACCATATCATCTTGAAATTTCAGTATGTGTTTATACTATAGTAATCTATGTATAATACCAAGCAATTCTGTGAAGGAACTGTGTTCCAGAATCCCCAGGTACAAAATAGGGATAAAAATTACAACAATAGATAAATTATTAAAATATCTTATAACTTTATTGTATAGATGTATGTTAAATGCATATTTCAAATCATTCCTATTTGGATTTTGTGCTCCAGGTTGTGTGAGGTTTATATGAATTAGTACATATAAAGAGATTAAAACAATGCCTGCATAGTAGGTAAAGTAAATAGCAAATAGTTACTGTTATTGTATTATATTGTATTGACAAGTAAACTTATCATAGTCTTACATACATCTGTTCAGGGGTTTATTTATAAAATCCCAAACTAAAACCAATCCAAATGTTCTTCAACAAGAAAATGGATAAACAAATGTGGCATACCCATCAATGTACTACTACTGTTCACCAACAAAAAAGAAACAGACTGGCAATGTACACGATATGGATGAATCTCAAACACATTATACTGAACAAAAGAAGCTGGAAACAAAAGAGTGCATCCACTACGATGTGATGTATATGCCATTCAAGAAAGCACAAATCCAGTCTGTAATGTAAGAAAGATCAGTGATTGCCTGGGGCGAAGTGAGTGTGTGACCCAGCTAACTATTTCTGGAGATATTCCATATCATTTATATAACAGCATTATTAAGTTATAGTTTACATCTCTTACAATTCACACATTTGAAGTGTATAATCCAATGTTTTTTAGTATATTCACAGATATGAGCAATCATCATCATAGTCAATTTTAGAGGGCGGGAGAGGGCACTCTTGGTTTAGATAACACAGACTCTTACAGTTCCTCCTGAGTTTTAGTAGATTTTCTGGAATGAATTTTTCTTCATTTGTTGCATGCCTTTAGGGCCATTTCCAGAGACTTTAAAAACAATTTTCACCTGTTTCTCTGGGGAGCATATTAGCTAAGTTCTCATGTTCTCATTGTGTTAGTGGTTCTCCTCCATATCTTGAATGTAAACGTGGTTACACCAGTATATTGTGCTGGCCAAAAATTTGTTCATTTTTTTCCTTAAGGTGTTACAGAAAAACCAGAATGAACTTTTTGGCCAACCCAATATAAATTAGTCAAAAATCATGGGAATATACTCAAATATGGAAGCATTTTATTTTATTTTATTTATACTTTAACAAATTTTACTTAAAATCTTTTTTTAATTGTCAATTTAAGAGGAAAGGCAAGGATATTATTGAAAAAGCACCAAAGTGCACTGCATTAGTAGTTTAAATAGTGACATAATTTAAGGATTTCAAATCATTTTATTGTGAGGTTGAATGGATGAGCTTTAATGCCTTGTACATGGCTGAGAGTGTATGATGTTGTTGCTATATTACTGGAACATGTTATTTTCATATTCCAGATTATATGTTAAGGAATCAAGTGTGGAACCAGAATTTGGGGGGCTAGATTTTGTACAATTTCAGAGTACTTTTTAAGAAAATGATCCAAAAGTATCATACATTGCAAATTTTGCCAGTATTTTTGCCAGATATTTGTTAGCAACATATAATCCTGTAAACACAACTGAAGCTTGAGCTCTGTTAACTCCATGTCATGTCTGCCTCTGTGAGGAATCATTTCTTTTGTCCCAAGACTCCTTTTCTCAAGCTATGTACTTTGCCTAAACTCTGATTGCTTGGGAACAGATTATAATGCGGTTTCCAGTGTTGCTCTTGGTAAAGATAGAAACAAGGAAAATAATTCTGTGACATCTTTAATTTACTACTATTCCAGTGTTGATTTTGCTAAGGATAAAAATGAGGAACTTATTTATGTGACATCTTCAATTTACCACCATTTAAGTGAGTTCATTTGAAGAATATTATTAGTACATATACAGCAAATAATTTTCAATTTTACCAAGGTGGTAAGGATGTTATTTAACTTGACTTCTTTTTTTTTTTTTTAACTTGACTTCTTTTTAACTAACCTGATGTGTCATATTTCTCCAGGGTAGACAAAATTTTATTAAATGTTTAGAATTTTTCAGTGTGATATATCCTTTTTTAATATGAAGAAAATGACATATAAAATATTTAACATTTAAAAGTGATAGCATTAGACATTTAGTCTGATAACACTGTTGAGTGTTATCAGACTAAAACCAAAACATAAGAGTGTTTAGAGAATGGGAAGTAATAGAGAGGTAGAATTACCTGTAGAACACAAGAAAAGAGTTTCATGAATGCAAAATAAGCAGTCTGAAGAATTCTAGAGGAAAAATAGGGTTCATTGTTTCTCCATATTCCAGGGCAATAGAGAAAAGAAAACTATTAAAAGGACAGTTTCTTCATATCTAATGATACACAAAAATCAGATGCTGTCAAGCAAATACTGTTCATATATCACCTGAGACAACAAATAAATAAACTGAACACATTAAATAAAGTAAAACTCTATTTATAAATATATTACTACTTATTGTCTGCCAGATTCTCTGCTAGTTGTTGTTGGGCTACAGTAAAATCCTATAGGTCAAGGGTTAACCATTTCCTCTGATAGGAACATAAGGGTATTGTTCTATTCTGAAAGATTCATGAGTGATATCTTAAAAAAACTAATGAATGACTTTTACAGAAATATCAGTAGGCAATTATATTGATCCTATTTACTTTGTATTTCTGTTTCAACTTTTGCCTTTTTAACTGAAGAGCATAAAATAAAACAGCAATGGTTTTCCATTATAAAAATCATAGGTCATATTTTACCACGGGACCTGCTATTAGATTATTAAATCTATACACTCTGTAGGGCAAGGTAGTTTAACTAGATAATTTGATTACACTTCCCCTTGTCTTTTTTTAATCAAATGCCCCCAGCAGGAGAGATATATTTAAATAGTGTGTATTATAAATTATAATATTCACTGTTAGATATGTTTAAATTACTTTTATATTCTCTTTTAAGTTTTGCCAGTCACTTGCTCTGTGACCTTAGGCAAGATAATTTTTCCTTAAATAAGAAAAAAACCCTATATATTTGCCAATGTATTTGAGCAGCCTTTTTTTTTTTTGATGGAATGCAATGCAGTGCTTTAGTGTAAATGGTATTTATTTCTGTAGAATGATGGAGTTGCACTATTATATAAGATCTTGGGTGACTAGACAGCATGGTAATGAGTACAGAATTTTATGCTCAGTTGCCTTGGGTTTGAAATTTAGCTTCAATATTTATTAAATCTGTGATTTCGGAAAAGCTTATTAACCTAAATGAAGAATATGTTTTCTATGAACTATAGGCATAATAACAGGTGTCATAAGGATTAAATAAGCATAAGCATGAGTTCAGTTCAGTTGAAAGTCATTAGGTCTCATTGTTATGAAATCCTATACTCTCTATAAAATATGCTTTATAAAGAAAAAGTATTGATTTTTTAAAATTTTAAACTATATTGATTATAGAGAAGAACAAAGAGTTGGAGAATAAACTGGTCATTTTCTCCCATAAGTTTCTATCCCGTCTTTCTCAGGTTGAAGGTTTTGCTTGGGATATTTTCTTGGTACAATAAACAAGCCTGCTAAGACACCTCAGAGTATATTTATAGGTTCCCAATTTCAATGTATCTTTGGGAGCAAAAGTGACTTAACAGATAATCACCTATTATTTAGGAGAGAGATGCTACATAGATTTTTTTCTCTCCTCCTGTTGTTGTTGTTGTTGTTTTTTTTTCCTATAAGATGTTCTGTAAAAACTCATCTTTTTCCTACAAGTAAATGCTATTAGAAATAATAAAACACAATCTATAGGGTCACTAACTTACTTAAAGATAAGTGCTAAAAATTAGAATGTATTTGTCATCATTAACTTAATAGTATCTGCTTCCATAATTCCTTAGTGTTCACCATAGAAATTTACTAGCTTAGAACCATAGGAAACTGCTTTTTAGCCTTGGAAATATAATAACTATTCTTAGAATTTTAAAGAAAGATGTCACTCAATTCTGTATGTCAAGTTTGTTCTCAGGCACAGAATTCTTTAGTAACTTAAATCTGGCTTGTACTGCTTCTACTTCACGTCTTGCATATTTACTTTAATTTTAAACTCCAATGCAAAGCAATGTTACATCAATATTTAGAGTGCTGATGATTGGTGATGGCCATAACTCAATTGTATGTCAAGAAGATATGGCATTTTATGGGGACCAATTAAGATCAACGTCAACACTTGGCTTTCCAGCAAATGACATGGTAAACACTTGGCAGAATAACAAGCACTGCTTCCCATTCATCACTGAAAAGACATGTATTTCCTTGCAAGCTCTTTTGGGTACAAAACTAATAATGTGTTGTGTAAGTCCATTTTTAGTTAATTGTTAGCCAATGACAAGAGACATAGTTAAAAAGAATGTGGTATTTCCTGAATTAGATGATTAACCTTATTTCTATATCCTAAACTAATTTGAACTCATAAAGAAACATAATATTGTATGCTAAAAAAAATAAGTTTATTGAACTAATCCACCATATTTACAAACACAATTATGAGAAAGCAGCAATGACATCAAAACATACTGAGATTAAAGAAATTTTTACTGAGCAGGATATTTTACAGGAGTGGTGGCTGAAGACAGTTATGAAAGGGAGAAGAAAAGGAAGAAATCTTTCTGAAAATATTGGGAGTAAGAAATCTGAAAGATTTCTTTCTGAAAATAAGGCCAGGTAACCAACTCCATTTCACTAGGAATCCCTTTCTTCATTCAATCCAATATTCCTGTACCATACTTCTACCCTTACTCCTTTTATAACTTACTTCTAAAGTTCAAAGAATTGGAGCAGTAAAAAGAAATGAGATGTATGAAAATGCATATAGAAATAAGGAGTGTAAAAGGGTAAAAAAATTAAGTCATTTAAAGGCTTATTCCATTTTTAAAGCCAGATTAAATTATCTCTCTGGACTCTTTTTCTGCTCTTTGCCTTTCTTATTAGAAAGCCTAAAGTTTTCATAGTAATTTAAAATATTCCTCCTTAACATTAACAAAAAATGCTGTTTATTAAAATGGATTTTTTCTCTAAGTATTCCTCTCATATTTGTTATCTTTAATTCTGCAATGTATGTTTAATTTTACCTTTTATATTTAGGATTTTTTTTTCCACAATGCAGGAAAAAATATACAACTGTTGAAAATAGTAGTAATATCACTGTACTATTAGTAGACTTCAATTTGTAAGTGAAATTATTAAGTAAACAAAATTATCTGTGCTTTTCTGCTACCACTTAAAGTTGTGTATTAAAATTTTAATTTTCCAGAAGTAAACAAGAGTGTTACTATTACATGACACCCATTTGAGATACACTTACCATATTAATATACTGTTCTCAAAAATGTTTTTCTCTCATACAAAGACAAATCCATGTCAGTATATAACTTCAGCAAAATAAATAGTGAATGGTGTAGCCTAATTTTGTAAGTGGTTAGAAGGTGAGCCAAAACATCACAATACCTGCCTTAAGATTAGAACTAGACTCCTATGCTTTGTTTTCATGAAATTATGTGAAGATAACATTGAGAAACCCAAAATAAATTTGTGCTAAAAATTAAAGGGCTGGTGAATATGAAAAAAATATATGATATTGGTACACAAGTCACTTTTGTCACATATAAATGTTATCACAAAAAGTTTACATAAAATATGATTAAGTGATTTGTGAAGTAGGCATGTGATATATTAAAATATTATTAAGGTGAATTACTTATTTGGTTTTCTGACAATTACAGGACAGTTTTTTTCTACTAGGATTCAATGTAGGTTCTTATCTAAGCATGTTTGCAATCAAGTAGTATAGTTTGATATGCAGCCCACACTCTAATTAGCACATTCTAATTTCCAGTTTAAAATAAAACCATAAGTAGCATATGGCTTAAAACATTTTATTGTTTACAACTAAGCTGTATGCCTCACTGTAAGATGAAAACTAAATCTTTCTTTTCTTTGATTGAGCCGTGCTCCTTGACTTATTTTCATCAGATAATTAAATGACTAAACAAGATGAAATGAGTTACCTAATTTTGTTAGGAATTAGAGGTAATTTAGGTTTGAGAAACTACTTTTCTGAGTATCAGAATGTTTTCCTCATGTCAACTCTCCTGAACTTGATAGTACTTAATTTCTTTTCCTTTCTGACATTTATATCAAATATATATTATAGTGAATATGTTTATAATAAATGAATTAATTTGTGTTTAGATTGTCTTTTAAAAATATATTTAATATCCTAGGAGTGTCTCACTTTTAAAATAATCATCAAATATGAAGAATAGCCTGAAATATATTTCATTTTTATAGCATGCCTTAGGAAAAACAAAAACATTTCAAAACAATAATTTTATATATTGTTGTTAGATAAATATAGACATGCCATGAAGCCCTAGAGTCACTGACAGGGTATGCTGATGCAGGTATAACTTATGACCTGAAAAAAAAACAACATGTACTGAGAATCAACCATGAAACCATGGAAATCCTTGGTCTTCCTCCCAATTCCTTTTCTACTTTTCCATGCTCTGCCTAAATTACTTCTTCTTTATTCTCTCACCTATTCAGACCATGGAGAGATCAAACCTATTTTATTTTCCAGTTTTGGAGGGAAGTGGTGGACTATTCCATTGTTTCAGTCTGGAATGTCTATAAGAATAACCAACTTTTCACTTGCTAATATTGATCACAAATCCTACATTATTAAAGAAGCAGTCTCCTTCCCACCAGAACTGAAGGTGCTAAGGAAAAGAGTATAAAAACATTTTTTTTTCACCACACTATCTCTTTGGTGGAATAATTCAAACCATAGCAAAGGAGAGTGATGCTTCCTACCTTCTTTTTGAATACAGAAGTCAGGAGTATTATATTACTGTGTTCTCCACACAAGACCATTTTTAGCTATATAGGTGTGACTTCTGTGGACACAGTTGGTTTTTGGTGACAGTGAATCTAATGGAATCTCCAGTTGTTTCTGCATAAGTAGTGTTCTGTGGTCTCTGGACACCAATATTCTATCCACACTCTCACCCTCATTTCATTACCTTGTAAAATCTGAAGTCTTCTGATTAACGTTATGGGAAAGACACTGATACTCCATCCAGTATAATAGCACAAGTGAACCAAATTTCAATAAACTTGAGAACATTGTCATTGTGTTCATCCCAGCCCACTTGCTCTCTCCACTAAACATAGTTTGCTAATCCTTTTGTTATCTAGTGGTTAGGTAGGTTCTATTTTTCCCTTTAGTTCTCTAAGGGAAAGGTTGTGCAATGCAATATCTTATCAGCTATGTATAGCTGGACTTTATATACTGAAAATAGATATTGTGCTTACTTTCAATAACCCACTAACATATATCTACTTATTGCCTAGAGCATGAGTCTACTGTAGAGATTCTTCCTGTGTCATTCTAGCTGAAATCACAGAATGTTTGTCTTTGTGCTCCTATAGCAAGTTGTTAGAGCCATCAACAAATAAAGATTGACCCTCATTTCACTGAAGATCATTAGGTAAAGTTCTTCAAGTCTTCATCCTTAATACTAACACCAAAAAGTAAGATTAGTAAGCAACGAGGATCTTCTCCAGCATTAAGTATCATAGAGGAAGAGCTTCTATTACCAGAAACAAAAGGCTAGAGTATTTGAGCCACCTCTTCTACTGAAAACAATGAGAATTGCTGGATAAATTTTTTCTAAATTATTTAAGAATATTTAAGAAATGCAGGATATAAAGAAACTATTTGTCAAAAAATAAGAAAAGTATAAACATTGAGATTGTATGAAAAGACCTGAATAATTAGTTAAATGCTTTTGTCTTGAGAGCATCTGTTGAACAGGCTGTCTTGAGCTTGATATGATGCATACACGAGAAAAGGAGGTGGAATAAAGACTATGCAACTTCCCAAAGAGGTGAGTTTAATAGAAGACTACAACATATTAAAATGGGATCTTAATGTATATTCTCAAGGTAATGATAAAGGAGAAGGAAACCTGATCTCTGACACCCAAACATAAATTTGCCTTGTCACTGAGAAAAACAAAGGCCATAAAAGGAAAGGAAAAAGGATTGTGAGATGCCGTAGAAATAACTGGCTTTGTCTTATATTAGCAGTTTTGATTTTCCTCACCAGGGGGGTCCAGGTGACCTTAAGCTGTGAGCTTGGTTGAAGACCCAAATGAATTGGGTTTCTTGGTAGAAGCAAGTAAAAATCCACTCTAGAGCAAAGTACTTCTGACATAGGTTTCAAATTATTGTTCAAAGGTAATAAGTGCAGTACAACAAAAAATAACATATCATACATGGTAACAAAGTGCCAGGAATCAAAATAAGCAGAAACATTATAGGGAAAGACTTTAGATATTACGATTATCAGACACATCTTCTAAACTATTACATTGAATATGGCAAAAGAAACAATATGAAAACTTCATAATATCAATAAGGAATCTAAAAGGATAAAAGGCAATAGTAGAAGGACAAAGAATCAAATAGACCTTCTATAAATGAAAAATACAATTTTAAAAATTAAACATTCAGAAGCTGGATTTAATGAGGGGTTAGATGGAGTTGAAGAAGAATATTTACACTAGAGTTTACATCAGAAAAAAGTAGAGAACAAAAAAATAGAGAATAGTTTTAATGGACATTCCAAAAAATGAGAGAGATAATGAGGAAAGAATTAATACTTGAAATGATAATGGCTGAGTTTTTCCATGGCTAATAAAAACACCAATCTTGAGAGCAGGCAAGAAAAAAAGATAGATTATCTTCAAAGGAGACACAAGCAGACTGACAACTAATTCTCAATATCAACAAAAAAGTGAGTAAAAAAATTTAAGTACTCAAAAATGAATTAACTGTCAACCTCCAGAAAAGTACCTTTCATGAGGTAAAGCAAAATAGAAAATTTGTCAAGAAAACCTGAGATTTCTCCACAAAGAAATCTCCATAAGAAGAAATTCTGATAGACTAATTTTAGACAATATTTCAGATAAAAAAATTAAGAGGCAAAAAGAAATAATCCACATGCAAAATAATGAATTTGCACCCCTACCTTATACAACATACAAAAAGTGACTCAAAATGAATCAGAGACCTAGATGTGAGAGGAAAGGAAACATAATGGAGAAAAGATAGTCTCTTCAACAAATTATGTTGGAACTACCAGACATACAAAAAGAAAAAAAAAATCTAGATACAGATATTATACCCCTCACAAAAAGTAACTCAAGATGGATCATAGACCTAAATATAAAATGCAAAACTATAAAACTCCTAGAAGATAACTTTGGATAAAATATTTATATGACCTTGAGTATGGCAATGATAAAATATTTATATGACCTTGAGTATGGCAATGACTTTTTAAGTACAATACCAAATGTACCGTGAAAGAAATAATTGATAAGCTAGACTTGATAAAAATTAAAAACTTCTGCTTTGCAAAAGACAATGCCAAGTGAATAAAGACAAATCATAGATTGGGAGAAGATATTTGCAAAAGACATGGCTGATAAAAGACTGGTGTCCAATATATACACTACCAAATGTAAAATAGATAACTAGTGGGAAGCAGCCACATAGCACAGGGAGATCAGCTTGGTGCTTTGTGACCACCTAGAGGGGTGGGATAGGGAGGGTGGGAGGGACGGAGATGCAAGAGGAAAGAGATATGGGAACATATGCGTATGTATAACTGATTCACTTTGTTAAAAAGCAGAAACTAACACACCATTGTAAAGCAATTATACTCCAATTAAGATGTAAAAAAAAAAAAGGATGACTAATAATAAATAAATAAATAAACATTAAAAAAAAAAAAGACTGGTGTCCAAAACATATAAAGAACTCTTAAAACTCAACAATAAGAAAACAACAAACCTGATTAAGAAATAAAAGAATATGAGTGGACTTCTCTCCAAAGAAGATATATAGAAGACAAGTAAATTATGTTATTAGGGAATCACAAATTAAAACAATTAGATACCATTGAACAGCTATTAGAAAGGCTAAAATCCAAAAACACTGACAACATCAAGTGCTGTCAAGGATTTGAACTAACAGGAACCCTCATTCTCCGATGGTGTTAATGCAAAAGGTACTGCCACTTTGTTAGACAGATTGGTAGTTTCTGACAAAACTAAACATACTCTTACCATACAATCATGATCATTGGTATCTATCCAAATGAATTGGAAACATATACACATGAAAACCTGCCCCATGGATGTTTATAGCAGCTTTACTGTCAAAACTTGAAAGTGACCAACATATCCTTCAGTAGGTGAATGGATAAATAAATTGTGATACATCAAGACAGTGGAATATTATTCAGCACTAAAAGAAATGAGCTATCAAGTCATAAAAAGACATGGAGGAACCTTAAGTGCATGTTACTAAGTCAGAGAAACCAATTTGAAAATGGTATGTACCTCATGATTCCAACTATATGACATTTTGGAAAAGGCAAAACTATAGAAGCAATAAAAGAATCAGTGGTTGCTAGGGGTTAAGGGGGAGAAAAAGATTAACTGTCAGAGTACATAGGATTTTTAAGACAGTGAAACTATTCTGTATCAGTGGTGAACGCATGTCATTATACATTTGTCCAAACCCAGAGCATATAAAAAACCAAGAGTGGGGCTTCCCTGGCGGTGCAGTGGTTGAGAGTCCACCTGCCGATGCAGGGGGCACAGGTTCATGCCCTGGTCCGGGAAGATCCCACATGCCGTGGAGCAGCTAGGCCCGTGAGCCATGGCCACTGAGCCTGCACGTCCTGAGCCTGTGCTCTGCAACGGGAGAGGCCACAACAGTGAGAGGCCCGCGTACCGCAAAAAAAAAAACAAGAGTGAACCTTAATATAAACTATGGACTTTGTGTGATAAAGATGTATCAATATAGGTTCGTCAGTTATAACAAATGTATCAACAGTGAGGGATATCAATAGTGAGGGATATTGTGCATCTGTTGGACTAGGAATATATGGAAGGGGATATGGGAACTCTGTGTACTTTCTGCTCGGTTGTTGCTGTTGTTGTTTTTTTAACATCTTTATTGCAGTATAATTGCTTTACAATGTTGTCTCAGTTTCTGCTGTATCACAAAGTGAATCAGCTATATGTATACATATATACCTATATACCCTCCCTCTTGCATCTCCCTCCCACCCTCCCTATCCCACCCATCTAGGTGGTCAAAAAGCACCGAGCTGATCTCCCTGTGCAATGCAGCTGCTCAGTTTTACTGTGAACCTAAAACTACTCTAAAAAATAAAGTTTATTAAGTTAAAAAAAAATAAATGAACTAATTTTATACAAAACAACAAGGATGAATCTCAAAATAACTATGCCGAGTGGAAGAATTCAGACAAAAGGAGTACACACATAAGATTTCATTTATATAAAGCTCTAGAAGAACAAATTAATCTATTGCTTAGAGATGAGGGAGGCAGGAAGAAGTGTATTCCTATATGCACCTTTTAAGCATCTTGCCAATTTCTTCAACATGCCTCTGGAATTTTAATTAGAATTGCATTTAACCTATAGTCCTATTTAAAGAAATTTGGCATTTTAACTCTATTGACTACAAGGTGACTTAAATTTGAAAAACAATTACTGTAATTCAATGAATTAGCAGATTCAAATAATGAAATTATCATATTGATAGCATCAGGAAAGAGTTAGATAAATTCAATATATTTAAGATAAAAATCCACAGCGAATTTAGAAGAGAAAATTATCTGGATAAGAGTATTTATGGAAAACTTACAGCAAACATCATACTTGTGATGGATCATTGAAAGAATCAGTAGTGCAACAAGAAGGGCTACTTCCACTACTTCTATTTAGAACTTCACTGGAAATTCAAAGCAGTAAAGTAAAGCAAGAAAGTAAAATTGGAAGTATAGGAAAAGCAGGAAATAAATAAAACTGTCATTATTTGCAGATGATATGATTGTGTTCAGAGAAAAATCCAAAGGTCTGTAAATTATTAGAATAATAAGAAAGTTTGTCAAGGATGCTGGATACAAAATCAATATAGATATCTATTTATTTTCTACACCTATGAGTAATAAGCAGTTAACAAATGAAATTTTGAAAGATACTATTTACAATATTATAGAAAATATGAATTATCTGGAAAGAAATCTCACAATGTATGCAGGAATCCTCTATGGGAAAAACCATAAAACTTTATTAAGAAACATTTAAAAAGATCCAATTATATAGACAAACACAGCATGTTTATGTACTGTAAAGTATAATATCATGAAGATAAAATTCTTTCCAAACTGATCTATAGATTCAATGCAATCACAGACAAAATCTAAAGTTTTTTTTTTGTTTTCTTTGTTTGTTTGTTTTTTAGGAGAGAATATCAAATATTCTCTCTTGAAGAACACTCACTTTCTTTACCAGCTGAAAGATTTAGTATTAAGCTATAATAATTAAAATACCATGGTGTTGGTTTAGGAAAAAATAAGTAGAATAGAACAGATTTAAAAGCCCAGTTACAGACACCCAGGTATATGAAAACAACATATGACAGAGATGACACTACAGACCAGTGAAGTAATGACAAATTTTTCAATAAATGAAATGATGGAATTGGTTCTCCTTATGTGATAATATTTAACTTCAATACTGCCTTACACCACAAACAGCAATAACAAAAACAATTAAAGATAAAGACACAAATATCTCCCACAGCATTTTGTAAGATTTGGCTGTGGTTTTGTTTGTTCATTTGTTTTTTCTATTTCAAGGCCATTAACAAACATTGGGTTTTCAATCCATTGACAGTAGTTAACTAAATAAACAGTCCTTGGAGAGATACTGCATAACTCAGTACCCACTTTCCTCAGTACCTCATCCCAATCCATCATATGTGAAAATATTGATAACTTTACTATTGGATGCTAGGAATTATCACTGTCTTAGTCCATTCAGGTTGCTGTAATAAAATGCCATAGGTTGGGTGGCTTATAAGGAATGGAAATTTATTTCTCATAGTTCTGGAGGCTGGAAGTCTGAGATCAGGCTGCAGGTATTGTCAGATGAGTGCTCTCTTCCAGGTTGCAGACATCTTATATCCTAACATGACAGAGGTGAGAGGGATCTCTCTGGGGCCTCTTTTATTGATATAATGGCACTAATCCCATTCATGAGGTTTCTGCCTTCATGACCTAATCACTTCCCAAAGGCATCACCTTGGGCATTAAGTTATCAGCATACAAATTTTAGGGGAATATAAACCCTCAGTTCCTGTTTCCCAGTGAACTATCTGGTCCTAGAATGCCATCCTGAGGGTGTCCTTTCTATAGTTACATTTTATGGTTTCTCTCAAAGTAAACAAGCTCTGTGTGTTGTTGCTTTACTTTGAGAACTGATAGCTAGGTAGAGGAATGAGAAACTGGCTAGCATAAAACAAGAAAGAAGGGAAGCCAATTGAAAGATGGGCTATCAGCTGGTCACTGCTGTAGGCAAGAGGGCTCTTCTCCCACAGGGGATACTCTGAGAAGAATGCATCTTAGAATTTTTCTCTCAAGCAGGATTGGGAGACAAAATACAGAACACTCAGGTAAGTTTGAATTTCAGATAAACAACAATTTAAAATAAATCCCAAATATTATGTGGGATTTATTTATAGCAAAATTTCCTTTTTATATTAAATTTAATTGGTTTCTGGTATTTTTGTTTGCTAAATCTGGCAAACTTGCTTACAAGAAACACAAAAGAGTATTTATACATCAGCTTTTCCTCTCAGTTGGTCAATGGTTGTCCCTTATAGTGTCAATTCCCTGGAATGTCCAGGCTAACGAATGAGTCGGAATGCTCGAATTAGGTTCTCACAGGTGTTCTATCTAGACAAACCCCAGAGCCAAAAGTAAGAGGCATCTAACAAAGCTGAAGCCAAGTGCAGTCAAGTCCTTCCTGAACACAACTGGCACAACTACTGTGGTAGTAACAATGGGAACCAAAACCATGTGAGCTTGCATACTAGGCTTTACCATCCACAGGCATTTAAAATTCAAACCACTCATTGCAAACAGCATAGTTATGTGGGTCAGATTTCTAGCAAGAGGTGTTTTCTTCTCATGGCCCAGCTAGGTGGCATACTTCTGTGATATATTCCCAGACACAGTCATAGAGTTTTCTAGGTCCACTGATTGACTATACAACTTTTTACAGTTCCCTGCTTTATAAAGGGACCTCTGTTCTAACTCCCGAGCATCTGGGACTGCTTTCTGTACTCCCAATGACCTATAACCCTGAGGTCATAGTTAAATGTTTGTCAGTTCTGTGTGTCCATTCTCTACCAAAGGATATTGGGAAGGCACAAAAGCTCTAACAGGAACAAGTATTTCATACTGCTCTGTGTAAGCAATATGATTGTGTATGTGTGTGTGTATGTAATTAATACATGTATAAATGATATAGAGACAGCCTGTTGAAATGTATTATCTTTATCACTATGAATTTTCCATCTCTGTATCAGTGAAGCTTAGAAATAATATTTAAAATTCTTCTTAAATGCATTCTTTTCTCATAAAATCCTATTTTACCCCAATTATTGCTGAAACTTAGAAATTCTAGGACTTTATCTTTACATGTAATATAATCTTAATGTGAGAAAAAGTTCTAAGATCCTAATACCTGAAAAGAGGGAAGGGCCTGCTTGGTCTGGGACCTGTACCAGAAACTTGAGTGATGCTAGTGGCTGGAATAATACTTGAAATAAGAGTTGCAGAGAGTAGAGTTGATTTTTTTATAGCCTTCCTTGTGTCATAATTGTTAATCACTCTTAGGTTTTTCAGAATCAATGGATGGCAGCCTTTATGGGACATTAGAGATGACAGACAGCAAGAGCTTCTATCTTGTAAAATTTATCATGCACCAAGTTAGAAATACATTTATGTCATTTTTCTTTTGTCTCATACACATACACTCTAGAGGAGGCAAATTAGATGGCTTTCTCCATATCTCAAGCCATAGGAAATAAGACGTGAACTGTAGAAATAGAAGTAGGATTGGGTCTAAAAGTGTGGGGTTTGGAGTTGGAATTGAAAGAATTGTTAACAAATTGGATATCATTTTAAGGGAAGAAGAAGAATTGAAGATAAATTCTGTATTTGAGTTTGGGGAAGATGCAATCTAGTTACACTTTTGTCCATGTGCATCAAAGGAAGGATGTCGGGGGAATTAACAAGCTTAGTTTTGAATAGGCTATATAAAAATGACTCAGAAATAAATATATGTACTATAAAAGCAAGCACAAAAATTTAGGCAACTAGAAGAAACTCTGCTCCCATTTGGTCAGTAATCTGAGTCTGTGTACTCATACTTTAAAAAAATATATGGAGATAGATAGAAAGATAGAGAGATAGATATAAAATACAATTATGTTGTTTCTACTACAAGTAAATGTTTTAGGAGATGGAAGTACTGCTAAATATACACAACAAAAATTAGTAATAACTAATTATTAATAGTTATAAATAATAGCAGGTTTGAATGGTTAATACTAGACAATACTTACTGGTGTTTAATATAAAACTACATGGATCAAAGTGCTTACATATATTATTAATTTAATTCTTACATATCTATGAAGTAGTTAACCCTATCTCCACTTTACAAAAAGGAAAATGAGGTAATGAGATGCTAAATAACTTGGTCAAAACTTTATGGACAAGACAATGTTTAATGCCTTGCTTCAAACACAAAACAAAACAAATCCAAAAATCACTTTTAAAATATCACAGATTTTTTGTTCTAGTACCTGTAGTAGCTTTTGAAAGAATTGCATTTCTATAAAAGATAAACACTATTTATGCATAATAAATAAATTCCTAAATGAATAATTTTTGTTAGAATATTGTTTAACAAGTGAAAAATAAAATTATAACAGTTAGTAGATAAATAGACTAAAAAAATTTGCCATAAAGGAGAAATAATAATTCAAGAAAATCTAGCAACCTAGGGCCACTTGGTGTAGGGACCAAAAGCTCTATCAACATCTACAGTCCCAGGCAAATCATTATCTTTGCAAAATACAAAAGTAAAGTTTTATCCAGAGTTAAGAAAATAGTCTAAATTACAACCACAATATTCTATTTAAGAAAATAGAGGCAAGGTTTATATATTCAAATCATATTTGATGAAAACCTCTGCTACTCACTTCGTATGGAGGAAAACTTTTCATGTGAATTTCCTACAGTTACTGTAACAAACTGTCACAATTTTGGTTTGTCTCATGGTTCTGGACCAGAAGTTCAAACTTAAGTTGTCAGCAGGGCTGCACTCCTTCAAAGGCTCTAGGGAAGAATATTTCGTGCCTCTTCCAGGTTCTGGTTGACTCAAAACATTTCTTGCAGGTGTATCACTCTAAACTCTGCCTCTGTCTCCACATGCCCTTCTCCTGTGTCTGTCTCTTCATTTCTGTCTCTCATAAAAACACCTGTCATTGGATTTGGGGTCCACCAGGACAATGTAGGTTGATCTCATCTTGAGATCTTTAACTTCATTCATCTGCAAAGACCCTTTTCCCAA
The DNA here is from genome assembly GCF_937001465.1 of Orcinus orca. Lineage (NCBI taxonomy): Eukaryota > Metazoa > Chordata > Mammalia > Artiodactyla > Delphinidae > Orcinus > Orcinus orca. Next base: position 113,512,947 of record NC_064563.1, read on the forward strand.
ATAAGTTCACATGCACAGTTTCCATGGACAAATTTTTCTTGGGGCCGTTATCTAAGCTATTGCATGTTTAAAGATAAAGTTTAGATAGAACATTTTTGGTTGCAAAGCACAGAGAGCAGACAAACTAAATCAAGTAGGAAGATATTATAATGATACATGTGAAGCTATGACAGTTTTTCCATGAAGATTTATGAAAATAGAATACATAATAAGGTAGGCCAAAGAGAAGCTGGAGCAGGGCAGTTCTAGATTCACACTGGTTCAAGGCACCCTAGAGGGAGAAGGTCACCAATCTTTGTTCTAGTCCTTTGCAGATAATATGTTTCTACTGACAATGTATATGTCTGCGTTATTCATCACACTATAAATTGACTTATGCTGCTTTCTCACAGGCTCTGCTCTCCCATTAGTTTGTCTTCTAAATGACATATCGTAGTCTGCCCAATCATGCGTTTATATATATTATTTTCTCCTCTTCTAAAATAGACGATTCTTTCTTAGATTTTAAATTTAAATTTCTGAATTAGAGAATCTGATTGTCTCAACGTACCTTTACTTGTCAGGTGGCAATGAGGTGTCTAGATAATACGCCAGGGCTTCCCTCTAGTTCAATTAGCTGTGGCTGGGAGTGAAGAGGTGGCAGTTGATGACTTTATGGTATAAAACCTTTCTATTGCAGAAGCAAGACTTGTGGATCAGGAATTGGAATATGGTCAGGGCAAGTAGCAATGCTTTGACACCTATAATGAAAAGGAAATTCATCAGTTCTTTGAACATTATATGAAACCTCAAATTTCTTTATGACATTACATAGATAGTAATTCATTTTGGCATGATGGAAATGATATTTTCCACCATAATAGTAACTTTTACCTTTTTAAAACTTGATAGAGGAAAGAAAAAATGGAATTTCTAATACATGACTCAATTTCAAATTTTTTAATATAAGATAAAATACATGTATTAGAGACCATTAAGAAACTACTTAACATATTTTTAAAGAGTTTTTGAGCTTATCTTTAAAGGCAAAATAGTAATACCAACAACAACACAACTTTGGTCTCAAGATTATATCTTAAATTGAAAGTAATATTAAAATACATGCTAGTGATTACCTTTAGCTTTTAAGGTATAACAGGAAGTTTTTTTTTTAACATCTTTATTGGAGTATAATTTCTTTACTATGGTGTGTTAGTTTCTGCTTTATAACAAAGTGAATCAGCTATACATATACATATATCCCCATATCTCCTCCCTCTTGCATCTCCCTTCCCACCCTCCTTATCCCACTCCTCTAGGTGGTCAAAAAACACTGCACTGATCTCCCTGTGCTACGTGGCTGCTTCCCACTAGCTATCTATTTTACATTTGGTAGTATATATAAATCCATGCCACTCTCTCACGTTGTCCCATCTTACCCTTAAAAGGAAGGTATTTTAATCCTATTGATTAATGTTACTGCTAAAACTTTGTTTCCAAAGCAATTTTGATAGTTGATCATTAATAAAAATTAACAAAAAGCTTAATGCAGAGCATGTTGGTAGAGATTTAAGAAAAGACACCATAAATGAGATTTAATTGACATATTTTGTGAGGTTTCAGTTTATTATTGAGAAAGAGGGTGGTCAATAGCAGAGCATTCTGGATTCTTATACCAGTCTTGTTTGCTAAATTAAACTTAAGTTAGTATTTTTAGATCACCAAACTCTCTAAGGTCATTGACAAGACCAAGTTTTTGTAAGTGAAATTTTGAGAGTCAGCCTGTGGACTCTAGGTAACACTCATCTGCAGTGCTACATAAAATTTGGTAAGTGGGACTTCAGCCTGGGCAATAACTTGGAAGTCATATGACATGTAGCATTTCAGGTGCTATCCTAGACCTTCTGAAACATATTCTGTTTTTTTTTTTATCAAGATTTCCAGGGGATTCTTTGGCACATTGCGTTTTAGAAGTCCTGCTCTGAGATAGTTCTACTCTTTGAAATCTTTCGGCAGGCATCCAGTTTTTGTGGGAAGACAACTTAGCTTATCACAAAAATCTCAAAAGCATGGGACTGGTTTATTGAGGTACCGCAACACCATACCACAGTCTGATCCTCCCATAATGTATTTTTAAAGTTTTTTCTAATCATGCTTAAGCCAGGTGGCAGTGTCAGAATAAAACTGAATGTTCTGTCACTAAGCAAGTAGCCAGCCAGGAAACAAGATGCCTATCATTCGGGTTACCATATTCAGTTTGCCATGTTCAGCCAATTAAAATGAGGATGCCCAGGTAAACCTGAATTTTAGATGAATAATAACTATTTTTTATTGTAAGCATGTCCCAAACATTGCATAGGACAATTTTGCGTTACAAAAATTTTGTTGTTTATCTGAAAGCTATATTTAACTAGGCTTTCTGTATTTTATCTGACAACCCTACTATCTTTTCTCCAGGCCTTTCTAATTTCTTCAAATGATGTTCTTGGATCCTCCATCACTTGGCTCTGGATAGAAAAACAAAAACAACAACAACGAAAAACACACACAAGAGAAGGGAATAATTGTGTGATATCAACATTCTACAAAAAACAACCACATGGTTTGTTTTCACTTCTTATTTCCTGGGGAGAGCTTAGGGATCTGGCTAATAGTAGGGCTATTTCTGTCAACTCTCAATAAGGCCTGTAAGAGGGTGACTGACTCCAATTGTTGGTGGCTTTTTTTGAAAAAGTGCCCTTCAAGACATTTGTCCTCAGTACTGTGCTTTAGTTGTGATTACTGGACAACATACACAATATCCCACTGGACATACAATATCTCCCCATCTTGAAACATTCATTATTTTAGAAAATATTCCCAGTCCTTAATTCAGACAGACAACAGATACCTACAAGATACAGTCACAATGTGAGCATTTGTTGTTCTGTCACTTTCATAGAGTAAAGGATGGTTCTGTCACTAACAATCAAATAGTTTTCCATGTAACTAAAAGAAAATCTATCATCAGGGAATATTCCAGTGCCCCCTTTTCACTCTCACTGAAAAGAAGTAAGGCAACTATTAACCAATTCTAATTTGATTATTTTAGTCAATATATTTGGTAGGTAATTATCCATAATAGTATTACCTGGGTAAGAAAAAAGATTTATTTTAATATGGCTGTTTCTTGCTACAATTATACATTATACCAGAGAGTTCATAGATAAAATATGAAGAAATTGTCCCCCTACTGAGAACACTGGTGGACTCAGGTATTCTAGTTAACTGATTTTCCAGGCAATAGAAGCTGACTGATTTAAGTCTCAATTGGTTTTTACGTGTTAAATGTATTAAGTATGGCGGTTGCTCTAAAATACATTGGACACAACCCTGTTTTATTACATTTCATGTATTAGAAATAGTTTTGTGTTTTTGTATTTTCATGAGTTGAGCATATTATTGTAGATTTCAATTATTACCTTCTGTGGAAATATATAAATCACTGCAGGGTCTACATAACAGATGTGTAAGACTGTGAGTCCCTTCACTAAAAGTTGATACACTATCATGACTTTTTGGTATTTGCAACAGCTTTTTAGTTTTCCCCAGTCTTCTCTATTTTTTTCAGCTTTTACTCATTTTGTTAGTACATCTACCTCTGGAATTATTACGATCACATGTTTTATCTCACTATTACACATGTAAAATGAATAAACTCTGATTCTAATTTTTGGCCTGAGGAGATAGCTGGTAAGTCTGAACAATAATTGAATTCATAACATTCTCAGATGGCTTTTTTTAGGGATGGAAAATGGCTTATCTGCATTAGTCAGGAAAGTCTAGTCCAGGTGCTTCCTTAATATTGCATAAGAACTTCTAGTTTCAGCTGCAACATGTAAAGTCAGCTGGAAAGTCATCACTCCTGTCCTTACAACAACAACAGAAAAGCTAACAAACTATAAATCAACTACTTTTCTTGGATCCATCAAACTGTCAAACAGCCACGCCAAAATCTGGAGTGTCAGGTGAATATGGAGAATCACAACTGAGATCTGCTTACCTGGAGAGGAAGTAGCTGAAGCAGCTTAAATCTAGGAACACTTAAATGCTAATTTTAACAATTTGCTGAAGGCTGAGTCTGAACTACTATGAGAATGAGAAAATCCTGGGGGCCTCAGTCTTAGGAGGACCTCCACCTATTCATGAGTCCTATCTCCAGGAACCCCATCAGATTCTCATGGTGATGAGTCCCGAAAACAATCCTCATATTTCCGGAAGGGGTAGGGAAACCATTTTAAAATATACCCAGAGTGTTATCCACAACAAAGCTCTATTTTTCAGGGGAACAGATTTTATCAGAGCCTCATTCATCTGGAAACAAGTGATGTCACTAAGAACAAAGGTAATAGGAGTAGCCCACAAGCACTGTACTCTAGTAGATAAAATTGTTTTCCACAGAGGAAATGGTTGACAATCATGATACAGATACATAAGTGTACTGGAAGTTCAGACTCAAGTAAATGAATAGCAGATTACAGGAACAAGGTTCTCAGTGTTGCTGTGGGAATTTATAGATAAATAAAGGTAGTAGGCTAGAATGATCCATGTAGTAGTGTATTAGTGTTGGAGGCATACATCAATAAGAATTCATGTTTAGCTTAATATAGCTATAGAAGGTTGCATATAAAAATATGTATAGATATATAAACATACACAGGTTAGTATACACACATATTTCCTCACTCTATCAGCTGAGAGACCTAAAGGGAACACATAATCAGTAGCAATGATCACACCTAGCAACCAAATCTTGGTCTTTGATAACATTCAGCAATGAAAGGAACCAGGATCCTCGAAGAAATGGCTGATTCTAGGACTGATGTAAGAAATATACAAGATGAGCCTGGACATCTTATAATGCCAGAAAATCAAGAAGTAACTAAAAACAAACAAACAAAAACCCCAACACACATAAATTCATACAATAACACACAATAATGGGAGTATATCTAAGTAGCACAGGATCTAACTGAAAGCTCCCAGTGGTCAAAGCATGAACAATATGAACAATGAAAAAAAAGTAGTGATGGATTATAACCAATACAAACATAAATACCTATGAGCCCACAAAGATATAAGTAATGATTAAACAAATTAATAAATGAGGGAGAAAAGGCAAATTTTCCATAGGGAGGAATTCCAAATAATTTATATAGATAATCTACCCTCAAGGAAGTAGCATAACTCCTCACTTCTTAAGTGTGAGCTGAAGACAATTAATTTCTTCAAAGAAAGCACAGTATGGAAAGGTGAGGGTAACTTTACAGTGGAGAACCTTGGCAAATTCTACCTCAGCCAGGCAATCAAGGTCAACATCAATACTCATAAATCATGTTGACATTACTTACATTGATACGACATAAGGAGATGATACTTTACATCTCTGATCTTCCTCCCAATAACCCACAACCTAGTCTTATCATGAGAAAATTTCCAGACAAATTCAAATAATGGATCATCCTGAAAAATAGCAATAAGTACTGTCAAGGTCATAGAAACAAGGAAATTCTGAAAAACTGTTCAAGAGAAGCCTAAGGAGACATGACTAAACTAAACTAAATGTAATATTGTATCTTGAATAGGATTCTAAAACAGAAAAAGAAATTTGGGAAAAAGCTAAGGAAATCTAAACTGTGAACTTTAAAAATAATGTATGAATACCAGTTCATTAATTGTAACAAATTTACTAAAGTAAGATGTTAATAATAAGATACACTGGATTTTCTGTTTATGGAAACTCTACTATTTTCTCTATTTTCCTGTGAATTTAAAACTGTACTAAACAAAGTTTACCAAAACGATGAAGATATTCTTTTGGTTAAGGGCTTCATGAAGTAGTAGAAATACTGGATTCACACTGAGAATGAACTGCATATGATTTATTAGAATGTTAACTAAATGAAAAACTGTATGCTTAAACATACATATGTATGCATATAGGTATGTGTTCTATATGTATACATGCATACATATGTATTCATATGTTTATATGTGTGTGTATATGTATATAAGTGAATATTCTTGGTAGGGTTAAGAGTTCATCTAACTTAACATGTTATTGAAATAAATCAATAGGTATATTGAAAGAAATAGTAAACATAAGATGTTTTGGGGACAACTGGAAGGAGTGCTTGACTACAGTTGAATGGAGTTTGGGGGATCAGGATATCAAAGCTATGAAATGATCATAGTCTGAGTAGAATTCATCAGAGTATGTGATAAGTGCATAGTTAAGATGGAGAAGGCATTAAATTTGTACAATAGATATTTTAGTGAGAGAGACCACATTCATGTACAATAGATATTTTGTAAAATAGATATTTTGAGTGAGAGAGACCACATTCATGTAACTTTTATTATAGTATACTGTTATAATTGTTCTGTTTTTAGAACAGTGGATAAGAGGGGACTACTAATTATCCACAGTTTTAGAACTGTGGATAAGAGGGGACTACTATATTTCTTATTAAAAGGCACAATAGCACAGATAAGTTTATTATTTAAGAGGTATAACAGTTTGAGAAAAATGTCAAAATCCTAGTTTGTGGGAATAGAAAGATGTGGCAGAAGTACAGTAGAGGGGGGAATATCTACTTAAGCAGATGACTATGGTATTGTGCAGATCATCCAAGGGGAAAATAATGTCACCCAGGTGATACAGGTGTTGAGATAATAAGAAGACAGTCAATGCATCTCTAAAACTAAAAGAGAGTAACTAGGAGGTTACTATATGACGCTCAGTAGGAGAGGGAGTCTACATGGTGGTAGAGCTGGATATGAAACTCAGAAGAAACGGGGCCTTATATGAAGATGGTAGAGAAATGAAGTGGAAGGGAAAACTGGAGGAACACCAAATTCAAAATACATGGATTTAGAAGAATGTACTTCCCTCATCTCTCCAAAGGAAGTGATGGATCCCAGGGGAAATTAGGAAGACAGAGAAAATACTCTGTGAATGTAGAGAGTGCCAACTAAAAACTGGCACTTGCTGACTGCCTCTACAATGATTAAGTCACAAGCTACTCCAGTCACTAACTTTCAACACACCCTGAAAGGAGTGTAGGGTGCAGATCAGGAATGAGGCAGTGTATACACTGGGAAAAAACTGGCAGAACAGGCCTTCAGATAGTTAGATATTTTCATGAGAAGATTTTATGAGACCAGTTCTTGCATCTCCTCATATCTAGAAAAGCGTTAAAATCATAAGTTGTGACACCTGTTCCTTGTGATTAGTAGTAACCTTCAAGAGACTGGCAGCAACTTTCTGCAAAAATATGTGCTTGATTGTATGCACCCCCCTTCACCAAAATCACATATATACTGACCTCTCCCACCTACCTCTTGGGATCAGTTCCTCAGAGCTATCTGAGATGCTGTCTCTTATGTTATAGTGTTCATTTTTCTCCAAATAAAACTAAACTAACAACTCTCACATTGTTTGGGTTTTTTTTCCAGTTGACAAGGAGCTACAAAGTAGATATTTTTGTGGGTTTGTGTGTGTGTATGTGTGTGTGTGAGAGGGGGTGGTGTCTCACTATCTACCTTTTCTATCTATTTATTTTTCACAAATACATTAATTGTATATAAAATACTTTAAGAAATATAATTCACCTTTTTTTCCCAGTAATAGGTCACACTTTATTTTTTTTAATTAATTAATTTATTTATTTTTGACTGAGTTGGGTCATTGTTGCTGCGTGCAGGCTTTTTCTAGTTGTCACGAGCAGGGGTTACTTTTCATTGCAGTGTGCGGGCTTCTCATTGTGGTGGCTTCTTTTTGTTGCAGAGCACGGGTTCTAGGTGTGCAGCCTTCAGTAATTGTGGCACACGGGCTTAGTTGCTTCGCGGCATGTTTGATCTTACTGGACCAGTAAGATCAAACCAGTGTCCCCTGCACCAGCAGGTGGATTCCTAACCACTGCATGACCAGGGAAGTCCCAATAGGTCATACTTTAAATAGAGAAGATGATTGCCAGAAGGGACTTCTTCAAATCAGAGTGGAAGAACTAATTACTGATGAAAGGAAAAGTCAAAAAGAAGGTGTATCTGTCCCACAACTAGAATTCAAACAAACAGCAACTTCTGTAAGTTACTGATAAAGAGGAGGAAGTGATGGGAGAGCAAAGCTGTCAACAGGGACTGGGGAGGTAAGCGAGTAAGAGGGTGGGACTGGATAAATGTTGGAAAGAGGAGAGGGAAAATGAGACCACACCTAAGAAAATGTCCACTGCAAAGGATATCAACAGAAAATTCACAAAAGAAGAGGTAAAAATGGAGAAATATATTTGGAAGGTTAAGCTTTACAAGTAAGCAAAGGAAAGCAAATTAAAAGATATATTTTCAAAAGCGATTAATTTGGCAAATATTAATTAATAATGGCAAAAGTGTGAGTGAAGGGGCAGGAATTCAGAGTCCTTGCTGGAATGCAGAGAAGCAAAACTTTTCTAGAAAGAAAGCTGAAATACTCTTTGACTAACAATTCCACTTCTGAGAATTTATTCCTAGCGAATAGACATGCGCACAAAGATTTATGTACAGATATTCATCACATTTATAACAGTGAAAAACTGGAAACAACCTAAATAGCCATCGGTAGGGGACTGAAGAAATAAATGGTAGTATAGCTTTGCAACGTACTAGAACACTGTCCTTATATACTGTTAGAGATGAATAATTGAAAAATCCTCATGATAAAGAAAAAAATTTATAAAACAATAGTATATAAAGTGTGATCCTGCTTTTGTACAAAACCTAACTATAATGCATACGTACATATTTACATAGAAAAATACCTAGAAATGAATATCCCCCAAACCATCAGAGGTTATCTCTGCATGTGAAAAGATGAGTGACTTTTACTGACACTGGGGTGCATGTCTTTATTTTCCTCAAATATCCGACATACATACTTTTTTAAAACATCTTTATTGGAGTATAATTGCTTTACAATGTTGTCTCAGTTTCTGCTGTATAACAAAGTGAATAAGCTGTATGTATACATATATCCTCATATGCCCTCCCTCTTGTGTCTCCCTCTGACCATCTCTATCCCACCCCTCTAGGTGGTCACAATGCACTGAGCTGATCTCCCTGTGCTATGCAGCTGCTATCTATTTTACATTTGGTAGTGTATATATGTCAGTGCTACTCTCTCACTTTGTCCCAGGTTACCCTTCTCCCTCCCCATGTCCTCAAGTCCATTCTCTATGTCTGTGTCTTTATTCTTGTCCTGCCCCTAAGTTATTCAGAACCATTTTTCTTTTTTTAGATTCCATATATATGCCTTAGCATACAGTACTTGCTTTTCTCTTTCTGACTTACTTAACTCTGTATGACAGACTCTAGGTCCACCCACCTCACTACAATTGACTCGTTTCTTTTCATGGCTGAGTAATATTCCACTGTATATATGTGCCACATCTTCTTCATCCGTTCATCTCTTGATGGACACTTAGGTTGCTTCCATGTCCTGGCTATTGTAAATAGTGCTGCAATGAACATTGCAGTACATGACTCTTTTTGAGTTATGGTTGTTTTCAGGATATATGCCCAGTAGTAGGATTGCTGGGTCACATGGTAGTTCTACTTTTGGTTTTTCAAGGAACCTCCATACTGTTCTCCATAGTGGCTGTATCAATTTACATTCCCACCAACAGAGCAAGAGGGTTCCCTTTTCTCCACACCCTCTCCAACATTTATTGTTTCTAGATCTTCTGATGATGCCCATTCTAACTGGTGTGAGGTGATACCTCTTTGTAGTTTTGATTTGCATTTCTCTAAAAATTAGTGATGTTGAGCATCCTTTCATGTGTTTGTTGGTAATCTGTATATCTTCTTTGGAGAAATATCTATTTAGCGCCTCTGCCCATTTTTGGACTGGGCTTTCCTTTTTTTGATATTCAGCCACATAAGCTGCTTGTATATTTTGGAGATTAATCAGTTGCTTCATTTACAAATATTTTCTCCCATGCTTAGGGTTATCTTTTCATCTTGTTTATAGTTTCCTTTGCTATACAAAAGCTTTTAAGTTTCATTTTGTCCCATTTGTTTATTTTTGTTTTTATTTCCATTTCTCTAGGAGGTGTGTCAAAAAGGATCTTGATGTAATTTATGTCATAGAGTGTTCTGCCTATGTTTCCCTCTAAGAGTTTTACACTCTCTGGCCTTATATTTAGGTCTTTAATCCATTATGAGTTTATTTTTGAGTATGGAGTTAGGAAGGATTCTAATTTCATTCTTTTACATGTAGCTGTCCAGTTTTCCCAACACCACTTATTGAAGAGGATGTCTTTTCTTCACTGTATACTCTTGCCTTCTTTATCAAAATAAGGTGACCATATGTGTGTAGGTTTATCTCTGGGCATTCTATCCTGTTCCATTGATCAATATTACTGTTTCTGGGCCAGTACCATACTGTCTTGATTATTGTAGCTTTGTAGTATAGTGTGAAGTGAGGGAGCCTTATTCCTCCAGCTCCATTTTTCTTTCTCAAGATTGCTTGAGCTATTTGGGGTCTTTTGTGTTTCCATACAAATGGTGAAATTTTTTGTTCTAGTTCTGTGAAAAATGCCATTGGTAGTTTGATAGGGATTGCATTGAATCTGTAGATTGCTTTGAGTAGTATAGTCATTTTCACCATGTTGATTCTTCCAATGCAAGAACATGGTATATCTCTCCATCTGTTTGTATCATCTTCAATTTCTTTCATCAGTGTCTTATACTTTTCTGCATACAGGTCTTTTGTAACCTTAGGTAGGTTTATTCCTAAGTATTTTATTCTTTTGTTGCAATGGTAAATGGGAGTGTTTCCTTAATTTCCCTTTCAGATTTTTCATCATTAGTGTCTAGGAATGCAAGAGATGTCTGAGCATTAATTTTGTATCCTGCTACTTTAAAAAATTCATTGATTAGCTCTAGTAGTTTTCCAGTAGCATCTTTAGGATTCCCTATTTATAAGATCATGTCATCTGCAGAGAGTGAAAGTTTAACTTCTTCATTTTCGATTTGGATCCCTTTTATTTCTTTTTCATCTCTGATTGCTGTGGCTAAAACTTCCAAAACTATGCTGAATAACAGTGGTGAGAGTGGGCAAGCTTCTCTTGTTCCTGATCTTAGTGGAAATGATTTGTTTTTCACCATTGAGAATGATGTTGGCTGTGGGTTTGCCATATATGGCCTTTATTATGTTGAGGTAGGTTCCCTCTATGCCTACTTTCTGGAGAATTTTTACATAAACGGGTGCTGAATTTTGTCAAAAGCTTTTTCTGCATCTATTGAGTTGATCATAAGGTTTTATCCTTCAATTTGTTAATATGGTGTATCACATTGATTGATTTGTGTATATTTAAGAATTCTTGCATTCCTGGGATATAACCCACTTGATCTTGGTGTATGATCCTTTTAATGTGCTCTTGAATTCTGTTTGATAGTATTTTGTTGAGGATTTTTGCATCTATCTTCATCAGTGATATTAACCTATAGTTTTCTCTTTTTTTGGCATCTTTGTCTGGTTTTGGGATCAGGGTGATGGTGGCCTTGTAGAATATGTTTGGGAGTGTTCCTCCCTCTGCTATATTTTGGAGGAGTTTGAGAAGGATAGGTGTTAGCTCTTCTCTAAATGTTTCATAGAATTCGCCTATGAAGCCATCTGGTCTTCGGCTTTTGTTTGTTGGAAGATTTTTAATCACAGTTTTAATTTCAGTGCCTGTGATTGGTCTGTTTATATTTTCTATTTCTTCCTGGTTCAGTCTCAGAAGTTTCTGCCTTTCTAAGAATGTGTCCATTTTATTGGCATATAGTTGCTTGTAGTAATCCTCATGAGCCTTTGTATTTCTGCTGTGTCAGTTGTTACTTCTCCTTTTTCATTTCTAATTCTGTTTTGAGTCTTCTCGTTTTTTTTCTTCATGAGCCTGCTTAATGTTTTATCAATTTTGTTTATCTTCTCAAAGAACCAGCTTCTAGTTTTATTGATCTTTGCTATTGTTTCCTTTATTTCTTTTTCATTTATTTCTGATTTGTTCTTTAAGATTTCTTCTTCTAACTTTTATTTTTTTTGTTGTTGTTGTTCTTTCTCTAATTGCTTTAGGTGTAAAGTTAGGTTGTGTATTTGAGATTTTTCTTGTTTCTTGAGGTAGGATTGTATTGCTATAAACTTCCCTCTTACAATTACTTTCCTGCATCCCATAGGTTTTGGACCATTGTGTTTTCATTGTCATTTATTTCTAGGTACTTTTTGATTTCCTCTTTGATTTCTTCAGTGATCCCTTGATTATTTAGTAGTGTATTGTTTAGCTTCCATGTGTCTGTAATTTTTACAGTTTTATTCTGGTAACTGATATCTAGTTTCATAGCATTGTGTTTGGAAAAGATACTTGATATAATTTCAGTTTTGCTAAATTTACCAAGGCTTGATTTGTGACCCAAGATATGATCTATCCTAGAGAATGTTCCATAAGCACTTGAGAAGAAAGTGCATTCTGTTGTTTTTAGATGGAATGTACTGTAAATATCAATTAACGCCATCTTGTTTAATGTATCATTTAAAGTTTGTTTCCTTATTTATTTTTATTTTTGATGATCCAACCGTTGGTGAAAGTGGGGTGTTAAAGTCCCCTACTATGATTATGTTACTGTCGATTTCCCCTTTTATGGCTGTTAGCATTTGCCTTATGTATTGAGGTGCTCCTACGTTGGGAACATAAATGTTTACAAGTGTTATATCTTCTTCATGGATTAATCTCCTGATCATTATGTAATGTCCTTCTTTGTCTCTTGTAATATTTTAAAGTCTATTTTGTCTGATATGAGAATTGCTACTCCAGCTTTCTTTTGATTTCCATTTGCATGGAATATCTTTTTCTATCCCTTCACTTTCAGTATGTAAGTGTCCCTAGGTCCAAAGTGGGTCTCTTGTAGACAGCATGTATATGGGTCTTGGTTTTGTATCCATTCAGCCAGTCTATGCCTTTTGGTTGGAGCATTTAATCCATTTACATTTAAGGTAATTATCAATATGTATGTTCCTATTACCATTTTCTTAATTGTTTTGGGTTTGTTTTTGTAGGCCTTTTCCTTCTCTTGTGTTTCCTGTCTGGAGAAGTTCCTTTGGTGTTTTTTGTGAAGCTGGTTTAGTGGTTCTGAATTCTGTTAACTTTTGCTTGTCTGTAAAGATTTCAATTTATCCATCAAATCTGAATAACTTCCTTGCTGTCTAGGGTGATTTTGGTTGTAGGTTTTTCCCTTTTGTCTCTTTAATTATGTCCTGCCACTCCCCTCTGGCTTGCAGAATTTCTGCTGAAAGATGAATTGTTAACCTTATGAGGATTCCCTTGAATGTTATTTGTTGCTTTTCCCTTGTTGCTTTTAATATTTTTTCTTTGTATTTAATTTTTGATAGACTGATTAATATGTGTCTTGGCATGTTTCTTCTTGGATTTATCCTGTATGGGACTCTCTGCCCTTCCTGCACTCAATTAACTATTTCTTTTCTCATATTAGGGAAGTTTTCAACTATAATCTCTTCAAATATTTTCTCAGTCCCTTTCTTTTTCTCTTCTTCTTCTGCGACCCCTATAATTCGAATGTTGTTACGTTTAATGTTGTCCCTGATGTCTCTGAGACTGTCCTCAATTATTTTCATTCTGTTTTCTTTATTCTGCTCTACAGAATTTTTTTCCACGATTTTATCTTCCAGGTCACTTCTCCATTCTTCTGCCTCAGGTATTCTGCTATTGATTCCTTCTACAGAATTTTTAATTTAATTTATTGTGTTGTTCATCATTGCTTGTTTGCTCTTTAGTTCTTCTTGGTCCTTGTTAAACCTTCTATTTTCTCCATTCTATTTCCAAGATTTTGGATCATCTTTACTATCACTACTCTGAACTCTTTTTTGGGTAGACTGCCTATTTCCTCTTCATTTGTTTGCTCTGGTGGATTTTTACTTTACTCCTTCATCTGCTGTGTATTTCTCTGTCTTCTCTTTTTGTTTAGCCTCCTGGTTTGGGGTCTTATTTTCGTGGGCTGCAGGTTCATAGTTCCCATTGTTTTTGTTGTCTGCCCCCAGTGGGTGAGGCTTGTTCAGTGACTTGTGTAAGCTTCCTGGTGGAGGGGACTGGTGTCTGTGTTTTGGTGGGTGGGGCTCGATCTTGTCTTTCTGATGGGTAGGTCCATGTCTGGTGGTGTGTTTTGGGGTGTCTGTGAACTTAGTATGATTTTAGGCAGCCTCTCTGCTAGTGGGTGGTGTTGTTTTCCTGTCTTGCTAGTTATTTGGCATGGAGTGTCCAACATTGGAGTTTCCTGGCTGTTGGGTGGAGTTGGGTCTTAGCGTTGATACGGAGTTTCCTGGGAGAGCTCCCTGTGATTGATATTATGTGGGGCTGGGAGGTCTCTGGTGGTCCATTGTCCTGAACTAGGCTCTCCCACTTCAGAAGCTCATACCTGACACCAGGCCAAAGCATCAAGACCCTGTCAGCCACATGGTTATTTGTACACATCAGCTCCCTCTCTTCTACTTCATGGCTTTTGGCAACCCTGACCCTTTCTCCAAAAAGCGGGCTCAGAAAGCTCTTTCCTTCTGCCCCAACAAAGTAACCTATGAGCTAGAGTTGCCTAGGAACTCTTCTAATGCACTTTTAACATTCTACGTGTTTAGTATTCCTGAAAGGTAATAGGAAAACTGGGGAAACATTATGTTTTGTGTTTATCTTCAGCACATTGTCAAATATGCTAAAGCCAAATTATGTACATAAGCTGCTTGTGCCATGTTTACATAAGTTAATATGAAGTTATAATTTTGGGTGATTTATATCATGATTAAATTATTTCCCAAACTCTTCAAATAAGTTGAAAATGGCCATAGGTTTTATTTCTCAGTAACATTGCCAGTTGTCCAGTTGCATAAAGGATGTCATTGAAAGCAAACACAGAGACTCATCAGAAGGGATAGCTTCTTCCAGTCTTATCCATCATAGAGTCAATGTGACTTATATAGTGATATTAATTTTTTTCAGCAGTGAACAAAGATCATCAGATTTAAAAAAAAAATTAAAAAAAGATGACCCTGTGTAATTAGAAATTCAGTAAATATGCGAATACCTACAGAGCTGGCAAAACCTTTCTCTTCTTGTTTTACCATACTTCATAGAAAAGTTCCCAAGATGTTTTAAGCTATTACCTTAGTTCTTGACTGGGTAAACTGGCATGTCAACTAGATTTAAAAATAAATCTTTCACACTCTCCTCTTTGACTTACACAGCCTTTTTTCTTAAGCATTTTGACTTTTCTGGTGGTTAATAATTCTTCAAAGTTAAACCAGCTTGTCTTCATTGATTCTTTTCCCCATCAGCTGCTCTTGTTTCTCTCCTGTGCTTTTTGGGTTGTTTCTGTGAACCATTATGACCTTAAGGTGATCAACTTGAAAGGAAAGGGAAACGAATGCTTGAATTTTCTACTAAATAAAAATGAATCTGTCTTTTCTCCAGTGTTGTGCCCGCTTTTTGTTTTGCACAGGGTTTTATTACTTTCCTTGGTCTTTCATCCTTCTCCAGGTTGTTTTGTTTTTTCCTTCTCCTCCATTATGTTTTATCTCTTCCAAGAAGAATTGTACGGTGATCTGACTGACATGCACAGCTTTCCTTCAATGAAATGCTGAGCGAGGTCAACCATTTATTTTATGTTTGTCTTTTTGCTTTCAATAGCTTGCAGCCAATGCAGCCTTGTTTGATTTGACAACTGCTTTCAGAAGTATATCTAGCAGAGAGCAATTTTGCAAAGTCAGCCCAGACTCCAGACTCTTGAGAGCTCCATGTTTTTGAATTCTATTTAGTCACTGAAAGAGTCACTTTGCAATGAGAGTTTTGCAAGCTGAAGCTAAAAACATCAGGTGTATGATATCTGAGTATTTTAAAAATCAGTCCAGAAACTGCCATCATTGCCAGAACAAAGAAACTCTTTCTTGTTAATGCATAGATGCCAGGTTTCCGTCATGGTGAATTATTTCCTTTTTATGATTGTTACTGATGTTAATTTTAACTAGATTTTACGCATATTGAATGTAGGGTAGGAGGAATGCTCAGGAAAGAGTCACAGTGTGATTTGCTCCAGTTTCTTCTATTCTTAGAGCTGATACTTAGTGCTAGCTACACTATTGTTTTCCTGTGAGTTAAGTGTTTTCATTTTCTCTATTTCCACTGTTAGTACGTCTGTATATAACGTCGTCACCTTTAACATAAATAGGTACCACAAATTCATAGCTAGTTTTCTCAATTCTAATTTCTCTTTTCATCATTTTTAGACTATTTCTTTAAAAAAATGTCAGAACAATTCAGAAAAATTCTTACATAATTTCATTGCTCAAAAGCTTTTATTTAATTTGTACTTCCCATCCCACTAATTTCAGTATGTCTTTACTTTTTAAATCTTGTCTGACCTGATTTCACCTTACCTACCTAAAGATATTTCAAAGATTTATTTTTTGTTCATATCAGCTTAATATCCTTGTTGCTCTAGACATATACCTCCTTATTATGCATTCATGAATGCTATTCCATTTACCTGTGAGTTTCTCTGTCCAACCCTCTGCCTATCTAAATCCTATATATTCCCACGCTTCCCAGAAAATCTCTATGTAACCCTCCCTACTAGTTCAGCTTTTATTAACCTTCACCTTCATGAACACCTAGTTATAATAATTAAGCCACAAAATTTAACAAATTTATGTCTGTGTATTCTGTTCTTGAATAGTGTAAGTGGTTGTAGGATCCACGATTATATTTTATGCTCTTTAATATAATAACTTAATGTTTTACTTTTTTGTCTGAATATCTGTCTGTACACATTCTACAGATCTTGCTGAAGGTGAAACATATACCAATTATAATCTAGTCTACTCATTTAAAACATATTTTCCTGTATATTATTTCAATTACTCTTCACAGAATTTGGGTCAGGTTAGTATTATCAGCTCCATTTTGCAACTTAGAGGAAGGAGTCTGGAAGAAGTTGAGTGAATTACCCAAAGCCCAGTGTTAGAATTTAGCCAATAAGTAATTAAATTCCAAGTAATTATCTTGGAAAAGGAAAAACCATTGTGTTCACTGGAACAAAACAATAAACCATGGCTACCTTTACATAGGACTTAATTTTAGGCACTTTAACTGTTAATATCAAATTCTTAAAAAGTTGAATGTATCAAGTCTAAAACATATTATTCCTTTTCCTCTATATCCCCTACCTTAAGGCAAATTCTGAAGCCTTTTTTTTCTCTTTGTTTTCTACAATGCCTGACCTAATAAAATGAAATGACAAATGTGAAATGTTAAAGAAAGACAGCATCCCAGTAAGATTTGAACTTTCCAGTTGTCTGATATGTGTGCCAGAATTTTAGCCCTAGATATAGTCAGTGAGAGCACAAGTGGCAACATCTCAGCATCAGTGAGCAAACTAGCAATGAAAGTTATAAGGAAACTTGAGGAGATGTTCAGGTGACACAGAGTTCAATGGGAGCTTGACATTGAACTGAAAAGTTATGTGTATCAGCTCAGCTGGAGAGAGTTGTGTAGGAACAGCTTCTGATAGCCTGTTACTCCCTTAGGGAATAACATGGGGATTATCCATTTCTGCAGTATAAAGCTACAAAAGCAGGAGATTTCCTATACCCTGTAACATCTGACTAAATAAAGTATACAGTAGAGTTTCTGAAAGATGACTGTAAATGACATAGGAATGCTTAAGTTTGGAAGACATGACCTCAACAGTTCTCAGTTCCTCAGAAAAGTGTCTCTTCTTTATTTGTACTTTACAGAGTGCATTTTTAACAGCATGCTACATTTGTCTATTGCTTCATGGTCTACCAAATGTTTTCATAGGTACTTTCCATTGTGAGGTAGGTAGGGCAGGGATTCTTAGTCATGTTTCTTATATACTAGAAAAGAATACAGGAGGGTGATTAAATTTGATTCAGAGTCACAAAGAGAAATAATTTAACCAATATCCTTTGGTTTCCAAATTCAATATTTGTCCCCCATGAATGGAATATTTCTGATGAAACTCTGCCATTAACTCTTGCCTGGGCAAAATTCTAGCTTGAATATAATAAAAAGTATTTAAAATTTTCACTTCCTGGGAATTCATTTTGATGAGAAATCCCATTGTATCACTAAATTGAATGTGAAAGTATGCCTAGAAGCTCAATAATTGATTGTTGGTTTAAAAAATTATGTACAAAACAGAGAATTTAAGGTCAGGTGAAAAAGCTGAAAAGTCTAATCAGTAGACTTGTGTAGTTTTACTGTAGAAAGGCCAGAAATAGAGAGGAAATGTCCCTAACAGAGTCCATAAAAATTACCTGCCCTTCCCAAAAATAAAAGTATGTGAATATATTAGCATAAAAGGAGAATCAGAGGAAATTACCTTACTTTGACAGGTAAGGAGAAACACTGATAATAGCCAGCAAAAAAAGCTTTTAATGTTGGAAGAAAGTTGTTACCTGGAGCATGGAATGAGAATAAGGCTGAAATGAGAAAATATCTCCTGGAAAAAATTGGAAGAATTCAAATCAGAACATCCTCATGTCATGTGTCCTGAGGGTAATTAAGGAAATGTCAGATGTCATTGATGAACCATTTGCCATTATCTTGAGGAAACCATGCAGGACAAGGAGTCCCTGAGGACTGGAGAAAGGAAAATGTTGTTTCCGTTCTTATTTTTCTTTAATGACCCTATTATATACTGGTCAGCTGAAAATCCATTCCACAATAAATCATTAACCCCAAAGAGTCACAGTCAAACATTCCTGGAAAACCATATGTAACATGTCTTACAAGATAAATACTAAAAAACAAAACAAAAAGAACAAAAAACTATTATTTGATATTCTGTGTGAGAGCATGGTTTGCAAAACAAATGCTTTTAAAACTAATTTTTGAAAATAACTTGAGAGATACATATCTCTAGTAAGTATTCTGACTTTAAAGTAATTTGAACTTTAATATAAAATTCATCAAAAGGTTTTATAGGTTGATTAATAAGCAGACAATTCTTATATCATGGAAAACATTTTAAAAACACAGATGTTTTAGTCATAAATTATATTAACTGAAATCTAACTGCAAATAATAGGAAAATACAAATAAACTAAGAAACATGTCTGAATCTAATTGCTGCAATCATTAAAATAAATTTATGGGAGCTGCTAAAGATATTAAATGCATTTATATAAGGGAAATTAAAGTGAAATATGTTCTGTGAATCCCTATACTATCTAGGTATGTGTGTACAGATATACATACAATGACAGTAATATAAATGTGTAATATCTTCATGTATATTAGAAACTGCAGCAAAATAATATGGCCTTAGAAATACATATCATACAAAATAATATTTCCTTAAAATGGATATAGAAATCAAAATGAATCTAAAGGACAAAACTAAATTCAGATAGTACTGATACAGTCAATTAAAGGAACTACAAGTATAGGTTGACTTTCTAAGTTAAAAAAGCAATCTATTTATTGTAATCATGATTTTCATTATTGAATGAAATAATATATGTAAAAGCCCTAAAGATTTTATTGAGCATAGTAAGGCATACCTTGAAAGTATCACGGGTTTGGTTTTAAACCACCACAATAAGGTGAATATTACAGTAAATCGAGTCACACAAATTTTTGGTTTCCCAGTGCATATAGAAGTTATGTTTATACTGCAGTCTATTAAGTGTGCAATAGCATTATGTCTAAAAGTACATACTTTAATTAAAAAGTGCTTTGTTGCTAAAAATTCTAACCATCATCTGAGACCTTATCAAGTCATAATATCTTTGCAAGAGTACATTCAAGATCACTGATCACAGATCAGCATAACAAATTTACTAATAATGAAAAAGTTTGAAATATTTTGAGCATTACCAAAATATGACACAGAGACATTAAGTGGGCAAAGGCTGTTGGAAAAATTGTGCCAATAGACTTGTTTGAGGCAGGGTTACCCCAAACCTTCAATTTGTAAAAAACACAATATCGGCAAAGCACAATAAAGTGAAGTGCAATAAAACGAGGTATGCCTGTACTTACTAAATGGTGGTGATTTTTATTATTATTCATTTTCCTTTATGATAACTGTCAGATACCATAGACAAGAGAAAAGGAATCAATTTAATTCTAGAAATTTGAATAGGTGCTTATTTTGATGCTCTTAGTAGCTTTCATATTGACTTTTGTTTCAAATTATGTTTATTTGATAAACAGGCTTTTGCCGTAGCTCCTAAATCTGCTCACAAAGAATGTGGGGACACTTGATGATGAATATGATGCATTCTTGCCTCTCAGATTGCTCTGACACACACTCTTATGCTTCCTTCGTAAAGAGAAAGAGAATTATATACTTACATACACCATTCACGTTCACACAATATTTCAGGCCCTGTTAGAATCCTCATATGGTTTTAGTCCCTTACTTGGAAGGCTACTAGGATTTTTGTGTGGCTAATCAGAATCAATATGTAAGTCTGTGCCCTGTTACAATGAAATTGTTAACAACTCTGCTCATTCAGATTCTGGACAATATCTTTTGTCTGGATCTCTACTTCTTGTTAGTTCTGAGTATAGTGACTCTGGTGACTAGTAATGGTCCTTAGGGCTCAACTGCAAGAGTGGTTGCCAGTAGCTAGGCATCACCCATGGTGAAATATTGTGTAGTATCCAACAGGAAACATTCTTTATTTCTTTTCATTCAATAAAAATATCTAGATATTTGGATAAAGGAATTGCCAATATGCTAAATTCACAGGTAATAATAATGTATTAGGTAGCTAATATTGCTAAAGGTTAAAGAAAAATAACTTACATTACCTTTAAGATTTAGTACACTGTCCAAAAGAAAATAATAAAATCCATTAGAAATAAATTCAAGTTCATCTATTTAAAAGTAGAGTGTAATATTGCCTAGACAAAGACAGGTGAGCATAGTACAGAATAAAACAGGAAAGTTTCAAACTGATTACAAATTATAAACAATGTAATAGTTTTATAATTTATAAACATAGTATTCAGAAAAATACAGAGAATAAAATAAATAATGGTGTAATTTGATTAAAGAGTAATAAAAAATAAAATTTTGTCATAATTGCTTTATGTAATTTTAACAATAAAAAGTAAAAGATTACTGATAAGGTTGAAATCAAATTTGTAATTATCCCAATTCCTTTTTTCTCTCTCCTTTCGTCACCACACTCTATCACTATTATGAATTTGTTTTGTGAAGTCTATGTTTTGTGTAATATATTGCACACATACACGCACAAATCTCAAAAGAATTTATGACTCTCTATATTAAACAAATTTTACATAAATGTAATCATACTATACATGTCTCTCTGAAAGTTGCTTTTTCACTCATGTTATGATTTTGAGATTTATCAGTATTATTCATACAATTATAGTTAATTTTACAAGCAATATTTCTTTATGAACAAGCCATATTTTTCCTAATGTTTTCTATGTTGCTTAGGATTTTTTCTGTTTTCTTTATTACTGTAAAAATTAATAAAGAGAACCTCAATTAAAAAGAGTCAAGAAACAATGATAGCAGAGTCCACCAGGAGGAAGATTTCCTCTTCATTCCTGGTAAGATATCAGTCAATGAGAAGTCATGAACTCTTTGTTTGCTATAGTCCTCCCAACTTCCTTTTCCCCCTCTATAAAAGAGTTCCCTTCCTCATTTTTTTTTTTTTCTTTCTTTGAGGTACGTGGGCCTCTCACTGTTGTGGCCTCTCCCGTTGCGGAGCACAGGCTCCAGACACGCAGGCTCAGAGGCCATGGCTCACTGGCCCAGCCGCTCCGTGACATGTGGGATTTTCCCGGACCGGGGCACAAACCCGTGTCCCCTGCATTGGCAGGCGGACTCTCAACCACTGTGCCACCAGGGAAGCCCCTCCTCCCCATTTTAGAAGGGAATTTGCAGGTGGCTCACCATGGTTGCAGACCTCACATTGCAAATCTCTGCTGATCTCTAAAACACCCATTCTTACTGAATAAATAACCAGCAGGCTATTTGTGGGGTTTTTTTGTTTTTTTAAAATTAACTAATTAATTGATTGATTTTATTTTTGGCTGTGCTGGGTCTTCGCTGCTGTGTGGGGGCCTTCTCCAGTTGTGGTGTGCGGGGGCCACTCTTTGCTGCGGTGCACGGGTCCCATTGTTGTGGCTTCTCGTGTGGAGCACGGGCTCCAGACACGCAGGCCTCAGTAGTTGTGGCACATGGGCTCAGTAGTTGTAGCTTGTGGGCTCTAAAGCTCAGGCTCAGTAGTTGTGGCGAACAGGCTTAGTTGCTCCGTGGCATGTGGGATCTTCCCCGTCCAGGGCTCGAACCCATGTCCCCTGCATTGGCAGGCGGATTCCCAACTACCTCGCCACCAGAGAAGTCCAGGCTATTTGTTTTATGTCAACATTTTGGTGTCCCCTACAGGATTCAGAGGTGACCCCTGACAGCTCTGAGGCTGGTAAGCAAACAGGTGCCGCATCCACTTTGAGTCTGTTGTTGCTCACTGCTTTTCTCTCTGACTCAGGAATTTGAGGGTAAGCTTTTCTCCTGGATCTGAGCTTCTTCTCCCCCCCCCCCACCCACACACTTTGCATTTGGAAGCTCTCCAGGCTTTATTTCAGATCTATTTTAAGGTTTATGTTCTTTCACATTAAGGCCTGTTCTGTTTGTGAGTACTCATTAGGCACTTAGGCCCGATTTTGAAATCAGGCAGTTCCAACTAAAACTGGCTAGCCTTCAGCCCATTCCTTCAGGAACAGGGACTGTTCCATTGGAACTGCTGTGTCAGTTCAGGCTTCAGCCCAATTTTTTGGAATAAGAGAGGTTCTATTGGAACTGTGCTGAGTACCTTCTGGCCTGGCTACTCTGAGACCAGACTATTCCCTTCAAACTCACTGGTATTGATATTAGACCTGTAGGCTATTAGGTCTGTTTGAACTGTTTGAGCTGTTTAAACTGTTTGAGATGTTTAGGCTGTTTGAAAGTTACTCTCTTACTGTAGAAAAAACAAAACAGAAAAAAAAAAAAAAAAAACCTCTGAGAAACGGGATCCCA
This sequence comes from Orcinus orca, assembly GCF_937001465.1. NCBI lineage: Eukaryota > Metazoa > Chordata > Mammalia > Artiodactyla > Delphinidae > Orcinus > Orcinus orca. The sequence goes on from NC_064563.1 coordinate 113,536,062, forward strand.
ATTATCTAAATATTTTGAGGGCTTCCTCCCTACAGGGACCCCAGCAGATTTTATGTTTGAAAACCACAGTCCTTCCTCTTGTGCATTTCTAACTAAAGGGACTATCAAAGGCAATTTAGAATATCAGTGGTCAATATGGAGAACTTTTGATATTCCCTAACTTACTTTTCTTAAAACTGAATTGGACAGCCTAGCTCTAAAATTTCCCAAACTGAATAGAATGCTTATTTCAACAGGTACTTTGAAGCTTCCCAAACATTAATAGGAGCTTAAAAATTGCCTCTCTGCAAAATAAGACATTAACTGAGGAAAACTAAGGATTAAAGAAAGAGAAAATGGCTTCCAAAGCCTCATGTTCTTCTTTCCTGGCTTATTTGTCTCAGGTCTCACCTCCAGAGGCATCTTTCTTTTTTCTTTCTATGCTGCCTATACCTCTTCTGTACCCTCAGTTCCCCATAATAATTCTCTTGCTGAACTTCCCTTCTTCTCTGAAAGTCTCCCCACTCATTTTTCCTCTGAACTTATAAGAACCTGTCACTTTAAAGTTAAGCCTTCTGAGAATCCATAGGCTAAGTTCTTAATTTCTTATACTACCTTAACCAAAGCTGCACTGTGAGCCATAGTCAAATGTTTTCTCAAAGGAACCAAAGATCTTCACAGATTTGGTGAAGAATTTAATGTAGTCATTCAAACTTATCAACCTGGCTTCTCTGCTTACATCAGCTAGTTCATATACTTGTTAAGGAAGGGCAGGCTCAGCATTGGTTGAAAACTGCTAGTTAGAAAAATTCTAAGAGGTATCTAGGATTACAATTCTAAAAGGAGACCAGCCCACTAAGTTATATGGTTAGGCTCAGGCAATCACTAGGCAACATCATCCAGAAATGCCTAAGACTCTCAAAGCCTGTTGATTGAAGCAAAATTCAGGCTTGCACAGAAAAATTGGATGAATCTGGTCATGAATATTATAATCGACTTCAGATTATTAAAAAAAAAAATCTAGTCTTCCTTTAGATGTTGATTTCACCCAAGTAGCTTTTAACTCTATGTTTATTAATGGGTTGAACCAGGACATTTCCCTTCTAGTGAAAAGGACCAGGATGGAATGGGAAACTATGTATACCCACTCCAGATTTAGTTAGTCTGGCAATCCATTTCTCTCACACTCTAGATGAGTCACCTAAAAGGAAGACTGCCAAAATTCTTAATCTTCAACTCCAGCAATTGAAGGCCCCTAAACAAAACCAAACCCCACCTAGTTTCTGTTGTTATTGCAAAAATCCAGAATACCCGAAAAGAGATTTTTACAAATTTAAGCACTTTAGACACTTTCAGTCCTCTAACCAGAGGGCTTTTCATCATCCTCCCATCTTCCCAATTCTCAGAGATGGGGCTCTGAGGAACTACAGGCCCTCTCCCCAGTCCTCCCTCTTAATTGGTTTGGAGAAATCTTTCTCCAGATTGAGAATGGATCTCCTCCAGTCCTAATTGACACTGAAGACACACTCTCAGTGCTCAAGTCCACTACTATAAAGTAGCCCCTGCCTCAGAGTTTAAATAGTGAAGATCTCTAATAAGCCTCAAGAGTTCCCTGTCTCTGAACCCATTCTCTGTTGTTTAGGCCCTTTGAAAAATGCACACTCTTTTCTCCTTGGTTTTTCTGCTCCTATCCATTTATTAGGTAGAGACTTTTCTGGAATTTCTTTCTTTCTAAAGGGGGGAATACTTCTAGAAATTGACAGTAGTCATCAAAGTAACCAACTAGGTGATTTAAATGAACTTTGACATCTTTTATTTGCTTTGTTTTTGACCGTACTAGAGCTGATTCTGGAAACACTAATGATTTGTCCCTATTGAATCAGCTACCACCCTCCTTAAGGGCAAAATCTCCAGTGAATACTTGCAAAATTCACAGTGCAGCTCCCACCAAGATTCAAATAGATCATTCAAAGCCTCTTCCCATAATTAATCAATATCTTACACGTAAAGAAAGCCTTCAAGGCATAAAGCCCATAATAGAAGATTACAAGGCTCATGGATTCATTTTCCCTTGTATTAGTCCCTGTAACACTCCTACTTCACTGATAAGAAAACCAAAGGGCTGATGGTTGAGGTTCATTCAAGACCTCTGAGAAATAAACAGTATTGTTATCCCTCAACACCTTCTTGTTCCTAATCCTCAACTGTTACTAACATCCTTTTCCACCAGAAACTAATTTTTTACTGTAATTGATGTATGCAGTTTATTTTTTAGATTCAAATTGATGAATTTTAGCCAATACCTTTTTGCTTTCACTTAGGAAGAAAAAAAATTTACCTGGACAATTATGCCTCAGGTTTTTACTGAGAATCCTTCTTATTTCTCCCAAATCCCCAAAACTGATCTGGATGACATAAAGTTCCCTAGAGGTTCTACTTTGTTGCAATAGGTGATTTGCTTCTTTGCTTTCCTTCTCAAGCCTCCTCACAGGAAGACAGCATCCACTTGCTAAAGCTTTTAGCCTTAAAGGGACATAGGGTCACCAAGGCAAAGTTGCAGTTCTGATATGAGAACAAGGGCTACACCTAGATTCAGATAGGCTTCATGGTGTTATATGTTTCCCCAAACCCCAAACTAAGTGCCAACTGCAGGATTTTCTTGGGCTTTAATTGTTGCCAAAATTGGAATCCAAATTTCTTTCTTATGGCCAAAACTGTATGTTTTTTGCTAAAGAAAAACCTGGTCCAATTTTGTAAGAACTGGAGGACATAGCATTTGAGGTCTTAAAGGAGAGTTTGATGAATCCATCTGCTCCTGGGCATTTCAATGATCAGATTCCCTTTTTCCTCTTCATATATGAAAAAGAAGGAAATGCCCTTTGGGTACTAACCAAAAACACAGGACCATCTTAGCCCCATGGGTTATTATAGCCAGCAATTTGACCCTGTGCCATAGGGATACACACTTGTCTTGAAGCCATTACTGCTACTGCCCTTTTGGTAAAGGTTACTGAGAAAACCATTGTGGGATCCACTTCAACCATTTCTTTTTTATGCAGTAAAAGCTCTCCTGAATTCTCATCACACTCAACATTTCTCAGTCAGCCATCTCACCTCCTATAAAGTTCTTTTGTTAATTGCTCCTCACATAACTCTTTTCCACTGTTATAAACTTAACTGTGTTACTCTTCTCCCCTTCATCACTGACAAAGTCCCTTATGACTGCTTAATGCTGAAGGTTCACCTAACTCCTTGTGATGAGGTGGAGGAAATTCCTTGGGGTAACACTGACTTCTCATGGGTCACTGATGATAGTTATTTTAAAAATGACAATGACAAATATTGCGTTGGATATGCTATTGCAACTTCTTTTGATTTTGTTGAGGCAGCACCTTTACCTATGGCTAGTTTGGCCTAATTGGCTGAATTATACATCCTTACATGGGCTTGTAATTTAGACAAGGGCAAAATTGCCAATATTTATACTGATAGTATATATGCTTTTGGAGCAGTTGGTGATTTTGGAATGTTGTAGAAGCAACATGGCTTCCTTACTTCCAGGAAAAATAAAATTTAAAATGGACTCTATGCTCAGGAATTATTGAATGAAACACTTTTACCTGCCATTTTAGCTATTATTAAGATTCTGGGGCATTCTAAACTTGACTCTCTGGAAACTAAGGGAAATCACCTGGCTGACATTTCCACAAGGAATGCTGCCTTTAAAGGAACCAACAGCAGTCAAACCTCTGTCATGGTCCAAAGGAGTATTTCTACAAATGATACCTTAGAAAAACTGTCTATAGAAGCCCACCAACTGGCCTGAAAAAAGGAAAAATAAGATTTGAAATTCAATAACTGTTGGCTTGATAAAAAGAGGAAGCCCTTGTTGGAAACAAATAAACAACCCAGTCGACTGGAGACTCTAAAATTCCCAGTACTCAGTAAGATCACAAAAAGTGCCTATGTCACTTGTCCCACTTGTTTGAAATACAACCCAGGGAACCTTGTTTGTACCATTCCTGGACATTTTAAACAGCCTAATGAACCATTTGAGATCTGGAAAATGGATTTTATAAAACTTCCATCTCATGTATATAAATATGTTTTAGTCATGGTCTGTATATTTTCACACTGGACTGAAGCCTTCCCTTGTAGACAGGCTACTGCCTCTTCCGTGGCTAAAGTCCTTTTGGAAAAGATTACACCTACCTGGTGAGCTCCTTTAGATCATCAGATTGATTGAGGAACCCATTTACCAGTCAAGTACTTTGACAAGTGTGTACTGTTTGGCCGGTTTCACAACATTTCCACCATGCTTATCAACCTCAAACCTCTGGTTTAGTCCAATACACTAATGGCATTATTAAGACTCAGCTGACAAAATTTGTAGCATCCCTTCAAATACCTTGGCTAAAAGCATTGTTATTGGTCCTTCTGAATCTCAGATCCATCCCTTTTGGAACTCATAAACTCTCACACTTTGAAATAGTCACAGGATGCCCAATGCACTTGGCTTCTGCCTCACTGGACCCACAACTGATAAGAGGAGAGATACTCCAATATCCCAAAGGCCTAATTGCTTCTATTAAAAATAGCTATGGTTTGGTAGAGCAATCTTTTCACAGTGCACTTTAGGGAGATGAAGACCTTGAGCATCACATGCTGCAATGCAGAGATTTCATCTATTGAAAAAGACACCTCCAGAAAGACTCTCTATAACCTCACTGAAATGACCCCTATAAGGTACCAGTAACCAAACCTTGTGCTGCCAAACTCCAAACCCCAAATTCCAATTCTTTGTCAATTCCAAATAAACTCATTTTTTTGCTAAAGAAATAACTGGCAGTCTATTTTTTTAGGTCAATTTTTTTTTTTTTTTTTTCGGTACGTGGGCCTCCCACTGCCGTGGCCTGTCCCGTTGCGGAGCACAGGCTCCGGACGCGCAGGCCCAGCGGCCATGGCTCAAGGGCCCAGCCACTCCGCGGCATGTGGGATCCTCCCGGACCGGGACATGAACCCGCGTCCCCTGCATCGGCAGGCGGACTCTCAACCACCGTGCCACCAGGGAAGCCCCGAGGTCAATATTTTTTAAAACACTTGCAAGAGACACTCTTATTTTATTGTACATATGTGCACAATTCCTCTAGAATATATATTTAGAAGAAAAATTTCTGGGTCTCAAGAAAATTATTATCTGTACCAATTTAAACTCATATTATCAGCACATGAGAGATTCTTTTTCTCCACATTCATTTTAATGCTTGACACATATTTATAAATGAATTTCTATATAGTACAGATTATATAATAGCACTTTATTTTATTTGGGTAATACATTCTTATTAGGACATTAGTTTCAATATTGATCATATTTCAAGATAGATGTAGAAAATTTTTTAAATTCCAGAAAAACATAAAATAGGTGGTTGATTTCCACTAATAACTAGATATTTTAAGAACAGGTTGTTAATGCTGGAATATTTAATTAAAATATTTTATAAGACATGTTGAATTTTAAGGCATGCATTTAGTCATATTCCTTAACATTCACGAAGAAATAAACAGGTAGAAGATCCGAGGTACCATTGACCCTCTCCCTGTGTTCAATTAACTTGTTACAGTGGCTCACAGAAACATTTTACCTACTAGATTATAGAAGGATATAACTCAGGAACAGCCAAAAAGAAGAGGTGCACAGGGCAAAGCATGGGAAAAGGGTTTGGAGCTTCCATGCTTTCTGAGTAAGCTACTCTCCCTGAATCTGCACATGTTCACCAACTGGGAAGCTCTCTGAACCTCTTCTTTTTGAGTTTTTTATGGAGGCTTCATGACATAGGCATGATTGACTAAATCACTTGCTATTGGCCATGAATTCAACCTCCAGCCCCTTTCCTCTCCTCAGAGATCAGAGGATGGGATTGATAGTTCCAACTCTCTAATTAGATAATTGGCTCTCCTGGTAACAACTCCCAGTCTTAAAGTGCTTTCCAAAAATCACCTCATTAACATAAACTGAGTTGTGGTTAAAACGGGTTTGTTATGTATATCAAGACACCTTTATAGCTCTTATCACTTAGGAAATTCTAAGGGTTTTAGGAGCTCTGTGCCAGAAACTAGGACAAATACTTTCTAATTTTCATTTTAATTTAATCTGTTATTTAGGAATATACTATTTACTTTCTAAATATTTGGAGATTTTCCAGATATAATTATATTATGGAATTCCAATTTAATTTCATTGGGGTTAGAGAGCATACTTTGTATAATGAATAATATTAAATTTATTTAGACATTTTATGTGCCAGAGTATGGCTTATCTTTGCAAATGTTCCAGGTGTAACTGAAAAGAACATATATTCTCTTGTTGTTCAGTGGAGTGTTCTATAAATTTCAGTTAGGGTAAGTTCGTTGGTGTTGTCTTCTATATCCTTACAGATTTTCTCTTTACTTTTTCTACTAATAGTTCAGAGAGAAATACTGAACATTCTAGCTATAGTTGTGGCTATGGCTATTTCTTCTTGATTCTATTTTGAATATCTGTTATTAGGTAACATATTTTTGTTTTAGGGTTGCTATGTCCTCTTGAAGGACCTAATCCTTTATCATTGTGAACTGAACCTCTTTACTATTAGTAATATGTTTTGTCTGAAATCTACTTTATCTGATATTAATAAAGTCATTCCAGCTTTTGATTAGTGATAGCATTGTGTATTGTTTTGTATCCTTTTGCTTTTATTGTTTCTTTGTATTTAAAGCATGTTTCTTATTGGCAGCATACAGTTGTGCTGTGTTTTTATTATGATAATCTCAGCTTTTAAATTGGGGTGTTTAGGTCATTTATGTTTAATGTGATTATTAATATAATTGAATTAAAATCTATCATTTTGTTATTTCTTCTCTGTTTGTACCATCTATTCTTTGGTCCACTTTTCCTACTTTCTTCATATAATTGGCTTATTAATTTTATTATTTATTATTACATTTTATCTTATTTTTTGGATTATCAACTATAACTTTCTATTATAATTTTTAGTAGTGCTTTAGATTCCAAACCGTATATCTTTTTAAAAACCATACAAAATTGGTTCTTATTTTTCTTCTCCTGGCCTTATACAATTGTTGTTATATATTTTACTTCTACATATGCTAAATAATCAAAAGTACTTTGCTAACATTTTAATAATTATCTTTTTAAAATATATCTTTTATATTTACTGCATTTCTGATTCTATTTATTCTTTGTGTAGATACAGATTTTCTTACGTATCATATTTCTTCTGCCTAAAGGATTATCTTTAACATTTTTTTATGGCAAGTCAGTCAGTGATCAATTCTTTCAGTTTTATATGTCTGTAAAAGCATTTATTCTGTTTTTGAGGAATAGTTTCACTATATATAGAACTCTGACTTATCTTTCTTTTTTCTTTCAATTCTTTAAAGATGTTGCTCATTGCCCTTCGACTTGCATTGCTTTTAACGATAAAAAGTTACTGTCATTCTTATCTTTGTTATGTATGTGATTTATATTTTTTCCTGTGGATGGTTTTAAGATTTTCTATAAATTACTGTTTTTAAGCAATTTGATTAAAAGATTACTACACATTGTTTTTTTTTTAATTTTCCTTGAGTTCATTGAGTTACTTGAATTTCATTAAACTACTTGACACTGAGGGTATATTTTATATAAAATTTGGATAATTTTCTGCTATAGTTCCTCTTCTCCTTTCATAATTTCATTTACTTTTACAGCTGGCCCCCAATTTATGATGATTCAACTTATAATTTTTCAACATTACACAGGTGTGAAAGTGATTTGCATTCAGTAGAAACCATACTTTGAATTTTGATCTTTTATTGGGCTAGCAACGTATAGCACAATACTCTCTTGTGTTGCTGGATATCAGCAGGGAGCCTCAGCTCCCAGTCAATTATGCAATCAAGAGGGTAAACAACCGATACACTTACAACCCTTCTGTACCCAGACAACAATTTGTTTTTCACTTTCAGTACAATATTCAATAAATTACCTGAGTTATTCAACTCTTTTTTATGAAATAGGCTTTGTGTTAGATGATTTTGCCCAACTATAGGGTAATATAAGTGTTCTAAGAACATTTAAGGTAGGCTAGGCTAAGTTATGATGTTTGGTAGGTTAGATGTATTAAATGCATTTTTGCTTTATGATAGTTTCAACTTATGATGGGTTTATTGGGACATAACCCCATTGTAAATTAAGGGATATTTGTATTAGGTTGCTTGAGGTTATTTCATAACACATTGATGCTCTATTTTTTAAGACATTTTAAACGTTTTATTTAAAACAGTTTCTACTTCTGTGTTTTTATATTCATTGCCCTGTTTCTTTCAGTGGTTATTATACTGTGAATCATATTTAGTATATAGTATATTTTGTATCAGATGTTAAATTGAATCTGGTTTAAACATTTATGATACATATTATGCTATATATCTTTGACATAAAATATTTATAATATAGTCTGTGTCTCCACTTAATCAGCTCAAACTTTTCTCACCTTCTTACATGGAATATAATTGTATTAACTATTTTAATGGTCTCATCTACTGATTCTATCATATGTGTCCTCTGGATCTATTTCTATTGTTTGCTTTGTCTTCATTATGGGTTGTATTCTCCTGCTTCTTTGCATACCCAATAATTTTTGACTGACAGATATTGTAACTTTTACCTTGTAATTGAGTATTTTTATATTTTTATGCATCTCTTTGAGCTTTGTTCTGGAATGCAATTGGCTTTGATATTTTTGAAGCTTCCTTTTATAGTTTTGTTAGATGGAGCAGAAGAACTTGTTCAGTTTGCCCCACTACTTAGGCAATACATCTAAATACTGTGTCCAATCCATTGTGAATTATAAGAATAGTGAGTACATAAACTATTCCTGTTTCTGTGTGAGCCAGGTGATTCCATCTGCTGCTTTTGGGTGCTTATTTCTCTAGCATTTGTTCATGTCCTGACCTACATGTGGTGATACTGTTCAGCTGAATACTAAGAGAGGACACCTGAAGAGCTCTTGAACTCTTTCTGGAGCTCTCTGCTTCTGGTTCACTGTCTTGCAACCATTATCTGTGTGTCCTCCCTGAATTTCTCAGTTCCATCCCCTCAACACATAAATCCTGACAGGTTCCTCCTGGCTTTCAACTCCCTGTGCTGTGACCTGGAACTCTCTGCAGTCATTATTTTAGGGCAATCATACACTCATTTTATTTGTTTTTCCTCTGTCATGGGTTAGAGTCCTGCACTTCCTGATAACCAGTATCTAAAAATCATTGTTTCCTATAATTTTTCCAAATTTTAAGTTGTTGCACACAAAAAGTAAATGTGGTCCCTCTTACTCTGTCTTGACCAGAAGAAGAAATCAAACAATTGTGAATTTTTCCATAGGTAAATCAACTCAACAAAACTAACTTTAAAAAATAAATAAGTAGGGGCTTCCCTGGTGGCGCAGTGGTTGAGAGTCCGCCTGCCGATGCAGGGGACATGGGTTCGTGCCCTGGTCCGGGAAGATCCCACATGCCGCGGAGCGGCTGGGCCTGTGAGCCATGGCCGCTGAGCCTGCGCGTCCAGAGCCTGTGCTCCGCAATGGGAGAGGCCACAACAGTGAGAGGCCCGCATAACACAAAAAATAAATAAATAAATAAGTACATCAGTTTTTAATTGAAAGAAAGGAAGGCATTAGCTCCTTTTATTGTTGCTATAAAAAAGAATTTCTTGAACACTTGGGTGAAAACTCTTTGGAAATAAGAAAATGTATATTTTACTGAGGAGAGATCTATGTGAAAAACTCTTAAGAACTAGATGGTTGACTCAGCTGTGGTTAGCTTTCAAAAATGAATTTTTATAGCACAAAAGAAAGTACTTAGAGTATAATCTCAGGGACATAGAAATTACCCAGATTCAATAAAAGATTATTTGGTCCAGAAATAATGTTTCTTATTAAATAAGCAAATATATCCTAGATATTTAAACCTATCATTTCTTGCCACTTAAATTATAATTAATTATTTATTGCACATAAAAAATATTGACTTTTCTGGGAATTAATTTAATGTAGTATTAAATGAAGTGAATTTTGTCAAGGAGAGAGGCAATGAAGAGTGGGCTGTTTTTGCAAGCAACCAAAGTAGTGGGCTTGGGCAGGTAGAGGGCAGAATTAGAGAGGTTAGACAGAGATGCATTAAGGGTGTTAAAGTCTGCTTTAAACCCCTACAATTTTTCCAGAAGCTTTGACAGGAAGAGTATGTCTACCGAGTTGCATTTCTCAAACAATCCACAGCACTATCCACAAATTGTCTACCAGAACATGGTTTTGAACTCCTGGAGTCAGTATCTGTGTCCTGACCCTCTTATATATCTCCTTTTAAAAATGTAGTAAATCACAGCTGCAGTCCCTTCCTTCTGGCTATACAAGGAAGACATACTCGTTATTAATCATAACGAGCACTTCCTATATCATAGGAAGTGTATAAATGAAAAAAATATTAGTCACCAACAATCTCCTCCCTTTGCCACCACAGAAATAACTATTATTTTTTCTCTCTACTCCAGCATAAATAATTGTTGCACTTATATTGTACATTCAGTTCATATCCTGATTTTTACATATCCTGATTTTTATTATAACAATTTCTAACAGCGTGTATATGTTTCATACATATTTTAATGATTGCATAATTATCCATCTTCTATTTCTGGACATTTAGAGTGTTTTCATTTTTCAGTGTTATTAATAAACCTGTGATAACCTGTAAATCTTCATTTCTTTATCCCTTTCTTAATAGGAAAATTTGTACATGTTGTTTCAAAGTTAGAATCTGAATAGAATTTCTGAGGTAATTTCCAGGTTATCATTATACTCTCTTCAAGTATTTTTATCATTTGTGATTATATGTGAGTTTACCTTTGTGTATTTAATGAGGTTATTTTAAAAATAATTTGCATGGACCTTTCATATAAATGAAGACTTCTACACCACGAAATAATAACTTCCCTTTTGTGTCTTGGATCAGTTTTATTACAATGTTAATGTCACTGCTCTTGAGATTTTCTACAATCATTGACAATTAACATTTGGGAGAATTTCTGATCCACACAAGTAAACAGACAAACAAACAAACACTTCCAAAGACCAGTCTCAAAAATAGTTTAATAAAGTTAGCATACTTATAGCTCCCATAGCAATTACTTGAAGGGGAAAAAAAAGTTTCCAAGAATGTGTAGAATTTTGTGTGTTTGTTCACATCACTCATTTATAATGTTTAGCAATATTACAAACTAGAAGAATTTATGTGACTTAGGTTAAGTACATTTGACTCAATCTCTTGAAAATTGTAGTTGTCTGATTAAGTAGAGAAGGTAGATACTTGCAATATTCTAAGTTGCTTGAGTGCCTATTTGTAGAGATTTTTTACCCTGGACCTCATTAAATAAATTACCATTTTTTAGCCTATTCATTGTTTCTCTGTGCTTACCCAGCTACCTTTGGAGAGACAAGTCCCAAAGAAAGCAGGACAATTGTGTAGTTCACTGAGTGGTGAGAATAAATAACTCCCAGTGAATCGCTTTACACAGCATCATTACACATTTCTAATCTGGCTATCGGAGAAGAAGGAACAAATCCATGTTGGATATCTAATTTTCCCTACTCTTATTTTGCTCATAGTTTTCTGTTTGCTTTTCCTAAAATATAAACATCAATATATTCACATATCTTAATAAAACATTTTAATATATTTAATGAACTCTGCTTTTAAAAATTGTCATAAATCTTATAAACTCAGGGAAAACTCTTCAACATAATTAGCAACAGGAGATGAGGAAACAAAAAGACTTTGTGACACTTTTCAGCATGTGAGATTTTTCTTTTTCCATCATTTTTCAAAAAGGGGAATAGATATCTATCAATCATTTACAGGCATAAAACCAACATGTATTCATATTTCTAGCAAGAAAAAGAGACAAACAGACTTGCTTCTGCAAATTTATCTGTAGCTGATTATTTATTATTCCATATTTAATAATATAATATTATTATTTCCACTTTTATGTCTAAATTGTTAAGTCCTGTGACAGGTGGTATTTTTTACATCTAGTAACAATAACTTTAAGTTGAAATTGTGTTTCAAATTGTCTTATGTCAAGAGATTTCTCATGTACACATAAAGTAACATCTTCACATGCTCTGCTTACCATAAAATCTTACCCCTGTCACCTTCCCAAATTTGAGGACCTAGGGTAGTACCATGTTAGAAAACTTCAGAGAAATTAGAAATGGTCCTTATAGCATTCTAGTTGATGATTTAAATCTGCAAAGTGAATCTATTTCATCTGGGTAATTTCTTTCTGTCCTTTAATAAAGCAAAATAAAATCATGCCTAATACATAAATACTGTCATAACAACAAATATTTTTGATATAAATATAACATGGAAATAACATACAAATATGTATTTACAAAATAAGAACTTACATATAGAAACTTACATTGAATGAAGTATTTTCTATAGACTAGACACAGCTGACCCTTAAGGCCACTATTGGCAAGCCATAGTACTTCTTCAGGCTTTCTCTTCAAGCTGAAGTCACCTATTCATTTACTTGATTATCTGTTTTAACTCTACTCTGCTCTGTGACTTGCTATTCCCTACTCTAACTCTATTAGACTCTATTAGAGTCTTGCTATTGCTCTACTCTAACTCTACTCTGTGACTTGCTATTCCCAAAGAAACCGAAAAATAGGAGCACAGTTTTGGTTTAAACCTCACCTCATGTGACTTTTCTGTCCCCCACCCTGTATAACAAATGATCATTGTGAAATACGGAATCCTCTCTTCATTTATTTGATCTGCATTTTTGCTCCTGTCAGCTTTTGTGACACATCATGAAGTAGTTGGAAGAAGCCTGGGATTGGAATCCTGGTTCCAGCACTAGTATGACTTGGGGATGTGTTTATCTACAGTTCAGTTGTAATGTCCTCATCTAAAATATAAAAGAATGCAATAAATATTCCCTAAGCTTCCTCTCAGTTCTAGTTTTCAAAAATATGGTCTTCTCTCCTATAAAACCATGGAAATTCCTATGGAATTTCAGGGAATTGCAGTTGAAATCGTTTCCCAAATTGTACTGTCTTTGTAATGAGACAGATTTAAGCATAGGAACACATGCTTCTTTTTTTTTTTTTTAACATCTTTATTGGAGTATAATTGCTTTACAATGGTGTGTTAGTTTCTGCTTTATAACAAGGTGAATCAGCTATACATATACATATATCCCCATATCTCTTCCCTCTTGCATGCTTCTTTTATTTGATAGCCTTTTATAGGAAATATCATAGCAGCTACTTTGAGGGTGAGCATTACAAAATTTCCCAAAAGGTGTTTCATCTTTTTAAAAAGTATAATTAACATACATGAAGTGCAATCAAATATTTTGTCTGTGGCCCCTGTGGGTTAAGGATTAAGGGTTAGAATGACCATATAATTTATTGTACTAACTAGAACCCTTTTAAAAGTGAAAATAATTGTTGGTACAATAAATTATATGGTCATCCTAACTCTTAACCCACAGATTCCTAAAATTATAAAAATTTCTAGAACCTTAAGATATGTCTTAGCCCTAGTGGAAAGTATCATTTAAAACCTATCTAGCTTCATTTTGACTATCTTCATCAAGCAAAGCCAATTCCAGGAAATAACGCATTGGAAGGAAAAAGAAAAGAAATTTTCAAAATGTAAGATTTTGTTTCTATGGAAGTGAAACTCTTCCAAACAGCTGAAGCTTTCTAAAGGTGATAACAACATCAGCAGTAGCAACAATGGCAGTGACAACAACTAACCATTGATCTATACCTATGCTATTTTAAGCACTTTCCAATTATTATATCATTTAACCCTAAAAATAGCTATACAGTAGGCACTCCTACTACATTTTTTAAGAGAGAGAGGAACTCAGTCTTGAAGAACTTAAGAAACTCTTTCAACCTTGTCAAGCCAGCAAAGATAGAACCTGAGTTTGAAGCCAAGCAATCTGTCTCCTTAATGTGGACTCAAGTACACTGAAAGTTTTCAAGGAAACTGTACACATTTTCTAAGATAATTATCAATATTAATGAATTCTAATGTTATTATTAACTCTTGAGTTTGTTTGGGAGACAGAACCTTAGTTGTGGTGAGAGATCATGGGTGTCTCAGTTTTCTCTCACGTGCATATAGGGCATTTCTAGATGTTAAAATACACTTGCCTATACTAGAAAAAGAGTAAACTCAATTCATGTTTAAATTGAGCAGTTATATATGAATTAGTGACCACTGAAATGTAAACTTAAGGAGATCTAGGCTTCACAGTTAATCCAGAAGCATTTAAGATATAAAAGGATAAAATAATCATAGGAAGCAACAGCGCATCTTATTAAATATACTCATTCTATTCTCTATTTTCTCTTGGCATTAACTGGAATCTTAAGAAATTTTAATACGAAAATATATAATAGAAAATATTAAATGGTAATAGTAACATTATCCCTTGGAATGTCAAGTGTCACATGAATATGATTGGAAAGAGGACAATAATAAAGTTTTCTTTTGAGTAGTATTAAGGGCAGGGAGTTGCCCATATAGGATGTTGGAAATTTTTCCAATAGGTTCCCAGTACCTTCTATGCACAAGTTTTGTCAGGTCATCAGAATCAAGAGAAACTAACCAATTTCCAATATCTACAACCAAAGAAACAGAAGACTTAAAGCTCTTTTATCAAGTCCACTAAGTAAGGCCATTTTAAGTTATGCCTTTTGATCATCCATGACACTTCTATCCTCTGAAAAGATAGGAGAGAAAGTAATAGGAAAGATTTAGCATATACAACACACTCACACATGTGCACACACCTGTGCATATAAACACTGCATAACTCTCAGTAAGATTATTCTAAAAATTATTCTTAATTTGGTTGAGCTCATGCACATGAAGGAGGAAAATGGAAATTTGACCTGGTGCTAAGATTTGTGCTTTTATCATCATGACTTACCCAAAGAGGCTTGTGAATATCAGAAAGAAAAATACATTTTTGACTTTCATTAACAGATTTTTTTGTTTCTTTGTTTTAAACATGTGACTTCAGAATTTCTTACATTGCTACCAATAAAAGCCAAAAAATAGAAGAATTTATTTTCCTATCAGTAAACACAAATAAACTAGATTTGAGGCTATATTTAATAGGAAGTTAATGACTAGGAAGTTAATGACTGATAAAGTCAATGAAGATGGTAATAATTTGTGAAAATAAAAACAGCTTAGGAGAATGGTGCCTAAGCCTTTGATTCCCTAATTTATTTTGGGTAAAGACCCATTTGATCTCACTGGATTTCAAATTCATTTTTGTGTGGAAGATAATTGACAAGTTTGAGGATCCAGCCTGAATGTCTGCAGAATCAGTTCAGTGTTTAAACTATCTTATTCACTGAAGGATGGTTTGCTTATGAATTTTTTGCCAAAATGGTTCTTGAAAACGTATTTTTTCACAGAGTGATTTCATTTTTTGCCCCCAAGTTTACTAAATAATTATGTTCCAAGACATGGTGTTTTGACCTGAAAGTTTCATGTGAATATGCATATTCATACTTTATTTAATTCAATTGTTTCTAGTCAGAGACTATCATAAATAATAAACTGAACTGTGTGTCATATTTATATGGACCCCAAATGGTTTCTTTTGTGTGCCTAATCCCAGCAAGTGAGGTAGCATTTTCTACGCATCTTTAATCTGGTTTTCCCATGTCCTATTTCCATATATTTTGATGTACACTTATGTTTAGTCTTTTCCCACCCCACACAACCCTTCCTTAAAGGTGTTTTAGCACTTCTAAGTGCAGTTTGAGTGCAAGACATACATCAGCTTCAAATCACAAAAGTTGCCTGCCTGAAAATTTATCACCTAGTTCTCTAACAGCCTCCAAAGAATGCTTCTCTCACATCCCTCCTTCATCCAACCAATATTAAGTTCTTCCTTCTTTGGTTCCAAATACCATATATACTCATTATATTACATTTTTACAATGATTTGTTTATTTTCAATGTATTTATTGCTTATTTGAAACTTGTTTTATTGTTCGACTGATTTTTATTTCTCTTGGTGAAAATCATTTGATTATTTTGTGTTGGATCATAATTTCTTCCTCCAAAATTCATGAAAATATTTTACACATTTAATGGATTTTTAATTTGTAGCAGATATTTCAGAAACAAAGTCATAAAAGTTAGAGATCATCATCACTTTAGCAAAATGAAAAAAGTAAAACTAGCAATGAACTTAAGTTGCCTAGAAAAAGGTATGTTCATTCTAAGCAGGCTTGGGAGGAGGCAATGTTTTATTCTAGAGGGCAAAAATCCAGAAAAATTAACACAAATATAACTTTGATATTTGTAGAATAAATATTCAGTTCCATTCAGTATTCAATAAATAAAAAGTCAATTTCCCTAATATAATGAACTACTGAAGTCTTCAGTTTATAAAATTCAAAATCCATTGCTATGTACACAATGCCTTGGGTACATATTGAAATTCATAGCACTATTTGTTATATCCTGCACCAACCACAAGGATCCTAATTATTCCTTGAACATGTTAGTTGGTAGGTACACTCCTGCTTTGGCATCTTTATTTATATGTTCCTTCTTCTACCAAATATCCATTTGATTTACTCCATTACTTCCTTCAGGTCTTTGCTCAGATATTAACTTCTAAAATAAGGCCCATGAAGACCATCAGTTGATACTTCAACTTGTACTTCCCTCATCCTGTCTAGCATTCCTAAATCCTTTTTCCTGTTCTACATTTTATTTTTCAATAGAATGTATCACTATCTAATGTACTATATAAATTATAGTTAAATTATAATATGGCTTATACAAAAATACTTATTGTGGTTAATAAGGTCTATTGTTTAATACCTGTCTTCTCCATTGGAATGTAATCTCACTGAGAGTAGAAATACTTATCTTTTTATTAACTCACATAGTTCAGGCATTCAATGAATATGTGTTGACTAAATGAATGCATGGACTATTCAGATTATTGGGCAATTAGATTTTGTTTACCTATATTTGTCAAGTTCATCTCTACTGTTTAGGATCTAATAAATAATAGAATAAACACTGACCTTAAAAATAAAGCTTAATATAGAATCCAAGATGATAGTAGACAAAAAAATGTTTGTTTAATTTGAACCAAGAAATAAACTTGGATTTCCAAATTAACAATGAATTGAATACTTATTTTTATATATTCCCTTGTGATACTTAAGTTGAGGGAAAAAAGTCCAACCTTCCTCCCCAGCAAAAAAGTGTGAGAGGATACAAGAATAGACAAGTAATATTTGGGGAGATGATAATGATATAAAGAAATTAGCAGGAAAAAATAACCTGAACACCAAACCAGAACAAATGAAGTCTAATAAGAAGCAACTTTGGGGCTTCCCTGGTGGCGCAGTGGTTGAGTCCGCCTGCCGATGCAGGGGACACGGGTTCGTGCCCCGGTCCGGTAAGATCCCACATGCCGCGGAGCGGCTGGGCCTGTGAGCCATGGCCACTGAGCCTGCCCGCCCGGAGCCTGTGCGTCCAGAGCCTGTGCTCCGCAACGGGAGAAAGAAGCAACTTTAGTCTCTTTATAGAAGCTCCCTAGTTGTCAGGCTTTGTATGTTCCTGATAACTAAGAAGGACAAAGGGAGATATGACTGACACAGGGAATTTGTAAGAAAGCCTAGGTAAGGAAGTTAAATCTCAGGATGTCTTTTAAATATGGAGCCAGTTGAGTACTTACTCTTTTTGTCAGGTTTATTCTATGAAGAAACTTAACTGGAAAGGTTCAGGCTCAGGATCCTCAGTCAAAGAGTAACACAGGGAAAAGGCAAGTACTGAAAGAGTGGGATTAAATGAAAATCTTTAAATTGAAAAAATTAAAATCTCCAACTTCTCTGGGGCTGTTCAGTTTTAGAACAATGGTAGTCACATGTAAACATTTACTCTCTTCCATCACTCCACCCCAGTCAGAAACTGAACAGTCCTAGAGAAAAGACTATTGCATATGGATATTTAGGGATCCCTTCCTGGAAATCCTAACAATTGGCAAGTTCCCAGTCCATGATCATATTCCCAGAAAGTTTAACGTGCTATGTAATAACTCAGAATTATATACGAATGGACATTTAAGAATCATTCGAGATTTGAAGAAAGACAGTGAGAGATAACAATCAAACTAGAAAGAAAAAAAAATCCTTGGGTAAAAAGCTAGAGATAATCTCTGAGGATATAACATTTTCAGAATGGTGAGATATTTTTATCCATGAAACATAAATTAGCTATAAAAAAGAAAGGACATGAAATATATTTTTGGAACAAAAATGTGAGTCAAAATATATAAATCTTGTTATTTTTAATATGGCTAAGAATATTAGATGCAAGTAATCATGCAGGTATTTTAGCAACACCAACAGTAACAAAAACAGATGGAAAAAAGGGCATGTTAAATTGGAAAGAAAAACAAGAAAACTAGAGTCTGGTCCAATATACAACTAATACAGATCCCACAAGGAGAGAACAGAGAAAAAGGAGGAAAGAGGACCACTGAAAGCTAATACAAGTAAGTATCCTAGACTTAAGGGAAAGGATTTTTAGATTGAGGGTATCTAGAACAAATGATGAATAAATCACACACTTTTAAACTGTTGTTGTACCTGAAGTTGGGAAGGTCTAGAATTTAGTCTACTTACTTGTTAATCTGTGTACAGACCTCCAGATGAGAGATTGAACATTTTATTACACATGACAGAGTAGTATCATAATAGTAGTCCCCTACATCTCAATTTCCCAAAGAGTTAAGACAGAGCCTGCTCTAACCTGCATGTTCAGTAGGGTTTGCACCACAAAAGAGGAACTTCCAAATTCTCGTAGCTATACAGAAAGGAGGGTACATCTGGCCCTCTCACCTCTAGGAGAGGGACCATTTGCTCTGGAAGAGGAGAAAATCTCTACCTTTTCTTCATCTCTCTGTGATCTGAATAAATAGCTTCAGGAAAGAGAAGACATTAAATTCCCCCAGAGAAATAGACACTCTCTAATGTCCAAAGCATGTTTGCCCTTCAAGCACACCTTTAACCTAGGTTGTCAGTAATCTCTGCTCAGTAAGTCATAAAATGCAGAAGTGTGAAAATATTCATGGAGCATTGTCTCCCAAAACATAGTTTCAAACCTCTGAAGAATGAAAATAAAGTGAAGATGCTAATAAAGATAGAAAAAAAAAGACAAACATGACATTTGATTTCCCAACAAAACCATCAGAAGGAAGAAGACAAAAGTGCAATGACTTCAAAATTCTAAAGAAAGATAATTTTCAACTGGGATTCATAAAAACCTTAATTAACAATGATAAAATAAGAAAATCTTCAAGCTTAAATATCTCAAAAATGTACCATTTATACACAAATCATTATCAATACTTTTCTGGAAACTACATTCTAGCAAAATGAAGGAAAAAAACTGATACAAAGAAGAAGATAAGCAAGAGGAAGAGCCAGCTGTGCCACTGGCCTAGAGAATTAGGGTACAAATAGGGGCAAAAGAATGGAGGGGCCAAAAGGATTGAATCCAGTAAAGAAAATTAATTGGAACTGATACATCATCTGATGTTCTTCACCACGTGGGAAATTGTATTCTGATAGAACGTTTGGAAGTATTATGAATAGCAATATAAAATTAGGAAAGAAATGAAAACTTGAAGTAAATAACTCTAGGAAAAAAATGTGCAGAAAGAAAAGATTGTCATAGTACACTACTTGACACAACTCTGAAAGTTTATACAGCCCCAATTAAGTAGAAAGAGAATACTGAAATAACTAAATAGTATGGCATATGCACATTGGTAAGGCAATTTAAGAAAATAACATTGAAACACATTATTTATAAATATGAAGGCAATAACCACAGGAAATAACTAAAATGTTGAAAATCTTTCTCTCCAGGGAGTAGAAATAGAGTGGGATGGACAAAATGTACAAGTGCTCATAAATACTATTTGAATTTTTAAATCACTGTGTATTTTCCTTGGTAAAATAATAAAAATGTAACCATTAAGGCAGAACAAAAGAGGAAATATTGTACCTTAAAATTCTAGTACTATAATAAATTTCAAGATTTACACTAAGCAATTTTTCAAAATATTAGTTAAATAGCAGCAATAGCAGAAGTCATTGAACTAGTGGTTAATTTTTACTGGAACCAAGATTCTCTCCTTTTTTTTTTTTTTTTTTCAATATGAGAACTGTCAATTGAACTTAACTCCAGTGATATAGCTAATGAATTGAAGATGCTTTGATAGAAATATATTGCCATTTCCTTATTTACAAGAAAGGCCATAATTACGATGTCTATGATATTTAGTTGATAATGACAATGATCATATAGCAAAGTTCATGGTTTTGTCCAAATTATTTATGTAAAAAATGTAGAAATTATTTATATTTCTATAATTGATCACTTCCCTTTTGTTAGCAATACCATTAATTCTCCAGTATAGTCATCAGTTTTGCTGTTTATCATAATGTAATAAAGCTCAGTTGGTAACTCTGAAGACTTTGGTGAACAGAGATGATATTTTTAATTTGCTGGAGACATTAAATTAATCTGAGGAGAATTACATGTCTAATGTTTTTGAATTTGAGAACTTTTTTTTTCCTACATATGACTCAGCATAGCATTTCATTCCCTTCAGAACCTCAGTAATGGTAGTTCCAGCCATTCAAACTCCTCTTTTAAGACTATTTCCTTTAAGGGACTTCTTCCAATCAAGTATTATGGAAAGACTAAACACATTGCTTTTATAAATATAAGTATGAAACAAATCACCTCCTTATGAAATCTATAACACATTTTAATTGGATACAAAATAATAAAGCATAAATATGCATCACGATCATGAAGATGAGCTGTTCTTGCCTCTAAGGAAGGCATGAATATAGATTGATGTATAAAGTGCAACGTTATGGACTCACCCCTAGAGGATAAAAATGCATCTTATTTTGATTCCTTTCCAGTGGGTTTGGCAAGATTAAATTAACAAAATTTAGAGAATGCACTTGGATCATTCAGACCAAAATAGTTGCAGTGTATTGCAGTGAACATTGTAACTGATATATTTAATGCATTTGAAACTCTGCACTAAACTGCACTAAAATAATTAATTAACTTTTAGGGTGACATTAACACCATCTACCTTAATAATGTAACACTAATTTTTCATTGTGAATGACAAAAGACAAAGTAGGAAATATGATGATACTGATTTTTTTTACCAAGTGATTTATCAGATTCAGCTTCTAGGGACTAGGAAGAAGGAGCAGTCACTCAAAAAGTCTCCTTTAGCTGGAATTCAAGGGTTGGCATATTATTTAGTGTTCTGGTTTAAATGTAGGTACACCAAATTCCCAAACAGAATTTTGTATAACTTTAACAATATTTCTATTTTTGCACTTATGAAGCAGTATTTTATAGTTTGTTATAGACTTTTCAATTTCTTCTACTTTATTTTCTGAGCTTAAGAAATATATCCCTAACTTATTTTAATTCATAAAAATTAGACCAGTGATTTTATGTAATAGGTGCTAACTAAATGCTTGGCAAATGAAGAAAAGTTAATAGGGAATGATATTTTGGAGATGGGTACCTCAACTCATTTTTATATATTAGAGACTTTCTAATATTTGAATTCCCAAGAAATATCTATATAAACATCATTTAAACAAACCCAGATTTCAGTCACAAAGTACCTGAGGCTTGTGTTTAAATTTTTCACTTAATACCTTTGAAGAACTCTTCTCAAGGTGAACAAAGACCCCATTTAGCTGAGTCAAACAAATAAATTCCTGTCTTAAATCTGTTCTGAGTATCACCAATGTATTAGAATATATATGATCAGTCATCTGGTCTTTTCTAAACATTTTTCTATCTTAGCATCTTTGATTTAACATTTTAGGCTCTTCTCACTCTCTGTTGCTGATTCTTACTCCATTAAATGTTGAATTGCACCAGGATTTATCATGAACCTTTTGATTTTCTCTATATAAATTATTTTTCTTTCTGGTATCATCTCTAGCCTTGCTCCAAACACCATTTTCATTGATGACTCTCAGCCTCCTCTCTCAGATGAGAACCAAATGTTGATTTGACCTCTCTATTCCTAAATCTAACAGCCCTCTCAAATTTAACATGCCGTAAAAAAGATCATTTGATTACCAATCCCATCCCTGATTTTTTCCTTATACACTTTTTCTTCTTAGGAGATGCCATCACTGTATATCAGTTGCTTGAGTCTAAAACTAGGAGGCATTCTTAATTTCTCCCTTTTCTCATTCCTCATACCAAGTCTTCTAGATTCCATTTTAAATGCCAAACTCAAATCCATCCACTTCTCTATGCCTGCTACCACCACTAAACTCAAGTTAAGATTTTCTCATCTGGACCTTAGAAATTGTCTCCTAATCACATTCCCTGCTCCAAATTTTGCCCCACTCTTCAATCTATTTACTATATAGAAGCCAGAGGATTTATTTTAAAAGCATAAGTCAGACAGTGTCTTTACAGCTTACAACCTCTTAAGAGATATATGATATACTCAGAATATAGTCCACGCTCCTAACTTGGAGGGCTCTATACAGGCATATCTCATTTTTATTGCACTTCACAGATAGCTGTTTTTTATAAGATGAAGGCAACTCGGCATTGAGCAAGCCTACTGGTGCCATTTTTCTAATAGCACTTGCTCACATTATGTCTCTGTGTCACATTTTGGTAATTCTTTCAATATTTCAAACTTCTTCATTATGATTATATTTGTTATGGTGATCTGCAATCAGTGATTATTGATGTTACTATTATAGTTGTTTTGAGGCACCTCGAAACACACCCATATAATATGGTGAACTTGATCAATAAATGTTGTGTTGTGTGTGTTCTGACTACTCCACTGACTAACAATTTCCCCATATCTCTCTTTCTTCTCAAGCCTCCCTATCCCCTGAGACACAACAGTATTGAAATTAGGCCAATTAATAACTTCAGTGGCCTCTAAGTGTTCAAGTAAAAGGAAGAGTCACACATCTCTCAATTTAAATCAAAGGTTAGAGATGATTAAGCTTAGTGAGGAAGGTGTGTCCAAAGCAGAGAGAGGTTAAAAGCTAGGCCTCTTGTGTCAAACAGATAGTCAAGTTGTTAATGCAAAATAAAACTTGAAGGAAATTAAAAGTGCTACTCCAGTGAACACACAAATGGTAACAAAGTGAAACAGCCTTATTGCTGATAAAAAGAAAGTCTTAGTGGTCTGGATAAGAGATCAAATCAGCCACAATATTCCCTTAAACCAAAGTCTAATCCAGAACAAGGCCTTAACTTTCTTTAGTTCTATGAAGGCTGAGAGAGCCAAGATAGGCACAGAAGAAAAGTTTGAAGATATCTGAGATTGGTTTTTGAGGTTTTAAAAAAGAAAGCCCTCTCCATAATACAAAAGTGCAAGGTGAAGCAGCAAGTGCTAATAAAGAAGATCTAGCAAGTTATCCAGAAGACCTAGCTAAGATAATTAATAAAGATGGCTAAACTAAACAACAGATTTCCAGTGTAGACAAAACAGCCTTATATTGGGAGAAGATGCCAATACAGGACTTCCATAGCTAGAGAGGAGAAGTCAATGCCTGACTTCAAAGGACAGGCTGATTCTTTTGTTAGGGGATAATGCAGCTAGTGTCTTGAAGTTGAAGGCAATGTTTATTTACCATTCTGAAAATTTTAGGGCTCTTAAGAATTATGCTAAATCTACTCTGCCTGTGCTCTACAAATGGAAAAACAAAGCCTGGATGACAGCACATATGCTCATAACATTATTTACTGAATGTTTCAAGCTCATTGCTGAGATCTACTGCTCAGAGGGGAAAAAAAAAATCTTTCAAAATATGATTGCTCATTTACAATGCACTTGTTCTCCCAAGAGCTCTGACGCAGATGTACAATAAGATTCATATTGTTTTCATGCCTGCTAACACAACATCCATTTTGCAGCCCAAGAATTAAGGAGTCATTTTGACTTTGAAGTCTTATTATTTAAGAAACGCATGTTGTAAGGCTCCAGCTGCCACAAATAGTGATTCCTCTGATGAATTGGGCAAAGTGAATTGAAAACCTCTAGAAAGGAGTCACCATCTGAGATGTCATTAAAAACATTCATGATTCGTGGAAAGAGGTTAAAACATGAACATTAACAGGAGTTTGAAGAGGTTGATTCTAATTCTCATGGATGCCTATGAGGGGTTCAAGACTTCAGTGGATGGACTTCCCTGGTGGTGCAGTGGTTAAGAATCCACCTGCCAATGCAGGGGACATGGGTTTGAGACCTGATTTGGGAAGATCCCACATGCTGCAGAGCAACTAAGCCCGTGTGCCACAACTGAGCCTGCACTCTAGAGTCCATGAGCCACAACTACTGAAGCCCATGTGCCTAGAGCCCGTGCCCCACAACAAGAGAAGTCACTGAAATTAGAAGCCCGTGCACCGCAATGAAGAGCAGCCCTGACTCACCGCAACTAGAGAAACCTGCGCACAACAATGAAGACCAATGCAGCCAAAAATAAATAAATCAATTAATTAATTAAAAAAATATAAAGTACCTTTATAAAAGATAAAAAAGACTTCAGTGGAGGAAGTAACTGCAGATGTGGTGGATATAGAAAGAGAAGTAGAATTAGACTTGGAGTCTGAAGACGTGACTGAATTGCTCCAATCTCATGATAAAACTTGAATTGATGAAGGGTTGCTTCTTACAGATGAGCCAAGAAAGTGGTTTGTTGAGATGGAATCCACTCCTGGTGAAGATGTTGGGGAGATTGTAAAAATGACAAAAAAGGATTTAGAATGTTACATAAACTTAGTTGATGAGGCAGTGGCAGGGTTTTAGAGGATTGACTCCAATTTTGAAAGAAGTACTACTCTGGGTAAAATGCCATCAAACAGCATTACATGCTAAAGAGAAATTATTTGTGAAAGAAGAGTCAATCCATGTAGCAAACTTCACTGCTGTCTTATTTTAAGAAATTGCCGTGGCCACCCCAACCTTCGCCAACCATCACCCTGATCATTCAGCAGCCATCAAAATTCAGGCAAGTCCCTTCAACCAGCAAAAAGATTATGACTCACTGAAGTCTCAGATGATGGCTAGCATTTTTACCAATAATGTCATTATTAATTAAGGCATGTACATTGCTTTTTTAGTCATAATGTTATTTCATGCTTAATAGACTATAGTATAGTGTAAATATAACTTTCATATACACTGGGAAACCAAAAATTCCTGGCACTCAATTTATTGTGCTGGTCTGGAATAAAACCTGCAATATCTCCAAGGTTCATCTGTACTTTCTGGCTCTGCTTATCTCTCTAACATCACCTTGAACAATTATTATCCTCACTCACCAAGATCAAAGCACATTTGTGTATTTATTTAGTCAGCTAAGTGTTTGAATCAAGAACTTTCTGGATTCAAACACTTAGCTGGTCCTATACTGGATGTTTTTTGCCTGGACTGTTGTATAGTTGGCACTTTCATTTCATTCAGGTCTTAGTTCCAAAGTCACCTCTGAAACAGAACTGGCAGATAAAATACAGGATGTCCAGTTAAATTTGAACTTCAGATTAACAATATTTTTTAGTGTAGGAATGTTGCATAGGACACAAAATACAAATAAAAAATATGTTGGCTATCTTAAATTTAGATTCAAATGGTATTTGCTCAATCTGGTAATCCAACTCCCAGAGGCCTCCTCTGGCCTACTTTATCTCACCCTGCATAATGTTTTATTGCACTTAACACATATTGTGATAGGTTTGTTCATTTATATATTTACTTCATTAGATTACAAAGTCCCAGGAGGACAGTGATCTTTTCTATCATTTTTAGTAGAATAACTTTCTTGACACATAGTAGGTACTCAATACATAATTCACTAATGAATGAATTAAAACAATGTATTATTTTGAAAAGTATGTGAAATTAGAGCCAGAGACATGAGTTTTAGCCTGGCCTCTTACCCTCACCTTCCAATGAGTTTATGCAAACTGCATAATTTTCTGAGGGTCAGACTTTTCATCTCTATATTGGGAAAATCAATACCAGTTCTTCTTACTTCACAGAATGGTTAAAAACACTAAATCCTATGTTTGTAATATTTTTACATTTTCTAAAGTGCTAAAATTAAAAAAAAATAACACTATGAAAAACACAATGGAAATAAATTTTGTTAAAATGGCTATACTACCCAAAGCAATATACAGATTCAATGTAATTCATATCAAAATTCTTTTGTCATTTTTCACAGAAATAGAAAAAAACAATCCTAAAATTCTTTTATGGAACCATAAAAGACCCAGACCAGCCAAAGCAATCTTGAGAAAGAAGAACAAAGCTAGAGGTATTGTGCTTCTTTATTTCAAAATATATTAAAAGATAAAGTAATTAAAACAGCATCTCCAACATATATATACAGCCCATGTAGCTCAGTAACAAAAAAGCAAACAACCCAATCCAAAAATGCACAGAAGACCTAAATAGACATTTCTCCAAAGAATACATACAGATGGCCAACACACACATGAAAAAATGCTCAACATCACTAATTATTAGAGAAATGCAAATCAAAACTACAATGAAGTATCACCTCACACCAGTTAGAATGGGCATCATCAGAAAATCTACAAACAACAAATGCTAGAGAGGGTGTGGAGAAAAGGGGACCCTCTTGCACTGTTGGTGGGAATGTAAGTTGATAGAGCCACTATGGAGAACAGTATGGAGGTTCCTAAAAAAATTAAATATAAAATTACCATATGATCCAGGAATCCCACTACTGGGCATATAACCAGAGAAAACCATAATTCAAAAAGACACACACACCCCAATGTTCATTGCAGCACTATTTACAACAGCCAGGTCATGGAAGCAACCTAAATGTCCATTGACAGATGAATGGATAAAGAAGGAGTGGTACATACATACAGTGGAATATTACTCAGCCATAAAAGGAATGAAATTGGGTCATTTGTAGAGACGTGGATGGACCTAGAGACTGTCATACAGAATGAAGTAAGTCAGAAAGAGAAAAACAAATATTGTATATTAACACATATGTGTGGACTGTAGAAAAATAGTACAGATGAACCAGTTTGCAAGGCAGAAATAGAGACACAGATGTAGAGAACAAACATATGGCCACTAAGGGGGAAAAGTCGGAGGTGGAGGGTTGGGATGAATTGGAAGACTGGGATTGACATATATGCACTAATATGTTTAAAATAGATAACTAATAAGAATCTGCTGTATGGCATAGGGAATTCCACTTCTCTGTACAGTAGAAACTAACACAACATTTTAAAACAACTATACCCCAATAAAAAAAGAAATTTAAAAAAAGGGAAAAAGGAGCAAAAGAGCATGGTATTGGCATAAAAACAGACACATAGATCAATGGAACAGAATAGAGAGCCCATAAAAAAACCTACATATATATGGTCATTCTTTAATAACAAAGGGGCCAAGAATTTACAGTGTGGGAAGGGCAGGCTCTTTAATGAATGGTGTTAGAGAAACTGGACAACCACATGCAAAAGAATGAAACTGGCCCACTATCTTACACCAGACACAAAAATTAACTCAAAATGGATTAAAGACTCTAATGTTAAGACATGAAATCATAAAACTCCTAGAAGAAAACATAGGCACTATGCTCCTTGACATAGGTCTTGGAAATAATATTTTGAAACTGACACCAAAAGCAAAAGCAACAAAAGCAAAAATAAACAACTGGGACTACATCAAACTAAAAAGCCTCTGAACAGCAAAGGAAATCATCAACAAAATGGAAAGGCAACCCACTGAATGGGAGAAAATGTTTGCAAATTATATGTCTGTTAAGGGGCTAATATCCAAAACATGAAGAACTCATACAATTCAATAGCAATAAAACAATCCAATTAAAAAATGGCCAGAAGATCTGAATAGGTATTTTTCCATAGAAGACATATAGATGGCCAACAGCTACATGAAAAGATGCCCTTCACTAATCATTAGGGAAATGCAAATCGAAACTACAATGAGATATCATGTCATACCTCTTAGAACGGCTATTACATAGAAAAGAGAAAACAAGTGTCGGCAAGAATGTGGAGAAAAGGAAATGCTTGTGCACTGTTTCTGGGAATGTAAATTAGTACAGCCACCATGGAAAACAGTATGGAGGTTCTGCAAAAAATTAAAAATAGAACTACTATATGATCCAGCAATTCCACTTCTGGGTACCTATCCAAAGAAAATGAAAACATTAACTTGAAAAAAATCTATATATATAAATATATAGCCCACATATTCATTGCAACATTATTTACCTAGCCACAAGATATGGAAACAACCTAAGCATCCATTGATGGATGAAAGCATAAATAAAATGTGATACATATACATAAATTAAATATTATTCAATCATAAAATAGAATGAAATCTTGCCATTAAGGACAACATGGATGGACCTTTAGGGCATTATGCTAAGTGAAACAAGTGAGACAGAGAAAGACAAATACCATATGGTCTGTCTTATATGTGGAATAGAATAAATAAAGAAATAACAAGATAAATAGAGACAGAGAACAGACTGGTGGTTTCCAAAGGGGGAGGAGGGTAGAAGGCAGAGAAATGAGTAAACTTTTGTTGTAGTGTTTTTTTTTTTTTTTTCATTTAAGCAAATTAAATTTTATAATAACCTCTTATTACCAAATCCAATGGCAAATTTTCAGATTCTGTTTTGCTTTTTTCCCTAGTTTTATTGAGATATAATTGACATAGGTCACTATATTGTGAAATGATTACCACAATAAGTTTAGTTAGCATTCATCATCTCATATAGATACAATAAAAAGTGAAAACACAAAAAGAATTATTTTTCTTTGTGATGAGAAATCTTACAATTTTATCTTTTAACAATTTGCTTTTGTATCACACATCAGTGCTAAATATAGTCACCATGCTGTATATTACATCCCTACTACTTATATATCTGTACCTGGAAGTTCATACCTTTTGACCACCTTCCTCCAATTTCGCCTCACCCACCCACAGATACTATTGTTCTTGAATTCCTAGGAGTATTCAACAATGTTAACCACAAAAAGAACACCTATAATGAACATATAATAATTTTAAAAATTCCAGTTTGCCTGATGATATCTGATACATGAGAAGATATAAGTTGCACCTTCATGCAATTCAAGACTAAAGATATAGCTTTACTAGGTGAAAAGAATCTGTAAAATACTGTTTAAAGGAAAGGTAGACTATGTCTTTCATTTTCTTTAACTTCTCTGCTATCACCTCAAATATAAGCAGCTAAGGTTGTGTGGAACTGAATTGAATGTGGTATACGTTTTTCAGACTCTTCATTAGTCATTG
Source organism: Orcinus orca (assembly GCF_937001465.1). Classification (NCBI taxonomy): domain Eukaryota; kingdom Metazoa; phylum Chordata; class Mammalia; order Artiodactyla; family Delphinidae; genus Orcinus; species Orcinus orca. The sequence continues at coordinate 113,565,601 of NC_064563.1, forward strand.
GGGGGATGAGTGTTACACTAAAATTTTAGTTCAGTAAGTAGAAAAACTAACTGCTGTCAATGTGTGAGCATCACAGATCTGCAGTGAAGAGGAAAGGTGCTGTTGTAAAACCCCCTGGAGCCCAGAAGAGATGAGTCTATAGGAAAGATGTACAGTCACATATTCCCATATTCTCTGGGCTATTTTCCAACTAAACTTGTGGAACGAGACAGCTGTGCCCTTTAATCTGTTCCCTATTGCCTCTTTATATGGTTAGTTCCAAATGAGATATTTTGCCTGGTGCTTGCATTGTCACTTTATGAATTCATGTCTAGTTTTGTGGAAGCACAATGTGTTGGTTTAATATTTATTGATCTCTCACAATATGTTAGGAGTGATACAGAAAATACACACAACTTGGTCCTCAATTTCTAGAAATTTATATTTTAAAGTAAAGTATTACACATATTGGTTACAAGTAAATATTATAGACACAAACACAATCTACTCTTTTTGTCGGTGACTATTTGTAAAATGTATTTGTCTGATATGACAAATCAGCATAAGTAATTTGGAAGAAAGGGGTGATCAATAGTTTTAATGAAACCAATCTCTTCGGCCAATGGAGTTAGACTTTCTGATGACTTGCTTAGAATATTTTTGATTTGTCATTGGATGGCATTCATTTGGTAAACGTTTTATTGAAAAGAAATAAACCAAATGTGTTTCCTTCAATATCTTTGGACACTAGACAATTTTCTTCTTAAGGAATTTATTCCCAATGTACAGCATTTACAAAGAAAAGCAGAAACTATTTCTTAATTGATATCATTAACAAATTAAAATTTTAACAAATTAAAATATAAGTGAATAGAAAATTAAATTACAATGGGGAAAAAAAAGGCAAATGTCCATGTCTCAGCATTATGGTTAGTACTCTAAAATGCTAACTAATGTATGTATGCTTTACTCTCTGAGGTAATTATGATTATCACCTTTTGACAGAAAAGGTAACTAAAGTTTTTCAAAATTAAGTAAATTATCAAAATTCTCAGTTCAAACAAGTTGCAAAGCCAGAAATCAAAACCAAAATCTTGCTGAATCCAACCTGAAATTGTTCATGAGTACTCTCCTAAACAAACATAAGAGAAAATATCTGATGGCATTGTGGAATGAAAGCTAGAATTGAATGAGTAACATACTAATGTAGTTTAAAAAACAACTGAACAATTGGAGAAAAATGACAATTAAATTGTGTTCATAAATTTCCTCAAATCCCCTTATAGAAACAAACAGAGCCATTAGGATGGCAATAAAAAAAAATCAATAAAACTAGTGGCATGATATGCCCAAGTACCCCAGAATGTAAGTGGGTCTTCTAAATCACTTACAACAAGGAGATCTGTAAGATCCACAGTGGTGCAGAGGATAATGAAGGGAACATAAATAAGAGCCCTGCATTCAGGCAGTGGGAAAAATGACATCAAAATGGTGGTCACTGGTTTAGGGCCACACCCCAGACACACTTGAAACTGTCTCTTGGCTGGTGCAATCACTGAGTTTTTAACAGACTATTTCATGAATCTGTCAAGACAGTGGTTTCTGGATGATGGAGCATATGGTAGGATCAGTGAATTCCACAGGCTCGACTGATTGCTGCCCTTTCTTTCTGTAAAATGTGTTATTCAGTCAGAGGCAATGTTATGGGACACCATGGTTATGAATAAGGCATTTCTGTAAGTCTATAGATGATAATGATGGAAAAAGAATTGAGAACCACAGGAAAAAAAAACGTATTTGGAATAAACTAATCCCATATGGAAAAAAACTCTATCCTCACCAGGATAATGATTTCTAAAGGAATCCATTTTGCACAGTAACTAAAAGTCAAAAGTAAATTGATACCAATGAATGTAACTTTTAAATAAAATTGGTGCCATAACAACACATAACAATTATTTCATGATTGTATATTTTTGGGGGGATTTACACTAAATCAATAGTTTAAAAAAATCTTAAATTGCATCATGTTCTTAATTTTAGTAAGGATAATGGTATTTTGAAATATTATTAAATATAATTATAAGTTAAACCAAACAAGGAATAATCTAAAAGTCATCAGGAGAAAAGATTTTGTGTGTACACAAAATAAATACAAATATAAAATAGAAGAAATTAATTAGACTTAAATTAGAAAAATATAAACTTTTTTCTATTTTTCTAAATAATAATTATTTTTTAGCTCTGTCTTTCTAAAAGTTCTAGAATCATGACAAACCAATAACAATGAGCACATGGGACATTTAGATTGTGATCTCTAAATATGATTTTTCACTGAAAGAATAAGAGCTCTTCAGAAATCGGTGATTCTAGATCTGGGTCAGGAAATATACAAGATCAGCCTGGAGCAATTTATTTTGTCAGAAAGCATGGACACGATCATTATCCTTAAAAGAATACAGAAGCCAAGTTGAAGGGGAAATCACTGGCCAAGGCTGATAATTGGACCATCAAACAAAATAAGGACTGTAATTCACTGAAACATATGCAATTAGTTATTCTGCAAATGATAAATTCATGAATGTAATCAAGCATTGATACTGCATTTCCTGTACAACACAATTTCAGGGTAACTATAGCTGATGAGCGAGATTTCTTAAATGAAGGACTCCAAGTAATAATTGCAGAAGCAGTGGTAGAATTAGAAAATCATCATTTTCTATCCCTAGCAAAATAATTAATCTAGACAAAACACATCAAAACTAGCTGGAAAAATAGTGATAGGAGACAATAGATGAATCAGGATAACAACATCAGAAATTATTGATCAAACTTGACTAGATATCAGAAAATCAGACATGATGACCTGATTTGCTGAAACACAATATACACAGATCTGCTAAAGTATTTTACCCCCAAAATTATTAATAAAAATATTAACCAGGCCTATATAAATAACAACTGGTCTATAAGAAATATAGAAAATACAGGTGTATGTTAGAAAACTCCACAAAGTTGAAATCAGCCAAATACTACACAACAAATTATCTAACCTGTTCAACCAATAAATAGAATAAGAATGAGAGGAGGGGAATATATTACAGAATACAAGGGACAAGAAATATACCAGACACATTCAATGAAGACATTCAAATGGCCAATAGGTACATGAAAAGGTGCTTGATACCACTAATCATCAGAGAAATGCAGATAAAAAACACATTGAGATGTCACCTCACAACTGTCAGAATGACTATTATTCAAAAGACAAGAGATAAAAATGCTGAGGGGATGTGGAGAAAAGGGAACAATTGTACACTGATGGTGGCAATATAAATTGGTTCAGCCACTATGGAAAACAGTATGGATGTCCTTCAAGAAATTAAAACTAGAACTACAATATGACCCAGAAATCCCACTTCTGGGTATATATCTGAAGGAAACAAAACCAGATCTCTAAGATATATCTGTATTCCCGTGTTCACTGCAGTATTATTCAAAATAGTCAAGGTCCAGAAACAACCAAAGTGTTCATCAATAGATGAATATATCAAGAAAATGTAATATATGTATATAAATTAAAATGTTTATATATGAATATAGAAACAGCTATATATCAATATAGAAAATTTTATATAAATGTATATAAATATATTTATAGAAACATACATGCAATATTTTTCAGCCTCATAAAAGAAGGGAGAGAATCTTCAAGATGAAGGAAGAGTAAGATGTAGAGATCACCTTCTCCCCACAAATACATCAAAAATACATCTATATGTTGAACAACTCCTACAGAACACCTACTGAATGCTGGTAGAAGACCTCAGACTTCCCAAAAGGCAAGAAACTCCTGACGTACCTGGGCAGGGCAAAAGAGAAAAGAAAAAACAGAGACAAAAGAATAGGGATGGGACCTGCACTTCTGGGATGGAGCTGTGAAGGAGGAAAAGTTTCCACACACTAGGAAATCCCTTCACTGCGGGAGACGGGGATTAGAGGAAAGGGGGGAAGCTTCAGAGTCACGGAAGAGAGCACAGCAACAGGGGTGCAGAGGGCAAAGTAGAGAGGTTACAGTAGAGAGGATCAGTGCTGACCAGCACTCACCAACCTAAGAGGCTTGTCTGCTTACCCACCATGGATGTGGGGACTAGTAGCTGAGGCTTGGGCTTCGGAGGTCAGATCCCAGGGAGGGACTGGGGTTGGATGTGTGAACACAGCCTGAAGGGGGCTAGTGAGCCACAGCTAGCTGGGAAGGAATCCGGGAAAACTCTGGAACTGCCTAAGAGTCAAGAGACTATTGTTTCGGGTTGTGTGAGGAGAGGGGATTCAGAGCACCGACTAAATGAGCTTCAGAGACAGGCGTGAGACATGGCTATCAGCACAGACACCAGAGAAAGGCATGAAACACTAAGTCTGCTGCTGTAGCCACTAAGAATCCTGTGTGCAAGCACAAGTCACTGTCCACACATCCCCTCCCAGGAGCCTGTGCAGCCCACCACTGCCAGGGTCCCATGATCCAGGGAAAACTTCCCCAGGAGAACACAGGCTGTTGCAACGTCATGCTAACCTCTGCTGCCGCAGACTCTTCCTGCATTTGATACACCTCCCCACACCCCTGGCCTGAGTGAGCCAGAGCCCCCGAATCAGCCGCTCCTTTAACCCCTTCCTGTCTGGGTGAAGAACAGACGTCAGAGGGTGACCAACACACAAAGTCAGGACCAAATCCAAAGCTGAACCCCAAGAGCTGTGTGAACAAAGAAGAGAAAGGGAAATTTCTCTTTGCAGCCTCAGAAGCAGCAGATTAAATCTCCACATTCAATTTGATGTATCCTGCATCTGTGGAATACCTGAATAGACAACGAATCATCCCAAAATTGAGGTGGTGAACTTTGGGAACAACTGTAGAATTGTGGTTTGCTGTATGCGACTGACTAGTTTCTGAGTTATATGGTTATCTTAGTTTAGTTTTTACCGCTTGTTATGATTGGTGGAGTTGTTTATTGGTATGGTTGCACTTGTCTTTATTTTTAATTACTTTTTTATTTTAATAATATGTTTTTAGTATTTTATCTTAATAACTTTATATTATTTGTTTTTCTTTCTTTTTTTTTTTTCTCACTTTTCTTCTGAGCCATGTAGCTGACAGGGTCTTAGTACTCTGACTGTGTGCCAGGCCTAAGGCTCTGAGGTGGGACAGCCAAATTCAGGACATTGGATCACCAGAGCCATTCTGGTGCCACGTAATATCAATCAGCGAGAGCTCTCCCAGAGATCTCCATCTCAACGCTAAGACCCAGCTATACTCAATGATGAGCAATCTCCAATGCTGGACACTCCAGGCCAAACAACTAGCAAGACAGGAACACAACCCCACCCATTAGCAAAGATACTGCCTAAAATAATAATAAGGTCACAGACACCCCAAAACACACCACCGGACATGGTCCTGCCCACCAGAAAGATAAGATCCAGCCTCATCCACCAGAACACAGGTACCAGTCCCCTCCACCAGGAAGCCTACACAACCCACTGAACCAACATTACTCACTGGTGGCAGACACCAAAAACAATGGGAACTACAAACCTGCAGTCTGCAAAAAGGAGACCCCAAACACAGTAAGTTAAGCAAAATGAGAAGACAGAGAAAAACACAGCAGATGAAGAAGCAAGGTAAAAACCCACCAGACCAAACAAATGAAGGGGAAATAGGCAGTCTACCTGAAAAAGAATTCAGAGTAATGGTAGTAAAGATGATCCAAAATCTTGGAAATAGAATGGAGAAAATACAAAAAAATGTTTAAAAAGGACCTAGAAGAACTAAAGAGCAAACAAACAATGATGAACAACACAATAAAAAAAATATTAAAAATTCTCTAGAAGGAATCAATAGCAGAATACCTGAGGCAGAAGAATGGATAAGTGACCTGGAAGATAAAATAGTGGAAATAACTACTGCAAAGCAGAATAAAGAAAAAAGAATGAAAGAATTGAGGACAGTCTCAGAGACCTCTGGGAATACATTAAACACACCAACATTCAAATTATAGGGGTCACAGAAGAAGAAGAGAAAAAGAAAGGGACTGAGAAAATATTTGAAGAGATTATAGTTGAGAACTTCACTAATATGGGAAAGGAAATAGTCAATCAAGTCCAGGAAGCACAGAGAGTCAAATACATGATAAATCCAAGGAGAAACATGACAAGACACACATTAATTAAACAATCAAAAATTAAATACAAAGAAAAATATTAAAAGCAGCAAGGGAAAAACAACAAATAACATACAAGGGAATCCCCATCAGCTTAACAGATGATCTTTCAGCAGAAACTCTGCAAGCCAGAAGGGAGTGACAGGACATATTTAAAGTGATGAAAGGGAATAAACTACAACCAATATTACTCTACCCAGCAAGGATCTCATTCAGATTTGATGGAGAAATTAAAAACTTTACAAACAAGCAGAAGCTAAGAGAATTCAGCACCACCAAACCAGCTTTACAACAAATGCTAAAGGAACTTCTCTAGGCAGGAAACACGAGACAAGGAAAAGCATACAATAACAAACCCCAAACAATTAAGAAAACATTAATAGGAACATACATATTGATAATTACCTTAAATGTAAATGGAATTAATGCTCCAATCAAAAGACATAGACTGACTGAATGGATACAAAACCAAGATGAATATAAATGCTGTTTACAAGAGACCCACTTCAGACCTAGAGACACATACATTCTGAAAGTGAGGGGATGGAAAAAGATATTCCATGCAAATGGATATCAAAAAAAGCTGGAGTAGAAATTCTCATATCAGACAAAATAGATTTTAAAATAAAGACTATTACAAGAGACAAAGAAGGGCACTACATGATGATCAAGGGATCAATCTAAGAAGAAGATATAACAATTGTAAATATTTATGCACCCAACATAGGAGCACCTCAATACATAAGGCAAATGCTAACAGCCATAAAGGGGGAAATCGACAATAACACAAACATAGTAGGGGACTTTAACACCCTACTTTCACCAATGGACAGATCATCCAAAATGAAAATAAATAAGGAAACCCAAGGTTTAAATCACACATTAAACAACATGGACTTAATTGATATTTATAGGACATTCCATCCAAAAACACCAGAATACACATTTTTCTCAAGTGCTCATGGAACATTCTCCAGGATAGATCATATCTTGGGTCACAAATCAAGCCTTGGTAAGTTTCAGAAAGTTGAAATTGTATCATGTATCTTTTCTGACCACAACACTATGAGACTAGATATCAATTACAGAAATAAAACTATAAAAAATACAAACACATGGAGGCTAAACAATATGCTACTGAATAACCAAGGGATCACTGAGGAAATCAAAGAGGACATCATAAAATACCTAGAAACGAATGACAATGAAAACATGATGACCCCAAACCTATGGGATGCAACAAAAGCAGTACTAAGAGGGAAGTTAATAGCAATACAATCCTACCTTAAGAAACAGGAAACATCTCGAATAAACAACCTAACCTTACAGCTAAAGCAATTAGATAAAGAAGAAGAAAAAATCCCCAAAGTTGGCAGAAGGAAAGAAATCATAGAGATCAGATCAGAAATAAATGAAAAAGAAATGAAGAAAACAATAGCATAGATCAAAAAAACTAAAAGCTGGTTCTTTGAGAAGATAAACAAAATTGATAAAAAATTAGCCAAACTCAACAAGCAAAGAAGGGAGAAGACTCAAATCAATGGATTTAGAAATAAAAAAGGAGAAGTAACAACTGATACTGCAGAAATACAAAGGATCGTGAGAGATTACTATAAGCAACTGTATGCCAATAAAATGAACAACTTAGAAAAAATGCAAAAATTTTTAGAAAAGCACCACCTTCCAAGACTGAACCAGGAAGAAATAGAAAATATAAAAAGACCAATCACAAGCACTGAAATTGAAACCATGATTAAAAATCTTGCAACAAACGAAAGCCCCAGACCAGAGGGCTTCACAGGCAAATTCTACCAAACATTTATAGAAGAGCTAAAGCCTATCCTTCCCAAACTCTTCCAAAATATAATAGAGGGAGGAACCTCACAAACTCATTCAATGAGGCCACCATCACCCTGATACCAAAACCAGAGAAAGATGTCAAAAAAAGAAAACCACATGCCAATATCACTGATGAACGTATACGCAAAAATCCTCAACAAAATACAAGCAAACAGAATACAACAACACATTAAAAGGATCATACACCATGGTCAAGTGGAGTTTATCCCAGGAATGCAAGGATTCTTCAATATATTCAAATCAATCAATGTGATATTCCATATTAACAAATGGAAGGATACAAACCATATGATAATCTCAATAGATGCAGAAAAAGCTTTTGACAAAATTCTACACCCATTTATGATAAAAACTCTCCAGAAAGTAGGTAGAGAGAGGACTTACTTCAACATAATAAAGGTCATATATGACAAACCCACAGTCAACATAATTCCCAATGGTGAAAAACTGAAACCATTTCCACTAAGATCAGGAACAAGACAAGGTTGTCCACTATCACCACTATTGTTCAAAATAATTTTGGAAGTTTTAACCACATCTGAGATTAAAAAGAAGTAAATGGAATCCAAATCAGAAATGAAGAAGTTAAAATGCCACTCTTTGCAAATGACATGATAATATACATAGAGAATCCAACAATGCTACCAGAAAACTATTAGAGCTAATGAATGAATTTGGTAAAGTAGAAGGATAGAAAATTAATGCACAGAAATCTCTTTCATTCTTATACCCTAATGATGAAAAATTGGAAAGAGGAATTAAGGAAACACTCTCATTTACCATTGCAACAAAAAGAATGAAATATTTAAGAATAAACCTACCTAAGGAGACAAAAGATCTGTATGCAGAAAACTATAACACACTGGCGAAAGAAATTAAAGATGATACAAACAGATGGAGAGATATACCACGTTCTTGGATTGGAAGAATCAACATGGTGAAAATGACTATACTACCCAAAGCAATCTACAGATGCAGTGCAATCCCTAACAAACTACCAATGGCATTTTTCACAGAACTAGAACAAAAAAATCGCACAATGTGTATGGGAACAAAAAAATACCCCAAAGAGTCAAGGCAATCTTGAGAGAGAAAAACAAAGCTGGAGGAATCAGGGTCCCTGAGTTCAGACTATACTACAAAGCTACAGTAATCAAGAAAGACACAGACCTACTAGAGAACGGACTTGAGGATATGAGGAGGGGGAAGGGTAAGCTGTGACAAAGCGAGAGAGAGGAATGGACATATATACACTACCAAACGTAAGGTAGATAGCTAGTGGGAAGCAGCCGCATAGCACAGGGGGATCAGCTCGGTGCTTTGTGATCGCCTGGAGGGGTGGGATAGGGAGGGTGGGAGGGAAAGAGACGCAAGAGGGAAGAGATATGGGAACATATGTATATGTATAACTGATTCACTTTGTTATAAAGCAGAAACTAACACACCATTGTAAAGCAATTATACTCCAATAAAGATGTAAAAAAAAAAAAAAAAAGATAGTATGGTTCTGGAAAAAAACCAGAAATATAGGTCAATGGAACAGGATAGAAAGCCCAGAGGTAAACCCATGCACATATGGTCACCTTATCTTTGATAAAGGAGGCAAGAATATACAATGGAAACAAGACAGTGTCTTCAATAAGTGGTGCTGGTAAAACTGGACAGCTACATCTAAAAGAATGGAATTAGAACACTCCCTAACACCAAACACAAAAATAAACTTAAAATGGCTTAAAGACCTAAATTCAAGGTCAGCTATTATAAAATTCTTAGAGGAAAACATAGGCAGAACACCCTATGACATAAGTCACAGCAAGATACTTTTTGACCCACCTCCTAGAGAAATGGAAATAAAAACTAAAATAAACAAATGGGACCTAATGAAACTTAAAAGCTTTTGCATAGCAAAGGAAACCATAAACAAGACAAAAAGAGATCCTTTAGAATGGGAGAAAATATTTACAAATGAAGCAAGTGACAAAGGATTAATCTCCAAAATATACAAGCAGCTCATGCAGCTCAATATCAAATAAACAAACAACCCAACTCAAAAATGGGCAGAAGACCTAAATAGACATTTCTCCAAAGAAGATATACAGATTGCCAACAAACACATGAAAGGATGCTTAACATCACTAATCCTTGGAGAAATGCAAATCAAAACTACCGTGAGGTGTCAGTTAGAATGACCATCATCAAAAATCTACAAACAATAAATTCTGGAGAGGGTGTGAAGAAAAGGGACCCCTTTTGCACTGTTGGTGGAAATGTAAATTGATGCAGCCACTATGGAGAACAGTATGGAGGTTCCTTAAAAAACTAAAAATAGAACTGCCATATGACCCAGCAATCCCACTACAGGGCATACACCCTGAGAAAACCATAATTTGAAAAGAGTCATGTACCACAATGTTCATTGTAGCACTATTTACAATAGCGAGACATGGAAGCAACTGAAGTGTCCATCGACAGATGAATGAATAAAGAAGATGTGGCACATATTTCCAACGGAATATTCCTCAGCCATAAAAAGAAATGAAATTGAGTTATTTGTAGTGAGATGGATGGACTTAGAGACTGTCATACAGAGTGAAGTTAAGTCAGAAAGAGAAAAACAAATACCGTATGCTAACATATATATATATGGAATCTAAAAAAGTTTTTAAAAATGGTTCTGAAGAATGTAGGGGCTGGACAGAAATAGAGATGCAGACATAGAGAATGGACCTAGGACATGGGGAAGGTGAAAGGTAAGCTGGACGAAGTGAGAGAGTGGCATGGACATATATATACTACTAAATGTAAAATAGATAGCTAGTGGGAAGAAGCTGCATAGCACAGGGAGGTCAGCTCAGTGCTTTGTGACCACCTAGAGGGGTGGGATAGGAAGGGTGGGAGGGAGACACAAAAGGAAGTGGATATGGGACTATATGTATACATATAGCTGATTCACTTTGTTATGCAGAAGAAACCAACACAACTATGTAAAGCAATTATACTCCAATAAAGACGTTAAAAAAAAAAAGGAATTTTGTCACTTGTGGAAAAAATTATGAACCCAGAGTGCATTATGCTAAGTAAAATAAGCCAGACAGAAAAAAGCAAATAATGCATGGTATCACTTATATATGGAATTTAAAAAAAAAATTTAAATGATGAACTCATAGAAACAGAGAGTAGAAAAGTAGTCACCAGGTAGTAGAGGGATGGGGAATAGGAATAGGTTGGTAAAAAGTTTCAAACTTTCACTTATAAGATGGGTAATTTCTGAGGATCTAATATAACATGGTTCCTATAGTTGATAACACTGTATTGTGTAAGTGAACTTTGCTGAGAGTAGAATTTAAATGTTCTCACCAAAAAGAAAAGAAAGTTAATATGTAAGATGATGGATGTGGTAATTAACTCAATGGGCAGGGGACACTGCCACATGTATATGTGTATCATTTCCATGATATATGTTTAAATATCTTACAATTTTATTTGCCAATTATACCTCAATAAACTGAAAAGAAAATAATATGTCAAGCAAACGCAAACTCATTTAGCTCTTGATTCAAAAATCTAGTGCAAAATAAATTTTTACATATAAAAGTAATACAGAAATTTGAACAGAAACAAGGCCTTAGTTAGAGTTGAGTAAATATTAACTCATTCAGTGAAATAGCTTTGTTGATACCGTTTTTACAAAATCTGTTTGTTGGAGGTAAATGTTGCAATATGCATGGGCAAAATAAAATCATATCTAGTATTTGTTTTAGGACCCAAACATCAAAATAATAATTGGGACAATTGAAGATTTTTAAAATAATGGTAACTGTGAAAGTGTGAGTGATGAGGGTTTATAATACTCCTCTCTAATTTACAATTTTATAAAATATACAAAATATAATGGAAATTTTAAAAATATAGAAAATAAGAATCAGTTTGCTCCTCTCTATGGGCAAGTCTTTCTGAAGCTACACCTTGATAATGTTATTCAATTTAACATGGAGCTACCACATTTCAGGATTAGATAGAGTTTAGGCAAGAAAATTAATATTTAGGGAAGTTTATAGAGAAAACTTGTAATTAGATTTTATAAAAATCAAAACAATAATGTGAAGGAAATAGGGATACAATATCTTTCCATGTATACATTTTTATTATTTGCTCTGAAATTATTAGTGGTCATATAATTTGTGAATAGAGAACTAGTGAAACTACTCCTGACTCTGCCACATTGCTGATGCACCTTGGTGTGTTAGTTTTCGTTATTGGCAGACATGCTGTGACCTCACTCTTACTCATAAAGTGAATTTCTTCTCCTCAATATCTTTATGCACACCCTGCACTTCTTCAAGTTCAAGACTCACCACCTCCATGATGTATTTCCTGAACAGCACAGTTACCATTATCCTCCATTTTCTTTGACCTCCTTATACATAATTATGTCACTATTTACCATGTAACTACGTATTGCGTTGTCTTATTTTAATAGTTTTTGCATTCTACTTCTTTCTTACTATCGAACCATAAATTTAGTGTTTAATCTTGTAATGCTTATTTTGCATTAAAATTGTGACCACTGTAAAGCAATTATACTCCAATAAAGATGTTAAAAATAAAAAAACATCACTATTGATAAAAAAATTTAAAAAAATAAATAAAATTTGTGTGTACATTAATTTTTTCTCTATACTAGAGCCTCCGTACATGTATTTGAATTTGTCTTCTTTATTATCTAGCTTCATATTAGTTTTCCAATAAAATTTATTCAGGGAATAATTTTTAACAATTTGGAAGAAAGGAAACCAAAATATACTGAACCCTAGTATGCCAAGTACCATGCTAGGTTCTTAATATATGGTAAGTACTATTATGTTATTTTCCCAGGTTTAGAGAAGAGTAAGCTAATGATCAGAAAATATGTAATTGACTAAGTTGCTAATAAATGGTGTAGCTGAGATCTGAACCCAACATCTGAATTACTAAAAGGTTTTTTAAAATTGTTTTTATTCTCTCTGTATGTGTGGAAGTAAAAAGTAACACAAAAATAGAGGGATAATAATAACATGAACACTTTCATGGTATGAAATTGTTTTCCTATTTAAGAAAGAATATTTTGTTCTATTTTCACACAAAATTCTTTCTTCTCTTCAAAAATTTTACTTCCTTCTGTGGCTTTCTTTCTAAAACCTGGTTTCCACCTTATCCATGTACATTTCTTTAGTCTTGTGTGAGGATCAGTGACACAACACAGAAATGTATGGGTGTGAGCTCTTTTAATTTTTAATTAAAAATTGCAATTGCAATCAAGCCCTAAGAGATTAACACTCTCATGCTAAGACCCAGAGCAGTGTGATTATCACCAGTATCTTTTTGTTATTTAATGCGTCCACTAAGTTGTCTGTAACATCATCACTCATTTCAAAGTGTTTCTGTAAGAAAGTACCCCTGGTTTCCTTACCAGCTGGAAAATGAATGTGTAGCAGGAAAAAAAAAAAATGTTTCATGAAAAAGACACTCAGGAACACCTAGATTTTCCTCTGGGATTGTCTAGTAATCAGAATAAGGAACTCTGCTTATGCCATCCAAGAAATGTATTCAACCCACCTTTGCTCCCCTCCTGTCAAACCCATTTTACCTTAGACAGAAAGGCATGCTATCCTACTGCACTACTGTTCCCTTACTTGGTTCAGTGGGGAAGTGCTATTATTACTCCCACTGCTCTTTTTTGCCTTCTGCTACGCTCAGTACTGCTGGCTTTATGTAGTGCAGGATTACTGCCAGTAAATGGTCTATGAGAACAGACCAGGAGGAATGACAGCACATGACTGGGAAAAAAGGAGACAATGTTTCTCCATTCATATCTTTGTATTTTGTGTTGAGAAGCTTCAAAAGCATGGTTACTGTTTATTTTCTCCCATGTTTTGTTCACTATTTTCTATAGCTGCTCCATTATGTTTGTTTCCCTCCACCCCAATCTTTTTTGGTATTTTTTGGCCTGCAACTATTGGAAGCATTAGAAGCATGCAATTTTCCTTCACCTTTTGTAATGCATCAAACCAAAACATTGATATGAAAAGACTCATTATGCCATTTTAAATCAGTTTATACTAAATTAATATCATCAGGCTATTGTAGGAGAGCCACAGAAGAATCAGATATAACTAATACGTAGCTTTGATTATCAGTATAACAGTGGTTTTTAAAATTCATCTGACAAACTGAACAGTTTTTAATGACCTAGCCCTCCCACAGCATCAGAATTTATGGAGTCCCCTCTTTGTTTTCCACAAATTATTAAACTTCTGAATTTTCAGGGAAGATAGAATACAGGATCAATTTCAATCTTTATACTTTTGTAAGTAATTCTTTAAGCCCATTTACAAAAAGAAAAATCTCTATGTTCCACCTTAACACCTTACTCAGACTCAGGACCACCCTTCTTCATCATCCCCATCACATCAAGGCTTGACATGTGTGGGTTTTTACTTGAAGCAGGTGCAATGAGTAAGGTCTCCCCCACTACCCACAACATGTAGAAAATACCTAAAACATAGTAGAGTTTAGTAACTATTAAATTAATACATGATACCCATGATTTAAATGTCTGTCCATTGATAAGAAAATCAATTTTACTGTATTTGCAATTCATTATATAGTGGGAAATTATACATTAAATCTGAAAAGTGAAGACTGTTGGGAAATTAGCACTTTTAGGACATTCTTTGCATCATGAATTTTTTTTTTATAAGCAGATACTCATTTTTAATTATTATTTATTTATTTATTTTTAGCTGTGTTGGGTCTTCGTTTCTGTGCGAGGGCTTTCTCCACTTGCGGCAAGTGGGGGCCACTCTTCATCGTGGTGTGCGGGCCTCTCACTATCGTGGCCTCTCTTGTTGCGGAGCACGGGCTCCAGAAGCGCAGGCTCAATAGTTGTGGCTCACGGGCCTAGTTGCTCCACGGCATGTGGGATCTTCCCAGACCAGGGCTCGAACCCGTGTCCCCTGAATCGGCAGGAAAATTCTCAACCACTGCGCCAGCAGGGAAGCCTCCATCGTGATGTTTTGATATTAAATATGTAATCCATTTCTGTTTTCTGTACTATGACTGTGACACTGACGAACTGAAAACATTTGCTCCCAACGGTAATGAAGACATTATTCTAGCATAGATTCTGTCCTAGCTATTTAATGCATTTTGACCTTTGTGTTTTTTGTCTCTTTTATGAGATTTTTGTGTCTGTGAACAGGTAACATTTCTAACTTATATTTGTACTCTCTCCATCATGCAGCTTCAAGGACAAAGAAGACACTCAATATTTATTGATAGAATACATGAGTTTAAAAATTCTAGTAAATGTGTTATCAAATTTTCTGTTAATTGAAAAAATATTTAATACAGTTTGATGTTTAATATTGTATTATATTACAGTAAAAGTCTCTAACATACTTAGTTGATGAAAGGTATACAATTTATACCTAAAGTATTAGTGCTCCAAATAGTCCCCTGATGCCTAGCGTTCTGCTCCACCATCAGAACTCAAGCTATCTACAAAAGGAATCTATTTTGTGTATTTTTAATCCTGTAATGATACTTTCAATATTACCTGAAGTTTAAGGGTCACTCTTATGCACATATTTCATCTTTGCAGCATGAAAAAGCAAATATAAGAGTTGCTTTTGGGTATTGTTATTTATTAAAATATCTGTATGGGAAAACAAGAGACTTTTCCTTTACATTCATAGCACAAATTTCACGTTTTTATTTCAAAGTTATTTAATGATATCTACAAAGACATATATGCCTATGTAACATACTATCCTGGTTTACTCACTCTGGCATCATAAATTTTGGTACTTCTTCCTAGAGTTATAAAATATTATTTTCAGTTCAAGATTCACTTCTCTTCATAAACTCTCATTTTAGAAAATATCATAATAAGCTATAATAATTGAAGTTTTAAACAAGCTTATAATGCATAGTGTTAATATTTTGCATTTCAAGAATACAAATATATCTATGATATTGATAAGTTTGGAGAAACTTAAGTACAAGAGCAAAATTTTCTATGTGGATTTAAAACCAGCTCCAACAGATATTTTGACTATGGTTTCTTTATTAGATAATATTGAATCAATGATAAATTTTCTGGGCCTGTTTATAAAATAGCATATAATTTTTAAATTAATTTTATTGGAGTATAGTTAACTTCACAATGTTTAGTTTCTGCTGTGCAGCAAAGTGAATCAGTTATACATATATCCATTCTTTTTTAGATTCTTTTCTCACATAGGTCATTACAGAGTATTGAGTAGAGTCCCCTGTGCTATACAGCAGGTTCTTATTAGTTACCTATTTTATATGTAGTAGTGTATATGTCAATCCAAATCTCCCAATTTATCCCTCTCCCCACTTCCCCCCTTGAGTAGTATATAATTTAAATGCTAAAGTATTTAAGAGTGAAGTCTTAAGATGTTTGCAAATGGTTTGAAATGATTCAGCAAAAAATAAGAGAGAAATAAAGAGAGGAAGAGAAAAAATGTGTGACTGTGAGTGAAGGTATACTTATACTTTTTTTCCCACCTTTTTGCAGGTTTGAAAAGTTTTTAAAGTAAAACTTAAATTATATATCTAGAATAATGTCTGAAAGTGAAGGCCACTGTTATATTAATTTTTCCATTTGCTTGGTAATATTTACTAATTGCACATCAAAATTTGTCAATGAAGAGCACCACTGAAATTTTTTATGATATATATTGAATTAGCACAATATAGTTATTGCAAACAATAAGCAGCAGGTTTTTCTACAAGCTCTGGGTATGGATATCTTGCACTTTGTTAATATTCTTTTCTGATATTGAGGAACTACTGCTAAAGAAATCGCTCTTCATAATTCCACACTCTGTTTCACACAAGTCAGTCTAAATAAACTTGGGAGCCTATTATTTATATTGTTATACATTACATTATATGCAGATGGATATTTGACATGTGGCCACATTATAATGAAAGCATGCAAATCTAGGTAATAAGTCAGATTTTCTTGAAGTATGACATTGGAATAAGAAGGAGAGACTGAAATAACAGGCTGGTAATATTCTCTTATGTTTCAATGGTGACTAGGACCTAATATTCCAAAAAGCATTGCAACATTTGTTGGTTCTTTATAGGGCACTCTGAACACAGTGTACATTTTCGAAAGGAATCTCAGAGGTCTGCTGTTGAATCTCAATGTTTGCATTTGTAAGTTAAAGACATTAGACCAAATGATTCCTTATTTGAAACAAAAAAGAAAACCTCTATTTCTAATATATTTCATCCTATGAACTATAGTAATCATAGTAGGCATATACTTGCTGTTATGGGAAAAACTTTATTCAAGATAAACTGAGCATATATTTTTGAAATCCTACTATGTGCTACACGTTAAAGCATTTTTCTTATTTCTTCTTTATAACAGCTCTGTGAGTTCTGTTTTATTCTCCCCATTTTCCAGTTGAGAAAGCTTAATCTCAAAGAGAAAGACTAGTTCACAGGAAATCTCACAGTATGTTAGTGGAGTGCTTGGAATTTAAACCTAGATTTACCAGGTGGCAAAGGAACAAAGGCAGATATTCCCATAGTTTCTATAACACAAAACTGTCCCTCCCTTTAGGTCCAGGTTGCATCCGCTGTATTTACATCACAATTAGAAATTCATTCTTCTCTATCTAGTTCTGGAAGCATTTAATGCATTTATTCAGAAATTAGTAGCTTAACTTCCTTTCCAGCCCATAGCACCTAACACAGATTTGAGCTGAGAGCAGCCATTAAACAATTGATGATTAAAGTAATTGTTTCTATTTCTATTTCAACACAGGAGGTGGTGGCACTCTTGATTATGTTTTAATGTTATCCTTTTAGGTAGTTTTATATATAATAAGCCATCGTTTTTGGGTTTTTTTTTTTTACAGTTCAGAGATAAGTTTTTAAATATCAAACTGTCAGCCAATTGCCAATCAACAAGTATATATTGAGTGATCTCAGTGTGTATTATCAGAATCTCCAACAGTAATTTCCATAAAAATGTAAGTTTCCCCAAAAATAGATGTAAATAAATTTCCTTACTGGTCTAAACTTGCCTTTCCCAACAGATCAGCATTTTTCATATGTACTTTTGTAGATGTTTATTTGAAATAACTGCATGCTCAACATCATTAATCATTAGAGAAATGCAAATCAAAACTACAATGAGATATCATCTCACACCAGTCAGAATGGCCATCATCAAAAAATCTACAAACAATAAATGCTGGAGAGGGTGTGGAGAAAAGGGAACACCCTTGCACTGCTAGTGGGAATGTGAATTGGTACAGCCACTATGGAGAACAGTATGGTGGTTCCTTAAAAAACTACAAATAGAACTACCATATGACCCAGCAATCCCACTACTGGGCATATACCCTGAGAAAACTATAATTCAAAAAAAGTGATGTACCAAAATGTTCATTGCATCTCTATTTACAATAGCCAGGAGATGGAAACAACCTAAGTGCCCATCATCAGATGAATGGATAAAGGAGATGTGGCACATATATACAATGGAATATTACTCAGCCATAAAAAGAAATGAAATTGAGCTATTTGTAATGAGGTGGATAGACCTAGAGTCTGTCATACAGAGTGAAGTAAGTCAGAAAGAGAAAGACAAATACCGTATGCTAACACAAATATATGGAATTTAAGAAAAAAAAATGTCATGAAGAACCTAGGGGTAAGACAGGAATAAAGACACAGACCTACTAGAGAATGGACTTGAGGATATGGGGAGGGGGAAGAGTAAGCTGTGACAAAGCGAGAGAGTGTCATGGACACATATACACTACCAAATGTAAAATAGATAGCTAGTGGGAAGCAGCCGCATAGCACAGGGAGATCAGCTCGGTGCTTTGTGACCACCTGGAGGGGTGGGATAGGGAAGGTGGGAGGGAGGGAGACGCAAGAGGGAAGAGATATGGGAACATGTATATGTATAACTGATTCACTTTGTTATAAAGCAGAAACTAACACACCATCGTAAAGCAATTATACTCCAAAAAAGATGTTAAAAAAACCAACTAAAAATGGAACTACCATATAACCCAGCAATCCCACTACTGGGCATATACCCTGAGAAAACAAAACACAACAAAACAAAACAAAAAAAATAACTGCATCACTTCTAAATCATGTTACCCCAATTCTCTGCATGTCCTTGAAATTCCTTTATCATCCTCATCATTGTGCTGCACATTCAGCCTTATTAGTTTTGAGCTTAATGCTGTGCAGTTTAGGTTGCTGATAAAAGCCTTACTGTAGTGTTTTTAATACCTACAGTGCCTCTGTGATTTTGCACAAATTAATTGTTCTTTTGTAGCTATTTTAGCTTTTTAGTACTTTGAAGCTGTTACTGACGAGATAGACAAGGGGGAACTGTGGTTTACAGCACGACAGCTTAATTTACATAGGCAATGTGAAGTGGAATGATGAGGAAATTAAATCAAGGAAGAAAAAAAAAACTGCAGGATTGAAAAATATTTGTATTTGACTTGAATGTTCCAGCTTGAAAAACTACCTAAAGAGAACTACCCAGATGACTGCTGTGGCCTTTGCTTAAGTTTATCTAAACAATAGATTGAAAGACTACAAGCTCATATTTCTTTAAAAAGCAGAAACAAATAAGGTTTATGATCTTAAGCAACACTCAGTTTGAAGTAGAGGATAGGGAGATAATTTATCATATATGAATATTTTCCAGAAGGTGATAAAAGAATTATCCCAACCTGGGTGCCATCCATGTATGAGAGGAAATAAAAAGGGTATCTTTTCAATCACCTCTTTTATTTAATGACTCTGATGAATATCTCACTCTCTCACTCCCTATGTATATAACTCTGAAGCAGTCCTTTTCAGATTTTACCATTTGTGCTTTCACATCTCTTATACTCCCATAAGGGACTAATAGTCAATCATGTGGAATGTTGTAATACTCTTTATACCATTAAAAGTTTTTTGGGCTTCTCTGGTGGCACAGTGGTTGAGAGTCTGCCTGCTGATACAGGGGATACAGGTCCGTGCCCTGGTCCGGGAAGATCCCACATGCCACAGAGTGGCTGGGCCCGTGAGACATGGCTGCTGAGCCTGCATGTCCAGAGCCTGTGCTCTGCAATGGGAGAGGCCACAACAGTGAGAGGCCCATGTACCGCAAAAAAAAAAAAAAGAAACAAAGAAAAAAAAGAAATTCTTTTTTGAAAATTATTTATTTATTTATTTTTGGCTGTGTTGGGTCTTCTTTGTTGTGTATGGGCTTTCTCTAGCTGCCGCGAGCAAGGGCTACTCTTTGTTGCAGTGTGTGGGCTTCTCATTGCAGTGGCTTCGCTTGTTGTGGAGCAGAGCTCTAGGTACACAGGCTTCAGTAGTCTTGGCACGCAGGCTCAGTAGTTGTAGCTTGTGGGCTCTAGAGTGCAATCTCAGTAGCTGTGGCACATGGGCTTAGTTGCTCCGTGGCATGTGGGATCTTCCCGGACCAGGGCTCAAACCCATGTCCCCTGCATTGGATACTTAACCACTGTGCCACCAGAGGAATCCCCTATTAAAAAATCTTACAATGTATTTTTTTAATTAAAAAAACAAATGATTTAGGTGTTTAAACTTGGTGCTAGGGATAAAGGAATGAGCAGAAGCAGCACAACACCTACCTTAAGGGAGCTTATATACTACATAAATATAAAATCAAAGTATGAATACACAATTGCAAATTAAAACATACAAAAGTTATAACTATTAATACTAAGCAATATGATTCAATATTGTAAAAGGCTATGGCTGTGCAGATTATGGAATCAAGGAAGAGGTTAGGGTAAGAGTGAACTTAATGGATGAGGTTGTGATATCCTATGTATGATTTGGTGGTAGATGGGATTAGAGAGGTGGCCAGGCTATGGGTATGTTTCAGTGTAAATCATTTTCCATTCCCTTACTTAAATGTTTTGTATGATTTTTATAGTTTTTTGAGGGGATCTTAATATACGAGAAATGGCTGGGATCAGGGTTTAATTCATATTTAGAGTCATAATCATGAGGATGAAGCTCTGAAGCATGATTGCTCCTTAGTCATCATTTATTTCTAGAACACTGGGCCCCCTATGAAACTGGTTCATTTACTTCCAGGATTGGAAAGAAGGTGAAGAAAGAGATGGTGTCAGAAAGAGAAGGAAAAGGTAGAAACATAGAGAAGCAAAGAAATAGAAGAGGGAGACAAAAAGAGAAGTAGAAGGAGGAGAGATGGATGGATGGATGGATGAAAGAAAGAGAGAGAAGGAGAGATGGAGAGAATTATGGGAAATATTGGTAGTGAGTAAGGATTAGGGTAAAACTGACATGAAAATTCTGATATGGAGGAAGCTGTGTTACCTGATACATAGATTTTTCCAGTTTAATTTTAAGTGATACTATTAATGCTTACTATTTTCTTGTCTCTGATTTCCCAGGGTACATCACTCTAAAGAATAGTTAGCAGCACAGCAGTTTCACTGAGACGAATACGAAATTAAAGAAAGAATAGCTGACAACACCTGTGACTATCAAAAACATTGGTTTTAATGAACATTTATTCTTAGGAAAAAAATTCTTTTGATAATATTAGTGGTTATTCACTCAGTTTTTCTAGATCCGGACATGGGATGAGTCTGCTAAATACTATGAAGCAGTTAATGTATTGATTTAAAAATGGGTCTTGGTTCTGGTGTGAATATGAGTTTTTGATTTTTTTTAAACTATATGATATATTTTAGTAGCAGAACTCCCCAAACATCCTAATGTGAAATTCCTACATTTATTTTCACAACTTTTAAAAAGTTTTGAGCTCTCTAATATTCTGTGTGTCACAGTGATTATACTTACACATAATTTTATTTCTGTGAATTAATGGCAAAGATCAAATTAATAAAACAAGATCAGGAATAGGCCAACTTTTTCTGTAATGGGCCAAGAGCAAATATTTGAAACTCTGCACGTCATAAGCTCTCTGTCATAAGTAATCAACTCATGATTATAGCAAAAAGTAGCCACAGGCAATATCACAACAAATGGGTCTGTCTGTGTTTTATTATGAGTTTATTTACAAAAATAGAAGACCTATTGGATTTAGCCCACAGGCCTAGTTTGGCAACTTCTTTAACAACTACCTGCAAAATTTTATGAAAATTTTAAATAGCTGTAAATGCATGTATTCATTTATCTTTAAATTATATCTCATTATTTGAGAGATGCTAGAGATTATCATGTAGATATCAGGTGATAAAGAGAAAGAAATAAGCAGCACATTTTTTAATTGGACAGTCTTGAATAGCTAAAAATGGAAAACAGTTGGAAACATGCAAAAACTAAGCAGTTTTGTTCATTAACTCAAACTATCAGTATTCCTGACATTTTATTAGCAACGTTTTTATGTGACAAATCTTTTTTCATTCATTACTCTGTAGTACTTATACATCGTTCATGTTTTACTACTTTTTAGGATATTATGTTAATAAAATATTTCATACCTGCTTTGAAATTACATTGACTTCTTGTAATAAAGAAGATAACTCTACCTTTGATGTTTGACCTTACATAGGCTCCTTGGTTGCCTCTCTGCTTCTTTTTTCTTTTTTTTAAATTTAATTTTATTTATTTATTTTTATACAGCAGGCTCTTTATTTTTAATTTACTCTTTCTTTCTTCCTTCCTTCCTCCCTCCCTCCCTCCTTTCTTTCTTTTTTTCCTTTTTTTTTTTTTTTTTTGTGGTACGTGGGCCTCTGACTGCTGTGGCCTCTCCCATTGAGGGGCACAGGCTCCGGACGCACAGGCCCAGTGACCATGGCTCACGGGCCCAGCCGCTCCGCGGCATGTGGTATCTTCCCGGACCGGGGCACGAACTCGTGTCCCCTGTATCGGTAGGCGGACTCTCAACCACTGCGCCAACAGGGAAGCCCCTCTTTCCTTCTTTCTTAAACATCTTTATTGGAGTATAATTGGTTTACAATGGCATGTATGTTTCTGCTTTATAACAAAGTGAATCAACTATACATATACATACATCCCGACATCTCCTCCCTTTTGCGTCTCCCTCCCTATCCACCCCTCTATGTGGACACAAAGCACTGACTGATCTTGTGCTATGCAGGTATTTCCCACTAGCTATCTATTTTATATTTGGTAGTGCATATATGTACATGCCACTCTCTCACTTCATCCTAGCTTACCATTCCCCTTCCCTGTGTCCTCAAGTCCTTTCTCTATGTCTGTGCTTCTATTCCTTTCCAGCCCATAGGTTCTTCAGAACAATTTTTTTTTCTCTTTTTCTTTTTAGATTCCATATATATATATATGTGTGTTAGCATACGGTATTTGCTTTTCTCTTTCTGACTTACTTCACTCTGTATGACAGTCTCGGGGTCCATCCACTTCATCACAAATAACTCAACTTCACCTCTTTATATGGCTGAATAATATTCCATTGTATAAATGTGTCACATCTTCCTAATCCATTCACCTGTCAATGGACACTTAGGTTGCTACCATGTCCTGGCTAATGTAAATAGAGTTTCAGTGAACATTGTGGTACATGACCTTTTCTGAATTATGATTTTCTCAGGGTATATGGCCAGTAGTGGGATGGCTGGATCATATGGTAGTTCTATGTTAGGTTGTTGGAGGAACCGCCATACTGTTCTCCATTGTGGCTGTATCAATTTACGTTCCCACCAACAGTACAAGAGGTTTCCCTTTTCTCCACACCCTCTCCAGGATTTACTGTTTGTAGAATTTTTGATGATGGCCATTCTGACTGGTGTGAGTTGATACCTCATTGTAGTTTTGATTTGCATTTCTCCAAAGATTAGTGATGTTGAGCATCCTTTCATGTGTTTTTTGGCAATCTGTATATCTTCTTTGGAGAAATGTTTATTTAGGTCTTCTGCCCATTTTGGGGTTGGGATGTTTGTTTTTTTTGATATTGAGCTGCATGAGCTGCTTGTATATTTTAGAGATTAATCCTTTGTCAGTAGCTTCGTTTGCAAATAATTTCTCCCATTCTGAGGGTTGTCTTTTCATCTTGTTTATGGTTTCCTTTGCTGTGTAAAAGCTTTTAAGTTTCATTAGGTCCTGTTTGTTTATTTTTGTTTTTATTTCCATTTCTCTAGCAGGTAGGTCAAAAAGGATCTTGCTATGATTATGTCATAGAGTGTTCTGTCTGTTTTCCTCTAAGGGTTTTATAGTGTCTGGCCTTACATTTAGGTCTTTAATCCATTTTGAGCTTACTTTTGTGCATGGTGTTAGGGAGTGTTCTAATTTCATTCTTTTACATGTAGCTGTCCAGTTTTCCTAGCACCACTCTCTTATCTTGCCTCCTTTATCAAAGATAAGGTGACCATATGTGTGTGGGTTTTTCTCTGGGCTTTCTATCCTGTTCCATTGATCGATAGTTCTGTTTTTGTGCCAGTACCATACTGTCTTGATTACTGTAGGTTTATAGTATAGTCTGAAGTGAGGGAGCCTGGTTCCTCCAGCTCCATTTTTCTTTCTCAAGATTGCTTTGGCTATTCGGGGTCTTTTGTGTTTCCACACACATTGTACAATTTTTTGTTCTAGTTCTGTGAAAAATGCCATTGGTAGTTTGATAGGGGTTGCATTGAATCTGTAGATTGCTTTGGGTAGTATAGTCATTTTCACCATGTTGATTCTTCCAATGCAAGAACATGGTATATCTCTCCATCTGTTTGTATTGTATTTTAATTCTTTCATCAGTGTCTTATAGTTTTCTACATACAGGTCTTTTGTCTCCTTAGGTAAGTTTATTCCTAGGTATTTTATTCTTTGTGTTGCAATGGTAAATGGGAGTGTTTCCATAATTTCTCTTTCAAATTTTTCATCATCAGTGTATAGGAATGCAAGAGATTTCTGTGCATTAATTTTGGATCCTGCTACTTTACCAAATTCATTGATTAGCTCTAGTAGTTTTCTGGTAGCATTTTTAGGATTCTCTATTTATAGTATCATGTCATCTGCAAACAGTGACAGTTTTACTTCTTCTTTTCTGATTTGGATTGCTTTTATTTCATTTTCCTATCTGATTGCTGTGGCTAAAACTCCCAAAATTATGTTGAATTATATTGGTGAGAGTGGGCAACCTTGTCTTCTTCCTGATCTTAGTGGAAATGGTTTCAGTTTTTCGCCATTGAGAATGAAGTTGGCTGTGGGTTTGTCAAATATGGCCTTTATTATGTTGAGGTAAGTTCCCTCTATGTCTACTTTCTGGAGAGTTTTTATTATAAATCGATATTGAAATTTTTCAAAACATTTTTCTGCATCTATTGAGATGATCCTATGTTTTTTTCCTTCAATTTGTTAATATGGTGCATCACATTGATTGATTTGCATATATTAAAGAATCCTTGCATTCCTGGGATAAACCCCACTTAAGCATGGTGTATGATCTTTCAAATGTGCTGTTGGATTCTGTTTGCTAGTATTTTGTTGAGGAGTTTTGCATTTATGTTCATCAGTGATATTGGACAGTCATTTTCTTTTTTTGTGGCATCTTTGTCTGATTTTGGTATCAGGGTGATGGTGGCCTCGTAGAGTGAGTTTGGGAGTTTTCCTCTCTCTGCTATATTTTGGAAGAGTTTGAAAGGTTTTGTGTTAGCTCTTCTCTAAATGTTTGATAGAATTTGCCTGTGAAGCCATCTGGTTCTGGGCTTTTGTTTGTTAGAAGATTTTTAATCACAGTTTCAATATCACTGCTTGTGATTGGTCTGTTTATATTTTCTATTTCTTCCTGGTCCAGTCTCGGAAGGTGGTGCTTTTCTAAGAATTTGTCCATTTCTTTCAGGTTGTCCATTTTATTGGAATACAGTTGCTTGCAGTAATCTCTCATGAACCTTTGTATTTCTGCAGTATCAATTGTTACTTCTCCTTTTCCATTTCTAATTCTATTGATTTGTGTCTTCTCCCTTTTTTTCTTGATGAGTCTGGCTAATGGTTTGTCAATTTTGTTTATCTTCTCAAAGAACCAGCTTTTAGTTTTATTAATCTTTGTTATTGTTTCCTTCATTTCTTTTTCATTTATTTCTGATCTGATCTTTATTATTTCTTTCCTTCTCCTAAGTTTGGAGAGTTTTTGTCCTTCTTTCTCTAATTGCTTTAGGTGTAAGGTATGGTTGTTTATTTGAGATGTTTCTTGTTTCTTGAGGTAGGATTGTATTGCTATAAACTTTCCTCCTAGAACTGCTTTTGCTGCATCCCATAGTTTTGGGTCATTGTGTTTTCATTGTAATTTGTTTCTAGGTATTTTTTGATTTCCTCTTTGATTTCTTCACTGATCTCTTCGTTATTTAATAGTGTATTGTTTAGCATCCATGTGTTTGTATTTTTTACAGATTTTTTCCTGTAATTGATATCTAATCTCATATCATTGAGGTAAGATTAGACACTTGATACTATTTCAATTTTCTTAAATTTACCATGGCTTGATTTGTGACCCAAGATATGATCTATCCCAGAGAATGTTCCATTAGCACTTTTCCATAAAACAATAACTCCCAAAGAGTTATCTTTCCCCTTATTCTTTTTTCTTTTTCACAAGAGCTCTTGTCATTGTCTAATATACACCTTACATTTACTTATTTGTTTTTTGACCCTTTTAGAATACATGCTTCATAATAACAAACATTTTCCATTTTGTTTGTTGCCAATACTCTAGCTCCTATAACATAATACATGACAAATGTTAATATGTCCTTTGTAAGTTAATAATTCTGTATATGAGAGCATTGAGGTTATATTTAATTTTTGTTATATATCTCTCCAGTCTCCTTGTGGTAATCTAATATTATTCTGTATATTTAAAAAATAAATATAAGGAATGAAACATGAGATATCTTTTATATTTATGAGATAATAAATTTAGAAATTCCCATCAATAACACATCTATTTATTCCCTACTTGTTGGTGCAGCCAAATTTTTAAAAATTTTGGTCCCATAAATTATTTTATCATTTTTTTTGGATGTAATAACATTCAACTACTCCCCACATACCTTGTTCACACAAATACCCTGCTTCCTCTTCATACTTAAAATTATATAGCTTATTATTTTTCTTTCTGAAAGTTACTGAAGCAAAATACTGTTATAAATAATTCCTAGGCTTTTTCCATATATTGCCTTAATTTATAAAATAATTCAATTGTATTTAATGAAATCAAAAATGTTATCAATTGTAAAATATACCATTATTATATATACTACTAAAAAAGAAAAAAATATATAATTAAAACAACATAATGCTTTCATTAGAATGTAATTATAAGTATTTATAATATTTTTTATTGTCAAGAGAGCCATTTTAGTTTTATTTACATAAATTTAGACATAGATGTAAATAAACATAATTAATATAGATAGATATCAAATAAACTGGATAGATATTCAAAATATCTTTTGAATCTTAGCCTTCCAAATACTTTTCTACTTAGAGTCATAAAATTTATATTTCTTCAGAAGATATTCTCTGTGCATCAAGATACGGATTTCATACAAAGTTTTTCACTATTGTCAACAGGAATTTTTTTCCAAGCTGTAACTCTCATTCTGCAAATTTTGGGAGATCGTACTTTATCAGGCCAGAAATTTTTGTAAGATGTATTCAAACAACAGTCAGGCTTCATGATACTTCTTCAAATCATGCTTAAATTATGAGTTGACTGAAACTATAAGAGTGTGCATTTATCCATTTGGGAAAAGTACCCTAGTTTATGCAATTACAAGCAACAGCAATTATAAAATGGCTGCCTCTGGACAAGAGCGAGGGGAATTCAGAAATGTTAATATGAGAGGTCTTCAAATGGACCACATATGTCATACCACAAGTCATTAATTTTAAGAACCCAAAAGATTATATGTTAAAACCCAGGCAGATGAGGAAATTCAGGCCTGCCCAAATTAATTTGACTAGTAAGCAACTGACGTAGGACTAATTTTAAATCCCATATTCCTGCCTGATAATTTGGAATAAATTATGAATATACTTAAATTATTTGAGTTATAAATATTATGCAAAGATTTGTTTGTGTTTAAAGTTTTTTCTCATGTTAGAATTGTAAAAATATGCAGTCCCAATGATATTTCTTATCTCTTTAAAATTTTACTTTTCCTACAGTTTTAGGTCTTTTAAAATCACTGATTAGATTATGAAATAGAAGTGGAACTTTTTTTTTATGTTTTATATCTCAGTTAAAAATATATATTTGACTTGGACAATTGGAAAGCCCTTACTTTTTATTAATCTAGATGTTTGATTTAGTGGCAAAACACAATCTTAATGAGAATAATCAAACTTTTTAAAAAATTATTATTTAAGCAGAGACAACTTTGTATACCTTCATTCATAGATAAAATTAAAGAACTTTACAAATAGAAAGTATTTTCCAGATATATGATATCTAGAATAATTTACCATTGTTCCAGTGAAGAATGTGTGAACTAGAAGGTCAGTAACTCAGTGTCACACTGCTGGATAGTGTCTGCATCCAAACAAAATCCAAGTCCTTGACACAAAGTTTGCTTTTCTTCCTAGTACTTTACGTGGGATGGATTATACTTGTGGATTTTTTTTCTCATGGGTGAAAGTATTTTATATTCTTCCTCTGTATATACCTTTGCCTAGCACAGTGCACTTTTATGCAATAGATATTCCTTAGATTGTCAGATGAATGAATATCTTAACCATCTGATAAAAAAAAAGAGTTTAAATGGGACACTTTAGAAATACCAACAAATTTTGCCTAAATTAAATAGCATTTTTATATTTTTAAACACAGACTTTATGGCTGCTTTTGTCATTGCCTAACTATAATGATAGTCACATCAGTTATATACTTATATGTGATGTATATCTGTCTCTATCTATCTATCTATCTTTCTACATAGTGTATATGTGTATAAACACACACATGCACACAAACACACACACAATGAAATGTGGTGTAAAAGATGCAAGACTGTCTTCTAGAATATAAGTTCCTACACAATCTTCCAGATGCCCTAAAACAGTGGATGGAGTCTGGGACCTATATATATGATATACAAGATAGATATATAGATAGATTGGTAGATAGATATAGATATACATAGTTATGTTATCTATATAGATATGTTATAACATATATATGTATATAACTAGGCTGACTATTACTATTGTTAGGTTACTTTAAAAAACAGAATCAATAAAATAAGATAAATATGCTATTCTGATTTTTGAGGGTATGGTCTTAGTGGTTGAAGTGGCTAATCTAGACTGATAGATGATTATATATCTATAATATATGTATACATATACACACACACACTCACAGAATTGGCTATCATTTCTTTATGCTATTATTGGCTCATCAATTTGAGAATTGAGAATGTTATATGTTTTACTAAAAAGAAAGTAAAAAGTGATTATTTTCTCTGAAATAATATTAAGTCAAGAACATGTTTCAATTTTGTGAACTGTGGGTATGCACTATCCAGCTTCCAAAGTTGTTATCAATGTGCTTAGCCCTTATCAGTTAAGGAAACAAATCTCATTGCACAAGTATATTTTTAATGTTTTTCTGCAATATAGATTTAAAATTGTAATGTCTTTCAATCAGTCCATAAGCAATGCTCAGGATTCCTCTGTCCGGATTCCAAAATTTAATTGAGGATTTCCTCCTTCGTTTGGGTTTTTTGACCTCACTGTGAGTGAGAAAAACATTTCCAGAACTTCTCCTAGGGGACCTTCATCAGCATCTAATTCTGTCTGATTCTTGCCCTCTGCTTTCACCTTATAGAATCTGATCTCATCTGTGGAAGCAAAAGCTTGCCTTTTGTTTAGACCTTTTGAAAGTCAAAATCCAGCATTACCTTTTATTTTTCTCTGCAAAGTATGATGTGACAACAGAGAGCAGTGAGCATGGGACACTTTTTCCTCTCATCTTCCTAAATGGGAAAAGGGTCTGTAATCAGAACATTTCTGAGGCAAATGGAAATATTAATATTTTAAAATAGTATCAGACCACAGAAAAAAGAATCTATGGCATTCATCCAACTGATATGAAAATCTTATCCATTAGGAGACAATTGGAAGTAACCTTAGTCTGAATTGTTCAGTATTTTAAGAACATAAGAACAAACAATAGCTCTATATGACTTCCATAAGCCTTTTGTGTATATACATCGATATATATATAAATGACAAAGGACACTGTGAATATGAAATAGAAATCATAGGGAGCAAACAATTACAAAGAGATCAGGCCCTCAACTAGGCACTTTTATATAGGACATCATCTACCCCTTAAATTCACCCTATGTAGTAGGTTCTCTTGTCCTTGTATTACATGTAAGAATGGAGTAAAAGATGGATTTGGGATTCCAACCAGGCCTGCCTGAAAGTAAACACTGAGCTTGTGCTGCCTTCAAATGTTCAACTAAAAATTGATCAAAAATGACAAATTTGGGGCTTCCCTGGTGGCGCAGTGGTTGAGAGTCCGCTTTCCGATGCAGGGGACATGGGCTTGTACCCCAGTCTGGGAAGATCCCACATGCCGCGGAGTGGCTGGGCCCGTGAGCCATGGCCGCTGAGCCTGCGCATCCGGAGCCTGTGCTCTGCAACGGGAGAGGCCACAGCAGTGAGAGGCCCGCATACCGTAAAAAAAAAAAAGAAAAAAAAAAGACAAATTTTGTCCATTTTAATTTTTGAAAACTATAAAGGAACATTAAATGTCAAGTCTGAGATCAAATAAAAAACAATACTTTTATTTTGGAAGAATACATTGATATTGCTCATGTTAAATGGAAGTAGAGTATTAAAGTTATGAACTTCGGCCCAACTGGTCCAAATTCTTACTTTACAGCTTACCATTTCTGTGACCTTGGAAAGTAACCCACACTCTAAAATGTACTCTCCTTTCTGATATATGGGAATAATAATTTTGATATATATGCATGAGATACTGAATGTACATTTTTAAGGTGTCTGGATCATAGGAAGTACTCTATCAATGTTAATTACTGATATTATTAACTCAAAAATTTATCCTGCTATATCAGCTCTTTAATTTCTTACTCTTTTCAGTGATACATCCAACCATCTAACACCTTTAACAGGCAAATGCTTCATCTCTAGGTGGTGGTAACCACCGTAAGTCACATGGTAAGTATGAACAAGGACATCATCTCATTTCATGTATTTCTTCAGGGCTCTCCTCTTATCCTGAGTCAGCTTCCACTAATTATATATTCAACACTGTGACCTTTATTACCAACAGTTGACATTTTGTTTACATTGTGTTTTTTTTCACTTCAGAATATTTCCTAGACACTTGTTTATTATAGGTAAATATGAAAGCATAATATCATCTACATCAGTTCAGTATGCCTTTTCCCACTCTCTAGGATACTTGCTTGGTACTTGGTCTAATTTCTGCAACATATAGAATATACTCATAATAAGTAAAATTAAAAAAAATATATTTTAATCAATGCTTTTCATTTAATGAGTGGAATCTCTTTCTTCTCAGGATACCTCCATCAGATAAAAGCAACACTGTTGGGAGGCACCTTCAAGATGGTGGAGGAGTAAGATGTAGAGATCACCTTCCTCCCCACAATACATCAGAAATACATCTACATGTGGAACAACTCCTACAGAATACCTACTGAATGCTGGCAGAAGACCTCAGACTTCCCAAAAGGCAAGAAACTCCTCACGTACCTGGGTAGGGCAAAAGAAAAAACAGAGACAAAAGAATAGAGATGGGACCTCACCTCTGGGAGGGAGCTGTGAAGGAGGAAAAGTTTGCACACAGTAGGAAGCCCCTTCACTGGTGGAGACAGGGTGTGGTCGGGATGGCGGAAGGTTCGGAGCCACAGAATAGAGCACAACAACAGGGGTGCAGAAGGAAAAGAGGAGAGATTCCAGCACAGAGGATCAGTGCTGACCAGCACTCACCAGCCTGAGACACTTCTCTGCACACCGGCTGGGGCAGGCAGGGGCTGGGAGCTGAGACCCGGGCTTTGGAGGTCAGATACCCAGAAAAGGACTGGGGTTGGATGCGTGAACAGAGCCTGAAGAGGGCTAGTGTGCCCCAGCTAGCTGGGAGGGAGTCCGGGAAAAAGTCTGGAACTGCCTAAGAGTCAAGAGACCATTGTTTCAGGGTGCGTGAGGAGAGGGGATTCAGAGCACCACCTAAAGGAGCTTCACAGACAGATGTGAGCCACCACTGTCAGCGCAGGCACCAGAGACAGGCATGAAATGCAAACACTGCTGCTGCATCCAACAAGAATCCTCTGTACAAGCATAGGTCACTATCCACACCTCCCCTCCCAGGAGCCTGTGCAGTCTGCCACAGCCAGGGTCCCATGATTTAGGAACAACTTCCCAAGGAGAACACATGGCACATCTCAGGCTGTTGCAACGTCATACTGGCCTCTGCTGCCGCAGGCTCGTCCCACAATTCCATACCCCTCCCTCCCCCCAGCCTGAGTGAACCAGAGCCACCTAATCAGCCACTCCTTTAACCTCCTCCTGTCTGGGTGAAGAACAGATGCCAGAGGGTGAACTACATGCAGAGGCAGGGCCAAATCCAAAGCTGAACCCCAGCAGCTGTGTGAACAAAGAAGAGAAAGGGAAATTTCTCCATGCAGCCTCAAGACAAGCAGATTAAATCTCCACAATCAACTTCATGTACCCTGCATCTGAGGTAAACCTGAATAGACAACGAATCTTCCCAAAATGAGGTGGTGGACTTTGGGAGCAACTGTAGACTTGGGGTTTGCTTTCTGCATCTAAATAGTTTCTGATTTTATGTTTATTGTAGGTAGTATTTAGAGCTTATTATCATTGGTAGATTTGTTTATTGATTTGGTTGCTCTCTTCTTTCTTTCTATTTTTTTTAATACTTTTTTTTATTTTTTTACTTTAACAATTAAAAAAAATTTTTAATAACTTTATTTTATTTTTTCTTTGTTTCTTTTTTTCTTTTTCTCACTTTTCTTCTGAGCCATGTGGCTGACAGGGTTATGGTGCTCCAGCCAGAGGTCAGGCCTAAGCCTCTGAGATAGGAGAGCCGATTTCAGCACACTGGCCCAACAGAGACCTCCTAGCCCTATGTAATATCAATCAGCAAGAGCTCTCCCAGAGATCTCTGTCTCAAAGCTAAGACCCAGCTCCACTGAAGGACAAGAAAGCTCCAGTGCTGGACACCCCATGCCAAGCAACTAGCAAGACAGGAACACAACCCCACCCATTACCAGAGAGGTTGCTTAAAATCATAGTAAGTTCACAGAAACACCAAAACACACCACCAGACGCGGGCCTACCCACGAGAAAGACAAGATATATCCTCATTCACCATAACACAGAAACAGAACTCTCCACCAGGAAGCATACACAACCCACTGAACCAACGTTGCCCAAAGGGGTCAGACACCAAAAACAATGGGAACTATGAACCTGAAGCCTGAAAAAGGAGACCCCAAACACAGTAAGTTAAGCAAAATGAGAATACAGAGAAATAAGCAGCAGATGAAGGAACAAGGTAAAAATCCCACCAGACCAAACAAATGAAGAGGAAATAGGCAGTCTACCTGAAAAAGAATTCAGAGTAATAACAGTAAAGATGATCCAAAATCTTGGAAAGAGAATGGAGAAAATATAAGAAACGTTTAACAAGGACCTAGAAGAACTAAAGAGCAAACAATGATGAATAACACAATATAAATGAAATTAAAACTCTTTGAAAGATTCAATAGCAGAATAACTGAGGCAGAAGAACAGTAAGTGACCTGGAAGATAAAATAGCAGAAATAACTACAACAGAGCATAATAAAGAAAAAAGAATGAAAAGAATTTAGGACTGCCTCAGAGACCTCAGGGACAACATTAAATACACAAACATTCAAATTATAAGGGTCCCAGAAGAGGAAGAGAAAAAGAAAGGGACTGAGAAAATATGTGAAGAGACTACAGTTGAAAACTTCCCTAACATGGGAAAGGAAATAGTCTATCAAGTCCAGGAAGCACAGAGAGTCCCATACAGGATAAATCCAAGGAGAAACATGGGAAGACACATACTGATCAAAATTTCAAAAATTAACTACAAAGAAAAAATATTAAAAGCAGTAAGGGAAAAGCAACAAATAACATACAAGGAATCCCTATCAGTTTAACAGCTGATTTTTCAGCAGAAACTGCAAGCAAGTAGGGTGTGACAGGTCATATTTAAAGTGATAAAAGGGAAAAACCTACAAACCAAGATTACTCTATCCAGCAAGAAATTAATTCAGATTCGATAGAGAGATTAAAACCTTTACAGAGAAGCAAAAGCTAAGAGAAGTCAGAACCACAAAACCAGTTTTACAACAAATGCTAAAGGAACTTCTCTAGGCAGGAACACAAGACAAGGAAAAGACCTACAATAACAAACCCAAAACAATTAAGAAAACATTAATAGGAACATATACATTTCGACAAGACAAGGAAAAGACCTACAATAACGAACCCAAAACAATTAAGAAAACATTAATAGGAACATATATATATCGATAATTACCTTAAATGTAAATGGATTAAATGCTCCAACCAAAAGACATACACTGGCTGAATGGACAGAAAAACAAGACCCATATATATGCTATCTTCAAGAGACCCACTTCAGACCTATGGACACATACAGACTGAAAGTGAGGGGATGGAAAAATATATTCCATGCAAATGGAAATCAAAAGAAAGCTGGAGTAGCAATTCTCATATCAGAAAAAAATAGACTTTAAAATAAAGACTATTGATATTCATAGCCAGTCGGCGCTCGGTTGTTGGGTTTTGCGTACTATTGGACCAAAAGGGTGATGGCACCGCTAGGATGAAGCTCGTGAGAATTTTGATGAAATTGAGTCACGTAACTGTAACCACTGAATTAAAGAATGGAACACAGGTCCATGGAACAATCACAGGTGTAGATGTCAGCATGAATACACATCTTTTTTTTTTTTTTTTTTTTTTTTTTTTGCGGTACGCAGGCCTCTCACTGTTGTGGCCTCTCCCATTGCAGGGCACAGGCTCAGCAGCCATGGCTCACGGGACCAGCCGCTCTGCGGCATGTGGGATCTTCCCAGACCCGGGCACGAAACCGTGTCCCCTGCATCAGCAGGCAGACTCTCAAACACTGCACCACCAGGGAAGCCCATGAATATACATCTTAAAGCTGTGAAAATGACCCTGAAGAACAAAAAACCTGTACAGCTGGAAACACTGAGTATTCGAGGAAATAACATTTGATATTTTATTCTGCCAGACAGGTTACCTCTAGATACACTTGTCATGGATGTTGAACCAAAGGTGAAATCTAAGAAAAGGGAAGCTGTTACAGGAAGAGGCCAAGGATGAGGAAGAGGACGTGGCTGAGGCAGAGGAAGAGGGAGTCCTAGGCGATAATATCTCTCAAGACTACTATTTCAAAGTAATGAAGAAGAAGAAGACGTGGCAGAGGAAGACTACATGGCTAAGTTAGAAGACGGTGGAGTCCTAAGCAAATTGTGTCTCTCAAGATTATGATTTTAAAGTGATCGATGCCCTGGCTGCTTTTTGTACAGGATTTGTTTGTTTGTGGCAGTTTTTAATAAACATAAATACAGGAAAAAATAAATAGATAAATAAATAAAATAAAGACTATTACAAGAGACAAAGAAGGACATTACTTAATGATCAAGGGGATCAAGCCAAGAAGAAGATATAACAATTGTAAATATTTATGCACCCAACATAGGACCACCACAATACATAAGGCAAATGCCAACAGCCATAAAAGGGGAAATTGACAGTAACACAATCATAGTAGGGGACTCCAACACCTCACTTTCACCAATAGACAGATCATCCAAAAAGAAAATAAATAAGGAAACACAAGCTTTAAATGATACATTATACAAGATGGACTTAATTAATATTTATAGGATACTCCATCCAAAAACAACAGAATACACTTTCTTCTCAAGTGCTTATGGAACATTCTACAGGAGAGATCATATCTTGGTTCACAAAGAAAGCCTTGATAAATTTAAGAAAATTGAAATCATAACAAATATCTTTTGCAACCACAATGCTATGAGACTAGATATCAATTACAGGAAAAAACCTGTAAAAAATAAAAACACATAGAGGCTAAACAACAAGGAAGAAATAGAAAATATAAATAGACCAATCACAGGCACTGAAATTAAAATTGTGATTAAAATTCTTCCAACAACAAAAAGCCCAGGACCAGATGGCTTCACAGGCTAATTTTATTAAACATATAGAGCAGAGTTAACAACTATACTTCTCAAACTCCTGCAAAATATAGCAGAGGGAGGAACACTCCAAAACTCACTCTACAAGGCCACTATCACCCTGATAGCAAAACCAGAGAAAGATGCAACCAAAAAAGAAAACTACAGGCCAATATCACTGATGAACATAGATGTAAAAATTCTCAACCAAATACTATTTAACAGAATTCAACAGCACATTAAAAGGACCATACACCATGATCAAGTGGGGTTTATCCCAGGAATGCAAGGGTTCTTCAATATATGCTAATAAATCACTGTGATACACCATATTAACAAACTGAAGGATAAAAACCATGTGATCATCTCAATAGACGCAGAAAAAGCTTTTGACAAAAGTCAACACTGATTTACGATAAAAACTCTCCAGAAAGTAGGCATAGAGGGAACTTACCTCAACATAATAAAGGCCATATATGACAAACACACAGCCAGCATCATTCCCAATGGTGAAAAACTGAAACCATTTCCACTAAGATCATGAAGAAGACAAGGTTGCCCACTCTCACCAATATTATTCAACATAATTTTGGAAGTTTTAGCCACAGCAATCAGAGACGAAAAAGAAATAAAAGCAATCCAAATCGGAAAAGAAGAAGCAAAACTGTCACTCTTTGCAGATGACATGATTCTGTACATAGAGAATGCTAAAGATGCTATCAGAAAACTACTAGAGCTAATCAATGAATTTCATAAACTAGAAGGATACGAATTTAATGCACAGAAATTTCTTGCATTCCTTTACAGTGATGATGAAAAATCTGAAAGAGAAATTAAGGAAACACTCCCATTTACCATTGTAACAAAAAGAATAAAATACCTAGGAATAAAACTACCTAAGGAGACAAAAGACCTGTATGCAGAAAACTATAAGACACTGATGAAAGAAATTAAGGCTGATACAAACAAATGGAGAGATATGCGATGTTCTTGTATTGGAAGAATCAACATTGTGAAAATGACTCTACCACCCAAAGCAATCTACAGATTAAATGCAATCCTTAGCAAACTACCAATGGCATTTTTCACAGAACTAGAACAAAAAATTGCACAATGTGTATGGAAACACAAAAGACCCTGAATAGCCAAAGCAATCTTGAGAAAGAAAAACAGAGCTGGAAGAATCATTCTCCCGAACTTCAGACTATACTACAAAGCTGCAGTAATCAAGACAGTATGGTACTGGAAAAAAAACAGAAATATAGATCAATGGAACAGGATAGAAAGCCCAGAGATAAACCCACGCACATATGGTCACCTTATCTTTGATAAAGGAGGCAAGATTATACAGTGGAGAAAAGACAGCCTCTGCAATAAGTGGTGCTGGGAAAACTGGACAGCTACATTTAAAATAATGAAATTAGAACACTCCCTAACACCATACACAAAAACAAACCCAAACTGGATTAAAGACCTAAATGTAAGGTCAGACACTATCAAACTCTTAGAGGAAAACATAGGCAGAGCACTCTATGACATAAATTCAAGCAAGATCCTTTTTGACCCACCTCCTAGAGAAATGGAAATAAAAACAAAATAAACAAGTGGGACCTCATGCAACTTAAAAGCTTTTGCACACCAAAGGAAACCATAAACAATACAAAAAGAGAACCCTTAGAATGGGAGAAAATATTTCCAAGTGATTCATTAACAAAGGATTAATCTCCAAAATATACAAGCAGCTCATGCAGTTCAATATCAAATAAGCAAAAACCAAAATCCAAAAATGACCAGAAGACTTAAATAGACATTTCTCCAAAGAAGGTATACAGATTGCCAACAAATACATGAAAGGATGCTCAACATCACTAATCATTAGAGAATGAAAATCAAAACTACAGTGAGGTGTCACCTCACACCTGTCAGAATGGCCATCCTCAAAAAATCTACAAACAATAAATGCTAGAGAGTGTGTCGTGCATGTGAACCCTCTTGCACTGTTGGTGGGAATATGAATTGATACAGCCACTATGGAGAACAGTATGGAGGTTCCTTAGAAAACTAATAATAGGGCTTCCCTAGTGGCACAGTGGTTGAAGTCCGCCTACCAATGCAGGGGACACGGGTTCGTGCCCCGGTCCAGGAAGATCCCACATGCCATGGAGCGGCTGGGCCCGTGAGCCATGGCCACTGAGTCTGCATGTCCGGAGCCTGTGCTCTGCAATGGGAGAGGTCACAACAGTAAGAGGTCCGCGTACCACAAAAAAATAAAAATAAAAATAAAAACTACAAATAGAACTACCATATGACCCAGCAATCCCACTACTGGGCATAAACCCTGAGCAAACCATAATTCAAAAAGAGTCATGTACCACAATGTTCATTGCAGCTCTATTTGCAATAGCCAGGACATGGAAGCAACCTAAGTATCCATCAACAGATGAATGGAGAAAGAAGATATGGCACATATATAAAGTGGAATATTACTCAGCCATAAAAAGAAATGGAGTTATCTGTAGTGAGGTGGATGGACTTAGATACTGTCATACAGAGTGAAGTAAGTCAGAAAGAGAAAAATAAATACTGTATGCTAACACATATATATGGAATCTAAAAATAATAATAATAATCGTTTTGAAGAACCTAGGGGCAGGACAGGAATAAAGACGCAGATGTAAAGAATGGACTTGAGGACGTGGGGAGTGGGAAGGATAAGCTGGGACGAAGTGAGAGAGTGGCATGGACATACATACACTATGAAATGTAAAATAGATAGCTAGTGGGAATCAGTGGCATAGCACAGGGAGGTCAGCTTAGTGCTTTGTGACCACCTAGAGGGGTGGGATAGGGAGGGTGGGAGGGAGACGCAAGAGGGAGGGGATATGGGGATATACGTATATGTATAGTTGATTCACTTTGTTATACAGCAGAAACTAACACACAATTGTAAAGCAATTATACTCCAATAAAGATGTTAAAAAATAAAAAAGCAGCTACTTTGCTGTGGATGAAATAGAAGGGTCTATCTGCTCTGTTTCCCCTTTAATTCTCTGCCTGGTAGCTGAGGCATTCTGAATTGCTCAAGAGACATAGTTTAAAAACCAGTGCTCTAAGTCTTCCCCCGCCTTTCCTAATAGCCTTATGCTATCTGTTTCTTCAATTTCCTTTATATTATCACAAAGGACAAAGAACTCTTAAAGTGTTTCTGTCTAATTCAAATGTAAAGGAACTAAGACATAAAAATGCTTATCTTATGTATTGACTAAAATCTATTCTTTGGTTTAAATTATCATCATTAATTATATATCCATATATATATTTATCTTAACACTTTTTCTGTAGGCTAGGTAATTTTATCTTGCATAGAAAAATCTATCACTTTGAGCATTTTTCCTCAATTGGTCACCATCTTATAATTGTTTAAGCATGTATTATGTCTGGAGGCAAATTGTAAAATATCTCAACATAACTTTCTCTGTCAGTATGCAGAAAAGTAATGTTTTTCCAAGATTGGAAAAGATTATTCCCTCCATTCTGAGGTGTTCTTCTTAGGAAATAACAAAGTCTCCAGCAACATAAAGATTCATTATTTTCATCTACAATAAGGAGGGAATGCTAACAAACAGGGAAGTCTGAAACTTGCATTCCATCATAGCTTTAAAATTCAAGCATGGTGCTTTACACAGCCCCATAAGTAGACATCATGGTTCAGGAGAGCAAATGTTCTCATAACACTTTACCATTCATAAGTGCTCTGTTTACATTGTCCAATTTTACCTTAAACATAACCCTTTGATATAAATTGGAAAGACATTAATATTTCAATCTGAGGGATAATGAAATTGAAGTCCAGACAGTTTAAATGACATGCTTAAAACCATTTACCTGCTAAGGGATAACACTTAGGTGACCTAAATCCTCCTTGTTCTTTTTACTGCAGCATCCTGCCAATTATGTGTCACACATTCAGCTAAAATTAGGTGAGTTTTCAAAGTCACAAAAGGAGAAGGTGATTAAGTATAATTTTGAATAGACCATGTAAGGAAAAGACATTTTGTTACTTTGTTAAAAACAAGCCTAGCTGATTGAGACTAAGAATGTGCATAAGAATAGAAAGCTGACTTCATTAATAATATCAAGTAATTATATTAGATAAATATTTTTTCTTGAAAAAAGGCTTTTTTACCAGAGCTTTGTACAAAAAGCCATGTATCTAGAAAACAAACTTATGGTTACCAAAGGGGAAAGGGGGGGAGGGATAAATTAGGTGGTTTAGATTAACAGATAAAAGCTACCATATATAAAACTGATAACCAACAAGGACCTACTGTATAGCACAAGAAACTATACTCAATATTTTTTTTAATTGAAGTACAGTTGAGTTACAATGTATTAATTTCAGATGTACAGCAAAGTGATTCAGTTACATATATATATCGTTTTCAGATTCTTTTTCATTACAGGTTATTACAAGATATTGAATATAGTTCCCTGTGCTATACAGCAGGACCTTGTTGGTTACCTGTTTTGTATATAGTAGCTTGTATCTGTTAATCCCAAACTCCTTATTTATTCCTCCCCCATTTTCTCCTTAGGTAACTATGAGTTTGTTTTCTATGTCTGTGGGTCTATTTCTATTTTGTAAATAAGTTCAGTTGTATCATTTTTTTAGATTCCACATGTAAGTGATATCAGATAATGTTTGTCTTTGTCTGACTTATTTCACTTAGTATGATAATCTCTAGGTCCATTCATGATGCTGCAAATGGCATTGTTTCATTCTTTTTTATGGCTGAGTAATATTCCATTATATATATATATATATATATATATATATATATATATATATACACACACACACACACACACACACACACATATACATATCTGTTCATCTATTGATGGACATTTAGGCTGCTTCCGTGTTTTGATTATTATAAATAGTGTGGCTATGAACACTGGGGTGCATGTGTCTTTTCAAATTACAGTTTTAATCTTTTCCAGATATATACCCAGGAGTGGGGTTGCTGGATCATATGGTCGCTCTATTTTTAGTTTTTAAAGGAACCTCCATAGCGGCTGCACAAATTTACATTGCCATCAACAGCGTAGAAGGGTTCCCTTTTCTCCATGCCTCCTCCAGCATTTATTATTTGTAGACTTTTTGATGATGATCAGTCTGACCAGTGTGAGGTGACACCTCGTTGTAGTTTTGATTTGTATTTCTCTAATAATTAGGTGATGCTGAGAATATTTTTATGTGCCTGTTGGCCATCTCTGTCTTTTTTTGGAGAAATGTCTATTTACTTCTTCTGACAATTTTTTGATTGGGTTGTCTGCTTTTTTGATATTGAGCTCTGTGAACTGTTTATATATTTTGGAAATTAACTCCTTGTCAGTTGCATCATTTGCAAATATTTTCTCCCATTCTGTTGGTTGTCTTTTCATTTTGTTTATGGTTTTCTTTGCTGTGCAAAAGCTTGTAAGTTGGATTGGGTCCCATTTGTTTATTTTTGCTTTTATTTCTTTTGCCTTGAGAGACTAAGAAAACATTTGTACAATTTATGTCAGAAAATATTTTGTCTGTGTTTGCTTCTAGGAGTTTTATGGTACCAAGTCTTATATTTGTCTTCTTTTTTAATACATCTTTATTGGGTTATAATTGCTTCACAATGCTGTGTTAGTGTCTGTCGTACTACAAAGTGAATCAGCCATATGCATACATATATCCCCATATCTCCTCCCTCTTGAGCCTCCTTCCCACCCCTCTAGGTCATTGCAAAATCCTGAGCTGATCTCCCTGTGCTATGCTGCTGCTTCCACTAGCTATCTATTTTATATTTTGTAATAATCTCCAAGAGAAAAGAATCTGAAAAAGGATATATATATATATATATATATATATATATATATATATATCTCAGAACCATTGTGCTGGACACCTAAAACTAATATGATGTTGTAAATCAACCATACTTTAATAATTTAAAAAAAGCCATGTAGCTTTTCAGACTTGCCTTTTTTTAAGTTAAAAGGAGAAATAAAATAGTTGCACCATTGTGGAGCAAAGGGAACCCTCTTGCACTGTTGATGGGAATGTAAATTGATACAGCCACTATGGGGAACAGTATGGAGGTTCCTTAAAAAACTAAAAATAGAACTACCATATGACCCAGCAATCCCACTACTGATCGTATACCCTGAGAAAACCGTAATTCAAAGGGTCATGTACCACAATGTTCATTGCAGCTCTATTTACAATAGCCAGGACATGGAAGCAACATAAGTGTCCATCAACAGATGAATGGATAAAGAAGATGTGGCACATATATACAATGGCATATTACTCAGCCATAAAAAGAAACGAAATTGAGTTATTTGTAGTGAGGTGGAAGGACCAAGAGTCTGTCATACAGAGTGAAGTAAGTCAGAAAGAGAAAAACAAATATCATATGCTAACACATATATATGGAATTTAAAAAAAAAATGGTTCTGAAGAACCTAGGGGCAGGACAGGAATAAAGACACAGACATGTCTGTGGACTTGAGGACATGTGGAAGGGTAAGCTGGGATGAAGTGAGAGAGTGGCATGGACATATATACACTACCAATTGTAAAATAGATAGCTAGTGGGAAGCAGCTGCATAGCACAGGGAGATCAGCTCTGTGCTTTTTGTCCACCTAGAGGGGTGGGATAGGGAGGGTGGGAGGGAGATGCAAGAGGCAGGAAATATGGGGATATATGTTTATGTATAGCTGATTCATTTTGTTATACAGCAGAAACTATCACACCATTGTAAAGCAATTATACTCCAATAAAGATGTTTTTTAAAAAAATAGTTATACCATTAATTTTATTTCATCCACATTTATTTACATCCTACTCTAAGCCAAGTAGTAAACTAGAGGCTTTGGCTTAAAGATTAATAAAACAAAGTCCTTGGTGGATCACATTGCCAGCAGTCCAACAAATCTCTAATCCTTTTCCCTCTGTTAACCACAGACCTAGGTGTGTCTGAGTTTTCTTGCCTTTAGGTGTAGCCATGTGGTTAAGTTTTCTGCAGTGGAATGTAAACGGAGATCAGATGAGTAACCATTTTTGATTATAACTAAGGGGATTTCCAGGACATGGGAATTTTAGTGTTAAAATCAGGAAAGACCCAGAGAAACTGAGTTAGGGCCAG
The DNA here is from genome assembly GCF_937001465.1 of Orcinus orca. NCBI lineage: Eukaryota > Metazoa > Chordata > Mammalia > Artiodactyla > Delphinidae > Orcinus > Orcinus orca. The sequence goes on from NC_064563.1 coordinate 113,609,183, forward strand.
ATAAAAGATAAAGAGATCACAGATTTCTCATTCTTGAGGTCAAGGAGACCTCCCCAACTACACATGTGCAAAAAGGGTCCTTGGGGGTCAGAAAGGAGAGGGCACCACCCTATAATAGGTGATGCTAAGCCTCTCATAGGCTGCTGGGCTGGAATCTGTCTTGGAAAAAAAAAAGTTGCTCGCCCATGTTGGGGAGGGTCCTAGGGCAGGGCAGGTGTGGAAAAAGAAACAAGATAATTGTCCAAAGGTAAACAAAGATCCGGAAGAACTGCCCTATATAAATGATTTAATCACCTCTGCTCACACCCTTTCTCTCTGGGTGTGTATCTCTGCCTTGCTTCTGTTTTAAATAAACAAACTGTTTAGTGTGCTCTCTCACATGTTGTGTTGTGTCTCTAATAATAAACTTTGTACCTGTTTAGGAGTTTTTACCTCCTTGAAACATTCTTTCCCTGGCAAGAGCCAGGGAAACCTTGCTTCAAGCTTCTAAGACTTGCTGGTCTAGTGGCTAGGATTCCTCCTGGTTTTCAACCAGGCTACCCAGGTTCAATTCCTGGACAGGGAACTAAGATCTCTCTTCAAGCCACTGCTCACTGCTGTCTTGAGATCAGGGATAGTCACCTTAATTGGAAATGATGTTTCCTGCTTTCTGACCTGGTCTCTAAGGACCTCCTATATGATCTTCTCTATGCTCTTTCCCCTTTCCAGTAGATGAACATGGAGATAACTCTGGTGACCTCAACAGCCACAACTTAACAAAGTCCAAGACTTTGTCAGCCTGGGTCCCTGTGTGACCACGTGGAGGAAAGCCACCACAGACGAGGAGCCTCAACTCTAGAATCCCCAGTCTAGACTTCTTATAAATAATGGCAATAAACTTACTTTCTGAAAAGCCACTACATTTTGTGTCTACTTTTAAACTGCACCTTATCTTTTCAAAATAAGAGTTCTTGAAATTAAATTACCAAAAGTCATAATATAAAAAAAAAAAGCAAAACAAATAGAGAATAGTTTATTATAAAAAAAGAATTGGGCTTCCCTGGTGGCACAGTGGTTAAGAATCTGCCTGCCAATACAGGGGACACGGGTTCGAGCCCTGGTCCGGGAAGATCCCACATGACCCAGAGCAATTAAGCCCGTGTGCCACAGCTACTGAGCCTGCGCTCTAGAGCCATGAGCCACAACTACTGAGCCTGCGAGCCACAACTACTGAAACCCATGTGCCTAGAGCCTGTGCTCTGCTACAAGAGAAGCCACCACAATGAGAAGCCTGTGCACCACAAGGAAGTATATCCCCTGCTCACCGCAACTAGAGAAGGCCTGTGTGCAGCAATGAAGACCCAATGCAGCCAAAAATAAATAAACAAAATAAATAAATTTATTTAAAAAAAAGAATTAAAACAGTAACAAGTTGAACTTTGCATTTAGGGATATTTAAAATTGAAATGGAAATTTATTATGGTATATTAAAATGTATTTGTAAAAGAACATTTCTAGAGACACAGGATTACTTAAATAGATGATGGATGTAGCTAATGACTACTCCTTGGTCCAATAAATCGGTGAGATTATTACCAAAAAAAGTACAATTTTGTCTGGATTTTTAAAAATAATAATAAAGAATGCAAATAGAGGAGTTATAAAGACCATCTACAGTAGAGTTATGTTACTTTGTTCCTATAATTAAAGCACTGTTAAAACAACAAAGAAAAATAATGTTTTGATTTAAACAAGGACTCATTTTACAAAACCCCTCTTCATTGTGATTTATGGTTCTTTTATTGGCAGCATAAATAAAAGGAGAGTTCTACTGTTTTAAAAAAGTCATTAATCTTTCAGGTTTTTTTTCAACAAACTATGCAATTATTTTGTTAGAGCAACTTCCTTTGCCTAATGCTATCTATCCTCCTCACAGTAAGAACTAATCAATTCTCATATTAGTTGCTTCATAAAGCAAAAGCTGTGTCGGAATATGATGGATGTCAGGATGTGCTTCTTAGGATTACAAAGATTGAGCAACTTTAATTCTTCCAATTATTTTCATAACCATGGGAATTTGAATTATTTATTTTCAAACAAAATGTGTATTGTCACTGAAATGTCGGATTTCTGTTCTGTGGCCAGATACAGCCCTACAGAATTTGATTTTGTTTATTTAGAAGGGACTTTCATAAGGACTTATCACCAAAGAATAATTAAGAGTGAACTAAGAATGAGATTACATGGACTACTGGTGGTTCAAAACACTTATTAAGAATTGATCCACAATTATACCTCATATAGTCACTTTCAGATCATGTTTGATCAAAATTCAACAAATAAAGTTGATATCTCTTAAGCAGTATACTATTAATGGTTGATTTCCTCTGTCAAACTCCAGATATTTAGCTTTTCTCATAATGAGTAACTATGGACTATAGAGTTATTCATGTATGAGTGTTTTCTTGAAATGCTAAATGCATTAGAGATACATCCAAAAACAAGACAAACAAAACTGTGTATGGAGAAATCTTTTGGAACAATCAAATAGTCACTGGTATACTTTTCTTATCATCAACACTCTAAATAGAATCCTTTAGTGAACATTAATGTATAAAATACGTTTTGCTCCTCAAACATACTTTATCTCAGGATATACTGGTGAAAATTGGACAAGCATGAGTCCAGGTAACACATGAGAGTTGAGCCAGGTTTTTACATGTATGATCCATGTCCCTGATGGATTTTCTCTGAATTGATTATGTCCATGTACTTGTTGCACAGTTTATCTGAATATAAATAATACAACAAAAAACTTTGAACAATTTTCAAGTTGTAGAAATTATTTAAGAAGCAGAGGCAAAAATTAAGGATGGTACATCAAGGTATGTGAAAGCTTAAATATTTAAAAAGAGTAACACTGCTAACCTGTAAAATAAATCACTATGTTATCAATTAAAATGCCAGGAAAATATACAAAATGTATTAAGTTACAATCATAAGTTCAATGTAAAAAAAATCATCTATATAGATCAAGACATTAAAATCTACTCAGTTTGGGACTGATAAAAAGAGTCTAATATAATAACTGGATCCATAAAATATATTTACCAAAATAAAACAAATGTTAGCATTAGTAAATATAAAAGTAAAAATTATAATTTTATATTGAAAACAAATTTCTCTCTCTCTCTCTCTCTCTCTGTATATATATATATATATATATATATATATATATATATATATACACACCATGATGAGAATGTAAAGGTCAAAAAGTTTAACTAGAAATAAAGAGCTCCCAGCTAGGAAACACATAACAGCACATATTTGAAAAGAAGTATTTTCTATTTGCTAAGAGATTATAGACGTTTTAGGTAGAAAGTCTTAATTTTGTCTAAAACTAATGTAAAGTTAGAGACAACAACAAAGTAATAATCTGAGAAATTATAATTTTATTATAGATCTTTCTTGTAATATAAACTGTGTTTATAAATTTCATTTTCCTTTTTGTTATTCAACTCTCATTAACAACATCAAACAACAGAGGTGTAAAAACATTTCTCTACAACCTGAAGTTAAACGGCCTCTAAAGTAACTGTTGTAAAAGTTTATGTGCATATTTACATTATAATATGACTGATCACAGTAATTTATATTATGGGTACTATTTGGGTACAATATCACTAATTAAAGCTCATCTTAAGCTCTAACAAATACATCCCATTGGGTTTAGCTTCATTACGTCTATCTAAGTTGATCCTCCATAAATTAAAATACAACCAAATTACAGATAATTCTACTGGTATATATGATAATTAAGATCAAATATTAAAATCTTATAATTAATCATCTAGATAATAATATTTTGAGAAAAGAAAAACTGACCGCTGGTGGCGGCCGACTCACTCCTGGAGCATGTGCAGGAGGACACTTGTTGCCGAGCACAGGCTCCAGGCATGTGGGCTCAGTAGTTGTGGCACATGAGCTCTATAGCATGTGGGCTTCAGTAGTTGTGGCGCGCAGACTCTAGAGCGAAGGCTCAGTAGTAGAGTACACAGGCTTAGTTGCTCTGCAGCATGTGGGATCTTCCCGGACCAGGGATTGAACCCATGTCCCCTGCATTGGCAGGCGTATTCTTAACTACTGTGCCACCAGGGAAGTCCCAATAATATTTTGAGAAAAGAAAACTCTTCTATTATAAAGAGATGCTTCTGTAAATTAACTGGTTAGATTGTATGTAAACGTAGTTTGTTTTCACGGTTGAGGTGTGAAATATTAGCATAAGCTTGTTACTTAGCAATGTGAATTTACACACTTTCTCTCTTAACACAGTCATATTTCACTACAATAAAATTCCCTTTAAATATAAAACACCTACATAAATATTGAAAGATAGGAAATGTGTAGGCAGTTTTCTGGAAACTTTATATATAGATAGTTAAGCTGGATAACAGAAATCTAAGGAAATATTTTCTTCCAAAAAAGCAATGTGTTTTCCTGAATTAATCTGGATAATTGTCTTAATTGCCTCCAATTTTGTAGAAATACTAAAGAATTTTTGTGAACCATTTATGCACGTAAGGGAAAAAAACTGACTTTTAAAATTCAGTGCATCTCTTTAACTCAGGGTATACCTAAATATTTTAACTTTCCAAATGTGTTTGGGCGGAAGAAAATTATTTTTATTAAAACACATTTTTTAATCAAAACAGTCAATAAGAATGTGACAGCCCTAAAATGTTGGGACATTATATTTTTGGACAATAAGTGGTTATGATTGCTAAAAGATTATTTTTAGGGGATGGGAGCATTGCGTTATGGCTCTCATTTTTATTAACTATTTTCTTTAAAATGTTTTTGATAGAACCACAACTCTTCAACATTGGTTAATACTCTCTTAAGACAAACAACATAAAACATTTTTCTTGAACCTAGACCAGGCACTGTGCCAGGGACTGGAGCGTGAGGGAGTGTATGTGGATGGGAGAAGGGTAAGAGAGAGCATTTAGAAACATAAAAGTTTTCTCAGCAGAAGATCACAATGGTGTTTATTGTTTACATAGCTTGTACTTAGAAAATAGTAGGTAGGTAGGTGGAGTATTCAATCTGTATTTTGGCTTTATTTTCAAAGAGTGGATGAGTAGCTTTATTTGAAGGCAAGCTTATTTGATCACAAAATGATTCATTTGGATAATTTGATGGTGATAGTTACCAAATTAAATATGCTGTAATGGAATAATTCCATGTCTTCTGCCAGAAGGACTTTACGTAAGTAGTATGAAACTTCATGCTTCCAAATGAATATTCACTTTATATATTTTAGAATTATATTAAATAATCACATGTATGTCAATGAATTTAATTAAAGTAGAATTTTTTCAAACTTTCCTCTCTCCTCCACTTACTTCAAAATATAAAGAATTTAAGTAGCTCCTCAACTATAAAAGTACTTGTCTTTGTTTTTTGTCTCAAATAAATACATTAGAAATACTTCTGCATCTAAACTTCAGAATCAGTTACTGTTCTCCTGTAAATAAAGCTATCTGTGGATAAAAAAGCAACAAGATAAAAGCTGTGAGTTGTTTTCTTTCTCTCATTGAAGTGCAATGGAGGAGAAAAACCTCAGGTAAAGCAATTGGCCACAATACAACAGGACAAATTCTGGATGGATTTATGAGATAAATGTTAAGAAATTAAATAAAAATTACTAAAACATGATGTAGGTAAATATTCATCCAGTCTCAGAAGAGGAAGGGAGCTTCTACATGTGGAATCAAGAAAAATACAATTCTGTTTGGGGCTACAAAAATATTAAACTCTACATACACAAAAAAGTTTGCTAATTAAATATATATAATAAATAGTTATTAATAAATAATAAGTTGTAAACCTCAATTGAAACAAAGCAAAGGCTGAAAAGAAAAAAATGTCCACATTACCAGCAATGAAAAAAATGTATTTTCTAGATACCTTATATTAAATCAACATACTTAAAACCAAGAAGAATGTTTTAAAATATAATATTCATGTTGGCAGCAATGGTAAAATAAAATAAATAAGCGACTAAATAGCATGAGTTTTTCATAAAACAAAAAAAGCCAGATGAAAAGTACCTTGAAATGAGATCATCATTCAACCTGTTTTTCTACAGTTATGAGATACTTCCACAATTTCCCTTTGGTTTCTTAACCATTCATCTGTAAACAACATTGCTATTCCAGGCCTCAAGAGATATTACCAGTTGCTTAGAACTAGGAAATACTCTGTTCTCTCCACCACGAACTAAAGAGATGAATAACAATAACAATAAAGAGATGACTCTCTGAAGGAGTTATCTTCTTGCTAAGTGTGTTTTACCAACCATCCTAACAAAATCCAGCAGTTTGTGTTTAGAGTGTGTATTTGCTTCTTTATGAAGAAATAGTTCTTCTGCCTCTTCTTAATAACAGTGGTATACACAAAGTCATATTTTTTTTGGAAGGCAAAGAAGCTGTGCCTCTGAGGACTAGAAACTCAGGACAGGTATGTTTCAATGTCAGGCATACAAGAATGAAAATGACAAATCTTTAGTGCTGCAGCACAGCCAAGGTGGCAGTGAGGATGTCTAGATCCTGGATGATATAGTGCCTGAGATAAAGGATTAATGAGAGAGGCAGTGTGCTACAGCTTCAAGCGTGTAGTGAAAGGAAACACCAGTTTCACATCACACGACCTTAGGTATAGTGATTAATTTTCCTGGGTTTTTCTAGTCCTGTGGAAAATATGTATAGTAACATTCAGCATTACATAGCGATTATGAACACAAACTCTCAAGCCAGACTGCCTGGGTTCAAATGCCAGCTCTACCTCTTACTACTAGAAGACTGTGGGCACCTTAACTTAAACTCTTTGTAAATAAGTTTCCTTCTCCACAATATGATATAATAATAAAGGTATTTCACAGGGTGGTTAGGAGGATTAGATAAGTTTCTCCATTTAAAGTGCTGGGAGGAGTACCTGGCACCCATTAAGCACTCAATAAATATCAGCTATTTTATCAGTGGTCTTGGTCAGAAAATTTCTTGAGATTGCCTTCAATTCATAGTCAATGTTTCTATGAGTCTGAGAAATTAATAAAATATCAGGATGCACTTCTGGGACAGTCAAAGGGAGAGATCATCAAACAAGGAATTATCAGTGAAGTTTGTCTTAGTTTTTTTGTCTAGGCATAGTTTTGAAATGATGGGACAGTGCACTGACTTAAATGCTATAATATTGCTTTACACAAACTGACTTTTATGCTCTGGAGATGAGAAATACTGCAGCTGAGCTTTGTTAAGCTACTATGTCAATGCAGTGCAGTTTCTTGGGTGGTTTCAGAAATCACAATACTATTCTGTCCAAAGTCTCAATGTCATATACATACGAAAAATGAGGTACAGAAAAGTTATTTTATTCCCTGAAAAAATAAAACAATATAGGATATCAACATTAAATTGGTTTCTCAGCTTCAACTATAATATCATAGTGAGATTTTTAAGACATTGTTATTTAGATAGCACAAGTTCATAATGTGCATAGGGTGTTTTATTTCCCAGTCAATAGACACAGTCAGTGACTACATAAAATGTAACACTCCTCAAGATATAATTCTTTAATGATAATACATGTATCTTTTCCTCACGGATTCTAGGAGATGTTTATTCAGTAGGTTTGTGGTGGGATCTATGTATATACATTTTTTAGCAGTTCCTCAGAAGTTCCCCATCTGTACTCCGGTTGGAAACACTGACCTATTTGATTTGCTTCAAACCCACTGAGATCTTATTATAATTAACTGACCCATGTCTCCATTAGAAATATCTTAACTATTCTTAGTTTTATTATACACACATCCACTTCGTGGGCAATCCCTATCACTTTTCTTCGCATGACTCCTCTCTATTTTCAAAGGAAACAGTGAGAAACCTTTTTTTCCCTTTTCCACTCTGCATGCTGTTGTTTTGATATTCTGCAGCTATAGCTGAAAGATATAATTGTATGTCAGTGGGCAGAAAAGCTACAAGTAACCATTGTTTGTTTTTTGTTTACAAGAAAAGCTCTATTTAGAGAAAGAAAACATTTCATATTTAAAATATATCATCAAGCTCTCTTGATGATAGAGACTTATCCTCTATAAGTTGGCTATGTCAGAAATACATTTCAAAGACACTATGGGAGTGTATATAGTTTCAGAGGCAGCATTAATTTGAGATTAATTTCCAATAGAGTTGGCTAAACCAGTTAGCCAACACGGAGATGCAATAATAATAATCTCTTAAATTTGACACTGTATTGATGTAAATGTACTTTGAAAACTGTTAAAATGTTCCTAGAGCCAGAAATAGCAAAACAAATATTATACATGTTAGATGAAAACAACTAGCTTGACTTGATTGAAAACTATTATGAGAGTATCTGGAAATGGTTCTGTGATATTAGAATTAGCTTTGAAATCCTTTTAGATTAACACTTTGTAAACATAACTTATTTAGTTAATAAATTTTCAAATAATATATGTAAATAATATTCTAAAAGTGTTTTATAAAAACGAAATTAGGAAATCACTAAATATAATTTATAGTGCAGAACTTTTCTGAGATTGTATATGCTTTATCTACAAATCAGTCTCTTAAAAGAATGCTAAATGATGGAATATTTCCTACATTTCCATTATTTGATAAAACCCATTCTGTTTTTAAGGATTTTTGTGATAATACTATCCCAAGGAATGAAACTTTAGTACAGTTAGGTGTATATAGAAAGATGACACAAAATAACTTAGGAGATCCATATACAAAAAAAAAAAAATAAGAAAAAAAATAAATTTCATTTGCCATAACTGAAACTGTAGACTTTGAGACTGAGTGAAATGGAAACCTGTTTTACCTTTTTGACTATGATCAAAAGTGACTGACAAACAACATAGGGCAACTCTTTTGTATAAAACCAAAACTGTTCTGCCATCTATTTTATAACAATTTGGTATTCCTTTACATTTTAATTGTAATAAAATGACCTCTAAAATGCTTAATAGCATTTGTATATATAATTGATTGTGAAGCATCAGATGATAATGTTGAATAATAAAATTATATTTAGCTTCACATTTAAGAATACATACACTTTTCAAGGTATGAAAATAGATGCAAAACTCCTATCTTGTGCAGGTTAAATATTTCACAAAGCCTAAGTAAAATCAGAAATCAGAATTTGATCTGTGGAACTTTAGGAAAACAATTTGATAGCCTCATAAATACACTGGGAATATTTGAAGAAAATGTCACATTTGATGAGAACTATATCATGACTATCATAAGTTAATATGTGTCTGAAATTGAAAAAATATTAAAAGGTAGAATGAAGGAATGATGAAGATTTCATTTTAATAGATGAACAAAATAAAATATTTATCTTATTGAAAACAGTTTTTCTGTTTAGGACTTTTGTTTTCTTCTTCTCACATTACACAGGTGGTGATACAATTACTCCAAACTTATGAATTTATGATCAATTCTTGATAAAATAATGAAATCATTATAATCTTTGTTCAGGCTTATTGTTTTACTTACAGAATTTTAATAATTTCAGAGCAGATTATAAAAGTAAGTACTAAGAACATTTAATCTTTCATTCATTCATATAAAGAAGTATTATGTCAGACACAAATATCTTCAAGGAGTTAATATCTTTTTAAGAAAGATGAGATATTATTTTTTGAATAATTACTCTGTGTCTGACACTGTATAAGGCATTGGAGATACAATGTTGCTTTTTTAAGTTAAAGGTACTAATGTTAAAGCATTTACACAGTTTTACTAAAAATTTGAGAGAAATCAGATTAGTTGCAATAAAAACGATAAATGACCAAAATGTTTGGGCTAAGATATTTGTGGTCCCAAGTACACATATATAATACATACTTTTAATGACAAAACTACATAACTTTTGACTCTTCTCATACTCTGAAAACTTATAGCTGCTTTGCTTCATCATTTCATTTCCAGGAAGTGTGAAATTAAAATGAACCACACATAGAGCTTTAAAATACTATGAGTTTTCATTACAGTTTCTATTCTGTCCTTTACTAGTTACGTGATATTGAAGAAATGGCTTAACCTAAGCCCCAGTCAATTCATTTGTACAATGGGGCAGGAGTACTAATGGGGATCTAATTGCCATATGTCTGATTTAAAAGTAATACGTCAAATTTAAAAACTGTTAAATAACATGTTTTATCCTTCTACCATCATAAATACAGTACATCTTCATCACAACTTGCAAGGTCAGCTTTCAGTTTAAAATTCTGAGGGCTCTCAAGTGTTCTATGCCATTTGTAGTAGGTCAGGGAAGCTGGTCCTCAGCCCATCTCACTTCCCTTTGGACACCTAGTTCTGTCTCAAACCATGTAGCTTCTTTCAAAACATGTGAGGATACCTCAGCCAGAAGCTCCAACCTCCATTCAAAGTTGCTTCAAGCAGCTGTCCCTTAATCATTATGTGCACCCCAAATCTGACACCATAGTAAGCACTTGGGAGAATGGACACCAGTAAGAGGCTCACACAAGCCTTAAAAGTGAACATGGGGCATTTTTGAGAGACAATTTCAGAGTCGAGGTTTACTCAGAACACAGTCTAGGATGGGAAACATGAGCTACAGGTAACCACATATCACCGAGCTCTCAGACACCTTACCCCTTGGAGAGGGGTTTGTCCAGAAGAGGGACAGAATGGAGCCTAGAAAAGCACAGGTCCCAGGGTATAGGTCCCCCTGATAAAGCTGGTGATGACTGTACTTAACTCAAGGAATTTTTGAAATAATAAATAAGATAATGGATGTAAAATGCTTGCTGTAACAAAATGACACATTTTAAATATTTATCAGATAGCAGCTTATTTTTGCGGTACGCGGGCCTCTCACTGCTGTGGCCTCTCCCGTTGCGGAACACAGGCTCTGGATGCACAGGCTCAGCGGCCTTGGCTCACAGGCCCAGCCGCTCCGCGGCATGTGGGATCTTCCTGGACCAGGGCACTTATTTTTGAATCTGATTTATGTAGGTGTGTGTTCTTTTCTTATTTCTGGATAACTGTCTTTAAACATCCATATGTTTATCATAATATGGTTTATTTTTATCCTCCAGTTATAAGACTTAGGACATAATAGCATAAAACTTATAAGAAAATGTCTGGATTTGGATTTTATAAGAAAGAAGGCATAAAAATTCAATATTTGAGAGAATTTTGTGAACAAAATAAAGCTCTTTACATGTCATTAAAATGTTCTAATTACCTGTTTAGAGAAAATAAACTATTATTTTTCCTTCAAAATATACAACTAAGAGATCATATTTGAAATACTTTATCAGAGCATGAGAAAACTGCATACTCATTTTTATTTTATGCCATTTTCAATTGACCAAGTATTTTTATTTTTTAATATTTTATTTTTTAAAAAATTTATTGGAGTACAGTTGATTTACAATGCTGTGTTAGACCAAGTATTTTTATAACAAATTATTTTATTATTGTCAATTCTGCTTTTTAAATATTTTGGAAAGAAAAATAAAACACTTAGCTTACCAGTCATGATGGGCTAAGAACAACGATGGTTTATTTCTCATTTATACCTGATGCTTATCTTTCTTTTTTTTTTTTTTTTTTTTCTTTTTTTTTTGCGGTACACGGGCCTCTCACTGCTGCGGCCTCTCCCCCCGCGGAGCACAGGCTCCAGACACACAGGCCCAGCGGCCATGGCTCACGGGCCCAGCCGCTCCGCGGCATGCGGGATCCCCCCGGACCGGGGCACGAACCCGTGTCCCCCGCATCAGCAGGCAGACTCCCAACCACTGCGCCACCAGGGAAGCCCCCCTGATGCTTATCTTGATTCTCTGGTGGTTTTGCTACAACTTGTCTGCACTCACAGACCCAAACTGATGGAGCCTTCTTTCTCCAGAAAAATAAGCTGCTATCTGATAACTTCTGTTGTTATGACACAGAGAGATTTGCAAATTGCATATCAGTTCCTAAAACTTCAATGGCAAAGCAAGACACATGGCCGCAGCTAGGTTGAAGAGGATACAAACAATAAGCTTATGTTTCTGTGGATTTACTGGGTAATGGCTGATTTAGGCTGGGCTTGGCTGGATGTCTCTGCTGTTTATATTGAGCTCTTACACCTCAGACTTCAGCTCTAACTCAGATATCTGTCTCCTTTTTCCTGAGGCACAGGCCTGTTCAGGCATGTTCTGCTCATAATAATGGTAGAAGTGCAAGAAAGCAAGCAGATATATGGAAGTCCTTGTAACACCTAAACTTGGAACTGGCACAATGGCATTTCCATTTTATTCAAATGTCCAAAGCAATTTACAAAGCTAAACACAAATCCAGGGACAGGAAAATATGTTCTGCCCCTTTAGTAGGAGAAACTGTGACATCACATAGCAAAGGTTGCAGATACGCGGGAAAAGGTCTGGAGCTGCTGAAGAGACAAGAAGACTTTTTCTTCCCTCTTTGTTTCCTGGTGTGCTAGGAGAGGGGATTAAGAGCGCTGCTTAAAGGAGCTACAGAGACGGGCGCGAGCCGCGGCTAAAAGTGCAGACCCCAGAGACGGGCATTAGACGATAAGGCTGCTGCTGCCGCCACCAAGAAGCCTGTGTGTGAGCACAGGGCACTATCCACAACCCCTTACGGGAGACTGTGCAGCCTGCCACTGCCAGGTTCCCGGGATCCAGGGACAACTTCTCCGAGAGAACCCATGGCGATCCTCAGGCTGGTGCAACGTCACGCCGGCCTCTGCCGCCGCAGGCTCGCCCCGCACTCTGTGCCCCTCCCTCCCCCCCGGCCTCACTGAGCCAGAGCCCCCGAATCAGCGGCTTCTTTAACCCCGTCCTGTCTGAGCGAAAAACAGACGCCCTCCAGCGACCTAAACACAGAGGCGGGGCCAAATCCAAAGCTGAGCCCCTGGGAGCTGTGAGAACAAAGAAGAGAAAGGGAAATCTCTCCCAGCAGCCTCAGAAGCAGCGGATTAAAGCTCCACAATCAACTTGATGTACCCTGCATCTGTGGAATATATGAATAGACAACGAATCATCCCAAATTGAGGAGGTGGACTTTGAGAGCAAGATTTAGGATTTTTTTCCCCTTTTCCTCTTTTTGTGAGTGTGTATGTGTATGCTTCTGTGTGAGATTTTGTCTGTATAGCTTTGCTTCCACCATTTGTCCTAAGTTTCTATCCGTCCATTTTTTAAAAAAATTTTTTTCTTAATAATTTTTTTTTAATTTAATAACTTTATTATATTTTACTTTATTTTATTTTACTTTACCTCCTTCTTTTCTTTCTTTTTTCCTTCCTTCCTCCCACCATCCCTCCCTCCCTCCCTCCCTTCTTTCTTTCTTTCCTTCTTTTCTCCTTCCTTCCTTCCTTCCTTCCTTCCTTCCTTTCTTTCTTTCTTTCTTTCTTTCTTTCTTTCTTCCTATTACTACTAATTCTTTCTCTCTACTTTTTCTCCCTTTTATTCTGAGCCGTGTGCTCCTCTTGGTGCTCCAGCCAGGAGTCAGTGCTGTGCCTCTGAGGTGGGAGAGCCAACTTCAGGACACTGGTCAACAAGAGACCTCCCAACTCCACATAATATCAAATGGCGAAAATCTCCCAGAGATCTCCATCTAAACTCCAGCACCCAGCTTCACTCAATGACCAGCAAGCTATAGTGCTGGACACCCTATGCCAAACAACTAGCAAAACAGGAACACAGCCCCACCCATTAGCAGAGAGGCTGCCTAAAATCATAATAAGTCCACAGACACCCCAAAACACACCACCAGATGTGGACCTGCCCAACAGAGAGACAAGATCCAGCCTCATCCACCAGAACACAGGCACTAGTCTGCTCCACCAGGAAGCCTACACAACCCACTGAACCAACCTTAGCCACTGGGGACAGACAGCAAAAACAACGGGAACTACGAACCTGCAGCCTGCAAAAAGGAGACCCCAAACACAGTAAGATAAGCAAAATGAGAAGACAGAAAAACACACCACAGATGAAGGAGCAGGATAAAAACCCACCAGACCTAACAAATGAAGAGGAAATAGGCAGTCTACCTGAAAAAGAATTCAGAATAATGATAGTAAAGATGATCCAAAATCTTGGAAATAGAATAGACAAAATGCAAGAAACATTTAACAAGGACGTAGAAGAACTAAAGATGAAACAAACAATGATGAACAGCACAATAAATGAAATGAATACTACTCTAGATGGGATCAATAGCAGAATAACTGAGGCAGAAGAACAGATAAGTGACCTGGAAGATAAAATAGTGGAAATAACTACAGCAGAGCAGAATAAAGAAAAACGAATGAAAAGAACTGAGGACAGTCTCAGAGACCTCTGGGACAACATTAAATGCACCAACATTCGAATTATAGAGGTTCCAGAAGAAAAAGAGGAAAAGAAAGGGACTGAGAAAATATTTGAAGAGATTATAGTTGAAAACTTCCCTAATATGGAAAAGGAAAGAGTTAATCAAGTCCAGAAAGCACAGAGAGTCCCATACAGGATAAATCCAAGGAGAAATATGCCAAGACACATATTAATCAAACTGTCAAAATAAATAAAAAGAAAGCATATTAAAAGCAGCAAGGGAAAAACAACAAATACACAAGGAAATCCCCATAAGGTTAGTAGCTGATCTTTCAGCAGAAACTCTGCAAGCCAGAAGGGAGTGGCAGGACATATTTAAAGTGATGAAGGAGAAAAACCTGCAACCAAGATTACTCTACCCAGCAAGGATCTTATTCAGATTTGATGGAGAAATTAAAATCTTTACAGACAAGCAAAAGCTGAGAGAGTTCAGCACCACCAAACCAGCTTTACAACAAATGCTAAAGGATCTTCTCTAGGCAAGAAACACAAGAGAAGGAAAAGACCTACAATAATGAGCCCAAAACAATTTAGAAAATGGGAATAGGAACAAACATATTGATAATTACCTTAAATGAAAATGGACTAAATGCTCCCACCAAAAGACACAGATTGGCTGAACGGATACAAAAACAAGACACATATATATGCTGTCTACAAGAGACCCACTTCAGACCTAGAGACACATACAGACTGAAAGTAAGGGGATGGAAAAAGATATTCCATGCAAATGGAAACCAAAAAAAAAGCTGGAGTAGCAATTCCCATATCAGACAAAATAGACTTGAAAATAAAGACTATTACAAGAGACAAAGAAGGACACTACATAATGATCAAGGGATCAATCCAAGAAGAAGATATAACAATTGTAAATATGCACCCAACATAGGAGCACCTCAATACATAAGGCAAATACTAACAGCCATAAAAGGGGAAATCAACAGTAACACATTCAGAGTAGGGGACTTAAACACCCCACTTTCACCAATGGACAGATCATCCAAAATGAAAAGAAATAAGGAAACACAAGCTTTAAATGATACATTAGACAAGATTGACATAATTGATATTTATAGGACACTCCATCCAAAAACAACAGAATACACATTTTTCTCAAGTGCTCATGGAACATTCTCCAGGATAAATCATATCTTGGGTCACAAATCAAGCCTTGGTAAATTTAAGAAAATTGAAATTGTATCAAGTATCTTTTCCAACCACAATGCTATGAGACTCGATATCAATTACAGGAAAAGATCTGTAAAAAATACAAACACATGGAGGCTAAACAATACACTACTTAATAATGAAGTGATCACTGAAGAAATCAAAGAGGAAACCAAAAAATACCTAAAAACAAATGACAATGGAGACACGACGACCCAAAACCTATGGGAATCAGCAAAAGCAGTTCTAAGAGGGAAGGTTTTAGCAGTACAAGCCCACCTTAAGAAACAGGAAACATCTCAAATAAACAACCTAACCTTGCACCTAAAGCAATTAGAGAAAGAAGAAGAAAAAAAAAAAAACCCGAAGTTAGCAGAAGGAAAGAAATCATAAAAATCAGATCAGAAATAAATGAAAAAGAAATGAAGGAAACAATAGCAAAGATCAATAAAACTAAAAGCTGGTTCTTTGAGAAGATAAACAAAATAGATAAACCATTAGCCAGACTCATCAAGAAAAAAAGGGAGAAGACTCAAATCAATAGAATTAGAAATGAAAAAGGAGAAGTTAACAGCTGACACTGCAGAAATACAAAAGATCATGAGAGATTACTACAAGCAACTCTATGCCAATAAAATGGACAACCTGGAAGAAATGGACAAATTCTTAGAAATGCACAACCTGTCAAGACTGAATCAGGAAGAAATAGAAAATATGAACAGACCAATCACAAGCACTGAAATTGAAACTATGATTAAAAATCTTCCAACAAACAAAAGCCCAGGACCAGATGGCTTCACAGGCGAATTCTATCAAACATTTAGAGAAGAGCTAACACCTATCCTTCTCAAACTCTTCCAAAATATAGCAGAGGGAGTAACACTCCAAAATTCATTCTACGAGGCCACCATCACCTTGATACCAAAACCAGACAAGGATGTCACAAAGAAAGAAAACTACAGGCCAATATCACTGATGAACATAGATGCAAAAATCCTCAACAAAATACTAGCAAACAGAATCCAACAGCACATTAAAAGGATCATACACCATGATCAAGTGGGGTTTATTCCAGGAATGCAAGGATTCTTCAGTATACGCAAATCTATCAATGTGATAAACCATATTAACAAATTGAAGGAGAAAAACTATATGATCATCTCAATAGATGCAGAGAAAGCTTTTGACAAAATTCAACACCCATTTATGATAAAAACCCTGAAGAAAGTAGGCATAGAGGGAACTCTCCTCAACATAATAAAGGCCATATATGACAAACCCACAGCCAACATCATCCTCAATGGTGAAAAACTGAAAGCATTTCCACTAAGATCAGTAACAAGACAAGGTTGCCCACTCTCACCACGCTTATTCAACATAGTTTTGGAAGTTTTAGCCACAGCAACCAGAGAAGAAAAGGAAATAAAAGCAATCCAAATCGGAAAAGAAGCAGTAGAGCTGTCACTGTTTGCAGATGACATGATACTATACGTAGAGAATCCTAAAGATGCTACCAGAAAACTACTAGAGCTAATCAATGAATTTGGTAAAGTTGTAGGATACAAAATTAATGCACAGAAATCTCTGGCATTCCTATACACTAATGATGAAAAATCTGAAAGTGAAATGAAGAAAACACTTCCATTTACCATTGCAACAAAAAGGAATAAACCTACCTAAGGAGACAAAAGACCTGTATGCAGAGAATTATAAGACACTGATGAAAGAAATTAAAGATTATAAAAAAAGATGGAGAGATATACCATGTTCTTGGATTGGAAGAATCAACATTGTGAAAATAACTCTACTACCCAAAGCAATCTACAGATTCAGTGCAATCCCTATCAAACTACCACTGGCATTTTTCACAGAACTAGAAAAAAAATTTTCACAATTTGTATGGAAACACAAAAGACCACGAATAGCCAAAGTAATCTTGAGAATGAAAAACGGAGATGGAGGAATCAGGCTCCCTGACTTCAGACTATACTACAAAGCTACAGTAATCAAAACAGTATGGTATTGGCACAAAAACAGAAAGATAGATCAATGGAACAAGATAGAAAGCCCTGAGATAAACCCATGCACATATGGTCACGTTATCTTTTATAAAGGAGGCAGGAATGTACAGTGGAGAAAGGACAGCCTCTTCACAAATTGGTGCTGGTACATGTAAAAGTATGAGATTAGATCACTTCCTAACACCATACACTAAAATAAGCTCAAAATGGATTAAAGACCTAAATATAAGGCCAGAAACCATCAAACTCTTAGAGGAAAACATAGGCAGAACACTCTATGACATAAATCACAGCAAGATCCTTTTTGACCCACCTCCTAGAGAAGTGGAAATAAAAACAAAAATAAAGAAATGGGACCTAATGAAACTTCAAAGCTGTTGCACAGAAAAGGAAACCATAAACAAGACCAAAATACAACCCTCAGAATGAGAGAAAATATTTGCAAATGAAGCAACTGACAAAGGATTAATTTCCAAAATTTACAAGCAGCTCATGCAGCTCAATAACAAAAAAAACAAACAACCCAATCCAAAAATGGGCACAAGACCTAAATAGACATTTCTCCAAAGAAGATATACAGACTGGCAACAAACATATGAAAGAGTGCTCAACATCATTAATCATTAGAGAAATGCAAATCAAAACTACAATGAGATATCATCTCATACCAGTCAGAATGGCCATGATCAAAAAATCTAGAAACAATAAATGCTGGAGGGGGTGTGGAGAAAAGGGAACACTCTTGCACTGCTGGTGGGAATGTGAATTGTTACAGCCACTATGGAGAACAGTATGGAGGTTCCTTAAAAAACTACAAATAGAACTACCATATGACCCAGCAATCCCACTACTGGGCATATACCCTGAGAAAACCATAATTCAAAAAGAGTCATGTACAAAAATGTTCATTGCAGCTCTATTTACAATAGCCCAGAGATGGAAACAACCTAAGTGTCCATCGACAGATGAATGGATAAAGAAGATGTGGCACATATTTCCAATGGAATATTACTCAGCCATAAAAAGAAATGAAATTGAGCTATTTGTAATGAGGTGGATAGACCTAGAGTCTGTCATACAGAGTGAAGCAAGTCAGAAAGAGAAAGACAAATACCGTATGCTGACACATATATATGGAATTTAAGAAAAAAAATGTCATGAAGAACCTAGGGGTAAGACAGTAATAAAGACACAGACCTACTAGAGAACGGACTTGAGGATATGGGGAGGGGGAAGGGTGAGCTGTGACAGGGCGAGAGAGAGTCATGGACATGTATACAATACCAAACGTAAGGTAGATAGCTGGTGGGAGGCAGCCGCATAGCACAGGGAGATCAGCTCGGTGCTTTGTGACCAGCTGGAGGGGTGGGATAGGGAGGGTGGGAGGGAGGACGACGCAAGAGGGAGGAGATATGGGAACATATGTATATGTATAGCTGATTCACTTTGTTATAAAGCAGAAACTAACACACCATTGTAAAGCAATTATACCCCAATAAAGATGTTAAAAAAAAAAAAAGGTTGCAGATACATGGAGGGATGAAAAATGTCAGCCATTATTGCAATCTACCACATTACCATGTGACCAATGGAGGGAAGTAGAAATATTTGTCAATATCCCTTTACCTACCACTGAGTACTTTTTACACATTAATCATAAATATTAAAATTGATTCACCAAGTTTCAAGTAAAAAATATTTCTAATAAAATAAGAAATATATCCTTAATTTAAAGAATGACTCTTTATATATTGATAAATAATGTAATTTTCACATAACTAATATAAGTACATAGAATGGGGGAAATTTTACCTCATTTAGTACTCCTTTGATTGAAAATGGTAGAAAACCTGACTCTCACAGGCTTCTGATCTGTAATAAATCATTGTTTCTTTTGTAATCCACAACATCTTCTAAAATGGATATTATAAAGAATGTCTCTTGTAGGACTTTTCTTTCAGGGTCTGTTCTTCTTTAATAGGTCATTGATTGTGGTCTGGGAATTTAAATGTGTCTACTAATGACTGCTCTGCCTACGTCTTGATCTCAGCTTTGTGACTTCTGCCCAGAGGTAATTTGAAATCATGGCCAGTGGGTGGTAGGCACCATTACTACCCCCTTGCCTATATGCTGTATTTCATTAGCATTCTTTTTGGTGATGAAGGCAAAGTTTGTGTGATACATCAACCTTTATGGACAGAGAGCTAGCTGTGAAAGACACTCAGACCTAAGGATTGCATAATCTTCAATGTCTTCTTCAGATCTGGCCAAAGAAGGTAATGGAATAAAAAAAGAACCTTCCAGAGGGCAAAGCCAAGACCTAATCACAGGGAGTAAAATATGGGCATTATAAAACAATATTTTATACCACTGAGAGAAGGTCCTCAAAACACCTTCCCAGCAGTATTTTAGATTTGCTATGGATATTTGACTATTGTCTACCTTTTTATGAAATAAATCATAGTATTTATTGCAGCTAGTTGACCTTTTTGGGCCATTCTATATTCTCATACTTGAGTTCTTAGGTATGTGGATCGAGAGGAGCCACATCCAGACCTGATGTGTAGATTATCATGAAATCCTAGACTTTTAATCTGAGTCTTGATGGGGTGAAAATTTTACTGTCTCCCCTGAATATGTGTAAATGTGTTTTGTATTCAGAGGAAGTGAACGTACGAAAGCAATAGACAGTAGATTGTATTATTGTTTACAGTTATATACTTCCTTACCACAAAAGAGACTATATATTCCTAGCCATTCCCACCTCCATGTAACTAATGTACTCCCCTGCATCGTGGTCATGTAATTTGATTTTCTGCTCACTGGAAAAGAGAAAGTATAAGTAAAGTATGCCATATCCAATCAGTAGATTTAAGAGCCATTATATGGCTTATTCATTTCTCTTTTCCCTGCCACAAAAACAAGGTAAAAGCTATATCCTTAGCTTGAATCCCAAGTTAAAGGATAAGTGAATCAGAGCTACAAAGCTGCAGCCAACATACAGCCAACATGTCGCATGAGTGAGTTGCAAATATTTGTTAAATGTTTGACACTGAAATTTAGGGATTGTTACCATAGGCTTACTTAATAAAAACTGACTAATATCCCTTGCCTCTTTAAAAAATAAAATCATCTCTGTAATAAGTACTACTTTAAAGAGAATTGTCTCTTTTTATTAAAACTTCAAAAAAAATCAAAAATTGAAACTAAATTAGTGGATAAGACTCCATGCTCCCAACACAGGGGGCCTGGGTTTGATCCATGGTCAGGTAACTAGATCCCACGTGCATCCTCAATTAAGAGTTCACATACCACAACTAAGGAGACCATGTGCCACAAGTAAGGAGGTGGCAAGCCACAACTAAGGAGCCCTGGAGCCACAACTAAGACCCAGGGTAACCAAATAAATAAATACATAAATGAAAGAAATGAAGGCCAGAGACATGCAGCCCCCACTGCCAAAAAAAAAAAAAAGAAAGAAAGAAAGAAAGAAAGAAACTAAATTAGGCTAGAACAAACTAATATTTTGACTGAGTATTCTAATGCTATAGATTCAGTAGGCACAGGAGTCTGCACCCCAGGTACTATAGAAAATAGCAAAACAATTCTTTTGTTAGTGGATGAAAATCATTTTCTGTCCTAGAAAGAATTTTGCTTCTTTAGCCCTACTTAATCTCAGCTAGTTTCACATTTTGGCACATGTTATTTACAATTAAAATAATATTAACATATTTACTTGGAAAATTGATGTAAAAATACATAATAAGCAATATGGAGAGCTTAGTGATAACTGAAAAAGCAAGATTATAAGTGATCTTATAATAATTTTGATTTAGATGTAATATTCCTTCCTATCTGCTAAAGTTCTTTCATTTTCTCATCTTTTGTAATTATATATATTTTATTATCTAAACCCCAGTCTATTTTTTGCCCTTATAGATTCTTTCTGTAATATTAGATCTTATATTACATTGTCCATTCCATTTTTATGTTTGTACTACTATATTAATTTTTCTTATTGTGCTTATCTCTGAAATTATTTTTTTTGGCCTATGATGGAAATCTAAGCTCTGAAATTTAGGAGGAATGTTTCTATTTTAACTTGCTTACAAATTACTTCACTTTAAAATATAACTTGGGTTCAATTTCTACCTTGAATACTGAAAAAAAAGAGTGAGACATTGACAGAAATTTTATTTGGAGACTTAGTCATTATCTCTTTAAAATAGAGGTATTAAAATCCAGCTCAGATGGTAGTACTATGAGAAGCAAATGACAAAATATTTCTCAAAGAATTAGCTTGATATCTGATACATGATGGGTCTTCAACTTTTGTAAGGACAAGACTGTTTCCATTATAGACAATAATATTGTAGTTGTAGCTCAGTTTGTAATAGGAGGCCAACAATAGAGACTTGAAAGGGAAGTCTAACTTTCAAAAATGGTTCAAGAGTCTCAGGGAGATCTGTTCAGAAGTCAACACAAAGATATAAAACCAGGGAATTGATTCCAGGGAAACCCAGCAACAAAGCAAGTGGGATGCAACCATCATCAACAGACTAACAATGAAGGAACTAAGTACTTGGGAGATACAGTTTGGAAGGCAGGTGTGATGGGTTTATAGAAATAGTGGGGAACTAAGCAGAACTCAAAGGTAAGGATGCAGACAAAAGTTTGAAAACAAATAAACAAGGAAATGAAAAATAGGTTTGCACATAGAAATCAGAGGGCAAGGAATGGGTCTGGCATTGGGGATCTTTGCAAAAGCCTATATGTAAGAACCAGGTAAAAAATGAAGGCCAAGCCTGTAGTAAGACAGCTAGATACTAACGTTATAAGCTACTGATCTAAAGGTCCTTATATATTTCTCTGCTTAAAAACAGTTTGTTTCAAGGATTAAGCAGTTCATTAAAATAATGTTTTCTGCATATACTTACTGTCATATATAATCACTGGATAATGTGTCTTTGTTGACATACTCTATCAGTAATGGGTTTTCCCTCACCCCATTTCAAATAAAGATTGCTCCAAAGAATTCAAATATTTGTCTTTTCTATTTACAGAGGCACACATAACGTGTGTGTGTGTGCATGTTTAAGTGTGTATTTGAATAGTGGGAAGATCTACGAGAGAGACTGAAAGAATGCATATTTGTTGTGTGTGTATGTGTGTGTGTGTGTGAAAGAGAAACTGAGAAAGATGAGCTTTAGAAATAACATGAAGTCACCCAGTTCACGCACACACCCTGTGCAAAAACCTACACTGCAACAATTCTGGTAGTTCACTTGCCACCTCTAAGATGAGGACAGTCAAAAAGAGCAAGTTTAAGAGAAGTTCCTTCAACTTCTGAATAGTTCTAGCTATTAGAAAGCAGCTTTATGTGTTATAACAGAAATTTCCTTCCTGCAATGTTTCAAAGCATCTTAGCTCTACACTTCCAAACTCTCTGGATATTTTTTTTAATGTGTCAACTCTTCAAATATTTGAAGATTGCACTCATGTACCCATGTAATCACCACATTAGTTTTTCCACATTAAACGGTCTCATTATTTTCCAAATATTTCAGTGTCATGATGTCATAAATCTTTATCCTGGATCCCATTTCTAGAATGGTCCTAGAGTTATTTTTAAAATGTAATAGCCAAAAGTGAGAAACGGTCCAGATATGGTCAAATTTTTAAACTGTATTATAAAATGATTTTCTTCTTCATTTTGAGTCCTAAACATATACAAATCCAGGCTAGGGTTTTTGTTTAATTTTTTGGCAGCCATCACACTGTCGACTCATATTGATCTTGTAATCAGTACATCACCCTGTCATTCAATGCATTAGATTTCCCTTTGAATCACTGACATATGCATCCATTATAGCACTTTTCACATTTTATGGTAGTTATTTATGTCTGTCTTCCCTACTAGACTGTGATTTTCTCAAGGGTAGGAACTATGTCTTATTCATCTTTGACCTAGTAATTTAATAAAGTAAAAAATGTTTGTTGAATAAAAAAAGAAATATGAAAATTTGCTAAGCATGCTTTCTATTTTTTAAAAATTCAAGACATTGAATATATTCGTCATGATAGCTCACAGACATGTACCTAGAGATCTCCTTTCAGATTAATGTTCATCCTCGAAAACATTCCTTTTTTAAAAGCCTTTTAACAAGTTACAAGTATACTTAACTATTCATGAATATGTACAGTATACATAACATACCCCAAAACATGAAGATTTTTGAAACAGTTGTCCTATATCTAAAACTTTCTCTTGAACTAAGAATCTGATAATGTTTTGAACAATAAAAAAAGAGATAAAAAGTTGCATGGCTTCTTTTGAGAAAGCATATGATCACTTATAGTTTTCCTATTTCTTTTCTATATCTCATTCTTTCCATGTCTGTCAATTGTCACATAACCTCTATGTAATAAACATTTCTAGAATTTTGCTAGAGAATAATAATTTACTGAATTCACCTTGTCCTTCTCTATGAAAATTGTAACATCTTTCCTTATTCTTTTTCTGAATTATTCACTATTAGTTAAAAAAAACACTATAGTTTGGCAGTTTATACTTTTTCCTCCACGTATAGGATAAAAGTACAAAATGAAGCCAGATAATTTAGACTGTTTTCTTTTTTTAAAAAAATCAGGAAAGGATTTTTGTCTTTATATTGTAAGGAATCTCTAAGTTTCAACATCCTTCTGTGTCCATCTGCTCTAATATTTAAATCTAAGGATCATTTTTAAAGTAACCCCCCAATATAGGTGTTTTGTTTCTGTCAGCCATCTCAGCATTTTATCTCATGTGCTTCTAAAGAAAGATTTCTCCCTGAGTAGTTCTTATTCATGTTCCAAACACAATTAACTTCCTCAGTAGTTGAACAGCATAATCAGATTTATATTTCATTTATATTTCAGTCTTTTTGGCATTATTTGAATGTTTTGTGATTTTTTTAACTATGCCAGTATATGTTGAACCACTGTCTAACAGGCAAGCATTTGATGTTAGCCATCACTGCTTTGTTCTCAAGGAAAATCTGCTTACCGTCATACTATGTTTAGAAGCTCCCTTGCCCCAACAAAGAGTGGGGGAAGCAAATCTCTGAGAGAAATGAATGAACTGTGATACTAGGCTTTTCAAATATCTACTGCAGAGGTTGGGGATGGCAGAGATTAAGAGCAGAGAAGTTTGGCTGTAATCTTGCAGAAGCCCATAGGTTACATGGTCAAGAGATTAATCGGAAGGTCTTTATAAAAATTGGAATTAAAATCTGACATTTTAGTGGGAAATTGATCTTGAATAGGACCCAACAAGTGATGGAGTCTAGTGAATATTCAAGTTATACTTGCAGATACCTTTGGGGATGGGTAGGGGTGGTATTTCCTGCTAGTACATGTATAGGTGTTGGGAGTATTGCTTATGATGCAAACATTCCTACAAATATGGAATATTTGTCCTCACTGAGAGGTAAAGCCCACAAGACACTAGTTATATACAAAATTATATAGTACTGCCTTTTGGAGATTAGGCTGAAGTGCTAGAAGAGCATAACTATGATCCATTCTTGTATAGCTTTTTATTTTTCTTCAACCGTTTGCTATAGGTATTGAATGAACTTTGATCCTGATTACACATGTCTATAGCAATACTGACCTTATTGCATAAATCTTGTTTGAGATTTTACTATCATGGCTACTGTGAAAAAGAGCTAGAATGATCTGCTGCTTGAACTCCTGGACAGTATTGACCATCATTTCTCTTCCTACTGGTCTGAAATAGAGCTGCTAGTTCTCCTTATATCTGTTGGCCATCTACTGTCAGTAAAGATGGGACTCTTCATCCTACCAGGATGATTTGTTACAATAAAAAAAAGGACCTTCAGCAATGTTTTGCTAGAAGATACATTCCCTAGCAAAAACAGACATCTTCATCTTTATAACTCTGATTAGCTACCTAACTCTCTTAATATGTAAAATAGGCATACTAATAATATCTACTTTATATGTTTGCCATTATGAGAATGTACTGATATTTAATAAGGGTGCAATAAGTGGTAGCTATTGTTACTCCCCTACGATCTCTTGTGTTTCTTTTCAAAATTCAACACCTTCTTCCACAGCTGAGCAAGAAGGAACAAAATAATGTATTTAGTTTGGGTGAAATGGTCTGTTTTAGGGATGGAGGAAGGCTTTAAAAATATTTTAAAATTATTCTGCACTTTTCTACTCACATTGATTCTGAAATGTATATGCATATTTACTTAAACATTTCAAAGGTGTAAGCACATTAATAAAAGTACATTTTCTGTTTTAGAACACACAGGAATCTCACTTTGTATAAAGTATAATAACTTCATATGTCTCTAGATAACCCATTTCTTTAATAAATATTTATTGAGTACCTACTATGTGCTGAACAAAATAAACATGGTTCTTAGTTTCATGTGTTGTGCTTTCTAATAGGGAAGACATAAAATAATCAAATAATCTCAAATAGAAACAAAATTACAAATTTATATAAATTATAGGGAGGGAATGATCAGGGTATTAATAAATTGCAGAAGTAAGAAGCAATCTAATTTGGACTTGGGAAGGCCAGGAGGTGAAGAGGTCGTAGTTGAAAGAGTATGAGCTACAGGTTTTGCTCCCTATGCCAATACTAGGTCTTATGAATAATTCCTTTGTGATGAAAATACTATCTAATTATTTATTGTGAAAGTATATATTTTTAACATCTTTATTGGAGTATAATTGTCTTACAATGTTGTGTTAGTTTCTGCTATATAACAAAGTGAATCAGCTATATGTATACATATATCCCCATATCCCCTCCCTCTTGCATCTCCCTCCCACACTTCCTATCCCACCCCTCTAGGTTCTTTGTGACAAAGAACCGAGCTGATCTCCTTGTGCTATGTAACTCCTTCCCACTAGCTATCTATTTTACATTTTGTAGTGTATATATGTCAATGCTACTCCCTCACTTCAACCAAGCTTACCCTTCCCCCTCCCCGTGTCCTCAAGTCCATTCTCTACATCTGCGTCTTTATTCCTGTCCTGTCCCTAGGTTCATCAGAACCATTTTTTTTTTTTTTAGATTCTATATATATGTGTTAGCTATGGTATTTGTTTTTCTCTTTCTGACTTACTTCACTCTGTGTGACAGACTCTAGGTCAATCCACCTCACTACCAATAACTCAATTTCTTTTCTTTTTATGGCTGAGTAATATTCCATTGTGTATATGTGAAAGTATATTTTTGAAATCCAAGTTTATGTGCTTTTCTCACATATGAAGATGTGAGAATGAAAAAGATAAGCTTTTAATTTCCTAAAACTTAGAAACTTTGGAGATTTCATATTACGAGAGTTGTTTTTTTCTGTGCCTTGGTAAACGAAAGCATTATTTATCAACAGTGCAAGGATTAATTAGCAAATGTTTAAAAAATGTTTTGAATAACTGATTAGTGCTAACACCACTATTTATAATGTAGTCTTGCTAAAATTAACTTGAAATTTTGTGCTTTGTTCCCAGGCGAGCTGCTAGAGGATCTAAAACTTTCTCAGTCTCTATGAACACACTGTATTTAGCTGACAGGTCACCTGTCATTTATAATTAATGTCAGAAAAGCAATAAAACAAAATGACAAGTTTTGCACCTGATATAACTTATCTTCTGTCAGGTCTCTCCTTAAATCTCTTATTGCTCTTTATCTTCACTGATATGTACTTTCTACATTTTGCTTCATATTGTATTGCTTTAAAAAAAAATCTCTTTAGCCATTTGATTCTATTTTCTTGCATTGTGCTTTGGTATCATGGAACACATTTTTTTTTTTTTTTTTTTTTTGCAGTACACGGGCCTCTCACTGTTGTGGTCTCTCCCGTTGCGGAGCACAGGCTCCGGACGCGCAGGCTCAGCGGCCATGGCTCACGGGCCCAGCCGCTCCCGCGGCATGTGGGATCTTCCCAGACCGGGGCACGAACCCATGTCCCCTGCATTAGCAGGCAGACTCTCAACCACTGTGCCACCAGGGAAGCCCAGAACAACTTTTTCTTAATTAAGAAATAATTAAATTCAGATGTCACTTACAAATATCTACTTCTTATCTCTTCTTGTACTTCACTGGAGAAGACAATCTGTTGGAACAGCTGCATGAACCACAAAATCGTCTTTGTACTTAGAGGCTAAACTATTTTAACTGCAATAAAATTTGCACTACAACTGCCAATACCCAGATGGACATTTTGTTTCACGGTCTTATCTATTTTGTATCTCTCTGAGTATCAGGAGATCTCAACACCCCTGTGTCAGATCTCATTTCCATATTGCCAGCATTTCTTAAAAGCTTTAGAAAATCAGCAAAGAAAGCTAAATTCAAAAAAAAAGTGAGAATTTAAAATAAAGGCTAGGGGAAAGATGCCTGAGAAATAAAAGTATCTGCTGAGGAGACAGTATATATCTAAAGAAAGCAGTGAATAATAAAGATGCTTAAGAACTGTTAGATAATATGGCAATCTCTTGATGCACTTTATGTAATTTTCATCTGTCAGTGGATATTCCACTTTCTCCAAATGGAATACAATTTTCAAAACTGAAAAGAAAAGAGAAAAGCAAGATGTCACAATCAGCAAAAATCAAATCCCAATCTCTAATTCAAGTAAAGATGAATAGAGAAGAAAATGTAAATATCTAGAAAGAAAATGTCATAAATATTAGCTTATTAAATGAGATTTTATGCAAATCAAACCATATCTCACACCTGTTGGAAGACTATCATCAAAAAGACAAGAGATTTCAAGTGTTGTCAAGAATACAGAGAAAAGAAATTTGTGCACTGTTGATGGGAATGTAAATTTGTGTAGCCATTATAAACATAAAACACCCATATGGAGATTCCTCAAAAAAATTACAGATAGAACTATCATATGATTCATCAATCCCTCTTCTGGGTATATAGCCAAAGGAAACAAAATCATTATCTTGAAGATGTGTCTGGACTCATGTTCATTGCAGCATTATCCATAATAGCCAAGGTATGGAAACAAACTAAATGTCTCTCAATGGATGAAAGGACAAAGAAGATGTGAGACACATACATTCGATAGCATATTATTCAGCAGTGGGAAAGAAGGAAATCTTGCCATTTGTGACAACCTGGATGGATCTTGAGGGCATTATGCTAAGTAAAATAAGCCAGACAGAGAAAGACAAGTACTGCATGGTATTACTTACACATGGAATCTAAAAAAAGTAAAACATAGCAACAGAGAGTAGAAAATTAGTTGCCAAGGGCTGGGGGTGGGGGAATTAGGGAGAGGTTGGTAAAAGGATATAAACTTTCAACTATAAAATGAATCAGGTCTTCAGATCTTATGTATAACATGATGACTATAGTTGATAACACTGTATTATACAATTGAAATTTGCTAATGGAGTAGAACTTAAATGTTCTCACCAAAAAAAAAAAAAAGTAGATAAATATGTGAGAAATGTGAGGTGATGGATGTATTAACTAGATGGGAAATTCTTTTTCACTATGTATATCAAATTATCATGATGTACACTTTAAATATCTTATAACTTTATTTGTCAATTACATTTCAATAAATTTTTTTCACTGAAAAAATATTTTAACTACTTGCAATAAGATCTAGTAGATTGGAGTTTATCTTTTAACTTTAGCAAGACTTTATACAAGCTATTTGAAATAGGTAGATTTGGATAAAATATATACTCAGTACTCAGAAAGAAAAGAGATGCAGTAAACTATATACATGATTTATACTTTTCTGTAAGATTAAAAAGGCCCAGAGCATACTGACTTTCTCTAAAGTTTTTAGTGAGAAGAGTAGGGATTAATGTAAAAAAAAACAAAAAATTCCTCTTCAGTGAATCACAGTCATGTTGGTGCAATGGTTAAGTCCAGTGGCTTCTAAAATTCTATGTACAGGTCAGCATTTAATATAATATTTTTACATATTAAAATTATATCTAAAATTAAGCCTTCCATACAGGAAAATCATGTCACAGTAGTATTCAGAAAAGAAAGTCATGACTATTCTTACGATTTTAAAATTTATATTTTGATTATTTCACTCCATGCACTTCTCAAAAAACTGTTGCAGACAATATTCAGTATATATTGAATATTATGATTTGAAATAATATATATACCCCTGAATTACTAATTCTCTAAATGAATTTAATTGCTTCCTTTCAAACACATATATTATGTATCCCTAATTTATCTGCAAGCATTTTAATATCAGCATCCTTAAAGTTTCTTCCTTTTGTATTACCTCCAAGAAAATATTTTGGAAATAGTATGTGTATAGCAAATACTATGGATTGAGTGAAGTTACACACTAAATATTTGAACATTTTCACAAACTCTCAGTACAAATTTTATTACTATTATATTGTTATTAGGGGGTAGGCAAGATCACCTAAAGCTCACATCAGTGTTAGTTCAATATAAAAACATGAATGTTTTATTTGAAAGAAATACTACAATTGTTTGAGGTTATTTCAACATGAATGTAATCCTTGTTTTTTGGAAAGAAAACATGGATGATTCTAATTAAGGGAGTAGAAAGAGAAGTTGTTTAGGACTAAGTTTAGTATTAAATTAAAAAGTCATATCCTAAGTTTTTGTTTTTTGGGTTTTTTTTTTTGTTTTTTGTTTTTTGGGTTTTTTTTGCGGTACTCGGGCCTCTCACTGCTCTGGCCTCTCCCGTTGCGGAGCACAGGCTCCGGACGCGCAGGCTCAGCGACCATGGCTCACAGGCCCAGCCTCTCCGCGGCATGTGGGATCTTCCCAGACCGGGGCACGAACCCGTGTCCCCTGCATCGGCAGGCGGACTCTCAGCCACTGCGCCACCAGGGAAGCCCATATATCCTAAGTTTTAAACTTTCTTAGTTATTAACATCATATGGAAGGCCCTATGTTATTTTTAACAGTCAATTAAGATATGCCTATTGCAGCAATATCTCAGCAGAGTGCCAAAGTTGGTCAGTGACCATCAATCTGAATTCTGCTATGTAGCCCATTGAATGTGTTCAGGGGTTACTCAGTACCAAGTGCCATCAACCCTTTGAGTTATATCTCTCAAGGCATAATTTCTCAAGGCATAATTCTTCTGCCAGAGCTCCAGATGGAAGTCCTTTTAACCATAATGTATCTTATAATTATCACAACTGACACTTTGACATTCCATTTTGGCTTGGAAGATTGACCCAGCTGTACAGTATATTACCTTTTCAGCATATCCTCTCTAATTTTTGTGGCATGGAAAAATAGCATCTCCAGATTCTCTAACTCACTGTGTGCTTGACAAATAATATTCTAACATCTGCAGTCTTGCTGTAAAAAGCAGGTACATGAGTGACAGCAGATTCAATCAAACCAGCTACCAAATACTCTCAGCTGGATGCTAAATTCTAGATCAGTTTTAGTGCTAATGAACGGGCACAGATTGACAAACCTGGAGGCTGAAGCTCTGCCCTATACCCAGAATAACAAAAACCAAGCTTACCCAGAACCAGGGTAAAGTGTAGAATATGTTCATTACAGATATGCTTTATTTTTGAGCAAGAGTTTGTGATGTGATACATTTTTACTATAGAGTTATTTGGCTACACTGTACTATAGAGTAAATTAATCACAGTTTCTTTTCATTAAAAAGGACAATTGACAGCTTACCTACTATCCCCATTGCATGTCCACAAGATCCTCATTGAAACCTTCCCCAAAAGAGAAAGAGCCCTCAGTCAGAAACTGTGACGCCTTTGAGATTTTACCAAACTTGCAATCTAACAAGTTACTCTGTCACAGTGTCAGAGATGATGGCAGAGGACATGAGATTTCTGGGTCAGAGACAAAGGACTTTATTACCTACAGCACAACAAATGGCTTAAGTTTTATGTTCGCATTGGTCCCCCTTACTTCCTAAGTCTCATGGGGGAGTGATGCAAAGAAAACGGGATGAATGCTATATAAACATCCTTAAAAAGATATTCTAGGGCAAAAGTTATTGTGAGATATGTAGAAATGCAATGAAGAATTGCCCCCTCCCCATACCTTCTATATTAAAAATTTTCAATGTACATGAGATTTCAAAAAATTATTCATACGATGCAAACATAGTAGTTGATCTCTCACATGTCCTTAGAGACCTTAAAGGATTTTTTAAACTTTATTTTTTCCTTCCTTCTTTCCTTCCTTTTTTCCTCCTTTCCTTCCTCCTTCCTTTCCTCCTCCCCCTCCCATCCCCTCCACCTCTTCCTCCTCCTTCTTCTTCTAATTCTTCTAAATCTTCTAATTCTTCTTCTTGTGTGTGTGTGTGTGTGTGTGTGTGTGTGTGTGTGTGTATGATAATATATATAACATTAGCTACATTGTTTTGGATAAAATTGTTTGGGTATATTAGAAAGAGTATTAGAAAGGAAATATAGATCTGTTAGACAGATGGATGGGTGGAGGATATATCTATCTATAGATATAGATATATAGGATATAATCATATTATTTTTAAAAAATTTAAGCTTTGCAGTACTTGTATGTTCTTCAAAACTTACAGACACTCTAGGCTTCATATTCTTTATCTATCACTCAAGATTGACCAGGTAACCTCTCAGATTTCTTCCAGTTTTAGAAATCTGAGAATTTTTCTTTTCCTTTTGTTAAACAGAGAAACAGAGTAGTTGCTAACAGATATCTTTTAATGAGGGATATTTTACTATCTCTCTTTGTTTCAGTTTTAGAATATTGCTGTGTATTTGATCAAAACAGACAAAATTAATGCAATGTGTTTAACCTAAGCATTAGAAGATTATAAAACAAGATTATTTCAACTAAAATTTCTCCATTTATCTTTTTCACTCCTCTTTGTCACTGTCTTCTTTTGTCAACAATTTCTCAAATTCTTCTAATTTTGATTGCTATATTTAAGAACTGCTTGTTTGCTAACAAATCATTCTGGCTTCTTATTAAAATGAACTGAAAAGAGGAAAAATCTGGTTCACTTTTTTCCTTCATTTACCACTCTTCTACTTGATTCTCAACATTTATGAACTCTCAATAACATAAAATAACATTTTGAGAAAAATAACTTTTTAACACTTTGAAATAGGAAAAATAGAAAAAATTATGGCGATAAAGCAGCAAGAAGAAAATTGTCTACATAAAATAAGAGAATCTTTTATTTCATTTACAATGTTAATATATGGAAGCAGGAATATCTTTAAATTTGGAAGTGTAAGAATATAATCTACTGGATAAAAATGGATTGGAAGAAGGAAACAGAAGATATTCCTTTTTTTTTTTTGCGGTACATGGGCCTCTCACTGTTGTGGCCTCTCCCGTTGTGGAGCACAGGCTCCGGACGTGCAGGCTCAGCAGCCATGGCTCATGGGCCCAGCCGCTCTGTGGCATGTGGGATCTTCCCGGACCGCGGCACGAACCCGTGTCCCCTGCATCGGCAGGCAGACTCTCAACCACTGTGCCACCAGGGAAGCCCCAAAGATATTCCTTTTAATGTTTATAATTTTGTCTTTTAATTCTGACTTTGGATGGAAGAAAAGGACATTGAAAATTGGGTTGTACGTTCAGGGGGTAAAGATGACAGCAATTTCAGACTACTGGTGTCTTTTTATACTAATCATAGGAATTCTTATAACAAATCTGGCAACATTCCAAGCTCATTTCAGACCAATGTTTTATGAAACAAAGTGAAGAAGTCACCGTCTCACTTCTGGAATACTCTGGGTAAAAACATCTTTGTTTTCTCAGTTCTCAGAATCTATATGTACTGGCTCTCTTCTCAGATGATTTCATATCTTATATGTAAAATAAGCCTTAGAATAAAGAAACAAGCTAGATACATTTAGTCATATCAGTTTCCTTATCTCTATAATCATACTAAGTTTTTCACACATACTTTCACTCTATCTCTGAGATACCCTTGCTTCTTCTCTTTATTCTAATCCTAACCATCCTACAGAGTCCATTTCCTTCATGAAGCCATTACTTAGCACTCCCACTCTTCACTGAGTAGACTTTTACTTAGAGGTCTTACCCTTCACTGAGTAGTAGTATACTAATATATAGTAGTATATAATATTAACACAGTATTACCCCTGTAGCAAAAATGAAGTTACTTGAATACACAATTTTAACGCATTTTTAATTTTCTTATCCTTTCTCTTCAGCTAGATTATAAATTATTGAGTAGGGGATACTATGTTCGTTCTAGGACAATGCTGAGCATATTAGAATTAGTTGTAGAATAGTTTCTAATTTGAGTAGTTCTAATATTTTATGTATTTTATTCAATAGATGTTAATTTTCCTAAACCTTTTACTTATTTTCTGAATTCTTTAATTTTTACTTAAATATAATTTATTAAAATATTATTAAAAATTGAGTACACTGACATCTTTGATAGGATAAAAATAACTGATCAACAAGAATACTTAATTAAGAGAGTGATCCCTGCCTTTTCCAGCTCTTTTCTTATGAGCCCAATAAATAACACAGGGGTTCTTTGTAATATTTCTGCCTTATACCATGTATGATAAATTTTATTTCACCTAAAGACCAATTTCCCAGTGGCATACAAAAATTAATTCAGGATCATCTGCCTCCTTACAGATAAGAAGCTTCTTTTATATCTCTGCATTATGAAAGTGTTGACTGGTAAAATGATATTATTTCTTAATATCAATTGAAATAGCTGTGTTCTTTTAAAAATTATATTTCCTTTTCTACTTTATTCCAGCTTATTATGTTGGAATATTTCAGGGCAATTCTTTCAATTAATTTGAATTGAAGCTGAAAAACAATTTTGTAGATTTGACCATTTGTCTAGAAGTTATTGAAAACTTTAACAGGTAGAACTTATAGCAAATCAACATTATTATAGTTTCTTTAAGTTACGTAACGTATAAATCAAAAGAAAAAAACAGAATGGTTTCACTGTGACAAAAGTGAAGAATTTTATAAATCACTTTTGGAAACATGCAATGTTATGGCTTCCATTTTTATAATACTTTTCTAAATTTGTCAGTGTATATTTGGAAACTGATTAGATATTAAAAAATGTGTTTTTTTGAATGAGCTTTCTCAAAAGTGAATCCTTTGTTACCTGTTAAATACTGCCTTTTCAAGAAAGCAAAATCGGTAAGAAGTCCATACTAAAATTTGTTTTAATTCTTAATTTAGTTTTCATCTTCATGCAATGTATACAATAAAATAAATATGTAATGAATAGGAAGCAAGGAACATAAAAAGTAGATCAAAGACTAAAAATACTTACAAAAAACTATAAAACAGTCTCTGAAGTGGTACTTCTAATTATTTTTAGGCTATCAATGTGAAATATATTTTTATTTTATTTTTAATAAATGAATATGATGAAAATAATAACAAATGTGTTTTTATTTAACTTATATTAATACACTGAAATACTAAAGAATGAAATGTCCTTAATTTGGGAAGTTTCCTATCACATGAGTGGTTATATTATTATTCCTATCACCATGAGTGGTTCATTGAACTCATGGTGAAAGGCCGATGAGTAAAATGTAGCCCATTAGCCCTCTGAATCAAACTGCTCAGT
The DNA here is from genome assembly GCF_937001465.1 of Orcinus orca. Taxonomy (NCBI): domain Eukaryota; kingdom Metazoa; phylum Chordata; class Mammalia; order Artiodactyla; family Delphinidae; genus Orcinus; species Orcinus orca. The sequence goes on from NC_064563.1 coordinate 113,644,414, forward strand.
CTAATAGTGATTTCTGTATATTTGGCATACTGGTCATTATGTGCCAGGTTTATGTTTCCAATCATGAAACCAAATTCAATCAGACAAAGGTGAAGCACTCTTTAAAAAAGTGAACTTGACTTTAAACTAGGGATTTGGACACAATGGGAAGCTTATGACCCTTTCAAGTGATCTCTACTAATTATTCCTCTTACAAGGAATGTTGCAGTGTGCTTCTCCACAGAGTAGGTGGCTGAGATACCTGTATTCTGTCCAGACGGCTGCTTACACTGACAGGGAGCAGTTCATCAGGCAACAGCCTGATGCTTGGATCTTGAATAGTGAAGAAGGGAAAGTAAATGTGCCAGTGGACTACTTGACAGAAACTGAAGTAGTAATAGAGCCCTGTTGACAGACGCATATTTTCCCAGTCCCACCCGTTTTCAAGGTAGAACTGGGAAGTTTTCCAAAATATCGCTCAAGAAAAGAGGTGTTAAAACTATCTCACAGAGCAGGGCTCTTCAGTTTGAAAAGCTGCCACCAGCCCCATCAAAATTGGATTCTAATACAAATGGTTATGACATACAAAAAAAGGAAGTAAAGAGAGATACCATTTGGTCTGAGTACATCAGGTAAATATTGTAGTTTCCAAAAATATACTTATGAGCAAGTATCCATTGAATGACAAACATTGACTGAGTACTTTCTAGGTCTAGGAATGGCAAATGCAGAAATTAATAAGCAAATAAAACATGAAACACAAAACAGAGTTGGCATTAATTATATTTAAAATATTATATAACATGAAAACATGTACTAAGTTTTCACACTTTAGGATAATTATCCCCGAGTGGTCTACAAAGCTGATCTTAACTAATTGACATTATTCCCCTCTGTTCCCCTGAGAAATTTCTTACATTGACTTCATGATATACTACCCCAAGTAACCAGGCAGGTGTTAAGCATTTGGCAGCTTCTGCTAACACTTTCTTGCATTGTACCTGGATGTAGTGTTCCAATTTACAACTGCAGTTATTATGTTCTCATGTTGGCTATATATATATATAGCCAAAAATATATATATTTGGGAACTAGGGAGAAGGTAGTCATTGAAATATATGAAAATATTTAATTTAGATTTTATTATAGGTATATGTTAATAACTCCTGTATACCATTGACATATACTGCACAATTCATGTGTTTTTTGTCAAACATTCTAAAGTAAAATTTCTTGAAATGGTATAAGAATCACCTGTGTGATTGTTAAAACATTGAAACAGACCACATCTGACTGATTAAATTTACATTTCCAGGTGTAGGCATTAGAGATCTTCATTTTGAACAATGCCTTGAGTAATGCTTAGGCACTCTGAAGTATGAGATTAAACAGAGATTTAGTATCATAACAGAGTCATATGAGGTTACTTAACTAAGTTTTAAATTTCTACTTCCTAATTTGAACCAAGAACATTTCATTAGCTGCCACAGAATTTCTCTCCTATATCAGAACAGAACTTATGTAACAGATTTCTTTATAAGGTAGAGCTAAATTGATTGGCTGTTTGAGAACAGATAGAGAAGGATTAGACATGGTAAGAAAGGAGGTGATTAAAATTCAGATTACATCATGCCTGTGGTAGAAATATGCCATTTCTGCAATTTAAAACTGGTGCTGATGGACCGCTCTCTAGAGTGTCTGAAAGGGCTTTCTGAGAACTTGTGCAGAGCTGCAAGAAATATTTTTCCTTTGCCAAGTAATTTCAGAAATTCTCTGTAAAGCACATATATGGCCTATCATTGAGCTTTTGGATTTCCTGTATTAGGATATGAAATGGGTGCAGCTATTAACATATTCTGACTGCCTGAATCTAACTGTTAAACTGAGGATATGCAAATGAACAGCAGGCAGTGGGTTATTTCAGGTGAAGAGTTTTCTTTTTTATATGCAAGGTTCTCTAATTACCAGTTTTATATTCATACTGAAATGCATTTCTAAGTATATTTTACTCTAATGGCATCTAGATTAATTTTTCACTCAAGAAAAATCAGCTGAATGAATATTGCATAATTTTAAGAGCATTCCTGAGACTGAAGCAAAAACAGAAATCAATGCCCTTTGCTACCAGACTGCCACCCTGAAGCATACAATCGTGGGAATTCAAATGTTGGGAAGTCTAAATTGAAACAAGAGCAGAGACCAACATCTTTCTTGGAAAGTGGCCCTCCTGAGTACCTAGGGAAACCAGCTCAGCCCTTCTGTATAAGCAAACCTGATAGTACAAGGGAATTAACACCCATCAGCATCCCCTGAGTAAAAGGGATAGAGATTTATAGATACATCTGTTTCTTGTGTAGACAATTTTGAAGTTTATGCCAAGTCTCTTTGGAAGGTCTGAATGGGAATGAAACCATTGACCTCAGCAGTGACCAGCTCTTTCACGTATCTTTGGTTTTCCCTACTTGCACCCTTCATTCTCATGGTCCCCTACTCTTTTCTCCTGGTATTATTTCCCCAAATAAACTCATTTCAAGCATGTTCTTGTTATTTTCAAGCCACAAAATACCTGTCTTTTATTATTACCCTTTTCAACTTTATACTTGGTGCCTGTGTCTTAAAAATCTTTTCTTAAATCTATATTTTTCTCTTTACAATCCCTCCCCAAAGTGATAGTAAATGTTGTTTAAGTATAAGCACAGATTATTAGTGTGTGATATATGTCACATTTTGATGAAAATTATGTTCACAGTACTGTGATAGTGTTCTACTAAGAATGCACAGATCAATGTTAGAGCAAAGAAATGTGCACATTATTATGAAGTAATTATTTTTAATATGGTAGATTTGGTTAATTACAATGTCTTTGGATTTCTTGTCTTAGAATATAGACAATATAAGGGCAGAGAATACATATACACTTTTCTGAAGCATTGTTTTAATACTTCTTATGATGTTTAACATAGAGTTAGTGATGTTAAAATTTCAGACAGAAATGGTAGAAAAAATTGTATGTGTCTATTAACACTGCTGCCTTGCTAACTACTATAGAACCATGTAAAGATTGCTTTGTTTTATCAATGTGAGCCCATATCAGTGACAAAGTCTCACATCAGCTTTCTTAGCCTACTGTAGAAAAGGATTATGGTATTTTCAGAGATGCTAGCCCTTAACCCAATGAAATCTTCTCAATACCTTGATAAAGGGTCATCTGAGCCTCCACTCAGAATAGTTTGGATTAGTGAGTGGTTGGACAGATTGCATAAAATAAATCCATTCAACATTCCTGGCTCCTTGGATCTTAGCATTTCTTCATCTACATTATGTCACAAAATGTGTGATAATATCAATTTTGTTTTTCATAGGTCACCAAAGAGTCTATGCTTAATTCAACATAGTGAGCAGAGAAAAAGAAAGAACAAGAAAGAAAACTTGAGAGTTGCAGTTGCTTGAGTTTAAACATTGGCTCTAGAATGTCTGGTAAATGGATAAATTTAGCTGGAATTAAAATTAAATTATTAATTTTTCTCTGGTCTTCAGAATCCATTCATAGGTGCATATTTTCTGATTGTTGTAAAATCTCATCATTCTTTCTATGTGTAAACCTTTTTCCTCAAAGATTTGACCTGGTAATTGGCCTCCTGGGTCATGTAGACAATCATCTCTAGTTATGAGGTCAATAAAGGCATTGGGGTAAGAAGTGAGGAGCGGCTTTTCAAGCAGAATAACTATAACATGGGATGTCATGACAGGGTCATTAGACAATGGAGAATCAGTATCATGAACAAGGAAAGAGGCACTGCTTTTGCTGGCAGAGGAGAACCAAGGAAATTTAGGGGCTTAGTGTTCTCTGAATGAACTGTACACTCCCATATTCCCATTACAAAACAGAGAGCCCCACTCTTTTCCTACTAATGTCTTCTCTTTCATATACAAGATTTGGTGAGTGAATTCAAATCATCGTCTAATTAAAAAGTAAAACATAGAACATTTTCAGGTTGACTTTTGACCATCTCACCTTCTCAATTTTAGTTGAGATTCTTTTACACTAATCATAGAAATTCTCTATTCTCTGACAGGTCCTTTGGTTAAGATTTTGGATTTTGAGGTCATAATTCTCAATCTTTAAGTTATACAGACAACTCCATGTCTTAATGTTCCTCATACTGATCATTCTGCTCCCAAAACTTTTCATTCAATGGACACTTCTTTCCAGATAAACTTGGAAATACTTTAATTAACTGATGCACCACTTCATTCTGTGGGCTGACAAAAGCCCAATTCTTTAATTGTAGCCAATATCTCACTGTCCTCGGACCTAATAATCAATTCTATATTCCATATTCTTATTTTCTTTAGGATCTTTCCTTAGAAAACCACTTTAACTATGAACTTCCATATCAGAAAGAGGTTTTAGTCAAAAAAAAGTCTATATTACAATACTAATTTCTTAGTAATTTACTCAGAGAAATAGTAAATTGTAAGTTTCTAGATAACTTACAGAATAACTGTGTAGAACAAAGAACACTCTAGGAAAACAATGCCAAATTACAACATATGGATTTACTTTAACAAAATGTTTACCACTGCCACCTTTCGACACCAGCAGTTCTATTTCTATAAATGAGGAAGTGCCTGCTTAGGTTCTTCAGGACTGGGGTCTAGAAGTTACACCACTGCTACCCTTGGGCATTTAGAAACCTGTCCCACCATATGTGACAAAAGATAAATATACCCCCACTTCCTCTTCATGCTCTTCTTTTCAAATTGTAATTTTGCATGAATGATTCTAATTGGTGGAACTTAGAATAAATGCCTACACTCTAGCCATAAGGAAACCTGGACAAATGCATTTTAATTTTACCTTAATGTTAAAGGACTCATGTATTAGACTGAATAATGGCCTATAAAGATATCCATATTCTAATTCCTGGATCTGTGTATATGTTAGGTTAGGTTACATGGGGAAAAAAAAGGGACTTTTATAGTTGTGAGTCAGAAAGAGAGAGAGAAAGAGAGAGAACGATAAGAATGGGAGGAGAATTCAGAAGGGAGAGAAGATGCTATATTGCTCCCTTTGAAAATGGAGGAAGGAGCTGTAAGTCAAAGCATACAGGGATATTCCAGAAACTAGAAAAGGCAAGGAAATAGATTCCCTCCTAGAGCTCCCAGTAGAAATGCAGCCCTGTGGATTCATTTTAGATCTCTGACCTCTAAAACAGCAAGAGATAAAAAGTGCTTTTAGCCACTACATTTGTGTTAATGTGTTACAGCAGCAATAGGAAAAAAAAATACAACTTATGGGAAACTCTATGTACAGCATGTGTTCAAAAATAAATTGGAAACACAGAAAATATCCACTTCAAACAAGAAAATAATGAAAGTCTTTCAACAGAAAAGTGATACAATGTTCCTTTAAAAATCCTTAACTATTGATCTATGCACCAACGTGGAGAATTCTTCAAATAATTATGTTGTGTGAAAGAAGTCAGAGTACATACTAACTCTGCATATTATTCTACGTATGATTCAACTTATAATCCATAGAGAGACAGAAAATAGATCAGTAGTTGACTAGGGGTAGAGCAATAAGGGGAGAGGGGCAGAACAGGAAAAAGAACTTACAAATGGAACTCTTACAAATGGATATGTTTGTTACCTTGATTTTGGTGATGGTTTCGTGGATGATTCCATGTCAGAACACCAAACTGTACACCTTAAATATGCAGTGTTAACAGTTAAAAGAACATTCTCACTACTATATAGAAAATAATTTACAGTGTGGGAGAGAAAAAAAGTTTTCCTCAACCTTCTTAGGGTCCTCAGCTGGATCTGAAAATTAAACTGACAAAGGCAGATTAACAGGAGAAAAGCAAACAAATTTCATTAAAGTTTTACATGTACATGGGAGCCTTCATAAGAGAATGATGACCCAAAGAAGTGATCAGATCAGGAAGCTTTTACACTTTTTAGACAAAGAAATAATAGACTTGTGAAGAATTGACAAGACACAGCAGTTTGGACTGTAGGTAGTCTAACTAGGGCTAGTTGGTCCTTATCTTACTTAACTAGGAAGATAAGGGTTAGGTTAGCAAGGTTTGTTTCCTTGCAGATTCCTTTGATGACTTCTCTGGTCTGACAAGCATCTGGGCCAATAAAAGAAAAGCAGAAAAGGGGAAGCTTTTTCTGTGTTAATTGCTGCTTAGTTGCCTTCAGCTCAAAATGTTTTTTATGTCAAAGAGGTATATTTTGGGGCGACATATTCTGGTTTCCTTTAATAGGGAGGCAAGAACATGAATGAAAACTGAATCAGTTAGAGGTATATCATGGTGATGGAGATGACGGATGATGCTCATGGATAAAATTGGTGATAGTAAAAATATAAAGCACGCATAGGTTCAAGATATACTGGCAAATAGCCAACAGAACCTGCTGATATTTTGGCTAAGATGAAGGATATAGAAGCATCAAAAAAGACTTCTGGGGGCTTCCCTGGTGGCGCAGTGGTTGAGGGTCCGCCTGCCAATGCGGGGGACGCGGGTTCGTGTCCCGGTTTGGGAGGATCCCACATGCCGCGGAGCGGCTGGGCCCGTGAGCCATGGCCGCTGAGCCTGCGCGTCCGGAGCCTGTGCTCCGCAGCGGGAGAGGCCACAACAGTGAGAGGCCTGTGTACAGCAAAAAAAAAAAAAAAAGACTTCTAAGTTTCCATCTTGAGTCCTGAGAGAAGGAAGACTAGATGAGAAACATTTTGTGTAGTTGGGTGAAGTCAAATATTCTGACTTAGTAAATTTGACATGCCCATGAAACATCTAAGTGGATATAACAAACAAGTAGTATGGCCAAAAGTCTGGAGCTTAGAGGAGCAAACAGGCTGAAATTTAAAATTTGAAAGTCAATAATGAAGCTTCCCAGATGGTGCAGTGGTTAAGAATCTGCCTACCAATGCAGGGGACACGGGTTCAAGCCCCAGTCCGGGAAGATCCCACATGCCGTGGAGCAACTAAGCCCGTGTGCCACAACTACTGAGCCTGCACTCTGGAGCCCGCAAGCCAAGCTACTGAGCCCATGTGCCACAACTACTGAAGCCCGGGTGCCTAGAGCCCATGCTCCACAACAAGAGAAGCCACTGCAATGAGAAGCCCATGCACCACAAGGAAGAGTAGCCCCCACTCGCTGCAATTAGAGAAAGCCTGCGCACAGCAACGAAGACCCAATGTAGCCAAAAATAAATAAATAAATTTATTTTTTTAAAAAAGTCAATAATGCATAGAAAATACTTAAAGTTGTAGAATGGATATAATACAGAAGCAGAAGCAAAAAAAAGAAGATATCTCTGGAAGGAAAATATATGTAAAGATAAGTGTTGCTCGGAACAACCAGCAATTTAAAACTTTTGAATTATTTCTGGAATTTTTCATTTAACATTATCAGACCTTAGTTGACCATTGGCAACCGAAACTGTGGAAAACGAAACTTCAGATAAGGGGGGATTGCTGCGAATTAAAGAGCAAATATAATACATAATGCCTAGTTTGATGTCTAACAATTGGCTATATAAATTATGATTCACCATATATCCACATATATGAGATGAATATACAGTTAGAAAAATCTTTCTAAGTATCCTTCTCAAATATGTTAAATGTTTTTCTAATGCAGTAAAATTAGTAACAAAAAAACTATGCTATGGAAAAGTTAAGGGCTACATTTAACAAAATAGGAATACTTGTGACTAAACTTTTGTTCAAGTTCTGAGTTTATTTTGCATTTTAAGAGCCAAAAAAAATAGTACTTGTGTATCCGAATAACATCAGACAAATAAACATAATATGATTTTGAATATGTATGATCCAAGATCTGATTAAGCATATTTATTTTCAGTTCAACTTTTTTGGTGTTATTTTAAGGGAAAATCAAGATTTTAACACAGAAGGCAAATGATTGCAAGTAAAACAATAAATAAATGTCACATACATTAAGTGAAGATTCAACAAAATCACTGTCTTTAATTTTACATGAAAAAATGTGCTTTCATCTGAAGTTGCATTTAAGTATTAATAATATCCTCATTACCTAATTTTGTATGGTAGTCGCAAAACATTAAAATAATATATCCATTCAAATGTCAAGATATTACTCCGAATTTCTTGGACTTGAATTGTGTTTTTCAGTTTAGGGTCTATAGCAGTTAAATATCTCCTGTTGCTCTACAAAATAATCCAGAACTTCTAGTCTTTCTGTGCATTCTCATAAGTAAATAAAAATTACCTGAATTTCAATTTTATGTATAACTAAAGTCTATTTCCTACTAGCCTATGAAGTGAGTTAGGGGATTCTAAAAGTTGTTATTCATACACTAAAATGAGTGTGTTGCTACAGTTTCCTGAGACAGATTTTTTTTTTTTTTGCTTTTTATCTCCTTGTTATATTTTTATATTCTCCATTTGAACATTCTGATAATTATGTTGATAATTTTCCAATATGTAGGATCTTCACTATTCTCTTTTTCACAACTTTTCAAGCAGAATGTATTGTCTTTGGGTTTCTACTGCCCTGCTTAAGCAGGCCATGGTCAAAAGCTTCTCCTGGGCTTCCCTGGTGGCACAGTGGTTGAGAGTCCGCCTGCCGATGCAGGGGACTCGGGTTCGTGCCCTGGTCCGGGAAGATCCCACATGCCGCGGAGTAGCTAGGCCCGTGAGCCATGGCTGCTGAGCCTGTGCGTCCAGAGCCTGTGCTCCACAATGGGAGAGGCCACAACAGTAAGAGGCCTGCGTACCGCAAAAAAAAAAAAAAAAAAAAAAAAAAGCTTCTCCTAAGTAAAAACAGAATTTACAAAAGACACTGAGATTTCCCTGACCAACCATGACCTCTTCTATTTCATATAGCAAGATTTGGCACCTGGCAAGTCCGTGGTAGAATAGGAGATAATATACAGCTTGCTGCTGGTTGCTGCTCTTACCAAACCCAAAGTAAAATGCATTTCTTCATAGTCAAAGCTATTAGAATATAAACTATAGAAGAGGGTGCACTCCTTGCACTCCTTTTTGAAGTGTGACTTGGGTTACATAACTCCTGTATTGCCCTACTCAAAGCCTTCCAACAGCTCTTTTTTTTTCTTATTTACAAGTAGTATAATATCTAAAACCCTTGCCAGTGGCTTACAATGTTCCTCCTGACATGGAAATATATCTCTTGGACTGACCTCGCACCTACCACTCTCCTGCTTTTTCCCTCTGCTCCAGTCACACTGGGCTTCTACTTTTCCACAAATAGGCAAAGCATCTCTCCAACTCAATGTTGCTGACCTTTCTATGCCCTCTTCCACAAATGCTCTTCTCTATATATTTACCTGCTGTGTCTCCAACTTCTTGGGTCACTGCTCCCACTGCTCCAATGTCTCTTCTGAGAGAACTCTCCTGACTGACTCCTTGTCATATTTTACCCCCATATTCTTCTTTCTTTTTTTCTTCATAGCACTGCTTGCTACATGACATTAAATTTTGATTTATATTTTTATTGTCTTTTTCACGACATTGCAACCCCCTGAGGGCAGGCTCTTTCCTTCTGTATTCACAGTCATAGCACAGTGACCCTACAAAAAATGCACTGGTCAAACCTATGCTTAATGAAGGAAGAACTACTCTACTGTTTAGAATTTGGCACATTCTTATGAATGTTCTTAAGAAATATTTATAAAATATTGAATGCCGTCAATGATTTGGTCACTACCTATGATCAGGAAGCAGTCGCTCAAATCTTTCATTGTCCCCCATGCTTTATTTAAAAGGCTAGAAGCATCTTAGACTTAAGATCATCTTATTCAACCCTCATTTATACCTATCCCAGGTCTGTCGCTATTATTGAATGCAAATGTGCTCAATGAGTAGTATGCATGAGAAAAATTTTATCTACCTTCGCCCAGCTCCTCTTAAAAATATATTGTTTTATTTTTAAATGAATAAATATATTGTTTCAAAATGATTTCATTTCTGATTCATCTTATTCTGCACTGTCTTTTCTGAAGGTCAGGCTTTTTAAAAATATTCTCAATCCCTGATATTGATACTTTTAAGAGTGTGGTTCCATTTTAATATCAGCTCTTGTGAATATCAAATGAGTGTGCATAAGCTTCTCCCACAGGAGAGTTTTGACATTAAGAAAATTAAAATATGCCTTAATCATAGAATGTTTTAACTGTTGTCTGACATTTTAAAGGATTTTCTCATGAATTTCAGAATAGATTATACTCCTGCTTGGCTTCTTGGGTATAAAAAATAATCTTCTAAGTGATTTAAACTTTATTTCTAATTTATAATAGAAAAAGTGCAAGAGAAAGGAGACAGAGACAGAAAGACAGTGACAGAGACAGAGAATCTGTATGAAGGGGAGCTTTCTTTGTCTATGTATTTGTCTTTTTGCCTAACAGGGAGCCAAGGATTTTTTTCTATCATAGAATCATATAGAGCTTGTTATTACAATTAAGTTGAGTCCTGCAGGGATATAATAGACTTATTTTAACATGAATACACTTAGCTCTTTGCAAGGACTCCAAGGAGAAAAATTTTCTATTTTTTTAACACTTCTGTAAGAGGCCAGACAGTTAATTATCATTAGGGTATTCTTTCTTATAGGGAAAGGCATTCAAAGTTTAAATATTTCTCTCTGACCATTGCCACACAAACTGAGGTTATTATATGTTCATGTGGCAGTTTTACATCTCTGAGTAACACTGCTATTAATATTTGTCATTTGATATACATTTTTCATAGTTTAATGTAAAACTGGATTTTTCTCTTATTTATTTAAGATAAATGTATTCCTTATATTTGACATATGGAGTCAGAATGGCCTTTGCAGCATTTAAGAGTGATCTCTCTCCAATCCTGATACTCAAGCTCAAATATTCTACCAGTTTAAACCACTTCAAGTTTCCAGACTGTCACATGGACACTGTTCTGCTGTATATTCAATAAATATTTATTGAACATTCACTATATGCTAGAGACTATTTTTGGCATTTGGCATGCATGAGTAATAAAAACAGGAAAAAATTCCTTGCTTTCATGTAGTTTAAAATCTTGGGAGTAGGTTACATAGCAGATTAAAAAAAAATACCACTAATAAATATAATAAATAAGTAGTTTGTATATTATGTTAGTAGGTATTAAATGCTCTGTGGGAAAAAACAGAGTATGGTCAAAGGGAACAATAGTTCCACAGGGGGAATTTTGTGACTTAAATTCAGGTGATCAAGTTGGGTAGTATTGAGAAGGTAACATTTAAGTAAAGGTTGAAGAAAATGAGGAAAAATCATGAAAAGAAAAGCAGATAGAATATCAAGTCCAAAGGTCCTGAGAATAAATCTGCCTTTCATGTCTAAGGAAAAACAGATCATTCTGGATTCATGTGAACAGAAAAAGCAGTGAGGTAAAGGGAGTGGGGGTGTTCACAGAGGTCCTTTTAAGAACTTTGGCTTTCAGGGAAATATTTTGTCATTAATGTTCAAAATGTCAATGTTATAAAGGAACTCTACAGAAATGTTCCTCCTTTTCCCCCCACCCTCTCTGTTGGACCATGATCTGGACTTTCCTAAATTAAATAGTTTTCCACTGGATTAAAATAGAATATTCCTCTAAATAGCAAATGTCAAAATTCCCAGTGACTACACTCTGATTTCTCAAATGACATTTACAATATTTTGTACAAAGTAAGGAATAATTATGTAGATAGATGACATTTGCACATGAATTTCTACCATGTGTATGACTTTGTTATTAAAACTTTCTATCCTTTAATCTGTAAAATGGGAATAATTTTATCTTCTATTTCAGAGTTTTGTGCACTTCAAGTGAGAACTGAAAACAGCATCTGGAATATAAGAGTGTAGCAATGTGAGTAGTCAAATTTAACTGCTAAATTTTCATTTTTTTATAATAAGTTTCAGGCTGACTTCTAACATTTGAGGTAAAAATACATTTTTGTTTTCACATCAACTAAAATTTGAATATTTTGGATCAGTTTTAGGCACACAAGCAACAGCTATATCAAACACTATAATTTATTTGAAACAAACAGAATTTGTAAAACTGAACCTAAAATATCTTAATGATTTTTCACTGGGCATTCTGTTGGTCACATATGTGATCAATAGTAACCTTAAGAACAGTCTTTTTCAGAATATATCAAATTTATTACAAGTGATCTTTTTTCTACTATTAACACAATTTTGACAGTATTTCTGAAGAAAACATTGTTAAAATGTTTTCTCATATGCTGAACAATTTGGTAGATGAGAGTCCCTTTAAAATATTTATCTACTTCTGTCTAACCATACTGAAAGGGACTTGTAAAATATTTATCTATGCAATGCCATGAACCTAACCAAACAGTAAAAACCTGGTTATAATTAATTTTTGAATTTCTGGCATCTAGATATTTTTACATCTTCTAAGATTTTAGAACATCATTTTGCTTCTCTTCTTGGAATGTATATGGTTGCTATGGGAAGAATCTAGTAGAAAAATTAGGCAAAAGGACTTTGAAGCCAGAGAAATGGAATTTAGATCTCTGATCCCTGTATTACTTTTATTTTGACTAAACCACAGTCCTAGTTAAATCTAACTGTACTTCTATCATAAGTGTGTTCACACATCTGAACATGGCTATAGCAAAAAATTGTGATACGGTGCTGACTTGCCTTTGTTTATATGCACTTATATCCATTATCATGGATTTCATGTAGGTCCTAATGCCAGGCAATCATAACATTATTAATATATGGAAATACACTGCATTTCTGTACACTAACAATGAAATATCAGAAAGAGAAATTAAGGAATCAATCTAATTTATAATCACATCAAAAAGAATAAGCTAGTTAGGAATAAACCTGCCTAAGATCCTGTACTCAGAAAACTATAAGACACTGATGAAAGAAGTTGAAGACAATACAAACAGATGGAAAGATATACCATGTTCTTGGATTGGAAGAATTAATATTGTTAAAATGACCAAACTAACCAAGGCAAATCTACAGATTCAATGTAATCCCTATCAAAATACTGATAGCATTTTTCACAAAACTAGAATAAATAATGTTAAAATTTGTATGGAGACACAAAAGACCCTTAATAGCCAAAACAAAGAAGAACAGAGCTGTATGAATCACACTTACTGAATTTAGACTATACTACAAAACTATGGTCATCAAAACAGTATAGTTCCGGCAAAAAAAACAGACACATAGATCAATGGAAAAGAATAGAAAGCCCAGAAATAAACTCAGGCACTTATGGTCAATTAATTAATCTATGACAAAGGAGACAAGAATATACAATGGAGAAAAGACAGTTTTTTCAATAAGTGGTGGTGGGAAAACTGGACAACTACATGCAAAAGAATAAAATTAGAACAGTCTCTAACACCTTATAAAAAAATAAACTCAAAATAAATTAAAGACTTAAATGTAAGACTGGATAGTATAAAACTCCTAAAGGAAATCATACGTAGAACACTCTTTGAAATAAATTGCTGCAATATTTTTTTTGTATACATCTCTCAGAGTACTGGAAATAAAAATAAATAAATAAACAAATGGGACCTAATTAAACTTAAGAGTTTTCGCACAGCAAAGAAAACCATAAATAAGATGAAAAGACAACCTTCAGACTGGGAGAAAATATTTGCAAAAGAGCCTACCAACAGAGGATTAATTTCAAAAATATGCAAACAGCTCATATGCCTTAATATATATATATTTAAAAAATCCTGATTTAAAGAATGGGCAGAAGACCTAAATAGACATTATTTAAAAGAGGAAATGTAGATGGCCAATAGGCATATGAAAAGATGTTCGATGTTGCTAATCATCAGGGAATTGTAAATCAAAACCACAATGAGATATCACCTCAGCCCTGTCAGAATGGCTGTCATGAAAAAGAACACAAAAAACAAATATTGGTGAGGATGTGGAGAAAAATGAACCCTTGAACACTGTTGGTGGGTACGTAAATTGGTGCAGCCACTATGGAAAACAGTATGGAGATGTCACAAAAAACTAAAATTAGAACTGCCTTATGACTCAGCAATTCCACTCCTGGGTATATATCTGAAAAAAACAAAAACACTAATTTAAAAGCCACATGCACCCCAATGTTCATAGCAGCATTATTTACAATTACCCAGATATGGAAGCAACCTAAGTGTGCATCAGATGACTGGATAAAGAAGAAGTGATACACACACACACACACACAAACACACAATGGAATATTGCAGTCCCTCACTGTCCCTAGATCTTTATTCAAAATGCACCTTCTTAGTGATACCTTCTGGAAACACCATACTAAATTTGGATCCCCATTCCCTTTCCCTACTTTATGTTTCTACTTAACATCTCTTACCATCTATATTACTATATATTTGCTGTATATAGTAACTCTATATAAATTTTTACCATAGATACTACTTCTATATGCTATATAAATTACTATATATTTTCCTTAACTAACTTTTTCCTTGTCAGTCCTCCCTCTAGAATGTGAGGTCCATAAAAACACATATTTTGGTTTATTTTGCTCTCTGTCCTTCTTGAAGTGCCTAGAATAAGGTGTGGTCCATAGTAAGCATTCATTTAATATTTGTTGAATAATTAACCGAATAAATAATTCACAAGGTAAGTTATTTAGAGTGTTGGACATGCATCCTTTATACATAATGGATGTATTTATTATTTATTCCTTTATACATAGTTATCATGGTGTATTATTATCTATTTTTATAAAGTATTTTACTCTTCTCTGTCACTTCCCAGGTAGCTGTTACAGAGACTGCAAGGAATCATACTCTTAGATTTTTTTGTAGCTCTCCCCACCTACGGGTATTCTTAGTGCCTCTCTTACCACTCTTCTTCCCTCTTCTCTTTTATTTTTATTTCATGCCCATATGTGACTCTTGTTCTAGACTGTTGACAAAACAGAGTGGGCTGAGTCAGAAGTTCTATTATGTCTTGTGTATAAAGCAAACATCCTTATTATTATTTCCATAATTCCCAAAAAGAATAGGGAAATAATCTCAACGATTTCTAAACTAATGACTTTGCCATAATTTTAACCACATTATTTTCCTTCAAAAATCTTTATTATTATTTTGGCTGCATTGGGTCTTCATTGCTGTGTGTGGGCTTTCTCTAGTTGTGGCAAGCGGGGGCTACTCTTTGTTGTGGTGCACAGGCTTCTCATTGTGGTAGCTTCTCTTGTTGTGGAGCATGGGCTCTAGGCACGTGGACTTCAGTAGTTGTGGTGCATGGGCTCAGTAGTTGTGGCTCGTGGGCTCTAGAGCACAGGCTCAGTAATTGTGGTGCTCGGCTTGTGGTATCTTCCTGGACCAGGGCTCAAACCTGTGTCCCCTGCATTGGCAGATGGATTCTTAACCACTGCACCACCAGGGAAGTTGCTCACATAATTTTCAAATTACTCACCTTATGCAGATTTCTTGTCAAATAAAAATTGCTAATATAATTTTAGAATTTTTTTTTTAATTTCAAGATCTGCTTATCATGGTTTGCTTTGTGTGCTGTTTCCCTGATTTCAAACAAACACTGTTATTCAGAACCTGTTTTATAATATGTTCAAATTCTTCTTTCATAAATTAAATCCTACATGTTTATTTTCTACATTCCGTGGGCATTAGAGGATCCCATGACAGCAAGCCTTCATTTGGAATTCTGGTCAAACGTGAAACTTTGTTATTTATTCCTAAACCATATCCTAATTCCACCCTAACTATCATTGGAATAAGGTGTGGATCAGCAGTAGAGATTGCCTGCCTCTCTTCCATATGGTGCTTCTGTGAAATAGCATAATCATGACTGAGGCACTTGGAAAATTGTAGGGCCATTCTTCAAGCTTTTATTTTCCTTCTTTATTTTTATATTATTTACTTTTCTTGTTTATTTCCTTCTATATTTTATTTCCTTCTTTGTTTATATTTAACATTTTAAAGTTGGAGCTTTGTTTCAAATTATTAGTTTTTTCAGTAATCAGAGAATCAGATAGTTCCCTGAAAAATAATTCTCGCATAAAATAAAAGGAAAAGTACATCTGAAATTCTGGAATATTGACACTTGGTTATTGAGAAACTACATAAGAGATTGTAAAGTTCTATATTTAAAAGGAAAGTACACTATAAACAATGTGACAAAGAGACTAATTTAAATAAATATTGTATATTACACGTCATAATTTATTTGGTAGTTAAATATATCACCTTATTTTCCACCAAAAGTTTAGTAAAATGAGAATAACATATTTTTATAGTATGGTTTTGTCGATCCTAACTATGAGAAAGATGCACAAATAGAAGAACAGAGGAGACTACAGTTGATGGATAAATGCAAATGGAATTCCAAAAGGCTCCTGAAGTTAGAGAATCCCAGAAAAAAATTCTACAGGGAACATTGCCTTGTATTTACTTTTTGGAGAAAGAAAAAAAGAAAGCTATAGGTTTCTGGAATAGAAATACTTACATTTGAAATCTCTGTTTAATTTTTTTTAATTAATTGAAGCAATTTTTTAAACTTCTGGACCCTCCCAAAATTAATACTTTTAAGATGATATGGATCCTATTTAATACTTATAGCTATGTACACATAAATGCATACATACCATGTAGCACTTACTTTAGAAATTAAAGAATACTGTATCTCTAGCAAACTTTCATCAAAAGATATAAAGATACTATATTAAAATCATTATAATAATAAATTATTTTATTAGAAATTAGCAGCAAACTAATCCCTTTATCTTAAGTGGATGTAAATGTTATAGGTAGGAATTGATTAAATACGGGGTCCAACCCCCTTCCCCCAGAAAAGGCAAGAAGTTTTACCCTAAAATTTTTTTTTTTTTAAATTAGAAGTATACTAGCACTTAGCTGAGTGTCTGGCTCATAAGAAACACTCAATAAGTATTTGTGGACAGGATGAATAAACTGAGAAGACTTGGAGCAGTGAAAGCCTTGAGGCATTGAGAGGAAAACAAAAGAGTGGACCAAATAAAACTACCTTTATCAACTTATTTTCACAAGGGTCAATTCTAAACAGAAATAAAATATATACAAAAAACTATTGATAGATCTGTGGAAGTCCATGGATTTTCATGACTTTAACCTATTCTTAGTACCCAGGGCCTGATGACAACAGCCAGTCCCTTTGACCAAAGAGGTGGGGCTGGAAGTAATGTGTGAAAACACAAAATAAATAGGGAAGTTTTCATTATGCATTAATTACAGGTATTCAAGACAATATGTATTCTTTATTAATATTGCTACTCCTTTACCAGTTGGAATTCACTTGCTATTGCCCCCTATATTTACTCCTAAAATACATAATTTTTTTTCATAAACAACAATTTTGTGGAATTTCTGTAACTTTTAATGATAGCTAAGGATAGGTATGTGTTCATCACAGTCATAAACACAATTGCCCTCAATTGGTTTATTTATACTTCCTGTTCATTCATATTTGTACTGTTGTATATTCATATGCATATACATATATATATATATATACACATATGTGTGTATACCTATATGTGTGTGTGTATCTCAAAAATCACAACTGACATAGTCAGACAAGCTTCCACAAGACATTCGGAGGCTTCACACTTGTCATTTTATACATAGCAAACCAGAGAAAGCCCTGTCTCTTTTCAGCAGTTAAAAAGAAATCCCCTCTGATTTGCTCAATGCAGTAGCTTTAGGAAACAAAAACCTTTGGTAAGCTTTCAACACCATTACAAAATTAATAAGGTTTCTCAGAGTTCTCCAACCATTTTATTCTTTTAACATTTTGACTCAACTATGGAGTATAAACTATATGAGAGCAAGCAAAATAAATATCATCTGAGGCAATAATCTTTCACTGGTGCCAAGCTGAAAGTCAGTCGTTTGGGCAGATTGAATCTGTCATAATACTGAACTGCTTTCTTATCAACAAGGCATTCCTTAATAGGAGTAGAATCTTAAAAGGGATAGAAACAAATTAAATGAGGTTTATCAGTACTTCCTTCAAGATGTTATTGCACAATCTTCATTTGGGGACAATTTCAAAAGAGAAAGCAAACAGAATGTTGTGTCTGAGAGAAGTAATTAAATCCTCAATTTGCCTACAATCATTTATTTGTTAATGGTAGCAATTCAAATTTGATTAATAACATGATCTCTTTCTGGTAATTAAACATTCTGCCAAATTTCCTAAAATTAAGATGTTTACAAAAAGCCACACACACTGCCAAAGCTTTAAGAAAAATTTCTCAAGACTGAGGTTCTAATAAAGGGTTTCATAACTCTAATATCACTGTGCACTTCTAGAAAATAGCAAGATGATGGGAGTTTTCTACTGCACTGAAGTTGAGGGCTGATGTACATTTTTATTACTCTGTGTGACTTTCCCCTCTGACTGCTACGTCTTGCAGCCCAGATATCAGGAGAAGTAGTCTTGATAATATCATTGGGTTGAAAAATGCTCACATTATTAGCAGCATAGAAACATGTATAAAAATCTTACATTACAGTTGGCCTTAGAATTAGTGCTCACTTTCTTAGGCTCATATTGTTCCACAAAATCTTTCAATATCATTAAGGGAGGTGATATTGAAAAAGACATAAACATCTGACCTGAATCCATCTTTGCAGAGCAATATCAAATGGCAGGAAGAAAAAGCAAGACTATGTAGGCTCAGAAAACAAAAACAGAATAAAAAAGTTAAAAGAGAGTGTATTGAATGAAGAAAGCAAGAGATGAAGCACAAAAAAAGTAGAAAGGAAAAGAAAAAATCAAGGTGTAAAGGCATATTGTTCCCAGAATGATCTCATGTTCCTTTTGAAAATACAAGAACTATATGTTGCCTACGCCTGACCTATATTACCTGATTGTTCCTGCTAAATATTAATTATAATAATATAATTTTTAAATGATAATATAATCATGTAAGGTTATAAATGCTTTAGGCTAGATATTTGTGAATAAACACCAACTCATGAATGATTCAGAAATCTTGCTGTACATCTAAACCTCCTGTTTAGGAAGCTGCTCAGTTTGGGCAGGTCTAGTAGATCTCTTGATAGGGTTGTGCCACTTAGATTCCTAAGGTGGAGGATTGACTTTGGGGAAAGCATAATGCCTGTGAAAGAAGTTTATCCAATTTTCTCACTTCCCTAAAGAAACTGGAGATGGTACTCCACAGGTACTCCCTTCCAAACCTAAGGAAGTAGACCTGTAAGAAAAACTTCTGAAATTCGTGTTTGTCTTTCAAAAGCTAGGATCAACATCTCACTCCTGTTGGATGTATGTTTATGTGCAGCATGGGTTGACCTGTCCTAGTATAGGAAAAGGACACTGTAGACAAAAGACTGTGTGCTGTAAGGAGGCAGAGAGAGGAAAAATATCAGTTCTGATTCTCTTGTCTTGAAGAGGTAAGGAAAATGGATTCTACATTTGCTGGCTGTGCTCTGAGTTAGAAACCTGGAAGATGGTTGAGATCAGGGACTACAGAATCTGTAGGGGTTGAGCCTCTCTGAGTAATGTGGTGTGATGTCACCATGTGGAAAACAGTAAGATAATGCAGTCATATCTCTAAAAGAACCACCAAGGCCTAGGGAGATGCTCACAGGCAAGACCTGCTAAGACCTCCCGACACCACATCCAGCCATGGACTGAGCCATATACTATGTCACCACTGGAACCAATACCAGAATTCAGCAACCTTGCCTTCATAGCTTTGTAATTACTCACAAAGTAAATAGCATTTATTACTGACATGGAAGATAACCTACTCACAAATGGTTCTGGTATAAGAAACCTTCTTTTACTTTTCCCCCTCCTCTCACCAGTAGACAGGAGAAAACTCTGGGAAAATGCAAGGAATCAAAAGAGAATGAACAACTGCATACCTTCAGTCCAGAGCTATGCTGGAGTAAGAGGGATTATTTAAAAGATCAAATTTAGATTGAAATCTAATTGATTGCACTAAATTCCAGATCTAAGTTACCTTTCAAAAAGAGAATCAAACTGAAATTTTATCAAGGGCACTTGTTTCCTACCAGCAAAGGGAATTTGACATTGTATAGCTATTAGCAGCTATGAGAAAAAGTAAAGCATTTCTACATGCGTGCCTCCAATTGATTGAAACACCTCTGTGAAATCAATTACAAGAATTTACTGAGAGGTGATTCATTAATACTAACTGTCTTCACTCATCCCAATTGCAAACCCCTGTATTTATCAATTTTACAACTGGTATAAATAACATAATTATATATTGGGTAACAACCTTAAGATATATGGTTGAAGTCTTTTTGATAAAAATGAACTGACTTAAAAGAAAATAAGTTATTATGAAGAAAATTCAGTTTAAAAAGCCTTTACCTACTTATTGAGCAGAAACACAATTGCTCAGTAAGAGGACTTGAGGGTTACCATTTAGCTCTCTTGTGACAGGCAAATCCTTCTGCTCTTGAAAGACTGTGATTCAGTTTCTTATACTTCTCTCACATCAGTCACAAGAGGCACAATGGAAACAACTCTTAGCTCTAAAGGTCCAAGGAAGGAAGTAACATTTTTGAATGACTTCTTTCAAAGAGTAAGCTGTAAAAGAAATGGGGAGGAGGAGGAGGGAGCCTTATAGGGGAGAGACATGCAGCACACACTGCTCTGTCAGTAGTTTGGAATGCAAGAAAATCCATCTCACAGAAATATCAAAGATCCTCACTAGGGCAAGTCCCTGTTGAGCAGGCTTACTTCTTGCAGAAGGGACATGATCAAGAACTCATTAAGCGTGCAAAAATAAAACAAGTGCTCCAAGTGTTAAATGCAAACAGCATGAGGGAAATAATTGAAAATTTTTAAGTATTCTTAAGCACTTTACAAAATACCCTGATAATGACCCATTCAATGTATGTGTTATTCTAATAATTTTTTTTTTAAGATTTAAGAAAGAGAAGAAGGAAATTTAAGTACGGTACAAACACTGCAGTCAGAGAGCTGTAGCTGTGAAAATGATGCCAATGGCTTAATGCATTTATTTTAGGATATGGAAATACTAAAGTATTAGGGAACTGCATCCCGCCATTTTGTAATGTATTTTTATAGTCTAGTTTTCCCTAAAGCACAATTAAATGCGTACAAATGCAATATGTCATCACAAATATTGTTTATATTTTAGTTGTATAATCAGATTAGCAAATTCATCTGCAAATTAAGAATGTATGCATCTTTAACTTTCCTAACATTTAAAACACTGTCAATCTTTCCATTGTTAATAATAATAATAAGGGTAATAATAAGAAGAACAAAACTTGAATAAATTACTGTATGAAGTAACTTACAGTTTCTAACAAAAAGAAAGGATAAAGCCCTGGACAGTACAAAAATTTTAAATAAAAAATGAAGAGTGAGAAGTGATAGGAAAGATCATTGGGGAGAAAAATTTTAAGACTGAATTGCTTTTCCGAATCCATTCAGATTCCTAGAGAATTTGTTTTCAAGGTAACCTTTGGGAAGTACTGCTGTAGTAATTTCTTCAGTGTCCTCTGTGACTACACTCTCCATGTAACAAGAAAATTTCACCTACTCCAGGTGATTTGGGTCAATTTGATGTTATAAATTATTTTCTTATTTTCCCAAAATGTCTAAATCCTTCTAACCTCCAACCTTCAGTACCTCTTCTCTCACCAATTCTAGCTTATGAATTTCTTTTTTTCCAGTCCAGAGGTCCCCAGGATTGAATGTGCAATGTATTCCCAATGCTTTTACTAGAATTTAGTAAAGAGGAACTATTACCTTCCTACTCTCTCTTATGATTGCTCTACGTATGAAGTCTCAAATTGTATTGGATTTTGTTGCTGTATAACATTAGATTACAATGCTTCCTGTGCCTTCTGTGTTCATACATACCTTATTTCCAATGTAGGATTTTCAGGGGCACTCGTGTTCAGTTCATTCATTTTATGTGTGTGTGCATCTGTGTGTGCTCCTTCATACTGTTAAAGCTTAAAGTGGCTTTATTATATGTGTTATATATAAATGTTTCTAAGAAATAGGTTGTCTCATGCCCTCAGGTGTTCTTTCTAAAACAAAAATGACAATTAATATACCGTCCACATCTTATTATGTGATGGCAGAGTCATATTAAGTGCATGATAATTTACCTTACTTGTTCTTTAATACATACAATCTCAATCTCTTTTGCTTAAACTTATACGTTGGCTAAAATACACACTATGGTAAAAGTATTATACTCAATCCTGCTATTTCCTCAAATCATCCCCCAAAATTTCTTTCTCTCTTTAGTAATTAAAGTTGTTAAAATAATGTTTGCTAACTTATCCATAAATTTATCCAACAAAAGACTTATGTCCTATTATCATGCAGATATAAGGCTAATACTGAGAATACAAAGACAAGAAGACAAAATCTCTACCCTCAGGTAAATTACAATTAAATAAGAAAGGCTCATGGATACCATAGGGTAACTCTTTGAGATATTGTCTTTGTTTTCCAGCTCTTGTAAGAAATCTCTATGATAGTTTTATATAATGCATATCAAATTACCACAATCAGTGGTTTAAAAATTACCCATCTATTGTCTCACAATTTTTGTAGGTTGGATGTCTGGATGCCGTGTAACTAGGTTTTCTGGTCAGAATTTCACAAAACTGAAATCAGTGTCAAACAAGCCATGTTCTCATCTGGAGCTCAGGGTCCCCTTCTAAGCTCACTGACTGTTTTTAAAAATTATTTCTTTGAAGCTTTAGGATGAAAGTTCCTGTTTTATTGACACTTGTCAACTGAGAGTCACTCTCAGATCCCAGAGACTGCCCACAGTTGCCTGCCACACAGCCCTCTCCACGATGTGACAAGTTGCTCATTTAAGGTCAGCAGAAGAGCATTTAATACAGCTTTAAATGTCTCTGATTTTCCTTTTCTCTGACTTATAGACCTTCTTTTAGAATGTTTCACCTGATTAGCTCAGGCCCTCTGACACTCAAATGGAGAGAATTATACAAGTGTCCACACCAAGGAGAAGGAATCATGGAGCCATCTTAGAATTCTGCTTGCAACACCTCCATTCTAATAAGGTTGTTAAAGTTTTTGGTTTTGTTTTTTTCTCTCCTCCCCCAACGAGGAGGTTGTTAGCAAACTTTATGTTTAAGGAACAAAGGAAAATTTGGAAGGCATCAAAAATTTAACCCCTACCAAGATTCATAAAGCAGATGGTATTCAAAGGTCCTAGAAGGCAAACATGCTGAAGTCTAGAAGTGATGGAAGTATGTCAATTTGAAGAAAAAAAATTAAAGTGATTTTCTTGAGGGGAGAGAGGGTGGCTAGGTGGTTTCAGTAATTGCTGGGAAGTGGGCCATACAAGCTATCAGGCAATCAAGGCTGACTGAATTGCTAAGAGAGAATGAATTTTAGGCATCAAGCTTCTGGATTCAGCTAAGACACCCCTGTCCAAGCTTGACAGAGACCAGTGGAGCCTCTCTCAATGAGAATGAGAGGAATTGTCCTTGAGTGCGTTTGATCTCATAGGAATCTTTCCTAGATTTAAGGAGGAGGAAGTTCTTTAACAAGGAAGCTCTTTAACAAGCCTAAAGTTGTAGATCCCTGTGGACAGGAAGTTGCAGCCCTGGAACAGATGATCTGGTTTAAAGACCACATTTAAATAAACAAATAAATGAAATGCATCTTAGTGCTGCACATCACAGAGTAAAATTCATCCCCATTACATGTGAACCAAAGTATTATAACTCAATGTGATAATAGCTATAACACAGGTATGCATGAAAATCTTGGGAATACAGAAAGCTCTAAGAGTGAAGCTAGAACATATCCTCCCAAAGAAAAAAAAATAAATCTTAGTTTTAAAATGAAGAGAGAGTAAGGGGTAGATAGAAGGAATCATGGTGGAAATAGAGGTAATCATGTAGGGAAAGGAGATCTTAGCATCCAATTCTTTTATACTTACAGATAGAGACATAAAATTTCAAAAAGGTGGGGTAAGAGTATTATGCGACTAAATGGTGAAACGAGGATTGTCATCCCATGATTAAGAAGTTTTAGGAAAGAATTTGTCTGGAAATAACAACTTCTATAAACAGATGTTCCTTTTAACCACTTTTCTTTTTTATAAAGATTTTGAAAGGTTGAAGTGCTGTAGGCTTTCAAGTATTTCTTATTAATATGTACCAGTGGGAGATAAGTGTCTTATCAATAAACATGTTAATTGGGCTTAGTTGACAGTTGAGAGAGAAAGTTATATAATAGGGGTCACAGGGTCACAAAGTTCACAGGGGCTGTGCTGTTAATATAAATTAGAGAAACAGCCTAAATTCAAGTATAATGCAAAAGAGTCGAGAGGAGCCTCTGTGAACTGGGGGACACATGACCTTTCTAGAGGGGCAGCTTCTAGTCGGTGCTCAACAATTGCTGTCATGTGGAAAGGCAGAGTTAACAGACCCAAAGTTGCTAATTGCTTCTAAGAAAAGCTGTAAATCTAGATTTAAGTATTGGTGTTGGCTGCTGATGTGTGTGTGTGTTTCTATAGTTCAAGCACCAGGCAAAACATCTAAGGGCTGTACAAAGCTTGGAGCCAACAGTTTATGACCTCTTTTAGAAAGCAATAAAATATAATTTGCATGAGTTGGGGGGACTGATAGAAGAGTCTGGCATAGTATAGGCAAAGGGCAAGTAGTCTCAGAGAAAAAGAGAGAGAAATTGATACGGAGAAAGGAGAATGCCAGAAGTAAACTTTACAGAGTCCAGTGCTGCACCTACCAAGAATAAAATGAAAAGTTTATTACAGTTTTTATTGTAACCCAAATTTTCTATACCAAATTGTCCATGGAACACATTGCAATTCTGTCAGATAAATGAGGGTAAAATCTATTTAATCTCAGATCAAATCTAAACCTGGTATCTAGTGAAGTGTTTCACAATCACTATCTCTGCCCCTGAAAAGAATAGGATTGGGATATTGGATCCACCAAAAATGGCTACATGCTTAACATTTAGTGTGTGTGTGTCCACCTGCACACATGATTATCTACAATTCTCAATTTTCTTAGGAAAAACTTAAATCTTTGCTTATGTATGCAAAAATAAAATAAGTAGATTATAGCCTTATCTCTTATTCTGTTATGACTGCAAAAGCTATGAAGACAAAGCAAATAATTACTGCTTTTAACTAGTCCATTTTGGCAGTCAGAGTAAAAGTGAACTTTGTTTGTTCTCTTCTCCCCAAATCACAGGGGCATTTGCTTGTCTGACCAAAAATAATTCATTAAACTTTTGGCATTATTTGTTTCATAGGATTGCAAATTAGAGGAAGTATCAATATGAACTCAGATTTATTGAAAATACGAAAAAGTGCAGGGCTAAATAAGTAAGGCCTCACTGGAAAATGGTGGTATTTGTATTAGGAAATCGTGTAGTTTTCTTTCACAGAAAGTGATTTTTTTTTTTTTTCCAGCATAAGTAGTGTTTTTAGGAAAGTCAGAGAAAGATGACTCTGGAACTTCCAGTCTGGATCCTTAAGAAGATAATGTTTGGAGAGTTCCATTTCTGTCAAAGATTAGTCTCTGTCTCAGCCTAATCAGACATTTTGCTTTCTACAGCACATTTATTGCCTCTGCTAGCTCAGATGATGTTGAAATCCTGCCTAGTTTATTGCTTTCTTTTCTCACATTGAACCAGTCATGCCTCTCAGTGGTAAGTAAGAAAGCCATCTATTTTTAACATACTTAGGTGATATTAATTTGATAAATGATATAGCTAGTAGAAGGAATAGTCTAATACTACATATATTTTTAAAATAGTCGCAGAAGTGACACATTAACATTAAAATCTTTTTAAAGAAACAAAGTATTTCTAAGAAAGTAAATTGCTTTGATTAGGTTATTAGAGTTTCTAAGATCAGTATTTTTCAAAACAGGATTCAAGCCACTGAAGAGGGAAAAAGGTAGACAGGGAAAGTTCCAAGCAATTTAGAGAATGACTGTAAGAGGGGCTGGGGTTCTGGAGAAACTCTGGCACTCATCTATCTGTCTAGTGGTTTTCTTGTCACCTTCATGTTATCTGTGGGATTCCCCAGTGTGGAAGCAGAAAGGCTCAGGGCCCCGACCCAATAGTCCTATTGGGGATATTACAGATGACAGCAAAGTTAGCAGGTAATTTGACTAAACTTCTGGCTTTGAGATTCTGCCTGCATCTTGACACCCTAGGAAGACAGCTAGATAGGAATTGCAGTCCCAAGCAATGATTGCTGTCAGAAATTTTTCATCCATTTTACAGGGACAGAAGATACAGGCTCTAGTTTCCAGTTCCACATGGTAAAATAGACTTTGGTCACTATAATCTCAAGTGGAACATTTTAGTTCCCAATTATGTCACAGAAAATGACCTCCTGGCCACTCTTTTCTCCCTCAAGACTCAGGCATTAGCTCTACCTTGTTGAGTTTCTATTTTATTGCTAATCCATTAGGATGTTTACATTATTTTGGCATGCGGTCTTGTCATACCTGTTTTCTTTCTTAAAAATAATTCATTTATTATTGATACATGCTGAAAGGAAGGGGAGATTTTAAAGCACATTTCAACAGCATCTGGACTAAAAGGTTAACAGGCTTTTCTGATAGATAACTGCAAAAAAGTTCATTTCCTTTCTTTGTTTATCTTGGGAGAATGCCTTTAAATTTGGAAGGACTATATCAGGTATATGTGCTTTTATTTTATTAACTACCTGTAAGATAGTTTCAGGGCAAAATGATTTGTTAAAAATGGGCTCAATCTATAAATAAAAGAAGCTGAATGTAGTGTGCATAAATAATGCTAAAAATACTAAATTTCTCTGTGAAGTGTTTCCACAATATTAATAGTGTTAAGAGTCAGTGGTTAGCCATTTAAATACTTAGACATGTCCTGGGGCAAACACTGCAGGTTGCATCCTGCTCTTCTTTAACAAAAGAATCTTGACGTAGTTTTGGGTACCAATGTGCTCAGGTAGAAAACTACACCTACAGGCATCCTTGCAGGTAGTGGTGGCCACGTAACATGATTCTAAACAGCAAGATCTAAGCATAAATCTCCTGAGTAAGCCTTCTGGGAAGGCTATTTTTTTTTTCTCCTGATAAAAGAGTCATCAACCATCCTTACCATTTACCCTTTTCCCTTTGTGTTGGATACAGAATATCCCGGCTGTAGCATAGCTACCATTTTATAACCATGGGGATAAAAGACACAGGCTAAGAAGAGTGAAGAAGAAAGATAAAAGGAGGCTGGGACTTTGAGCAGCTATTCCAGACCTGTAATACCTACCTTCCAACTACTTGTAACATGAGACAGACAAACCTGATTTCCCATTTTTACCGCTGTTTGCCTTTTTTGTCAGGTATTCAATATAGGCAGCTGAACTCTATCCTAAATCACCTATGCTTTTATTATGATCCAGTACACGTAGGACCAAGCTTTCATTCAATACCCTTTTTTTACATGTAGTTTATGTATATCATTAATTTTTCTATGATGAGAGTGTCAATTTTATGTATAATTACAGTCACTATTAAAATGATCAGATGCATTTAACTCCTAAAACTATTCTTATTCAGAATATAGGTACAAGTAACAATAGGGCAAAGAAATGATTTTTTAGATGTGTGTTCCCTGATAGCATGACATCAGAGAATGAGGTTGTATTAGACACAGAGCCGCACCTCTGGATCTCCTTTCAAGAAAGACTAGCTATACAGTTGAGGAGAGCAATAAGCACATACTCTTCAGCTATGAGATCCTCCTGGGACTACCTCAGCTGCAGAGATCTCATCACCCAGAGCAACCCACATTTTGTGATTGAGAAGAGTGATTTAAGGGTCCAAACATCTTGGTTTGATGTAGGACAATCTAATGGCCCCCTAGTCAGATGGATCAAGAATTGCGGGGCGGGGGCAGAACTGAAACAACTTCTTCCTCTGCCCAATAATGTTTCTTTCCTCTTCCTTCAATGGGTGTTGATCCCAAATAACCATCTTACACTTTAAACTCCATCTTAGCATCTGCTGTCAGAGAATGCAACTTGTAATAGTTTCACTGGGAGCAGTCCAAGAAAGCAGATGATAAGATGAGGTTTTAGAGTTGGATGATTCACCACCTGGTTGGCAGTAAGAACCCTATGACTGGTGATAGATGAAGCACAGGCAACCACTGGCACAGTGTGGCAGTCCAATTGTTAAAACTTTCACCAGTAATGAACTGTAAAGCTATTCTTGTGGAATAGACTACACTAGCCTACATGATATTAGACATTAAAAATGTATTGACGATATAGTGGCTATAAGGATAAGGGATTGAATGACTATTGCTAGGCACCCCTGGTGCTCTATTAAAAGACAATGAAGAACAGAGAGTGTGCGACAGGCAACTAAAAGCCAGGAATAAAAGCCAGAGTCCTCTTTACACACAAGGAAGCTTATCTCCTCTAGTGAGAGGGCAAAGGACGAGAATGTCAACCATAAAACTGGATAGAAAATATTTTTTTGATTTGGGGGCACTCTCCCAAGAGAAAATATTTAATGTCATGGTAAAGACCCCAAGAAATGGTGTTAATTCATTACTAGGGTACCTCCTAGATGTATGGAAAAAGTGATGCTAAATTTCACTGAGTGAATTGAAATGCCAGAATTGTCATGGCGAACACTAAAGAATGGGATGAAAAACTTTGAGTAATGAGGCATGCTGAAAAGTATAGCTCTTTTTTTTCCTGCATCCCAGGAAACTCTTCAGTTCTAAAACACCCAAAAAATTGAATTAGAGACTGTTATAGAATGTAGCTTAAAGGAAGCATGGGGATTGTAGAACCCAGAAACAATAGAGGTATTTAACTTCCAGAAGTCCAGGAGAGGGGTCACAATTATTGCAACAACCTGCAAAGTCTAAGTGGCCACCAAAAAGTTCTGACCTACAGAGAGTTATTGAGATGTCTAATAAAATATAGTGTCCCTTGAGGCAAACTAAATGGACAGCTGATAAGGATAATACTTAGCAGGAAAAAATCAAGGATGAATGACTGGATAGCTGAGGCTGTATCCTCAATAAAAAGTTATGATTCCTTGTCTGGTTTCTACAACTGAGCCATTTGACTACTGTGGAATCCATCAACTGAAGATGTGGCTAGGTACTCAGGAGGAAAGATCCTACAACAATATGGCAAGTGTACAAGATAATGGATCTTCCAGTAATTTCCCCCAAATTATCTATGGTCATTTACACAGGTACTAACTGTACACTGAGCAAAGAAGAATACTCAGACATTGTGAAGGCTGATGGATACTGGATCTTAGAGGACATTCATAACCAGAAACTTGGCATTATCATAGCACCTTTGGAGTGCGAGTACATAGGGCTGGGAAAAAAAAGTAGTCCTGACCAAAGTCTGACTGGCAGGATATACCCTCATTTTACAGAGACACCTGGTAGTCATTTCCCTGATCCCCAAGTATATAATTGGCACAGTTCCTATATTGAGCTCTTAGTCTGTAGGGCTATCATAGCCCTACAGGGCTATGGCTGTAGGCTATCATAATGAGTAAAGTCAAGAAGAAGTCTTTGAAATCATACACAACCCGCCAAGATAGTAAATAAATAAAAGCATCTCATTCTGGCCAAAGACTTTGGCAAAAACTAGTGCTACCCTTAGAGAGCCAAAGGATTCAGGAGTGGTGGTATCTGTCAATTCTTCATTTAATTCACAAGTGTGATCCCTGCAAAAGCAAGATGGACCCTGGAGAATGATTATAGACTATTTCAAGCTCAACAGAGTTGTATCCCTGACTACAGCCAACATGCTATATGTGATATTTTTGCTAGAGCATATTAAGACTCCTCAGACACATCATATTAGCCATTGATTTGGCAACTGAACTCTTTTCTATCATTATAAGAAAGGAGAATTAGATACTGTAGCACTCATGTGAAGCAGATGACAGTAAACATTTTTCATTTTCTTCCTAAGGCTGTGTTAATTTTCTGTCCTGCCCTCTGTCATAATATAGTACAAAGTGACCTGGACTGTCTCAATATCTTGCAGAATATCAAACTGATCTTATACTGATAACACTGTATTGGTTGGGTAGGCCAAGCACGAATTGGACAGACTTGAGATCTTGGTAAGACACATGCACTCCAGAGACCAGGAGATTAATCTTGTGAATACTCAAGGATCTGTCATATTCATAAAATCTGTAAGGGTCTAGTGGCATGCCAAGCCATAATCTCTGAAACAAAAGACAAATTATTGTACCTTGTACTTCCTATCACAAAGAGGGAAGCACAGTTTCTGACGGACCACTTCTGGTACTAGAGATAGCAAAGTTCATACCTAGGAATATGCTCTGGATATTTACCAGGTAATCAAAAGACTTCCAGTTTCACATAGGCAGACCACTCTATGACATAAATCACAGCAAGATTCTTTTTGACCTACCTCCTAGAGAAATGGAAATAAAAACAAAAATAAACAAATGGGACCTAATGAAACTTAAAAACTTTTGCATAGCAAAGGAAACCATAAACAAGATGAAAAGACAACCCTCAGAATGGGAGAAAATATTTGCAAATGAAGCAACTGACAAAGGATTAATTTCCAAAATTTACAAGCAGCTTATGCAGCTCAATATCAAAAAAACAAACAACCCAAAAATGGGCAGAAGACCTAAATAGACATTTCTCCAAAGAAGATATATAGATTGCCAACAGACACATGAAAGAATGCTCAACATCATTAATCATTAGAGAAATGCAAATCAAAACTACAATGAGATGTCATCACACACCAGTCAGAATGGCCATCATGAAAATATCTAGAAACAATAAATGCTGGAGAGGGTGTGGAGAAAAGGGAACACTCTTGCACTGCTGGTGGGAATGTAAATTGATACAGCCACTGTGGAGAACAGTATGGAGGTTCCTTAGAAAACTACAAATAGAACTACCATATGACCCAGCAATCCCACTACTGGGCATATACCCTGAGAAAACCATAATTCAGAAAGAGTCATGTACCACAATGTTCATGGCAGCTCTATTTACAGTAGCCAGGACATGGAAGCAACCTAAGTGTCCATGAACAGATGAATGGATAAAGAAGATGTGGCACATATATACAATGGAATATTACTCAACCATAAAAAGAAATGAAACTGGGTTATTTGTAGTGAGGTGTATGGACCTAGAGACTGTCATACGGAGTGAAGTAAGTCAGAAAGAGAAAAACAAATACCGTATGCTAATGCATATATATGGAATCTAAAAAAAAAAAAAAGTGGTCATGAAGAACCTAGGGGCAAGACGGGAATAAAGATGCAGACCTACTAGAGAATGGACTTGAGGATACAGGGAGGGGGAAGGGTAAGCTGGCACAAAGTGAGAGAGTGGCATGGACATATATACACTACCAAACGTAAAATAGATAGCTAGTGGGAAGCAGCTGCATAGCACAGGGAGATCAGCTCAGTGCTTTGTGACCACCTAGAGGGGTGGGATAGGGAGGGTGGAGGGAGGGAGATGCAAGAGGGAAGAGATATAGGGACATATACATATGTATAACTGACTAAATTTGTTATAAAGCAGAAACTAACACACCATTGTAAAGCAATTATGCTCCAATAAAGATGTTAAAAAAATAAATAAAATAAAATAAAATAAGAAAAAAAAATTCCAGTTTCAGGTAGAACCTAAAGAAGGAAAGGGCTCTGGAATAGCTCCAAGGTGTGGTGCAAACATTCCTGCCACTGTGGCCATGTCGTCTGGCAGATCTTATGAAGTTGGTGGTATCAGTAGGGGTAAAGATTGCATGGAGATTTTGTGGCAAGAACATTAGAAGCATGATGACACAGGTCCTGAATTTCTGAAAGGAAGGCCGTAAATTCTCCACCAGAGAATTATGTGCTTTGTGGGAAACAACTCTTGGCATGCCTCTAGACCCCAATAGGTACAGAAGACTTGACCATGGGACACTAAATGACCAGATGGCTGGAGCTGCCATCATGAGCTGGATCCCAACAGACCTACTAAGTCATGTCCCAGCAATAATCTATTGAAAGATAAAGTGGTAAAGGCATAAAAAGTCATAAGCTGGACCAGCAGTCATAAGCATTATGGCATCAACCACTTTTGCACCAGCATCGTTCCTCAGTATCAGCCTATGGTTTTATGGAAGAATCCCACATGACCAGTTGAAGTAAAAAGAAGAAACAAGCTTATTTTACAAATGTGAGCACTAACTGAAATAGACATAAGTTGCATTCTGCTTAGGGGTGACCATAAAGAGAATTAGCAAAGGAGAATTCTCCTAAGGATTGGGAGACAAGAAAGACTGGGATGAAATCATGAGTATGGACATATATGAGTGGGTACAAAAAGTGAATAGATTGCATTATCCTTCTAATGCCCACTAGGAAGCATCCTTCATAGAAAAGGTGAAATGATTTAGGCCATTAATAAAATCTGCTCTGTCACTGGTCAACCCAGTCCATTATAATGCATACATGAATGAAGTGGCCACTGTGACAGAGATGGAGGCTACCATGTCTGATAACATGAATCCATATTTTTCAAAAGTGAACGATCTACTACTGATAACAACCTGCCAGCAATAATGAACAGTGCTGAGCCCCTGTTATGGCACAATCCCTTAAAGAGACCAAGAGCTACATTGTTTAAATTGCCTATATTTGGACTCTTCCATCATGGAGTGACAGCTGTTTTTTCTCATAGAGATTGTCACATATTCCATCCATGTGTTGACCTTCTCTGATGCAGAGCCCAGTCAGCACTACAATATGAGAGCCTGTGGAAGTGTTTGCTCTCTCAAAATGAAGTGTCACATAAGATCATGTCAGACCAGGAGACCCATTTAATAGGTGGGGTGTGGGACCACTTATTGTATCTCATACACCATCACCCAGAAGCTTTCCCTGTTAGAACATTATCATGTCCCAGTGT
Source organism: Orcinus orca (assembly GCF_937001465.1). NCBI lineage: Eukaryota > Metazoa > Chordata > Mammalia > Artiodactyla > Delphinidae > Orcinus > Orcinus orca. The sequence goes on from NC_064563.1 coordinate 113,677,439, forward strand.
AGACATAACCAAAGTGTCAGGTCTATGAAGATGTTTTGCCATCCTCCAGCATGTAGCATTCAGAAAACTGGGAGACGTTTTGCTGTACTGTGTCCTCCAAAGAAAGAATATATGGGTCTGTTAATAAAAAGTGCAAACCAGAATAGCTCCACTTACAAATATCTCCAATACTCACTTGGAAGCTTTGTGCTTCCCACCCTGACAACTTTGAGCTCTGGTCTTTGGTGAGATAGGGATATAAAAATCTCAGCCATTTCCACCTGATGTAAGACATTCTGATGAGTGTTACTCATTTCAGTGTTCTCTGCTGAGTTGGCTAAAACTACATAGATCTTACATCATGACTTAACCTCTTTTTATCCCCCTTCTTGCCCTTCACTGGTGCAGTTTCTTAATATACATCTTGCATATGAAATTGTACTTCAGCATCTCCTGGAGAACCTGTGAAAGAGTTTTCAGTAATATTTTTGCTCATGAGTAAAGAGATAATCAAATTGTTAAGGAGCAGTTATAGGCATCTTCATAATGCAAATTGTGCAAAATGCTGTGCATTATATATAGGAGTAGTATAGTATTATATGCTGTACTTTGCTTAAAGATGAGATGACTTTTCCAATAGTCACTGTTGAATATACAACTGGATAACACAGGAAAACTATGGAGGCATGAAAATAAAGGATGAATAAAGGAAATAATGGGTAAGGGTTGAAAGTCTAACTCTGGAAGCTTATTAAGACTTTTTTGTTTTAATAAGCATATATTCAATTAGCATCTTTAATCTACAAGTTAAAGAAGATGTTCTTATACCTCTCACATGGTCCTATAAAAATATAAAGAAGAATCATGATTCTGATTATTCTAAATGGCACCAATTACTTTAAAAGTAGTATTAGAGCTGTAGTGTTCATTCCCTTTACATTCCAAATCCTAAAATACTTTCTAGTAATACCTCTGTTGCTTCTTTTTTAGATCTTTTCTTTAAATTAATGACTAGAATAATTTTCACTCTTTAATATCTAATATGCTAAATGTAGCATGAGGCTCGTATGTTACAGATTATCACTCACACTATATAACATGAACATTCAGTATGGAGCCACAGAGGTATTGAAGAGATCCTTAAAATAATTAGCTAACATAAGCAAAATTCAAACTACCTTCTTGCCCAGTAAAGTTAATCCTATAGAGGCTCTTCTTTCTTCATGACTCTATTATTTTCAAAATAAATGTTAAACAAAGCCATCATTGGAAAATTTCCAGTTATTTTCTCTTTGCTTCTCATCTATTCACTTCCTGCTCTAATTAGACATATTATTCAAATTTTCTTTTAATTCTCTTTTTTGTTTGGTTTTTACTTTTTTAGGTGTAGCTAATACACAGTAAATTGAGCAAATTCTAAGAATGTTGCTTGATACAAACATTTCTGTGTACATCCATGATATGGAACAATTCCAGTATTCCAGAAGGCATCACTATGTCACTTATAATCAATACCTAACAAAAGGTGATTCGTTTTCTGACATTTATCATCATAAATTTCCTCCTTTTCTCTCAACTTCTCTTCCATGTATTTTTTTTTAATTTCTTTTTCTCTCTATGTATTATTGTCAATACTATTTTGTCCATTTTGGTTTTATTTTCAGTTCTATGTATTCTAATTTATTTTTTTCCAAATAGTCTTGTATTTGATTTTTTTCTGCAGTCATTATTATCATGTAAAACTATATTACTTATTCAATTTGTTTGTTTACTTGTGTTTTTATCTTTCTGGAGCCAGTAGAATATCAGCTCTAAGAAAACAGGGTTCTTTTCTGTCTTGTTCACTGGTATAGCTCCTGACTAGAACAGCTCTATTTTCACAGTCGGTAATAAATAATTTTTAACAGATATATAGATCAATTAATAAAATTTCTTTGGACATATTTGTGTCTCTGCACACTCTAGTCGAAAGATCTTTTACCTCATCTCAAATACTGGTACCATCTCTTGACTTGTACCTTCCTCCTTTTCTTTCTTCCACACCTAAATCCATTCTACAGTGCTGCACCCAGTTTATTTACTTCTCTGTCTGAAATCTTTTAAAGCCTTTACATTTCTCTTAGAATAACAAAACTTTAACATATCCTACAAAGCCTACATAGTTGGATTTCTACGTATTTCTCCAGCCTCACCTTGTGCTACAACACTTTTAAATTCCTATTAAGCACCACTTTCTACCTGTTCAAGCATCTTATTTCCTGATCATCCCAACTACCCTCTTAGCTGATTATTTTCCATTAATATTTTGTTACAATTCTCATTAAGATAGTAAATTTTCTGAGAAATCCTGAAATACATAAAGTTATTGAAATTTTCAAACCAACATTTCTTAAACTTATCAATTATAGTCTGTTCTATCATGGACTATCTATTAACATCACACTAAAAATTTAGAAAACATATTCTATGATCATCTACGAACCCATACAATTTTCCATACTCAGGGTGGAAAGAGGTGGCTGCGACTACATAAAGTAACTCAGGTATGATAGTTACAGGATATATCAGAATATGCTTGATATTCTAACTAGCTATCAATCATAAAAACATGTATTTAGTATAATGAAAACATTAGGACTTGAAAGCCTTTTGTATTAAAGTGATTATACCATAATACGATTTTGGTGAAATTTAACACATATCCAAAACACCCACGTTTATATATTTATTCTCATTTTGGTTATAAGCCCTCCTAAAGCCCTTTTGGACCTTTCTCTTTCTTCCTTTTTTAGAGCTGATGTCTTCTTTTCAGGGTCTGAGGGCCTGGAGAATGTAGTGTGTATTTGGATTTCTCAGAGTGACTGAAATCAAGTAGAGTACTATTGATATTATTGATAAAGTTAAAAAGCAAGGCATCATGCTGACATTTGTGGAATACCTTTGCCAATAGACATGGGTATAGATTTTCTATTCTTAGCAGAGGTAAATCATGATATTGTACTTGCTGTTCAAGGGAGTTATAATATTTTACCCTCCAATAGACTACAAGAAGGCTGAGTTTTGAAAAACTTTTCTGAAGTAGGTGATGATTGTCTCATGGTGAATATCACTATTTTACTATTTATCATGGATTACAGTTATCATTTTTTTAAAGAATATCCACAGTGAAGCACAGTGATGCTAACAGTATAAAAGTTATAGTGTGTGGACCCTGTCTGCTTCAAAGTCCTTCATTAATCATGAAATATCTTATTTATTATCTCTCTCTTTTCCTCTACTTCTTCACACTTGACACTATTTTCCCTCATGCTTCCTATATTTTGTCTCATCATCTGTTCTTACATAATGAATTTTTCTCCAGACTTCTTCATATCATACTAGAAGCATTCTGTAATATACTGGAAGCACTGCTGCTTCCACAGCAGCCCCACATCCATGTATTGATCCTCGTTTATTTCTTACACCTAACCTCTTAGTTAAAGATTCACTTACCTAATTGGAAGAAATAGAAATGCTCACTGTCACAGAGAATTTAGATTGATAGGTTACTAGATGGATGAAGTCAGAGCAACTGAAATGTGTCTTAAGGAGCCCGAAGCAGGAGTAACACTTAAGTTTTCTCATCTTACTATATGTTATTTTTATACAAATTGGTAACTACAAGCCTGATGTACACAAATATAAAAATTTTTATTATACAAATAAATTTCCTTTAAAGATACTCATTCCTTTCATCAATGACAGTGAGATAGTTAATTTTAACTTAATGTTTTTTTTTCTAGTTTAAATCTCAGTATTTTTTGGACAAGTTATGTAATCAGATTCAAGAACTAACATTGCAGTCATGATTAGAAGCTCCCTTGCTGAGTGTTCACCACTTTTGAAGAGCTCTTCTGCTCTTCTGTCCTCCCTCTTCCTGTCCATCACCTAAGGGAAACAGGGAGAGACATAGGGACATATTGCCAACACACACAATGGTGATAGGAGAGCACACCTGGTCTTGCAGTTCTTAGCTGGCTTTCTCTACTAGTGTTCCCATCATAACTCAGCTAAGACTGGGTGATGTCCAGGAGCTTAGGTTGTCCCACTCTCACTCATCATAAAGGACATCCAGTGATTCCTCTGTAATGTGACTACATGTGAGAGAGGCTTAGGAGATCTTGTCAGTCAGTCTTTTTAGTGGAAGACTAGTATCTTCATGAACCCAGTTAACTTCCATATCTATTTACTCAAACTAATAAGAAACCATGTCCTCATCATAATCCTCCTCCCCCACAGAAAAAAGAAGTTCTGGATCTATCAGCAGATTTTTCCAGTTAACAAATTCCAGTGGAAAGTGGCCAATCTCATAGTATCAGCATCACCTCATCACCTCTTCATTTTCCAGAAGTGATCTTTGGGAGCATTCCCATTTTTGTAGATTGATCTAATATTCCTCAACAGTCTACTTTCTACCTTCTTTTCCAACTCTTCTATAGCTCTCTTGAAAGCTTTCATTTAATTCTTTCCATAGAAAAGCAAAACGATGGGCTCTGCCTCTTTCCACCTAGGAAGAGATTAGGAGACCATGACTGACACTTGTGCAGGGGCTCCCCTTAACTTCACTGTTCTGGAATAGTGTCCTGATATAATATCTGATATAGAAAATACTCAGATGTTTCTACACAGGAAGTGGATGGTGGAAGTGGGGAAAATAAACCAAATGTAAGTTTCATGTCCCATGTTATGGCCACATGTAAATACTTCTTCTGTCACCTCTCTTACACTTTCTAGGCACAATTTGCAGTTTTTAACTTTCTGATCCAGTTTTATTTTCTTTTTACCATTAAAAGAGCAAGTTATTCTAGGAAGCCTGATTTTCAAGGTAAAATAATTTATATTTCTTTCAACATTCACTATATCATATGGATATATTTTTCTTTTCAATCCTTATGAATTGGAAATCAAAATTAAGTTTAGCCAAATGCAATTGAACTAAAAATAATATGGGTGTACAATAATATGTCTCATTGTGTCAAAACAAGAGTTGGTAATTTGTTCACATATGCAAACCCGCTTGTTTCTCCTAGAGAGTTTTAGTCGGAAAAACTACATGCTTATATCACCCATATAATGTAGCAATTACTAGTTCTTCAGGGTGTGTTTTCTCCTCTTTTAAAATGCAAATATTGGGGCATTTATTTTTTAATGGTTTTCCTAACACCTATCTGGAAGGAAGTCTTAACTGAGCAAAGAAGGACATGATCTATAAAGGACAAGTAACACTGTTCTCTATTTCATAGGTATTTGACTCTAATAGACTCTTAATTGGAGTCTGGTCTTGTAGTCAGAGAGCTCTAGGGAGGCTCTATTTAAAATAAATGGTTCTTTATATACTACCTACCTTGAAGAAAAAGTGAACTTTTCACACCAAAATGTTCCACTATGAACTTCATGTAAACACGTACAACTGAAGATTGATCACTAAGGCTAAAATTAATAATTTTACTCTGAGTATAAATGCAGGTGGCACAAGTTATACTCTACTGCTAATAATAGGCAAGTTTTTTTTATGATTATTAACAGTGCCACCTTTGTCATAAATTAAGTTCTCGTGTGTGTGTGTGTGTGTGTGTGTGTGTGTGTGTGTGATTGTTTCCAGCTTTCTATTGTCTTTCTTTGGTCTATTCGTCTGTCCTCAGTCTTAAAACCCTATAAAGCAAATCCTCAAACTCTGTTCCTTTTCAAATATGTCTTAACTTTGTTTTGTCCTTTTCATTTCTGAATACATTTTAGAAATAATTTCTTAAGGATGCTTATATCAGCTTTCTTCAACATGGTTAAAAACTGAAAATAGCTGAGGTGTCCATAAATAGAAGAATAAAACTACAGTATATGCATGCAAAGAAATACTACTCAGCAACAAAAAGGAATAAACTACTTATACACTACAACATGCGTGAATCTCAAAATCATTGTACAAGTGAAAGTTAGGCTTACATTTAAAAGCACATGCTCTATGGTTCCATTTATATGAATTTCTAGAAAAGGAAAAATTAAATTATGGTAGAAAATCAAGAGTAGTTGTCTATGTCTGTTTCTGTTTTGTTACATTTGTTCATGTGTTTTGATTTTTTGATTCCACATATAAGTGAAATCATATGGTATTTGCCTTGTTCTGTCTCATTTACTTCACTTAGCATAATACCCTTTAGGTCTATACATGTTGTCACAAGTGGCAAGATTTCATTGGGATAAGTGAAATAGGTGAAGGGGATTAAGATTCAGTTATAAAAGAGGGGATATATGTTATAGCTGATCACTTTGCTGTATAGTAGAAACTAACACAACATTGTAAAGCAGCTATACTCCAATAAAAGTTTAACAAAAAAATAAAATAAATAAGTCATGGGGCTGTAATGTAACATTGGGAATATAGTCAATAATACAGTAATAATTTTATAGGATGAACGATGAAAGACATCGTGATCATTTTATAATGTATAAAAATATCAAATAAATGTGTTGGACACTTGAAACTAATACATTATTGTAAGTCAATTATAGTTCAATTAAAAATATTTTAAACAAACAAACAAACAAAAAACCCTAAGAGTGGTTATCTTGAGAGGGAGCAAGGGTTGACTAGCTGTTAGGTAATGATTTATACTTTGGTAGGGTTAAGGTTACACAGCTTTATACATTTGTCAAAACTCACTGAATGTACATTTAAGATTTTTAGAATTCATTATATGCAAGTTTTACCTTAACAGAAAACTGTATAAAAAAATTGAATTCTAGTTAATAGCATACATATTAATTAGGGGAAATTATACTGATGTCTAAAATTTATTTTCAAATGCATCAAAAATAAGATAGATTGATGGCTAGATAGAGGAATATTTACATAGTTATGTGATAAAACAAGTATAGCAAAATATTAATAATAGAATCTAGGTGGTGGGTATATGAGAGTCAACTATAAAATTCTTTTTACTTTTCTATATGCTTAAAAATATTCATAAAAAATTGAATAAAAATGTTTAGATTATCTACATACAATTGTGTACGTTTGGATAAATTGTAGTTGTAAGTTTCTCTAGGAATTTGTTCATTCCTTTTAAATTTTCAAAGATATTGTCATTAGTTTTATTCAAGCATTCTTTTGCTACACTGTTAACATATCCAGGATCTAGAGTGATTAGTCCCTTTAAATCCTGATATAGATTATATTGTCCTATCAGTCTCATTTATTCTTCTTAAGGACCCACAGGTAGCTTAATTCTTTTATTAGATGATTAATTGTATTACTTGTTTTCTATGTTTATATATATATATATTTATTTATATATATATGTGAATAATTCATTGAGTTTATGCTTTTAATTTTTCTAATACATGTATTTAAGGCTATAAGTATCTTTCTATGCTCTGTTTACCTTCATGCCACAAGTGTTTAGATTTTATATTTTCATTAACTCTCAGTTTTAAATTATTTCAAACTCCAATTGTGCTTTTATCTTTTACCATGAGTTACTGAGAACTCTATCTTGATATTAAAACATATAATTAATTTCTAATTATTCTTTGCTCATTTAAATTTAGTTTATATCTGTATTCCATTTACTGATAATCACACTCACTGTCTTAATTTTAGTTAATATAATATATATTAATCTAAAGAGTTTCTCTTTAGTACTTTTGCAATGTTGCTATTACATTTTTATGGATTCCAATTTTCAATTGAAATATTTAAATTTTTAAGTCATTGAATAAAGAAAGCATAGGTATTTTTTTCAATTGTCTGGTAATTCTAGTATCTGGATCCATTGATTGTAGGACAGATACTGTATTTTAAGAAATTATAGACATAATTTGAGGTCTGGAATAATGTTTTACTCATCTAGAGAAGATTCCCATTTGCTTCTGACAGATGCTCAAAGATACTTACAAGGCAATCTCCTTGTCAAGGGTTAAAATGTCATGGGTCACTGATGACTTACGGAGGAACTCCGGTCAATTTTTTTTTAATTCCCCCTTATTTCTAGGATGTAGGTTTTTAGGATTACATTACAAAGTGATGAGAGTTCACTATGGCATTTCCTGGATTTTAATTTATGTCCCACTAGACCATCAAGGCTGTCAAAATCATTGCACAATTTTAATCCATGTCCTTGAGATCAGCAATTCTCCAAAGGCAAAAATGGCCCCTACCCAAATTAATAAAAACTTCGGATTTCTGTCCAGTTCTCAATTTGGACCAGTATTTATTTGCTATCTGGATAGTTTGCCAGTTCTTTCAGGCAGGGAATTTCTAATATTTCACATATTTTTTTTCTAAATGTCCTCTAAAAGGGTGTTGGTCTGTGTCACCTAGTCTTTATTCTTAAATGTATTTACTACAGTATGCTGAAGTTTAAAAATATATTGAATGCCACTGCTCTTTTTCAATGCTTTGATAATACCAATAAAGAATCTAAAGTCCAGATTTTATAAATACCCTAATTCACACAGTGAATTTGTGACAATTCCAGGACTCCCAGAAAATTCTATTTACATGGGAAAAATTTTGTTACTGCTTCTACTTTTGGAAACAATCTTGTAAGCTTCTGATATTTCTATTAAGGTTATCTTTATAAAAAAGAAAGGAAGAATGTCAAACTAATGTCATGATTCACCTTCTTCATTCTTCAGTAGCCAAGAGAAAAATTTATTGTTCTGTTACTGTTTACACAATTTTAATCTTTTGACATAGAGAGAACATATATTTTATATCATGAGGAGTAATAGTAAATGCATATGTGTTTGCACATACTATATATATTTACAGTATAGGATGTATGTTGTGTGCATGCAAAAATACATGAAAGATATATATGATGTATGTGTCTGTATATGTGTATGTGTCTGCATATGTTTGTGTGTTACTTGAACTAATAGAGTAAAACCTAAGGATAAAAAGGTAGGTAAATCAACATTTAAATTTATGCCATTATAATTATCAAGAAATTTGTTTTTCTATATTTATTTTAAAACATATTGTTATAATAAATATATCACTACATTTGAACCTTGAACAATGCAGGGGTTAGGAGCACTGATTCTATGCTATCAAAAATCCACATATAACTTACAGAAAGCCCTCTGGCTGCATTGTGGATTCAACAAACCACGTATCGCATAGTACTGCAGTACTTACTATTGAAAAACATTTGCATTTAAGTGGATCCACATAGTTCAAAACCATGTAGTTCAAGGATAACTGTATAGTAAAAACATTAATTTGCCTAAAAACATATTAGAGAGAATATGGGAAACAAATAATCTTGTATTATAAGCTATATGTAATAATGTAAAAAAAATGGAATTACATAGAACATTATGACATTGTACAAAGAAAATTGCAAATGAAATTATGGGTTTACTGACAAAGCAAATAGGCCTCACATTATTTTAATTAAAAAATATATTTTTAATTTTTAAAATCATGTCTCATAAAAATCCTTTGGTATATGAAAATAATAATAAGCAATGGCTAATATAAAAATGTGTTCTGATTTATAAAAATTCATCAATGTATATTAAAAAAAAAAACCTCTAAACGTATAGAGAAATTAATCAAGCTAATTATACCATGCTTTTCAGGCCTTCCCCACTTGGTCCTTCTACCTTTCTCTTCAGCAGTGGTCCCTGATCATACTGAATCACTACAAACCCTGAGAATGTTAAACCACTAATAGACAATGGTCAAATGATGTATGAACAGTTTAATTGTTAGTTAAAATGCCCTAAGGTATTTTATGTAATTTAGAGAATGATGAGTGGGTATTAAACATGGTACTTAAGCCTTAGCTCATTCCAACTTCTAATGCAGTCAGAATTCTTTAAAACTTTGGGTAAATATTTCATAAGTAGAAATACCAAAAACCATTATACTGGGAATGACCACAATTTATTTCTTGTGTGGTCTTTAGTTGTAATCATGATCCAATATCTTTTTTTAACATCTTTGTTGGAGTATAATTTCTTTACAATGGTGTGTTTCTTTCTGCTTTATAACAAAGTGAATCAATTATTCATATACATATGTTCCCATATCTCTTCCCTCTTGCATCTCCCCGCCTCCAGACCTCCCTATCCCACCCCTCTAGGTGGTCACAAAGCACCGAGCTGATCTCCCTCTGCTATGTGGCTGCTTCCCACTAGCTATCTATTTTTTGTTTGGTAATGTATATATATATCCATGACACTCTGTCACTTTGTCACATCTTATCCTCCCCCCTCCCCATATCCTCAAGTCCATTCTCTAGGAGGTCTGTGTCTTTATTCCCAACTTGCCCCTAGGTTTTTCATGACCATGTTTTTTTCTTAGATTATACATATATATATATATATATATATATATACACATATATATGTTAGCATATGTTATTTGTTTTTCTCTTTCTGATATACTTCACTCTGTATGACAGATTCTAGGTCCATCCACCTCACTACAAAAAATTCAATTTTGTTTCTTTTTATGGCTGAGTAATATTCCATTGTATATATGTCCCACATCTTTTTTATCCATTCATCTGTTGATGGACACTTAGGTTGATTCCATGTCCTGGCTATTGTAAATAGAGCTGCCATGAATATTTTGGTACATGACTCTTTGGCACATGTGTATGTGCATACACATACACACTCACAGAAAGAGAAAAAGGGAAATATATATATATATCTTTGCTCCCAAAGTCCACCTCCTCAAGTTGGGATGATTCCTTGTCTATTCAGGTATTCCACAGATGCAGGCTACATCAAGTTGATTGTGGAGATTTAATTCTCTGCTCCTGTGGCTGCTGGGAGATATTTCCCTTTCTCTTCTTTGTTTGCACAGCTTTCGGGGTTCAGCTTTGGATTTGGACCCGCCTCTGAGTGTAGGTCACCTGAGGGCATCTGTTCTTCTTTCAGAGAGGACAGGGTTAAAGGAGCAGCTGATTCAGGGGCTCTGGCTCACTCAGGCTGGGGGGAGCGAGGGGTATGGATGCGGGGCGAGCCTGAGGCGGCAGAGGCCTGCGTGACATTGCAGCAACCTGAGGCATGCCGTGTGTTCTCCTGGGGAAGTTGTCCCTGGATCACGGGACCCTGGCAGTGGCGGGCTGCACAGGCTTCCGGGAGGGGACGTGTGGATAGTGACCTGTGCTCGCACACAGGCTTCTTGGTGGCTGCATCAGCAGCCTTAGCATCTCATGCCTGTCTCTGGGGTCCGTGCTGATAGCCGTGGCTCACGCCCGTCTCTGGAGCTCCTTTAAACCACACTGTTAATCCCCTCTCCTCGCACACCAGGAAACAAAGAGGCAAGAAAAAGTCTCTTGCCTCTTCGGCAGCTCCAGACTTTTTCCAGGAATCCCTCCCAGCTAGCTGTGGAACACCAGGCCCCTTCAGTCTGTGCTTACGCAGCCAACCCCAGTCCTCTCCCTGGGATCCAACCTACGAAGCCCGAGCCTCAGCTCCCAGCCCCTACCCGTCCCGGCGGGTGAGCAGACAAGCCTCTCGGGCTGGTGAGTGCTGCTCCACAGTGATTCTTTTGTGGGAATCTCTCTGCTTCGCCCTCCACACCCCTGTTGCTGTGCTCTCCTCTGTGGCTCCGAAGCTCCCCCCTCCACCACCTGCAGTCTCCACCCACAAAGGGGCTTCCTAGTGCATGGAAACCTTTCCTCCTTCACAGCTCCCTCCCAGTGGTGCAGGTCCCATCCCTATTCTTTTGTCTCTGTTTTTTCTTTTTTCTTTTGCCCTACCCAGGTATGTGGGGAGTTTCTCGCCTTTTGGGAGGTCTGAGGTCTTCTGTCAGCGTTCAGTAGGTGTTCTGTGGGAGCTGTTCCACATGTAGATGTATTTCTGATGTATTTGTGGAGAGGAAGGTGATCTCCATGTCTTACTCTTCCGCCATCTTGAAGCTCCCTCATGATCCAGTTTTTTGATTGTAGGTTACTCCAAATATAAGATTCCAATAAAAGTAATTTTCATGTATTTTAAATACATATTTTTCTTTGATGTTTAAAGTAATACTCAAAAGTTTCAATGATACAAATTAATTTTTTTGGCCCCCAATCACACAAAATAACCATAAAATAAGAATATTCACATATATGTTTTACCATGATCATTAACATAAATGACCTTTATGTATATTGGATTATATGTTTGGTTTCTGCTTATTTTCTGTCTGATAAAAATTACTGGAAGATACATTTTATCCAATTTGTTTTAGTTGGAACAAAGCACGTTTCTGAAAATTTTACATTATTAGTTATTCTTATACACAGGTTAGAAAGGTATATGGGTTAATAAAATGATCTATTCCTGCTATTAGAGTACAACATGGGGATTGTGGAAATAAGCATGAAATATTTGAGTGACCAAAAGATTAACATATTTTCTTGGTAGAGGGAGCGTGTAAAGTCAACTTTTCTATGCCATATAACATCTAAAATAACTTGCAGATCATATTTCCTACTAAAAATTATAATAAAAAATGTTTATATGATTGATAGAAAGAAAAAAAGATGAAAGATGAAGGTCTTTTACTGTAAAATAGTTAATAAAGTTACTATTGATGACCTCAAGGTATTGCAAGGTTTTGGAGTAATTTATGAAGAATGAAAACATATATATGAATTGTGTGTGTATTTAGTGTTAGAACTTTTTTATAATTTTTTTATTTGTTGGAAACTGATAATTCATATATAGATTATGATAAAGCTATTAATAGGAATACTTAATTCCATAGAGAATCTGATTGTCTCATCATGCCAGATAACAGAAAAAAATGCAACTATTTTTGGAGTGTCTAGAAAAAAATTCATTGATATGTACTTGGTTCAATAATATCATTGTGGTGTTATTTAAAAGAAGAAAGTTTGGGTATTTAAAAGAAGAAAACATTAATTCTTGTGAGGGGAAAAATGTGATTCAAAAAAGTGACAAGAATAGATGTGGTCAGAAATAACAGAGACCAGAGCCGGCTGATGGAGAAATCAACTTTCATCTCAATGGTGATTATAAATATAAAGTAAGACTAAAGAGATAATTTTATATCCAAGCTATCAAAAACAAAAATATTTTTTTAAGTACTAATCAATTTTTATGATCCTAGAAGTACTACACTGGTGAATATTCCAATCATCAACTAGCTATCCTTTTGAAGTAGTGATAAGCAAACCTCACTCTCATACATTAGCAAGAGAGAAACTTAATGGCAAAGATGTTAAATCAAATAATATTTTAAGAAAAATTAGTTCTTCTGACTTTAAACCACTTTTTTCTGGTAAAATCTATGGAAATATGTTATGAATTAAAATTATTAAACATATACAGGTGATTGCATCTTAGAGCATGATAATTCACCAACATAGTTTGTTCAATTTTAGTTTGAAATAGGACACATCTGCAATATAAAAGTAAACATTAAAAAAATGAGCTATTTACATAGAAACTGTATCTAAGCTGGAGAGTAGATTTAGATTTCCAAAACAACCTCATATCGGTTCCTACCTATGTATAAAGCAAGTATTATCCATGTTAGAAAATTTAAAATAGCATTTGAAAATTAACTTCTGACTCTTGAATATAGTTCTGAGTGTTCAGGAATAACTTAGTGTAATTTCAATATATTATTTATATGTCTGATATAGAAAAGAGTGGAGTATAGGTTATGTATGTGTAGACAGATCGACAATGAAAGGAAAGAACTTTAAAATTCTTTAAGATTTAAAGGATAATACAAATATCCTGATTCATACTGACCAATCATATATGAAGAAATTGATAATACTGGCTCATATTTTTAAAACTTCAATAGCAGTGCTTCCAGAGTACAGTATCACTTTTTGTTTGAAGGTTTCCTATCCAGTATTGAGATTAAGCTCAAACACCTGATGCCTAGTGGAGGGTGGGTGACAATTTAACTCATAATGTCAAGAATGCAGGACTTGTTGGCTCTGACAAGTAGGAAACAAAAGATAACATCTGCTACTCCTGTTTTCCAATTCTATTTACTCTTTTGTTAATATTATCCTTTACAATATTCATCTCCTCCCAGAAATAATTTCCACACTGAATAATTTGCATATTTCATGCAGAATCAACATTTTGTTTTTACATTTTTAATTCTGAGCTGCCCTAGATATAATTGGCACACAACTCAATTAAGTTGGTGTTTCCTTCCCTTTAACTGGTTTACTAGATTAATTTCATCTTCTAACATGCAGTTGGAATGGTCTGCTCACCACACTATAGAGAAGTTTAATTCTGAACAAATATCCTTTATCCTTTCCTCCTTTGTTTTCTTCTAACCATCAGTATCCTCCTTATGGGCTATTAAATCCTGTTCATTTAATATTCAATTTGCCTGCTGAATGTTCCCATCATTTTTACTCATCTGCTGCTACCTTTATTCACATGCTGATTCTCTCACAATGGACTCTAATTGCCTTGTAACTCAGTCTTTTCCTTCTCCAGTCTATCAAGTACAGGGCAGGTAAATTAATCTTCTTAAAATATGGTTTTGGAGAGGGCAGACAGCAAAAGCAAGAAGAACTACAATCCTGCAGCATGTGAGAAAAAACCACATTCACAGAAAGATAGACAAGATGAAAAGGCAGAGGACTAGGTACCAGATGAAGGAACAAGATAAAACCCCAGAAAAAAGAAAAAACTAAATGAAGTGGAGATAGGCAACCTTCCAGAAAAAGAATTCAGAATAATGATAGTGAAGATGATCCAGGACCTCAGAAAATGAATGGAGGCAAAGATTGAGAAGATGCAAGAAATGTTTAACAAGGACCTAGAAGAATTAAAGAACAAACAGAGATGAACAATACAATAACTGAAATGAAAACTACACTAGAAGGAATCAATAGCAGAATAACTAAGGCAGAAGAATGGATAAGTGACCTGGAAGACAGAATGGTGGAATTCACTGCTGTGGAACAGAATAAAGAAAAAAGAATGAAAATAAATGAAGACAGCCTAAGAGACCTCTGGGACAACATTAAATGCAACAACATTCGCATTATAGGTGTCCCAGAGGGAGAAGAGAGAGAAAAAACACCAGAGAAAATATTTGAAGAGATTATAGTTGAAAACTTCCCTAACATTGGAAAGGAAATAGCTACCGAAGTCCAGGAAGCACAGAGAGTCCCATACAGGATAAACCCAAGGAGAAACATGCTGAGACACAGAGTAATCAAATTGGCAAAAATTAAAGACAAAGAAAAATTATTGAAAGCAGCAAGGGAAAAATGACAACTAACATACAAGGGAACTCCCATAAGGTTAACAGCGATTTCTCAGCAGAAACTCTACAAGCCAGAAGGGAGTGGCATGATATACTTAAAGTGATGAAAGGGAAGAAACTACAACCAAGATTACTATCCCTGTCAAGGATCTCATTCAGATTTGATGGAGAAATCAAAAACTTTACAGACAAGCAAGAGCTAACAGAATTCAGCACAACAAAACCAGCTCTACAACAAATTCTAAAGGAACTTCTCTAAGAGGGAAACACAAGAGAAGAAAAGGACCTACAAAAACAAACCAAAAACAATTAAGAAAATTATCATAGGAACATACATATCTATAATAACCTTAAACATGAATGGATTAAATGCTCCAACCAAAAGACAGAGGCTTGCTGAATGGATTCAAAAACAAGACCCATACATATGCTGTCTACAAGAGACCAACTTTAGACATAGGGACACATTCAGACTGCAAGTGAGGGGATGGAAAAAGATATTCCATGCAAATCGAAATCAAAAGAAAGCTGGAATAGCAATACTCATATCAAATAAATAGACTTTAAAATAAAGAATGTTACAAGAGACAAGAAAGGACACTATATAATGATCAGGGGATTAATCCAAGAAGAAGATATAATACTTATAAATATATATGCACCCTACATAGGAGCACCTCAATACATAAGGCAACTGCTAACAGCTCTAAAAGAGGAAATCGACAGTAACACAATAATAGTGGGGGACTTTAACACCTCATTACACCAATGGACAGATCATCCAAAATGAAAATAAATAAGGAAACACAAGCTTTAAATGACACAATAGACGAGATAGATTTAATTGATATTTATAGGACATTCCATCCAAAAACAGCAGATTACACTTTCCTCTCAAGTGTGCATGGAACATTCTCCAGGATAGATCACATCCTGGGTCACAAATCAAGCCTCAGTAAATTTAAAAAAAATTGAAATCATATCAAGCCTCTTTTCTGACCACAATGCTATGAGATTAGAAATCAATTACAGGCAAAAAAAAAAATGTAAAAAACACAAACACATGGAGGCTAAACAATACGTAACTAAGTAACCAAGAGATAACTGAAGAAATCAAGGAGGAAACCAAAACATACCTAGAGACAAATGACAATGAAAACAAGACGACCCAAAATCTATGGGATGCAGCAAAAGCAGTTCTAAGAGGGAAGTTTATAGCTATACAAGTCTACCTCAGGAGACAAGAAAAATCTCAAATAAACAATCTAACCTTACACCTAAAGGAACTAAAGAAAGAAAAACAAAACCCAAAGTTAGCGGAAGGAAAGAAATCATAAAGATCATAGCAGAAATAAATGAAATAGAAACAAAGAGAACAATAGCAAAGATCAATAAAACTAAAAGCTGGTTCTCTGAGAAGAGAAACGAAATTGATAAACCATTAACAGACTCATCAAGAAAAAGAGGGAGAGGACTCAAATAAATAAAATTAGAAATGAAAAAGGAGAAGTTACAACAGACACCACAGAAATACAGAGCATCCTAAGAGACTACTACAGGCAACTCTATACCAATAAAATGGATATCCTGGAAGAAATGGAAAAATTCTTAGAAAGGTATAACATTCCAAGACTGAACCAGGAAGAAATCAAAAATATGAACAGACAAATCACAAGTAATGAAATTGAAACTGTGATTAAAAATCTTCCAACAAACAAAAGTCCAGGACCAGATGGCTTCACAGGCGAATTCTATCAAACATTTAGAGAAGAGCTAACACCCATCTTTCTGAAACCCTTCCAAAAAATTGTGGAGGAAGAAACACTCCCAAACTCATTCTATGAGGCTGCCATCACCCTGATACCAAAACCAGACAAAGATACTACAAAAAAAGAAAATTACAGACCAATATCACTGATGAATATAGATGCAAAAGTCCTCAACAAAATACTAGCAAACAGAATCCAACAACACGTTAAAAGGTTCATACACCATGATCAAGTGGAATTTATCAAAGATGCAAGGATTCTTCAATATACACAAATCAATCAATATGATACACCATATTAACAAATTGAAGAAGAAAAACCTTATGATCATCTCAGTAGATGCAGAAAAAGCTTTTGACAAAATTCAACACTGATTTATGATAAAACCTCTCCAGAAAGTGGGCATAGAGGGAACCTACCTCAACATAATAAAGGCCATATATGACAAACCCACAGCAAACATCATTCTCAATGGTGAAAAACTGAAAACATTTCCTCTAAGATCAGGAACAAGACAAGGTTGTCCAATCTCACCACAATTATTCAACATAGTTTTGGAAGTCCTAGCCATGGCAATCAGAGAAGAAAAAGAAGTAAAAGGAACACAAATTTGAAAAGGAGAAGTAAAACTGTCACTGTTTGCAGATGACATGATACTATACATAGAGAATCCTAAAGATGCCACCAGAAAACTACTAGAGCTAATCAATGAATTTGGCAAAGTTGCAGGATACAAAATTAATGCACAGAAATCTCTTGCATTCCTATACACTAATGATGAAAAATCTGAAAGAGAAATTAAGGAAACACTCCCATTTACCATTGCAAAAAAAAGAATCAAATACCTAGGAATAAACCTGCCTAGGGAGACAAAAGACCTGTATGCAGAAAACTATAAGACACTGTTGAAAGAAATTAAAGATGATACCAACAGATGGAGAGATATCCCATGTTCTTAGAATGGAAGAATTAATACTGTGAAAATGACTATACTACTCAAAGGAATCTACAGATTCAGTGCAATCCCTATCAAATTACCAATGGCATTTTTTTACAAAACTAGAAAAAAAAATCTTAAAATTTGTATGGAGAAACAAAGACCCTAAATAGCCAAAGCAGTCTTGAGGGAAAAAAGCAGAGCTGGAGGAATCAGTCTCCCTGACTTCAGATGTACTATAAAGCTACAGTAATCAAGATAATATGGTACTGACACAGAAACTGTAACATAGATCAATGGAACAAGATAGAAAGTCCAGAGAAAAACCCACACATCTATGGTCAACTAATCTATGATAAAGGAGGCAAGGATATACAATGGAGAAAAGACAGTCTCTTCAATAAGTGGTGCTGGGAAAACTGGACAGCTACATGTAAAAGAATGAAATTAGAACACTCCCTAATACGACTCACAAAAATAAACTCAAAATGGATTAGAGACCTTAACATAACACCGGATAGTATAAAACTCTTAGAGGAAAACATAGGAAGAACACTCTTTGACATAAATCACAGCAAGATCTTTTTTGATCCACCTCCTAGAGTAATGGAAATAAAAACAAAAATAAACAAATGGGAACTAATGAAACTTAAAAGCTTTTGCACAGCAAAGGAAACCATAAACAAGATGAAAAGACAACACTCAGAATGGGAGAAAATATTTGCAAATGAAGCAACTGACAACGGATTAATCTCCAAAATATATAAACAGCATATGTGGCTCAATATTAAAAAAACAAGCAATCCAATCCAAAAATGGGCAGAAGACCTAAATAGACATTTCTCCAAAGAAGACATACAGATGGCCAAGAAGCACATGAAAAGTAGCTCAACATCACTAATTATTAGGGAAATACAAATCAAAACTACAATGAGGTACAACCTCACACCAGTTAGAATGGGCATCATCAGAAAATCTACAAGCAACAAATGCTGGAGAGGCTGTGGAGAAAAGGGAACTATCTTGTACTGTTGGTGGAATGTAAATTGATACAGCCACTATGGAGAACAGTATTCAGGTTCCTTAAAAAAACTAAAAATAGAATTACCATATGATCCAGCAATCCCACTACTGAGCATATACCCAGAGAAAACCATAATTCAAAAAGACGCATGCACCCCAATGTTCATTGCAGCACTATTTACAATAGCCAAGTCATGGAAGTAATCTAAATGCCCATCGACAGAGAATGGATAAAGAAGATGTGGTATATATATATATATATATATATACAATGGAATAATACTCGGCCATAAAAAGGAATGAAATTGGGTAATTTGTTGAGATGTGGATGGATCTACAGACTGTCATACAGAGTGAAGTAAGTCAGAAAGAGAAAAACAAATATTGTATATTTATGCATATATGTGGAACCTAGAAAAATGGCACAGATGAACCGGTTTGCAGGGCAGAAATTGAGACACAGATGTAGAGAACAAACATATGGACACCAGGGGGGGAAAGTGGTGGGGTGGTGGTGGTGCTGCTGTGATGAATTGGGTGATTGGGATTGACATGTGTACACTGATGTGTATAAAATTGATGACTAATAAGAATCTGCTGTATTTTATATATATGTATATATATATATATATATATATATATATATATGGTTTGGATCATCTTACTCCAACTTTACTGAGTTTTTCGTTGTCTACCAATGACAGTAGAGTTTTTTTTTTTTGCCTAGGTTTCAACTTCTGTCGTATTGAATAAACATTTTTTTACATTTTATTCATGTAAGCAAAATTTGCTATGGGACAGATACAGTCATGAATTCTCTCTGTCCAAAATGAAAAAGCAGTATTGCTGTTCTTAAAATTTTTAACATGTATTGAGGGAAGCACACATATGTAGCACTAATTTTTAGATGATAAACACTAGTTCACTACTGTATATAGAATGAACAGTTAATGCTGTTTCAAAAAATAAGAAAATTTTTCTTTTTTTTTTTTTTTTTTTTGCAGTACACGGGCCTCTCACTGTTGTGGCCTCTCCTGCTGCGGAGCACAGGCTCCAGACGCGCAGGCTCAGTGGCCATAGCTCACGGGCCTAGGTGCTCTGTGGCATGTGGAATCTTCCCGGACCGGGGCATGAACCCGTGTCCCCTGCATCGGCAGGCGGACTCTCAACCACTGCA
This sequence comes from Orcinus orca, assembly GCF_937001465.1. Classification (NCBI taxonomy): domain Eukaryota; kingdom Metazoa; phylum Chordata; class Mammalia; order Artiodactyla; family Delphinidae; genus Orcinus; species Orcinus orca. The sequence goes on from NC_064563.1 coordinate 113,697,586, forward strand.
CCACCAGGGAAGCCCAAAATAAGAAATATTTTAGTTAGACTTGCATTTTTAGTTGGGGAAGGTTCACACATACTGTTAGTTTTCTGTAAGTTATTTAAGTACTGCATCTCTTTTCCATACGTCATTTTATTGTCTTAATAGCTTATTGTTCCCTCAAACTGGGATACTATTTTCTTAACCTATCTCCATAGAAATTATTTCTTCTCTACCTTTTTGTAAACTTGGTGATGGCAGTTAACCTGCTTTGTATTCTCCGACTTTAAAGCCCCTGGAGTTCTTAATACAATGCTTTGTATTTAATGAATACTCAGTGAATAAATTTAAAATGTGTAAAATGAGGTCTCTTTATGGTTTTAATTTCCATATATTTCATTACCAAAGAGAGTAAACTTTGTATATATTTTTATTCTCATTTATTGTTTCCTCTTTTGAGAAAAAAAAAAGACTCTTTATATTTTTTGTCTCTTCTTCCCATATTTTTTTCATATTGATTTGTAGAATGGATTTAGATATCCAACACAATACCTTTGTTGGTTACATATCTTACATGTATCTTTTTTCCCAGCCACACATATTTTAGAGCAATGTTATGTAAACAGAAGTTATGTTTATCAATAATTTTTATTCATTCTAGAATGATTTTTATTTGTTTTAGGAATTTCACAGCTATTATCTTTTTGAATATTTGCTCTCCCTTATTCTCTTTACCATTAATTCTGGAATTCTCATTTAATATACATTGTACTTCATTTTATTTTCCTTGATTCTGAACATGCCTTTTGTATTTTTCATCTCCATATGTATCTCTTTAATATATGGAGTAATTCTTAGGTATATCTTTAAGTCTACCAATTATTTCTTAATCTTTGATTACTCTACTGTTTAAACTAGCTTTTTTTTCTTTTTTTTTTTTTTCCTTTCGGCATTTCAAACACTACGGAGTTTCCTGATCTGGGATAGATGGAGTAAATATACTCTGCCTTGTCTCTCCTACTAAAAACAACTTTTAAATATTACCATGGAGTTATTTTATGACTCTAAAAATAAGTAATATCAAATGGATCAGAAAAGAGCAGAATTCAAAATACCACTGAATTGGCAGGAGGGGGAAAAAAGAACAGAGAAAAATTAGGAAATAATTAAATAAGTAATAATGAAATATTGAAGTTTTCTGATTGAATGTTTTATCAAATTTATGCCAGGGAATATTATAAAATGATATAACCCTAAGTAAATCTTGAAAATATAAACAGGGATTCTGACAAGTTGCCAGATAGGAGAAGAATCATCTTTTAAATAATAGGAATCAACAACTTTAAACAGATACAGCATAAGTAATAGCATTTATAAAATTATGGGGAAAGAATGTTAATTCCCAATAATTCTATACCTAGTCAGGATATCATTCAACTATTATATAGTGGAAATGTAAATGTTTTCAGATATGTAAGGAAGGAGAGACAGTATCAACCTTCACTCTCTCTAAGAGCAATATCTAAGAGTTTAACCAAAAAGTAAATATACCAGAGCAACAAATTAATTATGGGAAAATAGGAAAAGAGAAAAAAATAATATGATCATGGACTTCATAAAAAATATTAATAAATCTAGGTAATTATAAAATCACTTGGAATATATAAAATATTAGTAACTTGGTAAAATGTTTGAAATCTAAATAAGTAGTGAAAAAGTGAAACGGTATATGTAAAAAAAATAGCTTAATAAGGATTCTTGATATAGAAGAGCCATAATTCGAGGAAATTTAGTGTGTTCTGAAACTAAAATTAGAAAATTATTATAATAAAATGAAAAACTTAAATGGCTAGAGAAGGGGCAAGTAAAAGTAAAAGTTACAACCTATCTGAATGAACATAGGGAAACAATGAGGACAAAGGTACTCTTCGTGAGGGATTAGGTGATATGGAAAAAGAGAAAGGAAAGAATCGAGACAATAAAGAGTAAAATAGGAGAAGGCGAAAGATGGCGGAAGAGTAAGACGCGGAGATCACCTTCCTCCCCACAGATACACCAGAAATACATCTACACGTGGAACAACTCCTACAGAACACCTACTGAAGGCTGGCAGAAGACCTCAGACCTCCCAAAAGGCAAGAAACTCCCCACGTACCTGGGTAGGGCAAAAGAAAAAACAGAGACAAAAGAATAGGGACGGCACCTGCACCAGTGGGAGGGAGCTGTGAAGGAGGAAAAGTTTCCACACTCTAGGAAGCCCCTTCGCGGGCGGAGACTGCGGGAGGCGGAGGGGGGAGCTTCGAAGCTGCGGAGGAGTACACAGCAACGGGTGCGGAGGGCAAGGCGGGGAGATTCCCGCACAGAGGATCGGTGCCGACCGGCACTCACCAGCCCGAGAGGCTTGTCTGCTCACCCGCCGGGGCGGGCGGGGCTGCGAGCTGAGGCCGGAGCGCAGGGAGAGGACTGGGGTTGGCGGCTTGAACATAGCCTGAAGGGGTTAGTGCACCACAGCTAGCCGGGAGGGAGTCCGGGGAAAAGCCTGCACCTGCAGAAGAGGCAGGAGACTTTTCCTTCCCTCTTTGTTTCTTGGGGCGTGAGGAGAGGGGTTTAAGAACGCTGCTTAAAGGAACTCCAGAGACGGGCGCGAGCCGCGGCTAAAAGCGCGAACCCCAGAGACGGGCGCGAGCCGCGGCTGAAAGCGCGGACCCCAGAGACGGGCGCGAGCCGCGGCTGAAAGCGCGGAATCCAGAGTCGGGCGCGAGCCGCGGCTGAAAGCGCGGAATCCAGAGACGGGCGCGAGCCGCGGCTGAAAGCGCGGAATCCAGAGACGGGCGCGAGCCGCGGCTGAAAGCGCGGAATCCAGAGACGGGCGCAAGCCGCGGCTAAAAGCGCGGACCCCAGAGGCGGGCGGGAGACGTTAAGGCTGCTGCTGCCGCCACCGAGGGGCCTGTGTGCGAGCACAGGTCACTCTCCACACCCCTCTTCCGCGGAGCCTGTGCAGCCCGCCACTGCCGGGTTCCCGCGATCCAGGGACAACTTCCCCGGGAGAGCGCACAGCGCGCCTCAGGCTGGTGCAAAGTCACGCCGGCCTTTGCCACCGCAGGCCCGCCCCGCACTCTGTGCCCCTCCGTCCCCGCCGGCCTGAGTGCGCCAGAGCCCCCAATCAGCGGCTCTTTTAACCCCATCCTGTCTGAGCAAAAAACAGACGCCCTCCAGCGATCTACACGCAGTGGCAGGGCCAAATCCAAAGCTTAGCCCTGGGAGCTGTGAGAACAAAGAAGAGAAAGGGAAATCTCTCCCAGCAGCCTCAGAAGCAGCGGATTAAAGCTCCACAATCAACTTGATGTACCCTGCATCTGTGGAATACCTGAATAGACAACCAATCATCCCAAACTAAGGAAGTGGACTTTAGGAGCAAGATCTATGATTTTTTCCCCTTTCCTCTTTTTGTGAATGTGTATGTGTATGCTTCTGTGTGAGATCTTGTCTGTATAGTCTTGCTTCCACCATTTGTCCTAGGGTTCTATCCGTCCATGTTTTTTTTTTAATTTTTTTTCTTAATAATTAATTTTAATAACCTTATTATACTTTACCTTCGTTCTTTCTTTTTCTTTCCGTCCTTCCTTCCCTCCTTTAGACAACGAATCATCCCAAATTGAGGAGGTGGTCTCTGACAGCAAGATTTAGGATTTTTCCCCATTTACCTCTTTTAGTGAGGGTGTATGTGTATGCTTCTGTGTAAGATTTTGTCTGTATAGCTTTGCTCCCAACATTTGTCCTAAGGTTCTTTCCGTCCCTTTTTTTTTTTTTTTCTAAATAAGAATTTTTTAATTCAATAACTTTATTATACTTTATTTTATTTTTACTGTATCTTCTTTCTTTCTGTCTTTTTTCCTTCTTTCCCTCCTTCCTTCCTTCCTCCCTCCCTCCCTCCTTTCTTTCCTTCTTGCCTTCTTTCCTTCTTTGCTTCTTTCTTTCTTTCTTCCTTCCTTCCTACCCTCCTTTCCTTCTTTCTTTCCTCATACTTCTACTAATTCCCTCTACTTTTTCTCCCTTTTATCCTGAGCCTGTGGATGAAAAGCTTTTGGTGCTCCAGCCAGGAGGCAGGGCTCTGCCTCTGAGGTAGGACAGCCAACTTCAGGACACTGATCAACAAGAGACCTCCCAGCTCCACATAATATCAAACGGCGAAAATCTCCCAGAGACCTCCATCTTAACACCAGCACCCAGCTTCACTCAACGACCAGCAAGCCACAGTGCTGGAAAACCTATGCCAAACAACTAGCAAAACAGGAACACAACCCCACCCATTAGCAGAGAGGCTGCCTAAAATCATAATAAGGCCACAGACACCCCCAAACACACCACCAGACGTGAACCTGCCCACTAGAGAGACAAGATCCAGCCTCATCCACCACAACACAGGCACTAGTCCCCTCCACCAGGAAGCCTACACAACCCACTGAACCAACCTTAGCCACTGGAGACAGACATCAAAAACAGGAGGAACTACAAACCTGCAGCCTGCAAAAGGAGACCCCAAACACAGTAAGATAAGCAAAATGAGAAGACAGAAAAACACACAGCAGATAAAGGAGCAAGATAAAAATGCACCAGACCTAACAAATGAAGAGGAAATAGGCAGTCTACCTGAAAGAGAATTCAGAATAATGATAGTAAGGTTGATCCGAAATCTTGGAGATAGAATGGACAATAGATTGGCCAAAATGCAAGAATCAGTTAACAAGGACCTAGAAGAACTAAAGATGAAACAAGCAACGATGAACAACACAATAAATGAAATTAAAAGTACTCTAGATGGGATCAATAGCAGAATAACTGAGGCAGAAGAACGGATAAGTGACCTGGAAGATAAAATAGTGGAAATAACTACTGCAGAGCAGAATAAAGAAAAAAGAATGAAAAGAACTGAGGACAGTCTCAGAGACCTCTGGGACAACATTAAACGCACCAACATTCGAATTATAGGGGTTCCAGAAGAAGAAGAGAAAAAGAAAGGGACTGAGAAAATATTTGAAGAGATTATAGTTGAAAACTTCCCTAATATGGGAAAGGAAATAGTTAATCAAGTCCAGGAAGCACAGAGAGTCCCATACAAGATAAATACAAGGAGAAATACGCCAAGACACATATTAATCAAACTGTCAAAAATTAAATACAAAGAAAGCATATTAAAAGCAGCAAGGGAAAAACAACAGATAACACATAAGGGAATCCCCATAAGGTTAACAGCTGATCTCTCAGCAGAAACCCTACAAGCCAGAAGGGAGTGGCAGGACATACTGAAAGTGATGAAGGAGAAAAACATGCAGCCAAGACTACTCTACCCAGCAAGGATCTCATTCAGATTTGATGGAGAAATTAAAACCTTTACAGACAAGCAAAAGCTGAGAGAGTTCAGCACCACCAAACCAGCTTTACAACAAATGCTAAAGGATCTTCTCTAGGCAAGAAACACAAGAGAAGGAAAAGACCTATAATAACGAACCCAAAACAATTTAGAAAATGGGAATAGGAACATACATATCGATAATTACCTTAAATGTAAATGGACTAAATGCTCCCACCAAAAGACACAGATTAGCTGAATGGATACAAAAACAAGACCCTTATATATGCTGTCTACAAGAGACCCACTTCAGACCTAGAGACACATACAGACTGAAAGTAAGGGGATGGAAAAAGATATTCCATGCAAATGGAAGCCAAAAGAAAGCTGGAGTAGCAATTCTCATATCAGACAAAATAGACTTTAAAATAAGGACTATTAAAAGAGACAAAGAAGGACACTACATAATGATCAAGGGATCGATCCAAGAAGAAGATATAACAATTGTAAATATTTATGCACCCAACATAGGAGCACCTCAATACATAAGGCAAATACTAACAGCCATAAAAGGGGAAATCGACAGTAACACATTCATAGTAGGGGACTTAAACACCCCACTTTCACCCATGGACAGATCATCCAAAATGAAAATAAATAAGGAAATACAAGCTTTAAATGATACATTAAACAAGATGGACTTAATTGATATTTATAGGACACTCCATCCAAAAACAACAGAATACACATTTTTCTCAAGTGCTCATGGAACATTCTCCAGGATAGATCATATCTTAGGTCACAAATCAAGCCTTGGTAAATTTAAGAAAATTGAAATTGTATCAAGTATCTTTTCTGACCACAACGCCATGAGACTAGATATCAATTACAGGAAAAGATCTGTAAAAAATACAAACACATGGAGGCTAAACAATACACTACTTAATAATGAAGAGATCACTGAAGAAATCAAAGAGGAAATCAAAAAATACCTAGAAACAAATGACAATGGAGACACAACGACCCAAAACCTGTGGGATGCAGCAAAAGCAGTTCTAAGGGGGAAGTTTATAGCAATACAAGCCCACCTTAAGAAGCAGGAAACATCTCGAATAAACAACCTAACCTTGCACCTCAAGCAATTAGAGAAAGAAGAACAAAAAAAACCCAAAGCTAGCAGAAGGAAAGAAATCATAAAAATCAGATCAGAAATAAATGAAAAAGAAATGAAGGAAACAACAGCAAAGATCAATAAAACTAAAAGCTGGTTCTTTGAGAAGATAAACAAAATAGATAAACCACTAGCCAGACTCATCAAGAAAAAAAGGGAGAAGACTCAAATCAATAGAATTAGAAATGAAAAAGGAGAAGTAACAACTGACACTGCAGAGATAAAAGAGATCATGAGAGATTACTACAAGCAACTCTATGCCAATAAAATGGACAATCTGGAAGAAATGGACAAATTCTAAGAAATGCACAACCTGCCAAGACTGAATCAGGAAGAAATAGAAAATATGAACAGACCAATCACAAGCACTGAAATTGAAACTGTGATTAAAAATCTTCCAACAAAGAAAAGCCCAGGACCAGATGGCTTCACAGGCGAATTCTATCAAACATTTAGAGAAGAGCTAACACCTATCCTTCTCAAACTCTTCCAAAATATAGCAGAGGGAGGACCACTCCCTAACTCCTTCTACGAGGCCACCATCACCTTGATACCAAAACCAGACAAGGATGTCACAAAGGAAGAAAACTACAGGCCGATATCACTGATGAACATAGATGCAAAAATCCTCAACAAAATACTAGCAAACAGAATCCAACAGCACATTAAAAGGATCATACACCATGATCAAGTGGGGTTTATTCCAGGAATGCAAGGATTCTTCAATATACGCAAATCTATCAATGTGATAAACCATATTAACAAATTGAAGGAGAAAAACCATATGATCATCTCAATAGATGCAGAGAAAGCTTTTGACAAAATTCAACACCCATTTATGATAAAAACCCTGCAGAAAGTAGGCATAGAGGGAACTTTCCTCAACATAATAAAGGCCATATATGACAAGCCCACAGCAAACATCATCCTCAATGGTGAAAAACTGAAAGCATTTCCACTAAGATCAGGAACAAGACAAGGTTGCCCACTCTCACCACTATTATTCAACATTGTTTTGGAAGTTTTAGCCACAGCAATCAGAGAAGAAAAGGAAATAAAAGGAATCCAAATTGGAAAAGAAGAAGTAAAGCTGTCACTGTTTGCAGATGACATGATCCTATACATAGAGAACCCTAAAGATGCTACCAGAAAACTACTAGAGCTAATCAATGAATTTGGTAAAGTGGCAGGATACAAAATTAATGCACAGAAATCTCTGGCATTCCTATATACTAATGATGAAAAATCTGAAAGTGAAATCAAGAAAACACTCCCATTTACCATTGCAACAAAAAGAATAAAATATCTAGGAATAAACCTACCTAAGGAGACAAAAGACCTGTATGCAGAAAATTATAAGACACTGATGAAAGAAATTAAAGATGATATAAATAGATGGAGAGATATACCATGTTCTTGGATTGGAAGAATCAACATTGTGAAAATGACTCTACTACCCAAAGCAATCCATAGATTCAATGCAATCCCTATCAAACTACCACTGGCATTTTTCACAGAACTAGAACAAAAAATTTCACAATTTGTATGGAAACACAAAAGACCCCGAATAGCCAAAGCAATCTTGAGAACGAAAGAAGGAACTGGAGGAATCAGGCTCCCTGACTTCAGACTATACTACAAAGCTACAGTCATCAAGACGGTATGGTACTGGCACAAAAACAGAAAGATAGATCAATGGAACAGGATAGAAAGCCCAGAGATAAACCCATGCACATATGGACACCTTATCTTTGATAAAGGTGGCAGTAATGTACAATGGAGAAAGGACAGCCTCTTCAATAAGTGGTGCTGGGAAAACTGGACAGGTACATGTAAAAGTATGAGATTAGATCACTCCCTAACACCATACACAAAAATAAGCTCAAAATGGATTAAAGACCTAAATGTAAGGCCAGAAACTATCAAACTCTTAGAGGAAAACATAGGCAGAACACTCTATGACATAAATCAAAGCAAGATCCTTTCTGACCCACCTCCTAGAGTAATGGAAATAAAAACAAAAATAAACAAATGGGACCTAATGAAACTTCAAAGCTTTTGCACAGCAAAGGAAACCATAAACAAGACCAAAAGACAACCCTCAGAATGGGAGAAAATATTTGCAAATGAAGCAACTGACAAAGGATTAATCTCCAAAATTTACAAGCAGCTCATGCAGCTCAATAGCAAAAAAACAAGCAACCCAATCCAAAAATGGGCAGAAGACCTAAATAGACATTTCTCCAAAGAAGATATACAGACTGCCAACAAACACATGAAAGAATGCTCAACATCATTAACCATTAGAGAAATGCAAATCAAAACTACAATGAGATATCATCTCACACCAGTCAGAATGGCCATCATCAAAAAATCTAGAAACAATAAATGCTGGAGAGGGTGTGGAGAAAAGGGAACACTCTTGCACTGCTGGTGGGAATGTGAATTGTTACAGCCACTATGGAGAACAGTATGGAGGTTCCTTAAAAAACTATAAATAGAACTACCATATGACCCAGCAATCCCACTACTGGGCATATACCCTGAGAAAACCAAAATTCAAAAAGAGTCATGTACCAAAATGTTCATTGCAGCTCTATTTACAATAGCCCGGAGATGGAAACAACCTAAGTGCCCGTCATCGGATGAATGGATAAAGAAGATGTGGCACATATATACAATGGAATATTACTCAGCCATAAAAAGAAACGAAATTGAGCTATTTGTAATGAGGTGGATAGACCTAGAGTCTGTCATACAGAGTGAAGTAAGTCAGAAAGAAAAAGACAAATACCGTATGCTAACACATATATATGGAATTTAAGAAAAAATGTCATGAAGAACCTAGGAGTAAAGCAGGAATAAAGACGCAGACCTCTTAGAGAACGGACTTGAGGTTATGGGGAGGGGGAAGGGTGAGCTGTGACAGGGCGAGAGAGAGTCATGGGCATATACACACTAACAAACGCAGTAAGGTAGATAGCTAGTGGGAAGCAGCCGCATGGCACAGGGATATTGGCTCGGTGCTTTGTGACAGCCTGGAGGGGTGGGATGGGGAGGGTGGGAGGGAGGGAGACGCAACAGGGAAGACATATGGGAACATATGTTTATGTATGACTGATTCACTTTGTTATAAAGCAGAAACTAACACACCATTGTAAAGCAATTATACCCCAATAAAGATGTTAAAAAAAAATAAAAAAATAAAAAAAAATAAAGAGTAAAATAAAATGGAAAAGTTAAATATATCAATCATTGCAGTATAATAAATAGAGTATATTCTCTAATGAACAGAGACTTTCAGTAAAAAATTGAAAACTAGTTCTATACTATTAAAAGAAAACTCTGACAAAAAGGACAAAGTAAGCTTATAAATAGAAGTTGAATAAAGATACACTAGACAAATGTAAATAAAGAGAAGCAGAGGCAATATTTAATAATACTAAAGATGAATTTTAAGTCTCACTAAACAGAATGAAGAGTGACATATGAAAAAAGTAAGAATTTATGTAGAGAGAATAGTCAAACTTTTATACAGCAATTAAGAAAAAAACTGTTAGATGATTAACCTGTTCAAATCCAGTCTTGAAAGACAGAAAGAGACAGACAGAGTGAGAGAGTGAGACAGAGAAAGACAGAGAGAGAGAGAGAGAGAGACAGAGAAAGACAGAGAGAGAGAGAGAGAGAGAGAGAGATATTGCTCACAATTCCAATACAATTTGATTGTGAAAGAAAAGATTCAGGTATGCATCTCATCAACAACACTGGAAACTAGAAAACAGTGAAATATTTACAAACTGATGGGACAAAATGATGGTAAGGCTTCTAAAAGCTGCAAAGGTATAACGGCTACAATGTCTGTGCAGGAAAAGTAAAACAAAGAGAAGTTGGAAAGATAACTCAGCATCCAAAAGACTTAATGGCTTTGTGTAGCAAAATTTACATTTCTCAAGGTGTGGAACAAACTTTATATCCATGTTGGCTGCTGCCTGAATAGTAGTTCCTTGTGTCACCATGGATCTGGTTGGTTTCCAAAAGGCAGAGGGGGTGAGTATAAATAAAGAATCTCACCAAAAAAACATATTTCCAGATTCACTGTGCTTCTGTAGCATCAGAGAAAATAATCTTTCCACTGTGAAATACCCAACAAGAGTTTTTTTTCTTTGGATGGGGAGAAGCCCAGTAAGAACCAAAACACATAACTGTACCCCAAGAAATATTCCAGCATGAAACATGACCCTGATACTTCACTACCATCAAATTACCCCAAGTAGCATGGTTTACTAAATCCCAGTTACTCGGTGCTTATTATTTAAAATGAACCAACACAGAATCTATGCAAAGATAACACAAGCAAATGAAAAAATAAAATAAGAAGTAAGTGATATAAATTATTTGAGAATAAATGGTGCAATAAAATAAGTACAAATTTTACAAATTGCAATCGAATATAGTTATATGACAATATTATAAAAAAAAAAGCAGGAAAGCAACACCTCAGGACAAACGGTAAACACAAGGAAATTAAATAGTGTACTTTTTTCTCAGAATAAAAGTAGGTGGTATAAATATTTCCCACAAATAAATATGACATTAATAGGAAAATAAGTAAAAACAGACGTCACAAGAAACAAAGTAAGGTGTCCCAGGATACCGATATCCTAAAAACATGGGTAAAAAGAAGATTAATTGAATCAAAGAGAAGCTTATGGATATAGAAGACAGAAAAATAATAACCTACATATATGCACATACATGGAATCTTCAAGGAGAAAGCAAAACAACAGAATAGAACAAATCTTAGGAGTTAAAGACAAAAAGACAAAGAGATGAAAATCTTTCAAAACAGGAGTGGGAGATCCATGTAGCCTCATAATTCTCCATAGTAATATTTAAAATAAACTTAAGGAAAGAAGAACAAAGGGATTAAGATGGCAAAGAGAAAAAAGATTTAAAACATACAACAAACCTAAAGAAGTAATAAATTCACATTTTGATTCTTTAAAACAACTCATCAAAAGATGAATTATCCTCTTTATTTTGTCATAAGAGGACATTTAACAATTTTGATAATAGGTGGATTTCTAGCAAAAAAAATAATATTGATCAAAACTGCCTTCAAAAAATACAAATGAAAACATACCAAATTCCCATAGAAGTCAGAAATAAAGAAGTACAATCAGTTAACCCTTCCTCAAAAAAAAAAAAAAAAAAAAAAAAAAACAGGGCACAAAAACTTTATGGTGAAATTTCAGCAAAAAACTAACGACTATATAATTTAAAATTCATTAATTCACTTTCAATTATCAATAAGATAATTATTAATGAAACATTAACTAAAGAAGTTAGAAGTACATTAAAAAGTAACAAAATCAGGGCTTCCCTGGTGGCGCAGTGGTTGAGAGTCCGCCTGCCGGTGCAGGGGACACGGGTTCGTGCCCTGGTCTGGGGGGATCCCACGTGCCGCGGAGCGGCTGGGCCTGTGGGCCATGGCCGCTGGGCCTGCGCGTCCGGAGCTTGTGCTCCGCAACGGGAGAGGCCGCAACAGTGAGAGGCCCGCATACCAAAAAAAAAAAAAAAAAAAAAAAAAAAAGTAACAAAATCAAAGTTATATTTATTCTAGGAAAGTAAAGATGGTTCAAAATTGGTAAATCAGTTAATGTGCCAGTCTATCAATAAATATAAGGAAAAATATTACATGAAAGTTCCTATCAGTGCTTAGAAGACAATTAAACATCTTAAAGATGCTTAATATCCATTTTTATTTTTTAGTTTTAACAGGCTATATAGTAAATTTATACTTCTTTAACCATAAAATAATCTCAGTTCCTACATATACATAAGTAAAATAGGCATTTTAGAAGTAATTGTGAAAATAATTAGATACAAGAAATAAATTAGAACCATAAAAATGTGTGAGGAACAAATAAAATAATCTGTATTATCAAATGATATATTTAAATTTGGAAGATCCAAGTGAATCAACTAAGAAACTAATATAAATAACTTAAAAGAGTGGTATAAAAACTATATATAGACATAAATATGTTATATAATCAAATTGAACACACACAATGTAAGAAAATTTTGATTCCTAATAACCATGGACGTGCTATATAACTTAGGAATGATATTCGTAAGAAATTTTTTAAAAAATAAAATTTTTAAATGCTTCTGAAGGATAAAAATGCTCTGTACTGATAAAAAAAAAAAAGGCCATTTTCTTGGATGAAAAAAAAATCTATGCAGAAAATTTATCCTAAGAAAATAAATAGACAATGAATAAATCAGAAAAAAAAATGATGTGTACAACCCTTATTAAAGAAAAAGTTACCAATTTACCATAAATTGCATCATAAATTTAACATAATCTAAATAAAAACACTAACAGAAAGTCTTTTGGCTAGAAAAGATTCTATGGAAAAAGGAAAGCATTAGTATCTTGAAAATTATGAAAGTTTTCCCTTTGATAAACAGATAAACAGGAGGGTCTTTCTATCAGTTATAAAGCCTCAGTAATGTTAAGCACATTCTAACGGCATATGAATAAACCAAGAAATCCAAGCAGCAGAGTTGAAAGTCCATAAAAAAGCCAATTATACTTTCAGCTTTTTTATTTAATAAACATACCTAAAGTCATTGAAGGAATAAATCGTGCTGGGATATTTGGTCAAAGAACTGGAGTACAGTTAAGTACCATGCCATATATGCTATACCTGATCAATTCCAAAAGGATTAAAATCTTAGATATATATAAAACTTTCATAAAATACTAGAAAAAATCATGGTGGTATTTTTATATAATCCTCAGGTAGTAAAGTCTTTTCTAACTTCCACACAAATCCCAGAAGCCATAAAGGATTTATAAAAAACAACTGCGTAAAATTTTAAAACTCTGCATAAAAATTATCATAAAAGGGGTTAAATGAGTAAAAACACTAGGAAAAATATTCACCACCCTTATATCAAAGCTATTTCTCTAACTTTTCCATATCAAACACCCTTGGGTAAATGGACTGATTGGTTGAGGCAAAGCCAAGAATCCATGGATCTTGGATACCAGAAAACAAAGACACATATATCTTCCAAACTCCAAGCCATTCTAGGCTTCTGTCGCATACTGGTGGGAAGTTCTTTTAGTACTGAGCTACCCACATTTAGCTAATAAAAATATTAACACCTCAATAGGGAAAAAAGACAACATGAATATATATTTTATAGAAGACAAAATTCACATCATTACAGGGAATAAGGTTAAGAGGGAAGATTGTCAACATATTACCTTCTATGTATTTTGAATTTGGAACTTAAATGAAAAGGAAAAAGATTTTAAATAAACCTCTGATTAAGCCTTAATCAAAGCAGCAATCAAAACTGAATGTATGTACTCTCTAGGATCTCAATATAACAGAGATTAACACAGCAACTAGATTTTCTGGGTTCAAATATGCAACTTATTAACTGTGTGAGCTTGGGCATTTTTTTTTTAATGGCCATGCTTTAGTTTCCCATTGCCAGGTTGGGAAAAATAATACATACTTCACAAAGATTTTGTAAGGATTTACTAAAATAATACATACAAAGTGCTAAAAGAATACCTGATCCACAAATATGATCTAAAATTAGCAAGCAATGAAACTAATATTTCATATAAAAATGGGTCACAATAAAGCTGTTCTTAAGTTATTCCCAGAAGAAAATGTATAACCCTTAATATTTTTCTCAATTAAAGAAAGAAAACTAGTCACTTTTATTTACATATACTTGGAATTAAATATTTATGTACACTTGGAATATTTGCCTAGTCATTTGTCAAAACTCTCACCCACGAGTTTGTTCCTCAGTAATCAGCTGGCTTCATTTCTATAGCAGGAGCATTATAAATAGGCTTTCCACCATAATGTGTGGATATTGTTTTATTGTAATACAATTAGAGAGAATACTTTTGCTATAAATACTTGAGTCTTTCTAAATATTTATGGAAAAGAAAATAGAGTACCCAAGTTTGACTTGTAGAAAAAACTATGTATCAGCCTACAGCACACTGAAATGTTATCTTTTAATATCTGCTATTTAAACTGAATGTTATACTCTTAAAATATACTAAATACTTAACATTTTTGTTTTTACAATTATTATATATTATACATAATGAATGTAAAAGTCTTTAAGAAATGCTCTGAAAAGAGTTATGTAAATTATAATCCAGAGGTAACTAGTATTAATATTTTAGCATATATAAATTTAAATTATTTTTCAATCTATGAAAACAATCTATATACAACCACATATTATAGAATTAAATGTTTTTAATTGAATAACTTCTGTTTAAATATGCACATAGAGCATATTTTAAAGACTTTAATGTGTTATATTTTAACTCACAGTAATAAAGAATATCAGATAGGTGTACCGTAGAATTATTATAGATTTAATTCCAGACCATACAATAAAGTGAATATCACAATAGAGTCCCACAACTTTTGTTTACACTATACTGTAGTCTATTAAGTGTGCAGTAGCACTATGCTTTAAAAAAAAACAATGTACATACATTAATTAAAAATACTTTACTACTAAAAAGCGCTAACCATCATCTGAGCCTTCAGTGAGTTATAATTTTTTATATAACCTGCTGGTAGTGTATTTGAAATACTGCAAGAGTTACCAAAATGTGACACAGAGATACAAAGTGAGCAAATGCTGTTTAAAAATGGCACTGGTATACTTGCTCTACATAGGGTTGCCACAAACCTCCAATTTGTAAAAAATGCAATATCTGTGAAGCTCAATAAAGCAAAGAACATTAAAATGAGGTATGACTGTAAATTGTTTTGAATCTTTATCCAGAGTTACACTGGACAATGATCTAAAGTTAAATTTTGAAAATAACATACAGATTAACTTAATTCTCTTAATACTTAGCACACAAAGAACAAAAAATAATTTATTATTTACATTCTCAAAATAAGCTAAGAATGCTATTCTCAAGCCATTAAATTTTCAAACGTTAATATTAGTATATCCTAATATAAAGTATTTTAAATTATATAAATATTTTATAATAATTTTGCAAATGCAAAAATCATCTAAATTGAGTTGTTTATTTCACGTAGACAATAACCACTTTAATTTTAAACATGAGTAAATTGGAAGATGAGTACCTTTATGATATTTATTTTGGTATTTATTATTCTTTATAGCAGAAAAAATGCTCCTCATAATTTGAGTATTGATAGATAATGTTGTGGATGTCAGCCTTCTAAGAAAGCTATATTTATTGCAGGTGGCATTTCGACCACAAAGAAAATAGATAATCACTGTAATATTGTAGCATGTGTGTTCTATGAATAAACACTGAAGTTTTCAGTAAAAGGACAGAATCATTGAGTTAATAGCTGAAGGCAGATATGGCATTTCTCCAAGAAAATTATTGTAGATGAGAGAAAACATTGAAGCAGGGACTTAGAGGTCTAGTTTCTTTTAAGTTAACTCCTCTTAAGAAGGCAGAGCAATAATTCTAATGTATAGCAGTAATCTCTTATATGATTAACTAATGGTAGATAACTCAGAAGTGTTTATAGTTGTTTATAATGCAGATGTGAGACAGAATGAAAAACAACAAAACTCATAAACCTGTGATGCCAATTATTCTTTTAAAACATACCTCTTCTACCATTAAATTGTCCTTTTAAGATATGCATCTAGAGATTAATTTACGAGAAATAATTGCCACTGAAGTTAACTATGTAATAAAGCTGAAAATTATCTCTCTATAGAAAAATATCCATAGATTTATGTAGTTAGAATGAAAATGGACCAATAGAATTAGAAAGGAAAATACATACATCTTATTGCAGCATTGCCACTCAACTTCAATCACATGGAGCTTTCATTAAAAAAAAAAAAAAAATCTGACCTGAAAATAGATTTATGAATCAGTATTTCAAAGAGAAAGACTAAGCAATCTCTATGTGATTCTAATCCCCAAGAATGTTTGCAATACTGTCTTCTACAGCAATTCTTTAAAAACCCTAGGTTTAAGATTCTATGATATCACTCAGCAATCCATTACAGTTTCAGAAATTTGATAAAAGATTTGTTTCTTTCATTAACATCTACTAATTTATTAGCTATCATTTATTTATTTATTTTCCTATTTCTCACAGAAATGCACAAGAATCAAAATTTCCCTTTTAATCCCAAGATAATGTCAGCAACTTCACAATATAATAATTGGAAAAAAAACATTATGCATTTTTCCCATTTCTTCAATTTTTCTACAATTTCTATTAATTATTTCTGGTGAATCTTTGCTTTTGCATTTGGAATAGACACTTCACCAGCTATAGCAGAGATTTCAAGCCCTTACTTGCCTCCAGTTCTGTTTTATTGCTCACAGAAGGCTTATACTTTTTGACTCCTTGAAGTTAGGTGATTATATGACTATATCTGAACAGTCGTCCCTGACAGGAATTGGCATGTATTACTTCTAAGTCAAAATGTTTGACTGTCAGTGAGAGACTCTCCAGAACTCTCTTTATCTGTGGTCTTGGTGCAAAAGCAGAATCACGTGTTGAGACACAGGTGTTATAGGATTGAAACACCTTAAATAAATGAGCCATAACGTCGAGGACAGCTGCCCTGGAGAGTTGCTCAGACCTATGGCAGAAACGTGTTAGCAAATATGTTTACTGTGTTTGCTATTGAGATGTTGGAGTTTATTACTGCAGCGTAACCTAGGCTATCTTATAAATAAACTACTAGGACACCATTATAGAATTATAGTACAATTTCAAATGAATCAACAACAATTTTCAAGTGTCCTCTCAATTATTCTTTCCAGCTGAAGGAGTGGCTTAACTGAATTCCCTTTATGCACACACATAGCTAAGTATAGAATCCCTGTGCCACTGAGCAGTCCACACTCTTCCGTGGCTGCCAGCATCATTTCGTCTGTTCCCAGTGCCTTGAGAGTCTGTACTGTGCTGTCAAATTCCTCCCTTGAAACACAGGAGACAGTGACAGTGAAAAGTGGTAGAACCTTATGTCACAGGCAGGAGTTACTAGGATTTCCTACAGTGTGACTGCTGCTTTCAATATGCTTCTAAAAGTGTAAGGGTGTGATAATGTCATCTCACCTCCCTCCAACCTAAATGCAAGGGGACTATCTGTACTTGGTGAGACTCACAGTGAGAATTTTTCTATGTTCTCTTCCTTATATATGTCCTTCTTAAACGTATTCCTACTTCTGTGCTATGTCTATTCTGTACTAAATATACAACCAGACTTTATTTTCCGACTTCTTACCATAACTGTCAGCCTCATTTAAAGGATAGTGGGGGAGGGAAGTGAGAGAAGAAGCTGTTTGATTTCTTTTAATATAATTACTTTTCTTGAAAATATATATTATGAGATAAATGTAAATTATGTAAGGAATTATAGCTATGCCAATTTTCAGGCTTTTCAAATTTGGACACATCACTCCAGTTTCCTGGGTCAAAAAGAAAGACCAGATTAATATAGTATCTAAAGGTACTTCTAGTATTTCACCTTTATTATTTATATGACCTATCATAAATTATATTTTGCATTTCTTGTGCATTTTTCAAGATATCCAACTTTTCTGTGGTCATCTCGTTAACAATCTACTTGATTAAATTTAATTTACAAATTTCAAGCCCTTTTCCATTTTTTACTTTCAATAAAATTAATTCTCTAACCATATTTAAGATTATGTCTGAGAAATTTGGTTAGAATCTCTGTGAGCTTTCTTAGGAGTGTGTTGTCTAACAGGCTTCACTGCAGTTTTATCAAATGTTGCACATAATTTGTGGCAGATGATACAATGTGTTCCTCTACAGAAGTTTCTACTTGTTCAGGAAAAAGAAAAAATCCTCCATTATCTTGCTTTGAAAAAGAGCAATGGCATTTGGAAAATAAGATACCTGGATTGTAGCATTTTGAGAGTAGAACAAAGAAGAGGACATGGTTGTGCATCACTTACACCTTTCACCAATCCCCTTGGTTTTAGACACACACTTTACCCATAATTTCTGTGTAAATGGAGACCACAATTCCAGAGCTTCTCAGGATTCAATTCTCCAGAGAATGAATATCTAGATTACTGTTGAGGGTAGAAAGTTGGAGGCAAGTTAACTCCTTGGCTGTGAATACTAAGAGAAGTCTATCTTCTAGTCACTCTATCTAAAGTCATTCAAACCATGCTCCCATTTTCAGCTCTGTGTCTGGCTTTAGTATTCTAGGGTAAATGGCATCTCAAAATGCTCATATTTAGTGGGAAAACTGTCTTAATTCTAATCGGTGTTTAGCTCTACTGGAATTATTGTTTCTTTAAGCTACACTAAAATATGAATCCCTTGTCTCTTTCAGAAGTTATTGATACTCTCTTTTTCTTTTGCCTCTTCACTTACTATTAGTTCATATGGATAAACACCCTTTTTATTTTATTCCTTTATATTTTGTGTAAGTTTTAGAGAGAAAATAAAGGGTGTAATCAATTTAATGTGTTTTACTGAGAATCCTTTCTAGTTTAACTTTTTTTTTCTTTTTGAAAAGGGTCCCATTCAGTCAATGGATTTCATATTTTTCCTGGGAAATAGATGATTCAAAAGGCAGTAAAATTCTTTTCCTGATTACTAAATTTTATTTTTATTTATCTCAGATTAACCTATGTTCCTATTTTCCATTTGCTCTATATTTATCTGACTCCATAAGGACAATTTTTCTCAAACAAAATATTTTTCTCTATAACAAATTGAAATTTATTTAAAAATATCAGAGAATAACAATTCCTTGATATTTGGATAAATGGCTGCAAACTTTGATATTTTATGGAATATTATGTATATATTTGATAAAGGCAAGACTTTAGCCTGAAATATGTAGATAATACAGATAAGATGCTTTGCTTGCTTGTCCAAAGGACACAGGAAATACCCCTGTTCACCAAGTATGTAGATAAACAGGTTTTTTCCCTAAGATTCAAAGTTCTATTATTCAAAGTTAATTTGTGGACTTCTACTTTCCAGTTCCCTATGTAAGGAGTTAGGAATTGACCACTCTGTCCTAAAAACAAGTAAAAAACTGAACAGACTAAAAAATAAACATCTCTTCTCAAATCCATAAGAGGGGAAAACACACGGCAAACCACTACCCCTAAAACTGGAGAGACAGAAAGGCAGGTGAATTCTGGGATTTGTGCCTTATCAGAGCAGCAGCTCACAGGTGGAAATCACTGTGGGAGCCACTGCCAAGGTAGGGGAACATGAACTGTAATTGACAATTTGCTGGAGGCTCAGCATGCACATGTCTGAGAGTTAAAAATCTCCAAGGGGAACTAGTCATAGGTGAACCCTCACAATATCATGAGATTTACCACCAGGAGCTTGACAAGATGCCCACAGTAGTTACTGAGAAAACTCCCCTCAGTTTCTAGCAGGGGGAAGGAAAAAAAGAACCATTTTGAAATACATACTGTGCTTAACAAGTCCTGCCCTAAGGGAAACCTAGTTAACCAAAGCCTAATCTACTGGGTATTATGAGACCCTAACTAAACTGAGGGAAAGAAAATACCCAACTCTAGACTATTCTAGCCATCCTATTCCACCTAAGTGAAGAAAAAACTGAGAAACTCTTGGGAAATTCAAAGTCCAGAGGCATAGATCCACTAAACACTGAGATCTGACCATAGTACTATGGAATTCTTCTGATCTCTTCACCCCCAAAACCCACATTACTAAGGTCTATTTACAGCAGTTACTATTACTCAGTGTATCAAATCTAGCTTTCAAGAAGAAGTACAAGGCACACCAAAAGGCAAAGAAATGCAATCTGAGGAGAGAGCATTCATCAGAACCAGAGTTGTCAGGGATATTGGAATTATCAGACCAAGAATTTAAAAAATTATGATTAATATGCTAAGGACTTTAATGGATAAAATAGAAAACATACATGAACAGATGGGCAATGTAAACAGAGAGATGGAAATTCTAAGAAAGAGCCAAAAATGTTTTTTAAAAACTGTTTTTATCGTCCTTGTTCTTTGTTTCTATTTTTCTCTTTCACTATTTTTTCTACCTTTGGAATGAAGACAATTGAAAGATACCTTCGATGGGCTTTTTAGTTGATGGGATATGGCTGAGAAAAGAATCTGAGATAAAGCGTATATGAATAGAATGCTTGAAAACTAAAATGCAAAGAGAACACAGACTGAAAGAAACAGTAGAGAATATCCAATGTCTGTGGGACAGCCACCAAAAGAATAACATACACATAATGAGAATAACAGACAAAGAAGAAAGAGAGAAAGGAAAAAAGAAATACTTGAAATAATAATGACTGAGAATTTTCCCAAAATCATGCCAGATACCAATCCACGGATCCAAGAATCTCAGAGTACTGCAAGCGGGATAAATGTCAAAAGAACAAACAAACAAACAAACAAAAACTACATGTAGATGTAACATTTTCAAACTACAGAAAATCAAAGAAAAAAGCCTGAAAGAAGGAAAAGGAAAGAAAAAAAAACATATAGAGGAAGAAAAATGAGAAATACTTTTTTCTAAGTCACACAAAATAAGGGAATTTGTTGCCAGTAAACCTGCTTTGAAAGAAATATTAAAAGTAGTTTTTCAGAGAGAAGAAAAGAAATATAGGTCAGAAATTCAAATCTACATAAAAAAAGGAAGAAAAGTAATATAGGTCAGAAATTCAAATCTACATAAAAAAAGGAAGAAAAGTAATATAGGTCAGAAATTCAAATCTACATAAAAAAAGGAAGAAAAGTAATATAGGTCAGAAATTCAAATCTACATAAAATCTACACATTTTTACTTGTTCTATATGGAACAAGTAAAGATAAACATGTGTATTGTATTCGTATCTGTAAATAACTTGTCAGAAAACAGTTTGCTAAAAACAATAACAATGTATTCTACTATATATGCTTATGCATATATGTACACATATACATGCATGTATATGTTTATGCATGTATGTTTATATGAAAGTATACAAATGAAATGATTGTCCTTTGAATTGATACAAGGGACAGGAGGGAAAATTGGGATTAGTTATTATAAGGTACTCAAATTACCCATCAATTGGTATACTGTTATTTAAAAGTGGTATTGGATTAGTGGTAAATATATATTGCAAAATCTAAGGAAACCATTAAAAAGTTTTTTAAAAATATAACAAATATGCTGAGAAAGAAGAGAAAATGGAGTGATAAAAAATATTCAATTAAAACCACAAAAGGCAGAAAAAGAGAGAAAGACAAAATAGAACAAAGAATAGGGCAACAAAGTCAAAGTAACAGATATGGTAAATATTGATCCAACTATATCAATAAACAATGTGAACATCACTGGTCTAAATGTAACAATTAAAAGACAGAGATGTCAGAGTGTATCAAAAAGCAAGACTCACCTACCTGTTATCCACAAGAAAACACTTTAAATTTGAACACATATATAGATTAAAAGTAAATGGATGGTGGAAATTATAGCAGGCTAACACTAATCTAAAGAAAGCAGAAGTAGTTAAATTAATTTCAGACAGACCAAACATCAAAGCAAGGAAAGTTATCAGGAAAAAAAAGGATGATATTAAGCTAGAAATTAATAATTAATAACAAAGAAAACTGAAAATCCAGAAAATACATGGAAATTAAACAATCAACTTCTAAATAACATGTGGGTCAAAAAAGAAATCTCAAAATAAATTAAAAATATTTTGAATTAAATATTTAAAAAACCCATCGAAATTTTTGGTATATAGAAAAAGCAGTATTTAAATGAACATTTATAGCATTTAATGCATACAATAGAAAAGATCTAAAATTAATAATATAAATTTCTACCTTAGGAAACTAGAAAAAGAAGATCAAATTAAATCCAAAGTAAGCAGAAGAAAAGAAATAATAATAATTAGAGCAAACCCCAATGAAGTTGAAAACAGAAAATCAATAGAGAAAAATCTACAAAACAAAATCTGCTTCTCTGAAAATTAAAAAAAAAAACAACTATAGCCTCTATCTAGGCTACCTAAGGAAAAAAAGAGAGACACAAATTACTAATATCAGAAATGAAAGTGAGGACATCACTACTGCTCCCATGAACCGTAAAATGATAAACAATAAATATATGGACAACTCTATGCCTACAAACTTCATAACCTAGATAAAATAGATCAATTCCTTGAAAGATACAATCTGCCAAAATTCACACAAAAGGAAATAGACAACCTAAATAAGCCTATAACTATTAAAAAGTTTTCTCACCCACCAGGAAACAGACAGCACAAGCAAGAAAACTACAGTCCTTCACCCAGCAGACAGAGTCCACAAACCCAAGCCAGACAGTACCCTGGGACTAGTTGGCCCCTGGCCCTTAGGTGATGAGAGGGAAGTGCACTGCTGGGGTGAACAGGATGTCTTCTACAGAGGGCAACTTCTCCAAGGTCAAGAAATGTAACTAACCTACCACATACATAAAAATAAAAATAGCAATTTAGATAAAATGACGTGACAGAGGAATAAGTTTCTGACAAAAGAAAAAGAAAAAGCCCCAGAAAAAGAACTATGTGATGTGGAAATAGGCAACCTACTTAAGTAAGAGTTCTGAGTAATGATTGTAAAGATGATCAAAGAACTCAGGAGAATGCTTGAACAGAGTTAAAAATTAGATGTTTTCAACAAAGAATTAGAAAATATAAAGAACCAAACAGAATTGAAGAATACAATAACTGAAATGAAAAATAAACTAGAAGGAATCAATAGTAGACTAAATGAGGCAGAAGAATGGATCAGTGAGCTGGAAGACAGAGTAGTGGAAATCACTGCCACCAAACAGAAGAAAGTAAAAAGAATAAAAAGAAATGAGGACAGTTTAAGATACCTCTGGGACATCAAGCAAGCTAATTGCATTATAGGTTTCCCAGAAGGAGAAGAGAGAGACAGAGGGCCTGAGAAAATATTTGAAGAGATAATAACTAACTTGGGAAAGGAAACAGTTACCCAAGTTCAGGAAGCAAAGAGTCCCATACAGGATTAACCCACAGAGGAACACAAAAGACACGTTATAAACATAATGGCAAAAATTAAAGAAAAAGAGAGAATATTAGGAGCAACAAGTGAAAAGCAATGAATAACACACAAGAGAACTCCCATAAGGCTATGACCTGATTTTTCAGCAGAAACTCTGCAGGCCAGAAGGGAGTGGCACCGTATACTTACAGAGATGAAAGAGAAAAACCTACAACCAATAATACTCTAACCAGCAAGGCTCTCATTCAGATTTGATGGAGAAATCAAAAGCTTTACAGATAAGCAAAAGCTAAAAGGATTCAGCACTACCAAACCAGCTTTAGAACAAATGCTAAAGGAACTTCTCTAGGCAGAAAAGAAAAGACCAAAACTAGAAGCAAGAAAGTTATGAAATGGAAAATTTCATTGGTAAAGGCAAACATACAATAAAGATAGGAAATCATTCACACACAAAGCTAGTAGGGACAGTAAAAGACAAAAGTAGTAGTAAAATCATCTGTATCTATAATAAGCAGTTAAGGGATACAC
The DNA here is from genome assembly GCF_937001465.1 of Orcinus orca. NCBI lineage: Eukaryota > Metazoa > Chordata > Mammalia > Artiodactyla > Delphinidae > Orcinus > Orcinus orca. The sequence continues at coordinate 113,721,679 of NC_064563.1, forward strand.
AAAAAATTCAATGTAAAATATAATGTCAAAAACAGTACCTGGGATGAGAGGAGAATACAAATATAAGGTATCTAAAATGCATTTGAAATTAAGAGATCGGCAACATATATATATAGCTATAAAAAAAACCTTATGGTAATTGCAAAATAAAATCTATAAAATATACAAAAAAAGAAAAAGGAATCCAAACATAACACTAAAGATAGTCATCAAATGATAAAATAATAAAAGAAGAAAGGGGAGAAAAAGACTTGCAAAAACAAATCCAAAACAATGAACAAAATGGCAACAGGAACATACATATCAATAATTACCTTAAATGTAAACGGAATAAATGTCCCAACCAAAAGACACAGACTGGCTGAACGGCTACAGAAACAAGACCTGTATATTTGCTGCCTACAAAATATTCACTTCAGATATCGAGATATACACAGATTGAAAGTGAGGGGCCGGAAAAAGGTATTCCACAGAAATGAAAATCAAAAGAAAGTTGGAGTAGCAATACTTATATCAGATAAAGTAGACTTTGAAATAAAGACTGTTACAAGAAACAAAGGATAAAACATAATGATTAAAGGACAATCCAAGAAGAAGCTATAACAGTTGTAAATATATATACACCCAACATAGGAGCACCTTAATATATAAGGCAAATGCTAACAGCCATAAAACTGGAAATTGATAGTAACACAATAATAGTGAGGGATTTTAACACCCTACTTATACCAATGGACAGATCACCCAGACAGAAAATCAGTAAGAAAACCACAGGCCTTAAATGACACATTAGATCAGATGGACTTGGTTGATGGGGCTTCCCTGGTGGTGCAGTGGTTGACAATCTGCCTGCCAATGCAGGGGACACGGGTTCAAGCCCTGGTCTGGGAAGATCCCACATGCTGCAGAGCAACAGGGCCCATGAACCATAACTACTGAGCCTGCACATCTGGAGCCTGTGCTCCACAACAAGAGGCTGCGATAGTGAGAGGCCTGCGTACTGTGATGAAGAGTGGCCCCTGCTCGCTGCAATTAGAGAAAGCCCTCACACAGAAACAAAGACCCAACACAGCCCAAAAAAAAAAAAAAAAAGGACTTGGTTGATATTTATAGAGCATTTCATCCAAAAGCAGCGGGATACACATTCTTTTCAAGTGCACATGGAACATTCTCCAGGAAAGATCATATGCTGGGTCAAAAAGCAAGTCTCGGTAAATTTAAGATGACTCAAATTGTATTAAATATCTTTCCTGACCGCAATGTTATGAGATAAGAACTACAGGAAAAATTAAAAAACTGCAAAAACACAAACACTTGGAGGGTAAATAATATGCTACTAAACAACCAATGGATCACTGAAGAAATCAAAGAGGAAATAAAAAAATACCTAGAGACAAATGAAAATGAAACATGATGGTCCAAAACCTATGGGACACAGCAAAAGCAGTACTAAGAGGGAATTTTATAGCACTACAAACTTATCTCAGGAAACAAGAAAAATCTCAAATAAACAACTTAAATTTATGCCTAAAGCAACTAGAGAAAGAAGAAAAAACAAAATTCAGTGTTAGTATAAGGAAATAAATCATAAAGATTAGAACAGAAATAAATAGAGACTAAAAAAAAAAAAAAAACAATGGAAAATATCAATGAAACTAAGAGCTGGTTCACTGAAATGATAAAATTTTAGCCAGACATGTCAAGATAAAAAAGAGAAAAGTCCCAAATAAAATGAGAAATGATAAAAAAGAAGTTAAAACCGACACATGACAGATATACAAAGGATCACAAGAGACTACTACTAGCAAATATATGTCAATAAGATGGACAATCTAGAAGAAATGGACAAATTCTTAGAAAGATACAATCTCCTAAGACTGAATCAGGAAGAAATAGAAAATATGACTAGACCAATTACCAGTACTGAAATTGAATCTGTGATTAGAAAACTCCCAACAAAAAAAAAGTCCAGGACCAAAAGGCTTCACAGGCAAATTCAATCTAACATTTAGAGAAGAATTAATACCTACCCTTCTGAAATTTTTCCACAAAATTGCAGAGGAAGAAACACTCCCAAACTCATTCCATGAGGTCACCATCACCCTGATATGAAAACCAGGAAAAGATATCACAAAAAAGAAAATTACAGGCTAACATCATTAATAAACATAGATGTAGAAAGTCTTAACAAAATGCTAGCAAACCAACTCCAACAATACATTAAAAGGATCATACATCATGATTGAGTGGGATTTATCCCAGGGATGCCAGAATTTTTCAATAACCACAAATCAATCAATGTGATACACCACATTGACAAACTGAAGAATAAAAACCATATGATTTTCTCAATAGATGCAGAAAACTTTTGATAAAATTCAATATCCATTTACGATTAAAAAAAAAAAAAACTCTTCAAAAAGTGGGCTTAGAGGGAACATACCTAAACATAAAAAAGGCCATATACGACAAACTCACAGCTAACATCGTACTCCATGGTGAAAATATGAAAGTATTTCCTCTAAGATCAGGAATAAAACAAGGATATCCACTCTCACCATTTTTATCCAACAGAATTTTGGAAGTCCTAGCCACAGCAGTAAGAGAAGAAAAAGAAATAAAAGGAATCGAAATTGGGAAAGAAGAAGTAAAATGGTCACTCTTTGCAGACAACAAGAGGCTATACATAGAAAACCCTAAAGATCAGAAAATACTAGAGCTCATCAATGAATTCAGTAAAGTTGCTGGATACAAAATTAATAGACAGAAATCTGTTACATTTTTATACACTAACAACAAAATATCAGAAAGAGAAATTAAGGAAACAATCCCATTTAACATCACATCAAAAAGAATAAAATACCTAGGAATAAACCTACCTGAGGAGGCAAAAGACCTGTACTCCAAAAACTCTAAGATGCTGATGAAAGAAAATTGAAGACAACACAAATGGAAAGATATACTGTGTTCTTGGATTGGAAGAATCAATATTGTTAAAATGACCATACTACTCAAGGTAATCTACAAATTCAATGTAATCCCTATCAAATTACTAATGGCATTTTTCTTCACAGTACTAGAACAAAAACTTTAAAATTTGTGTGGAAACACAAAAGATAGCCAAATTAATTTTGAGAAAGAAAAATGGAGCTGGACTCCCTGACTTCAGACTATAGTACAAAGCTCCAGTAATCAAAACAGCATGGTCCTAGCCCAAAAATAGACACACAGATAAATGGAACAGAATAGAAAACCTGTTATTTCAAAGAAGCAGAGGGAATACTTTCTATCTCATTTTATGAGGCCAGCATCCCCATAATAACAAAACCAGGAAATGGGCACTCTAATAAAAGAAGACCACAGAACACTACCTCTACAGAAAATTGCAGAAAAGAAAACCAACATGAACATAAATGCAAAAATCCTCAGTCAAACACTAGCAAATCTAATTCAATAATGTGTAAAAACAATTATGTATCATAACCAAGTGGGGTTTATCCTACTTCTAGGCTGGATCAACATTCAAAAACAATTAATATAATTCACATCAACAAGCAAAAGAAGAAAAATCACATTATCATATCAATAGATACAGAAAAAACATTTGATAAAAATCCAACACCCATTTATAATAAAAACTGTCAGTAAAGGAAAAGAGGGGAACCACCTCAACTTAATAAAGACCATCTATTAATACAAAAACCCCACAGACATCATACATAAAGGTAAGAAACTCAAGATTTCCTGCTAAAATCAGAAATAAGGCAAGAATGTTCTATCTCACCACTGCTTTTCATCATCAGACTGGATGGTCTAGCTAATGTAATAAGACAAGAAAAGGAAATAAAAGGTATATAGATTGAGAAGGAAGAAATAAAATGACTTTTTTTGAATAGAAAAAAACAGATATGTAAAATATCCAAAAGAATCATCTACAAAAACCTCCTGGAGCTCAAAAGTAATTATATTAAGTTTGCAGGATATAAGGTTAATATACAAAAGTCAATAGCTTTCCCCTTACACCAGCAATGAAGAAATGGAATTTGAAATTAAAAACACAATGGAATTTACATTAGCACTACCCAAATTAAAATACTTAGGTATAATCTAAAAATATGTAGAAGATCTATATGAGTAAAATTACAAAACTCTGTTGAATAAAATCAGAGGAGCTAATGGAGAGATATTTCATGTTCACAGATAGGAAGACTAAATATTATCAAGTTATCTGTTCTTCCCAACTTAATCTACAGATTCAAGGCAATCTCACTCAAGATCCCAGCAAGTTATTTCATAGGTATTGACAAGCCAATTATAAAGTTTTTGGAGAGGCAAAGGACCTAAAGTATGCAAAACAATACTGAAGGAGAAGATCAAAGTTGAAAGACTGTTGTCCCCCAACTTCAAAAGTTACTACAAAGCTATGGTAATCAAGACAGTGTTGTACTGACAAACGAATACATAGATAGATAAATGGAACCGAATAGAGAGCCCAGAAATAGAACCAAAAAGTCATTTGAATTTTGACAAAGGAACAAAAGTAATACATACAATAGAACAAAGATAGTCTTCAACAAATGGTGCTGGAACAACTGGACATATACATGCAAGAAAAAGAATCTAGACACAGGCCTTACACCCTTCACAAAAATTAACTCAAAATGATCACTGACCTAAATGTAAAATGTAAAATTTATAGAGGATAACATAGGAGGAAACTTAGATGACCTTGAATATGGTGATACCTTTTTAGATACAACATCAAAGACATGATTGATGAAAAAAATAATTGATAAGCTGGATTTTAATAAAATTAAAATTTTCTGCTCTGTTAAAGATACTGTCAAGGGAATAAGACAAGCCACATAGTAGGAAAAAATACTTGCAAAAGACACTTCTGATAAAAGAATGTTACCCAAAATATACAAAGAACTCTTAAAACTCAACAGCAAGAAAACAAACAACCCAATTAAAAAATGAGCCAAGGACCTTAACAGTCACCTCACCAAAGAAGATACACAGATGGCAAATAAGCATGTGAAAAGGTGCTCCACATCATATGTCATCAGAAAAATGCAAATTAATACAACAAGATACCATTATACTAAGACCAAAATCAGGAACACTGACACCCAATGCTGGGGAGGATGTGGTGCAACAGAAACTGTCATTTATTGCTGGTGGGAATGCAAAATTGTACAACCACTTTGGAAGACAGTTTGGCAGTTTTTTACAGAACTAAACATCCTCTTATCATACAATCCAACAATCGGACTCCTTGGAATTTTCCCAAATATCATGGAGCACGTGGATGTTTATAGCAGGTTAAATCATGATTGCCAAATCTTGGAAGTAATCAAGATGTCCTTCAGTAGGTGAATGGATAAACAAACTCTGGTACAACCAGTCAATGGAATACTATTCAGTGCTTAAAAGAAATGAGCTATCAAGTCATGAAAAGACATGGAAGAAACATAAATTGATATTACTAAGTGAAAGAAGTCAATCTGAAAACACTACATGTTGTGTGACTTGAACTATATGGCACTCTGAAAAAGGCAAACCTATTGAGAGAGTAAAAAGATAAGTGGTTACCCAGGGGGTTAAAGAGAGGGATGAATAGGCAGAGCCTATTTTTAGGTCAATGAAAATATTCTGTAGATACTATAATGGTGGATACATTTACAAACATTTGTCCAATCCCAGATACAATCCCAAGAGTGAAATATAATGTACCTAAGGACTTCAGGTAATTATGATGTGTCAGTGTAGATTCATGAATAGTAACAAATGTTCAACTCTGGTGGGGGCAATGGATAAAGGGGGAGGCTATGGCTGTGAGGAAGCAGGAGATATAAGAGAAATCATTTTATCTTCCCTTCAATTTTGCTGTGAGATTGACACTGCTTTAAAAAAAATAGTCTTAATTACAAAAGCAAACTTAATCTGCATGACTGTCTTACATATTTTGATCAATGATAATGCAGGGTTTTTCGGTGATTAAAATTTGAAAACAAAATATATTGGGATTTTAATATGGTATTCAATTTTAACACTCTAACAAAATTTTATTCATCACTCACTCACAATAATCTAATGGTTTTCGTGATATTATTCTGTTTTCCTTCTATTTTTAATCCCTCAAAATATACCTTTTCAATAAATTGCCTTGCTTAGTACCCAGGCAGATTATATGTCTGGGTATAAGAATTAATTGGATAGACGAATTAGTAGCTGGATAATAATGGAAATGAATAATAACAGTGCAAGAATACAGTTGAAATGAACTAATCAGAAAATATAATATTGACATAAATATATAGCTTAACTATATTGACATAAATATATAGCTTAACTATATATATATATTAACTAACATTAATATATAGCTTAACTATATATAGTTAAGTATAGTTAAGTATAGTTAAGTATAAGTATAGTTAATATATAGTTATAGTTACATATATAATATACATTATATATGTAAAAATAACATAATAACACTTTCAGGATTTTTTTTTTTCACTTTGTGGCTGGATCAAAAGAGTAATATAATTCCAAATGGGAGTTTGGCCATTAGGTATATACCCATCAGAAATGCCTGCCAAAACAGAAATGCCTGTATATCTTTAATGACTTAACTTTGAAATAAACAAATAAAAATGCTCATAACTTTTAATTATTATACAAGTATAGCAGATCTGCATATACTAATTTACATAAAAGCACAGGCTTGAGTTATGGATGTTTCTGAGTATCATGAGATTAATTGCATGACTTTTTGTTGTCGAGATGTTTATTAACCAAATCAGATCTTAATCTTTTTTATCTTTCACAACTAGCTAAAACTTTCCAATAAATAGCTAGAACAAAATTGTAACATAATATTTAGAAATATGTATTCACTGTCTTTCCTTAAACACAGATAGTCTATTCCTATATTTGTATCAGAAAACATACCATTCTCCACTCTAAATCACTAGACTTGAACAGGAAAAAAAAAAAAAGTGCAAAATCTTGACTTGTGAGTTCAAAAGTCACTGGCCTTGAAGGCCAATCTAAAAACCACAGGCTCTGAGAGGGAGGAGTGGGAAGGACCACAGAGATTTACATATTTTAAGCTTCCCCAACATTGAGCACTATTCTTCCCTCTGCCAGGTAGCTCTGTGAAAGTCAGAGACCAGTTACCTTTCTTTACTCCTTCTGGGTTTGACCATGAAAACCTCAGCCAGCACCAAGTGAGGCTGAACTTGTCAGGCCCCTAAGAACTTCATATCCATTTGGTCCAACATGTGCAAACCACATTCACTCAAAACCTCAGGTAACCTTAAACTCAATTTTTAAAAAAGGGATGTAGATCTAGGTGCCTAAATGGTTTATGATAACATAAAAGTAAGTACCTGACTAAACTGGGACCAGAGAAAATCAGGCTGAGATTTCTGAGAGCTAGAAGAGCACAGAAAGACACCTTGCATATGACTGAATTTTACATATGTAACACAACATTACTAGTTCTGCATCTCTTTCAGGGCTATGAGGAAGAGTGAAGATGATTAAACATGACAGGATTTTTATATGCAACCAACTCAAGCAGTCGTATATAAATTACAAAAGTAGTACACTCATTTCAATATCATTGTAAGCTCTGAAGGAAAAAGTAGAGGCATTTAATTGCTCTTTGATGTCAGGGACTATATCTCTATATACTCATTAATTGACATATCATGTATATTCAATTCATGCTTATTGAATAAATGAATAAAGGAACAAATGAAGAAGAATGGATAACCAGCTTTCTATCATATTTTACACAAAACCACATATAATTGTTAGTCATGAGAGACATGCATGGAGTGCTAGGAGATTTTTAGATTCTGAACAGGTATGCTATGAGGAATTTATCCTTGTGATGTATTGTTACATTACTAAGGCATTTCAAAGCAAATTTAATATTGATTACAGTACTCACCCAGAAAATAAGGGATAAATAGTGGAAGCTAATGAGTTCAGAGTTTCCTTTCAGAATTTTAATAAATACAAAAAAACCTTCTGGGATTCAGAGATTATTTTAAATGTTTCATGAAGGGAAACTTTGTTTGGGTGTTGTAGAGTCTTATCATTCTTTCACAGGGATTTTTAAAGTAAAAACTAGGCAGAGAAACGCACTTACAACAATATGAGTTGCAATAGTTTCTTTTGCATTAGTCTTCTAAAGTCCCAGGCTAATAAAAACAATTGCACCATTTTGCAATTCTTTGATTTTTAAACCAATATATCAGACAAGTATCCATGGAACAAGAGGAAGCATTTTAAGTTTGGTTAGTGGGGTAAGATTTTTAGTGAAAACAGAAAACTCATTATGAAGTTTCAAGATTTTGCAATAGTATACTTAGGAGAATATCTTGTAGAAATTAGCTAATGTTGGATATTTTTACACAGAAAAAATCATTAATACTCTTCTAGATGTAATTAGATTTGTTTTCTTTTTTTAGAATTGTTAGTGCTAAATTTATGGATCAAGTTCCAAAGGCTTTCTGTGCTCATTTCAGCTTTTTCTCTTTTATCTTTTACAGGTTTCACCCTTCCTCTCCAATAAATCTTTTGCACTTCTAACTCTGTCTAAGTGTCAGCTTCATGGGCTTCCTGCAGGACCCAACTAAATCAGGAGGAAAGATTATAGGCTTTAGTTTTATACATTCCTTTGATACACTTATAAACTTGAACACATAGATAGGGCATTGAACAGACAGTATAAAGTGGATAGAATTTGGCTTAGATAAAAAGACAAGAGATCAGGGGGTGGGCAGGATGGGCAAGGATGTCATGACAATAGATATGACAGTCTTCAACCCAATAGGGAGTTCCAGAACAAAGATGATCTAATAGAAGGGTCCAGCATTGTACAGAAACAAGTTAGCCTTAACACTCCCACCACATTGGCCAGCTGGCCAGGGGCTGCCCCAGGAGAGTGCAGCACCTGCTCTAAAGCTGAAGCAGGTCCTGATGGTGTGAACACATAGAGGCTAACTGAACTCCTTGTAGCTGAACATCAGGCTATGTTCTGAAGGGAGATACAAGAGATACAACCCCATGGCTCCCATATCTCCAGCCTTGAGGATGCCTGAAATTTTGACCCTTGGTTAAACTTTTAGCATCAGCCTAATAAATATATAGAAGTGTACCAGATCTAAAATAAACAAGGATTTTTAAAATAATATTTTGCTATGAATTTTACACTGTTCTAAATTAGAACACAAACACACTGTACATGAGGGTTTTGAGATTGTTTATTTCATAAACTGTCATTAAGGAGCAACAGGTGAAAAGGTATGAAAGCTGAAAGAACACCATTGGTTTGGTTTCCTGAGCTGAGATGGATCTTGCCTTAGTCACTCATCTCTCAAGACCAAACATACCTCTGAGAAATGTCTGCTTGGGATATTGAGCTGCATCTGAGAGACACAAGACTGTCATTGCATTGATGCTGCACATGATAGGATTTTTATCTTGGTCTTTTCTAAATAGACCACTGCTTTCAAACAAGCTGGAGTAACTGGGTCAGGTTTACTCTCCAACATGAAACAGAAATCCAACAGGAGACTTGGTAAACAATTGTAGTAAATTCATATAATGGAATACTAGTAGAAAACCAAAAGGAATAAAATACAGATACACATACCAACATGACTGAATCCCCAAACGTTCATACCGACTGAAAGAAGCTAGACTCAAAATAGTACCTACCGTACGGCTGCATGTATATAATGTTTTGGAAAAAGCAAATTTTTTTCAGGATGATAAGAACCAGAAGAGTGGAGGAGACAAGAACTGAATGTGAAAGGGCAAGAGGAAATATTTACATTTTGACACACATATGTGACGTATGTGTATTACTCAGATGTAAGCATTTGTCAAAAATCAAACTGTACATTTCCCATTATTTATGCATTTCACTGAATAAAAATTATACTTCCAATTAAAAGAAAGTTCCTTCAAAACCATCTATTGAATGGTCCTAGAATAGAATTCAAACTTTTGGCTTTTAATGATATCCATTTGTGCAGTACCTAAAATGTTGAATTATTGGGATTATTGACAATTTTAACTTTAATGTATGATAATAGCTTTAATCCCCCAAATTATCTCTGTGTGAATAGCTTATAAATTTTATTTCAAATGAGTATTTATTATATATAGCCCAGTGTGCTTAACCATCAGGAATAAAGATAATTCAAATAAGAAGACTAATATACATGTAGAATTATGTATATTTGAATCATTTTTTTGAGATAAATAAAATTTTGTAATGTTGTAAATGTTCAGTCATTCGTTCTCACAGTTTTCTTCTCCATAACAATTAGCAGGAAAACACTTAAAATAATTCTGAAAATACATATAGCTGATTCACTTTGTCATACAGCAGAAACTAACACAACATTGTAAAGCATTTATACTACAATAAAGATGTGAGAAAAAAAGGGAAAAAAAAGATCACATACCACAGGAAAATAAATAAATAAAATAAGGGTTATACTCCATTTATATACTCCAATAAATAAATAAATAGCATGTTATTGATAATGTGAAAGAGACATAGCTTTAAAATGGAGAAGCTCCTCAGAACTGAATGATGAAATGGATGCAAAGGAGAACATCACCGGTGGCAGGTCTACGAGAGTACATAGCATCCATGAACACACCGAAGCTCTGTCTTGTGAACTAATCACAGAACCTCCAGAAAAACTGATAGTCTCTCTAGGTGAATCTAAATTCTGTGATTCCCTTTCTGCTAGACCAAAGGAAGCTGCCCAGTTTACTGATGGAACTTCCTGAGACTGAAAGAGGTAAATCCTTCACCATTTGCCTAGCAGACACTAAAACTTTGTTGAAAAAGGTATGGTAATTCTGCACAATAGGCATAAGTGAAGGCATCATATTTGGTAGTGTGGACATAATTGGACTCTTGCCCAATTTTGGTTTTGTCCGGAATAGATAGGTATTCTACTTTGTGCAACACCTACCCTGTGACCAAGTTATAGCTGAGAAATCATTAGGAGTTTGCAATAATGGATTGTGGATAAATTCTGCCACCTCTTATGATCACTAGAAAAAAAGTACATTTTACCACTGCCAGAGTACAAAAATCTACTAAGAAGGACAACATCAATAGAAATCACCTGTTCTGCCACTGGTATGGTAGTGATTAGTGATTTGATTGAGAATTAGAATTAAGTGCCTCTTAATAAAAATGGATGGGCAAAAACTGGAAGCAACCAAGATGTCCTTCAAGAAGTGACTAGGTAAACAAACTGTGGTACATTCATACGGTGGAATATTGTCCAGTGATAAAAAGGAATGAGCTATCAGGACATGAAAAGACATGGAGAAACCTTAAATGTCTATTGCTTAATAAAAGAAGCCATTCTAAAAAGGCTATTTGTTGTATAATTCCAATTATATGACATTCTGGAAAAGACTAAACTATAGAGACAGTAAAGAGATCAGTGACTACTTGGGGTTGAGCGGGGAGAGGTGAATAGTTGTAGCATAGAGAATTTTTAGGGCTGTGAAACTATTCTATAGGATGCCTTAATGGTGGATATATGACATTATGCACTTGTCAAAATTATAAAACTGTACAACACAAAGAGTAAATTGTAATGGAAATTGTGGACTTCAGTTAATAATAATATATTAATATTGACTCATCAATTGTGACAAATTATCACACAAATACAAGATGTTATTAATAGGGGAGGATATATGTGGGAACTTTCTGTACTATGTTCTCAATTTTCTGAAACCTAAAACTGCCCTAAGGAAAGGAGACGCAAATGTAGAGAACAGACTGTGGACACAGAAGGGGGAAGGGGAGGGTGGGACAAATTGAGAGAGTAGCATTGACATATATACACTACCATGTGTAAAATAGATAGCTAGTGGAAGTTGTTGCATAGCACAGGGAGCTCAGCTTGGTGCTCTGTAATGACCTAGAGGGGTGGGGTGGGGAGCGGGGAGGGAGGCTCAAGAGGGAAGGGATATATGTATACATATAGCTGATTCACTTTGCTGTACAGCAGAAACTAACACAACATTGTAAAGCAA